>NC_057871.1:15890218-17090218 GCF_019740435.1 Gambusia affinis | reverse complement strand
CAATTGACTTTCTAATTGGAGGGGAGCCTCATCAAATATGTGGTTTAGTAATAACAGTAATCACGGATCCTTTTATTCTTTCCACTTCTTGTCTTACTCCCAAAGCATCTAAAGTGACCTGTGCATTAAATAATGATGAAGCAGCAGCTGCTGCTGCTGCTGGCTCTTGGTTCTTTTTAGCATGTTGTTGTGGCCCTGAAATACAAATTGACAGCCAACCATTGTTCTCCACGCCTCACTCATAAAAAGGCTCTCCCTACTGGGTTCGGTCTCTGATTGGATCAAAGGTTTGACCTGTGTTGCGCGATGACCTTTCACGATTCCTCCTGCCCCTCCAGAGTGGGGACCTTTGCCGGGGCACCTGGGTATTACCTTGACGGCTGCCTTGTCGGCGGCTGTCACAGAGCCACTGTCTGTTTGATGTCACCTCTGACATCGGCCTCTGTACCAATCGTCAGGAAGATCTGACGCTCATGCTGGGCTGTGAATAATAGAATATATCCAGCGGCCTGAGACCACCGTTGTCACTGGTGCTCCCCTATGATAAAATGTCCTCGTACTTACCTACAGGGGTGATGTGCTCTTCCTGTCTCTTTCAGGGTACAAAGCGACGCATCAGTGGCCAACCATGGGAAAGAGCTGTCAACACGCTCGCCCAGCTGGCAGTCACAACGTTCCCACGGGGCCCACAGTCGACTGAAGTGAAGAGTTAAGGATGCTGAGGGATGATAAGGGATACCTGCAGGAGCAGGGGAATCTTAACTCTGATGAACCTCTGTCAACAGTGAGAGATGCCAAGAAATGTTTAGTGTGCTCTGTTTAACCATCCCTCAATCACTAGCCTCCCTCAAGACTCATTACAAGTGTGTCATCTCATTTATCTCTTTATTTTGGGTATATACAGTGTGTTACGTGTGGGTCTCTTCAATCATACTCCTGTTTTCGTTTCATACTAATTTTATGGGCTGAATGTACAACACACCCTTTTAGACAATTTCAATTTTAATAATCTACCAACCTTTGGATATTATTATCCAATGTTGTCCAATGTTGAAACATTGGAACATGGAAAAGCACAAACACAAACATATCCTGAAGTTCATTTGCCAGGTGTTGTGAGGCAGACTGAGCTGTAGCTACATGGCTGCAATAGAGGCGAAACCCAACACCAAGTCATTTTTTATTGTGTCTACTCCTAAGAACTAACCCCTAAAACCTAAGATAAATAATGCACACACATCCAGTTATCCAACATAAAAACAAACACACTTAGTATTTTAGTAGCATGGCCCAATTGCAGCAAACAGTACGATTAAAAATTTTGGTTCATTCTTCCAATGGGGTTAGAAATTGATTGGATGATTAAAATACATTTGTGTTTTATTTTATGCAAATTCAAAGAACTGATTCCACAATCCTGGGATTTCTTTAAATTGAATTCTGTAAAATAGGATCTGTAGTCATTAAACACAGCCAAAATAGCTTGAAACTAACATTAATCTAAAACAAATGGCATAAAATGTCTCCAAGACTCTTTACAATAAAGCACAAAAAGTGAGCTCACTCACTAGGATGTCTTGTGTTTCTAGGGTGGGGGATAACTTTGTTTCTTCCTTGGACTGGTCGCCCTGGCCACCCTACTTTGGATAAGCAGTAAATAACACATCCAGGCAAAGAACCTTAAGACTAAAAGTAGTCCTTGTGATGTTATTTTAGAAACATTCTTAGAATATGTTGATTTGTCCGATTTTTCTCAGCATTTTGCCTCAGTAACAAAAAGTTTTTGAGAAGCATCTTAGGCCTTAAGAAAATTTCTAACGTGACAAAATTAGGAGTAGTGAAGAAGACTGATGCTCTGAGAGTGGAAGGAAGATTTCATGTTCGGGTGACAGTTTTGCGATGGGGATATCCTGCCAGCCTACCATTTCCTGAAACCATAAAAAGAATAAAAGAAATCAACTTAAAAACATCGTAAAAGCGCACATGGGGTCAGTCCGACCAGTCTGGGACTGGTAGATTATCATACTACATATACATTGAATTGATTTTATTATGATAATAGACCTAGAGCAAGTAAATGCCCACACTTAAAATCCCTGCTCTTGGTGGTAAATTGTTTTTAAAAAATCCTTACTCGGACTTCCCTTTGCAAGTTTTTTTTTTTTTTTTTTGCCCTTGTCACAACCCATGGTAACCACACATTTAACATAGATGCAAATACAGAGAACAGTATTTCCTGCACTCTGTAAATCAGAGTACAGGAAATGGTGATCATGGCTGCCTGAACACGATCCATCAAAGTCACTGTCCTTGTGGAGAACACATGTGTGTCAGGCATCATCTGCAGTGGATTACTAATGTCTGGGAATGTCTGTGGGTTCACTCCCACCCCCACAACTAAACCATATGTGAACCTGAAACATACATCTTATTAGATGTTTTTTGCTATACAAATCGCCTTTCAAAAGTATTCAAGGATTTTGAGCATTTTCACATTTGGCCCCATATCAACATTCAAACTAAAGTGTATTTTATTCAGATTCAATAAAACAGATGAACATAAAGTAGTTCCAAAAAAAAGAAAAAAAAAAGTGTATGTAGATTTTATTTATCCCTCTTTGCTCTGAAAATTCTATATAAACTCTATAGCAAGCAAACACACCAGAAAGGTCAGGAAAGTGACCAAACATGTCAGAAAACTGTTTGAGTCAATAAGGAGTTTGTTTATTTCTGTATCCTTAGTTTCCTTTTTTTATTAGATCAGTCTTGTTTCTGTTTTTACTTTACCTCAGTTCCTTAGTGATTCTAGTTATGTTTATTTCTTGTGTTTGGTCATTTTCTGAGTTACAGTAGCTTTTATTATACTTGTCATGTCTAGTTATTTTGTTAGATTCATTTCCTAGTCTACAGTGTGTTCTCACTCACCCTATGTGTCACTTCCTCTTTCTTTCTCTCCTCCTCAGCCTGGCTTCTGCTCTCTCCCCATACCTGCAACTCATTAGCTCATCAGCCCAAGACTAAGACTTAGCCAGGTCTTTTGTTCAACATTTAACCTCCCATTACTTAAGCACCTCATTCTCAGTCACTCCTGGCTGGTTCCTCCTGTTAAAACCCGTCATATGCTGGTTGCTTTTTCTTCCTAGCTCCTGTTAAGTGTCCCACATGGTAAATAATGTAAAAAAAGTGAAACAAGGAGGCAATGGCATCATGCTCTTAGGATGGTTTTCCTTTTTCCAATTCCATTGCAAGATTGATTAGCTTAAAAGTGTGATTATGCTATTTACAGGAAGATCCTAGAAGAAAGCTCTGGATGAGGTCAAGAAATTATGTTGAATTAATGTAGTAAATCAGGGTATATGCACTGGAAGTGAGGTCCTTTGTCTCGCATTCAGTGAGACAAAAACCTAAACACATTGTCAGAGCTGCAATTTAACATATAGCTCAAGCATGATCTTTATCCCAGCTTTGGCAATTTTACAAAGAAAAATTGGTCAAACATTTCTGTCTCTAAACATGTAAAACTTCAGAAAAAGAGTTTGTTTCTAGGTACTGACTCTGGTGAGCTAAATGTAAATGTGTATGCCATATTTTTCAGATTTTCAATTGTAAGAAAAATGTAAATTCACGTATCATTTTCCTTCCACTTAACCTTCACACACTACTTTGTTGGTCTGTCACAACCCAATAACATGCAGTGAAGTTTGTAGTTTGAGAAAACCTTAAATATTCAAGAGTTGGAGTATTTTGCAAGGCACTGAAAAAAGTCAATTCACCAGTGACCAGTGAAAAACTATCTATGCAAACACCACTTTCTTTCTTCTCTAAATTTATTTCTCAATCCTCCTCCATCTCTGGTATTTCACTGTCTCTCCACATTTTCTCTCTGAACTCTTTCCTTCTCTTTTCGACTCTGTAAGCCGGATGAAAATGCATTCCTTGAATGCACATAGAAATGCTGGGTTTTCTAGTGTCAGCACTTCTTAAAATGGGCTGCTGCTTGCAGAAGCTTGAGCTGAGGCGAGATGGAAGCAGAAGGAAAATCCGCTCAATCTGCTAAACTCAGGAATGCGTGTTCTGTAAAACAAGTTTGTTTGAAGAGATTGGGAAGGTGGAGGAGACAGCGACGGCGTAGCAGAAGTAATCAGACCAAACCAGGATAAACTTCATGAGGTCTTCACCTTCCTTGGTTTGATTTGAGGTTGCATACTGTTTGTTACCATCAAGCCAAAGAGAAAGTGAAAATATTAAATTAGCATTGTTTTGCTGCTAAGTAGGAATGTTGAGTTCTGGTGTTTTACTCCGCTTTGAGAACAAGCAGTTCACGCATGATTATTTATACATATATATATATATATATATATATATATATATATATATATATATATATATTTTCAGGCTTTTACCTTTAACTTGGCGCTATTAGAGAAAGAAGTCAACACAAACAGTTTCTTTTGCCAGACTGTATTTTGGATTAACACTTAGCAATTAGAGTGCCCAGATTCATAACACAGATATTTAAACTAATTCAACTTCCTCTTTCTCTTTTTTGTAAAAACGCTGTTTATATAGATATTTAAAATATTTCATTGAAAGGAACGCAAAACAAAAGTCAAGTACCTTGTCTGCACAAACCTGTCAGAAGCAGATTTTGACTCTTATTTAACAGCCGCATTAGTTGTTTAATGAATTCTGTTATCACTTGTAAATGTAACAGCTGAAAGTCCTTAAATAACACATAGTAAAATGTAATTTATGATGAACCAGACATATCCTTTAACACACAAGCCGGGATTAGATGCTGTCATTCCACCATAGGGCAGAAACATCCGTTCTTGCATCATGCCTCTCATTTACTGTGTTTCAGCAGTTTGTTATCTGTCTCAAATATGTCCCTCAGGGTGTATATGATCACCTAACAATCTGCAGCGAGGAAGAAAATTATCAATCAATATCATTTTGCTGTCTTGGTAATCCCTGCTTATGAGTAATAGCTTGCTGGAATCCTTTTTTTTTTTTTTTTTTTACAAACTGACTCAGTCAGTTGAACAGAGCCACCAGGCCTTTTTTTCCCTCTTCTTCTGTGCTCCTCCCGGGGTGGCGGATGCACATGGGGACCACCCCTGGATTTAAAGAGCCTCTCGCTTCTCTGGTTAGTGGGGATGAATCCTAGCATGTTTCTAATCCGGCACAGGCGCATAAAGAGAGCTACATATGTACGTGATTATGCAAATGGGACATCATATGGCAGAATAATATGAAACTAATTTGATGACACTAAAGAATATACAAATGGAAAACGGCCATGCACCACCCAATTTGTGAACACATGATTCCTGTTTGCAAAGAAAGAGTCAAATGTTGAGATGTCAGCGAGGCAACAATCATTCAAGGATGGCAGTTCTGGAGCATGTGTTTTAGTTTCTTAGACATGCATCCTCTTTAGGCCCCCTTCCTGTCTGGTTGCTGTTAATAAAGAAAATTATTTTTAAATAAAACATTAGTAAACAAAGAGCATCAGCATCACAATGACAAAGAGACAAGGAGAAAGCTGTGGAGAAGTTGAAACCAGGATTAGGCCAAAAACAATATCTTAAACTTAAAAAATTTCACATAGCTCTGTTCAGTCAATCACCTGTAAATAGAAAGAGTACGACACAACTGCACATTTACTAGGAAGTGGGCATTCTCTAGTAACTGAGAGACCATGCAAGGAGAAGAATAATCATAGAAGCAGCCCAGAGTTTCATGATAACTGTGGAAGAGGTGCAGAGAGGCAGCAAAAGACTTGGGACAGGAGCATTTCACCTTCCATCTGGACCATGAATCTGAACTCAGGGATCCAAATGGAAACATACTGTCCTGCTAGAATGGACCAGTAAAGGTCCAGACCTAAATCTATCTGACTGTATCTGACTAGGACTTTATAAAGTCTGAGGACTCCAAAGTACTTTACACTACAATCATTCACTTGCTTGAAGCCACAGTTGCCCTGGGCAGACTGACAGAGGTGAGGTTGCCACTCAGTCGGCCTTCTCAGCACCAGCAGGCAAAATGGGCAAAGTACAGTATGTTGCCCAAGGACACAACGGCAAAATGACTGAGGAGGACTGAGTGGGGCTTGAGGCAGCAAATGACCGGCCACCGGTCAAATCCCCATGACCTGAGCCACTGCTGCCAACAAATGTATAAAACAGACTGGGCAATTATGGAAACCCATTGTCAGAATCACAAAGGGTTTGCATTCAATTGTACTGAACTTGAGCTATTTTGCAAAAAAGAAGAGGAAAAACTTAATTTTCTTGACGTAGCAAAGCTGACAGAAACATGGCCTTTAGTGGTCGCCGCAAACTGCACCTAAATGTAGTTTTATAAAACGTCTCTTCAGAAGTGCTGAGTACAAATGAAAACCTGACTTTTCAGGTTTTCATTTGTAAAGTCCATGTGCTACCATATGTTGGTCTGTATAACATAAAATCTGAAATACATGGAAGTTTACAGCTGTAACATGACAGGCAGCTGCAAAGTTCCAGTGGAAAAACGACTTTTGCCAGGTGTTGTGCCTTGATGTCTGGATGCTGCAGCAATATATGAGCCATGTGAGGTCCATTCTCTTACTGTCACATGCAGAGTAACTCCCACAAACTGTTCAGAGAAGTAAGCTGTCAGTCTGTCGTTGTCTTCCTCCTCCTCCTCACTCTTTGTCTCAGCTGTTGCCATGAGGCTCAGAAGGGTGATGATGGGTGTTTGAAGGCTGATGTAAAGGGAGGTGTGGGCTTAAAGATGGAAGACAGCGGAGAAACACAAAGAGTGAAAGGAAATCTAAGATGGGGCATGAAAATAATGAGAATAATGGGGAAATGATAGAGGAATACCAAATAGCTTAGTGATAGTTGATGTTCTCTTTATTCTTGCATCCTTGGAAAATTGTTTCAGTCTCTGTGCTTGGCTGATAGCAGGGGTACTGGCATGTGAACACACATCATGCATGTGTCCAAAGTACACACACACACACACACACATACACACATGCGCACGCGAACAAGGATCTTTTGCTCGTTCTACATAGCAATCACCATGGCAACAAAATGTACAGAACACAGTCAGGGTGGGATATTTTTAAGTTTCAAAGGAATGGAAACAACAATGGAGACGACAAAGGAAGGAAGAGACAAGAACAGTTCAGAGTGAGGGAACAAAAGTGAAGCCGATAAAAGTGCAAGCAGATGAGTGAGTGAGTCTGTGTTGGGGAGTGTGTGTCCAAGGTCACACAGCTTAGAGCCATAGGTACCAGAGAAAAGAGGAGGATGACAAGTGGAGAAAAAAAAAGGTAGAAATATCTCCACATTTGCTGGTGTTTTTAGGGTAATTGGCAGCTGCATCCATCTATTCATTACAATGATGATGTAGTGTAGATGATTGAGTGCATCACATTTTGACTATTGTTTTGCTTTTCAAACTATGCATGTAAGTCACTATTAATAGTGTACATTCAGCATTTGCTGATGCACCAGAACCATGCTCCTGTTTTAAGTTGTCAGATCTGGACTGACTCAAGTGGTGCTATATGTGCTTTTGCTGAAAGCTGAATTCTAAAACGCGATTGGTGCGTCTGTACATCTGTGTGTTTTCGAGCTCCCAGCTTGTCCCTCCTGTCTGGGTGTGGATTTAGCGGGGACAGCTGAGTTAATTTCAGAAGGTGAAGCAGGTCAGAGGTCATTCCTCGGTGTAGGTGGCCTGTTGTACCCAGACCACCATCTAGCAGATGCCAAATAAATCACAGTCTTGCTGAGTGGTTTGGCAAGCAGCACATGCCTCACTCCTCACACCGCCTGTCTGTATATGTGTCTGTCTTTTTTTTTCAGGCTCTTTTTATTTTGTCAACACATAAACACACACACACACACACACACACGCACACACATGCAGCTCATAAATGCACATCTGGCCCAGAGATCCTCACTGGACATGATCAACAGTGACCTTGAACACCTTCCTGTTTTGTGTCTTGGCATTTGTCCAGATCTGATTTTTTTTTTCCAGTTTATCTGTCATAAATTTATATTTGCAATGTTGATATTTTATTAACTTGCATGGATATCTACTTGTCCCAATGCAGTGTAGGCTATATTCACAGGATGAGCATAGGAATGTACTGTGGGTTGTCATAAATTTTCCATACTGTCTCATACAAAATGCTCATTTCCTCTTTGATAGACATTGTGTGTCTCATGAGTTAACCTGGGCCAACCAGTCAATTACCAAAGCAAATTATGTTTATCCTCCCTCTTTTCTTTTTTTAAATTATCGTGTAAGTCTTTTGTAGTTAAAAAGAAAGAGTACATTCTGAATCATAAAGTAATAAATGTAGTCAGATTAGTAATGTTCAGTATTGTTTTTGCCATTTTTTAAAGTTTTTGCTGAATGAAAAGATTACACACTTCTGTGCATGAATGTAGCAGATGCAAAATCTGATAATTTAACAAAATTAACACAGCGAATGTAAATGAATTCAATTAGAATGAAATAAATGAAATAGAAAATGCAACTTAAATAAAATAAGAAAAATTAAACGATAATGAAAAATTGAAATGAAAAAACAAGAGGCTTGACCCAATCCTTACGTTTAAACTTTAATAACGCTGCATTATACTTCCCCTGTGTGGGGCCTGTGTTGTTCCCATTAAACATGGGATGACTTTCTGCAGATAGATTAACGATTTGAACATCAGTTTGTAGAAACTGAGTTTAAATCTTCTTGGAGAGTTGAGCTTGCGCCTCCTCAGCCATTTTAAAGTCGATGTCTGCCACCTTGACCCGGGGGGGGGTTAGCAACACACACTTTTGGTGTGGTCCAAAGAATGAAAATGTAGAAATGAATCTCATGCCCAATGTGAAGGATGGTGGTGGCTCTGTGATGCTGTAGGCCTTTCTCTTCCTAATGTCCTAGGAACATGAAATTTTGAGTTCTTGGCATTACGGTCTCTTTGAAATACTGGAACATTTTAAAATAAGTGAAATCCAGTGAGATTCAGCAGTAATTAAAAATGTGTCAAAGTTTTGGGTTTCACCAAGATAAAGACCTAAAACAAATGAGTTAGGCTACGTAGTTGGACAGCGAGGTACTGTTGATTTGCAGCAGGAAGGTCATTGGTTTAAATCTTGGCCTGGTGTCTTTCTGCATATAGTTTGCATGTTCATCTACAGTTTAAAATGAGAACTGCTGTGAGTGTCGTGTGCCTGAAGCAGCAGTTTGTAAAGATAACAACATTAATTTCGGTGTTAGAACTGACTTAAAAAGGACGTTTGAGCAATATGGAGAGCCATTTCAGCTAACATTAAATAAATAAATTTATAGGGAAAATAAATAAATAAATGAGTAATTGGCTCTCCATAAAGGACACATGAAAAATTATAAATGAAAAAGGGATAAATTGATAAATGAAAAATAGATAATTGGAAAAGCGATAAATGAAAAATAGATAAATGAAAATGAAAAATGGAAAAGGAGAAATTAAAAAGGAAAATAGGAAAATGAAAAAAGGCCAGGCAGAAATAAATCTGGGAATAAATATAAATGGGCATAAAAATGCCAATTACTCATTTATTTATTTATTTATTTATTTTACTAATGTATTTATTTATTTTTCCCATGATGTTTATTTATTTAATTTTGGCTGAAATGGCTCTCCATACAATTGTGTTAACAGTTAATACAGAATGATAGAAACTATTTATTACGGCTTTTTTATGTAACTATTTGGCTGTAACTGCAATCGTAATCGCAGCTCCACCAACACAAATACTGCTCTTCAAAACCACATCCATTTGTGAAATACGTCTTTAGGACACCAGTCACATAAAAATTGTGAATTCTATTACTAAGTAACTGCATTTAATTACATTCCCAAATGTAATTAAATGCAGTAACCCTCATTGAACAAAGTGGAGGAAACAGTAAAAAAAAAACAAAAAAAAACAACAATCCGAATATTGGGACACTTTAACTGGAATTTATCGTGACGATGACAGATGAAAACACTTATTATGACAACAAATTTATAATAAAAGATGAGACAAATGCCCACCCCTAACAGGACCAGTGGTCTAATTGGTTCCAGTCTAAGAGATTACACCCAGTAAATGGTTTCAGTTTGCTATTCTGGACCCATGGTGCACTCTGAGCACGAAGAGAGACACCTTTTCGAGAGATCTGGGACGATCTGACTGAAATTTGGCAGCAGGGTCTGGTTCTGTGGAGACATCAGCTTTTTCTTTTTTTTTACTTGCAGTGGTGATCCAAACAGGAGATGACAGACCAGCATTGTGTGCAGCAGGAGATTGCGGGCAGGTTGTGCTCTGTGTGCGCTTGCCTTTTACCATGACGGTATGCCTCTAAAGATAATTTGATGATCTCTGTGTTTTGCTGCCAGGAAGCCCCACTGCCTCCCCCATAGCTTCCTCGCTCTTCCGATTCCTGTACTGATGTGGTAACTTATTAACTTCTGTCAGTCGGTTTTTCTGCCATTCAGAGATACTACCAAATCACATTATATTTGTCATGGGTTAGGTCTATGGGCAATGCACCTCCTGACAGAAGAAAAGAAATAAAGGATCAAAGATGTGCTTACAATCACCTCTGGATATGGGAGGTAGAAGAGTTTGTGTGAATTTGTATCCTACAAATCTTAAATAGGGAACACAGAAAACAATCAGTGTCTTCTCTGTTTCCAAGATAATTCAGAAAGGCTGGGCTCTACTTTTTTTTTTTTTTTTTTTTTTTAGAACTATAAGTGAGGAAAGACTTTTGTGGTGGTTCAGATGGACATTGCATATGGTACCAAACTAAAATAAACAATGATTTCGAAATCCCAGTAGCTGAAGAACCACAATACTATATTTGCTCATTAGTGCGTGTGTGTTGTTTGTGTGGCAGAGGATTTGAAGCTGTCACTTTGTAATTACCTCAGCAAATACAGGCTTGGAGAGAGTTGACTGAAGTCTACCAGTAGGACAACCCTGGGAGAAAATAAGAAGTGACAAGCCACATAACAGCGTGGGACGTAAATAACTTTTAGCCCCTTCTCTCTCTCTCTCTCTCTCTCCCTCTCTCTCTCTCTTTTCCTGGATGATTCTTCAAGGATTTTAAAAGAATGAGCGAGGGAGAGCCGAGCTGAAATGAGAGAATATCCCTTGCTTTCATCTTTAGAAGACATCCTTTCTCACTTGCTTTGATGAAAGCCTTTGGTTTTTGGGGGGGATTTATCCTCTTACATTAGATGTATGTGGTGTAGCTTGCGTGCGCCGGATTGTGCTCGACTCACACACACATTCACATGCGTTGTTATGAGGCCTGGCACTCACCGATCTACGTTTCCTCACCAGAAGGTGCGTAGGTGGCATGGGAAGTTGGGCTTTGTGTGCCTGAGCATTTGAATGACTTCCCAGAGCCAGCTCAAGTTGTAGGGCTTTATTTTTATCAGACCTGTCACCCAGTGCACTATCAGATGTGAACTCACTGTCGCTTTGACAGATTCAATCAAGGATTTACAGTAGATGAAGACAAAAACACATGGATCAATCTACTTATTGTGTACTTTTTCTTACTGTGGATTATTGTTTTATTTTATATTGTGTCACAGAGTATTGGATTCTGTCACACTGTCATATCAGCTCTCGTTCTATGTTTTGCCCACTTCGCATGGCAAGATTTTAAAATGGTCAGGTGATTTTTAAAACCTGAGAGACCCCTCAAAAAATAATAAATGTTGTCACCTTCTTAAAATAATGGCCCAAATCAAACAAAAACCTATTTTGGCATTATTTTTGAAAGCTGGTTCTACAGAGTGTGGTGTACAACACACATAGACACATTTCACTTAAGTACACTCAGATGTCAGACGGTGAATCTAAAAAAACCTGTTGATTTGAGAGGAAGCAAACATGACCGGCAATTTTAACAGAGAGAAAAAAAAAACAACAATATGAAGCACGTTTCTAATGTTAACCTGACGTTCTGGTGTGCCGTAGCAGTTGTTTTGTCTTCTGTATTTTGCAAAAACCTCTGTGCTTCTGTTGTCAAAATTACTGATTGGCTACATGTCACATTTAATAGGCTGCGTGCTCATTTGTCAGCACATTTATTCAGGCTCGTTTGTCACGCTGGGATAATCAGCCAACATGATCCTACATGTTGAATATTCCTGATTTAAGGTATGAATACCTTATAAGACCCATCACAATATTCTGGGTGTGTTTAAGATGTCAAACTGGATTTTTTTTTAGATGATAAACTCATGTGATACATGTGTTTTTGACTTCATCTTAATATAAATCTTTGATAAGATTTGAGTAGGGTTTATTCCTCTCTATTTCCATACTTACTTTATTAGAAACAAATTATATAAATTTGAATTATTTAACTAAAAGTTCTAAAAAAATGGGGTAAGAATTTACTAAGAAATTGAGATAGTTAACGTTTGTAAAACCATAGAATTTTTAAATAAGCGCTAGCCACATTTCTCAAACCCCGATTTGCCGTAAGACTGTGAGAACCATTTAGCTTAACATTTTTCTTTCACTGAAATGACCCTCCACGTTTTATGTCATATGTACATAAAACTTCAGCTAAAAATCCAACGACGTTTGTAGTTGTAAAAAAGCGAAACGTGAAGCAGGACAGTCCTGGTCTGTTTCTGGCACATAAAGAATGCGTTGGTTTATTGTCTCTGTTTCTGAAATCTATTCAGGTTGTTGCTGTGCATCGTGTGAGTGTGAGCTCTGCTTTTAGCACTGAAAAGGCCTTTAAAAGCGAATAGGGACTGGTGACACGTTTTCTAACGTCTTCCAACCCTGAGCATGTACATATCCACACAGCCACACACTGATTTATATTATATCCTCTAAGCTTTATCAGTTTGCCTCAAGCTCTACACCACTCGTACCTTTCTCATATTTTTTCCCTCTTCTCTCGCAGCCTCCACCACTCCACCTGGCTACGGTCCAGCTATAGATTGTTAATTATGGTTTGTACGTGATGCACGGTCTTTCCTCCAAATGCTGCAGCAACGTTCTTTGGCAGACATCAAAGTGTCGGTGTTTCATTCCACGGGGATTAGTGATGGGAGTGTGATAATGCTCTTGCCTGCTAGGCGAATTAAACGCCCATGGCAGGGTGCAGGTACCAAGAATCAAATGAACGCACAATCGCACCGGCGGTCATACACAGTGCATAAACCCAAACAATAGGAGGAAAAAGAAAAGGCGCAGGTTTGACAGATTCAAACATGTTGAAAACACAATGGGACCAGCAGCCTCATTCCAGCAAAATGCACAGTGATTAAACTGCGGACTAAACATCCAAGCAAACTCTGGTCGCTTTCATCTGATTCCTTTCAGAGAAAAAAAGCATAACATTAGTCAGTGTGTCCATAGAGAGAGTCACAGTACATTGACTGTCCTTCACTCATCTCTCATCTCTCCCCCCATGGCAAATTGGATTTTTAAACGGCTCGTTTTTTTTCATCATTCCCCCGCACCCATAATTGACAGCAGTTTTCTTTCTCACTGTCCATTTTCTTCTGCTTGTTTCTCTACGCCTGACCAGAAAACTTAATGAAAAAAAAAAGAAAGAAGTGTTGAAAACATGAAAAAATATTTTTCAGAAGTCCAGTTTCTATAGCAACTCTCGCCATAATTTGCACAAAGGACAAATGACAAGTGTTTAAAGGACTGCGGGGCATTTTAATGTTCAGTTTTTGGTATTTTTGTTGGTTTCTCGGCACACAAGTAGGTCCCGGGAGATGGGCATAAAAACAGACATGAAAGGGAAAATAACGGCGTCAGAGAGAGAGAGACAAAGGCAGTAGAAGCTCATCCTTGGTGATCGATGCAGGCACTGCTGTCTGTTCTTGTTTCTTTGTCCACAAGGACAAATGCGGAAAGGAAGAGGCAAAGTGATGCATATGCGCATTGTTCAAAGACCTTCTACCAAATACCTGATGAAATAGATGGGTTGCAGTACAACTCCCACTTTCTGCTCAGACACAAGCCTGATGACATGACAATAACATATGTCCAACAAAAGACAGAAAACATGCAAACATCTGAATTTCAATTTCCATGTGTACACAAGACCAGTTTCCTTGTTATTTGGTAGCCTATATCATTGTAATCAGGGTTTTTCCCAGTTTCTTAGCATATTTGCATGTGTTTGTATTATTAGTGTCAAGGGATTAAAGGATAACTTGTAGACAGACAGACCAACAACGACAGAAAGTTGACCTTTATTTCTCCTTGTACACTGGTTTAACAGCCCATAGTGGCAATGGAAAGAAAGGCAAAGATAAGGGTGGCAACAACAAGGGGGACGAGGGAGTCTGAAAGAGATAGTGGAAGAAGTAACGGTAATAAAAAGGAGAGCATACAGGACCAAAAAAAACACAGCATTTAGAAAAAAGGTTAGCCTTAACAACAAACAAATATCTCTCTCCACCTGTAATCGCCTCCTGCAGGTCAGCCTCTGCCTCACCTCGCTACAATCCCCCTACTAACACCAAACCAAAGCCATCAAACAGCTTCTTGTGTCCCCCCTCCCCTCCCTTTTTTCTGTTTACGCTCACACATAAGACCTTGATGTTTTTCCAATAATTGGCAGCAGAGGTTGACTTTTTCTTTCTCACCCCCCACCCCAACGCTTCCCTACCCCTCTTCTTTTTTCTGTTTATCTTTTTCTCTTTTTTTCTGCTCTTCCTCTTCCTTTAGAGATGAATAGTTGGCCCAGCATCAAAGGCAGACTCCAGCCGGCCATTCTGACCACCACAAAGGGGCGTTGGGCGCTGGCACGGGGCCAGGTGCTACACATGGTCACATGGGGACAAGCAGTGCAGATGGGCCCTGCAGAGGCCTCGTCGCCCTACACCCCCACGCCTGCACACCAGAGGTCAGCAGCTAAAGTATCAGAGCGTGCGCTTCCTGTAAGGTGATCTTGTTGTGCAACTGATTCCCATTTGTTTCCTTCTGGGTTTTTTTTTCTTTTTTATGTGCTTTTGTTCCTCTTAGCCTGTCTGCTTCCTGGTGCAATGTTTCTTCATACACATTTTGTGAGCTTTTCTTCTGTTACTGCATTTTTTTTTTTTTTAAGTTTTTTTTTTTGTTTTGGTTTTTCCAGAGCACAGATCTGAGGCTTGGGCCGCCTGTGGAACTGAACCAGCTGAGGTAAACAGTTTCCCCTAAAGACAGACCAGTGTGTATAAATGTTAGCAAGGACCAGGCTCTAGTTTAGGCGAACATTTCCCCCTACCTTCAACAGTCCTTGTTCAAATATATAAACAGAGTCGCCGAGTCCAATGTGGCTGGGGCCAATACAAATAAATTCATGTGAAGGACACAAGAAGGTGGTTAGATAAAACAAACGAACAAGTCGCTGAACTCCAAACATGTATGTAATTCCAGGCTTGGTTCTCAGCTTCTTCATCTAATGCGTTTGAAGAATTTCATTGAGAGAGAGGCAGAGACTGATTGACTGAATCAATCTGGATTCTTCATTTCAGAGCAATTTTTTTTGGATTATTTAACATCAACAGGATCCAGTCAGATCTTTGCTGTTTTACCTTGTGCGAAATTTAGAACAACTAAAACTTTTGAAGCAAATATCAGAACCGCCTATTTTTTATACACCTGACCTTTGATTCATACATGTTTTTTATTACTTATAAACAAAGTGGTTAATTTAGCCATTTCTTTTATAGCTTTATGTATTTTTACAAGTAGTGCACTTGTTTCAATGGCAAAAGTGAATTAAAATCTGCAGTTCCTTACATTATGCTGCTTATTGCATCGCCACAAACACTAACTATAATGTATATTATTAGACTTTTATATGGTTAAAGACAAGAGGTAGATGATTGTGAGACAGAATGAAAAGTTAATGGAGAACTAAAGTTATTTTCAAAAGAGAATGTTTGTTGGAGAACATAATTGCACAAACACCATAATGAAAACCAGTGAATACAGCAGAGGGCAAAGAGAGTAATAGATTGAGATGCAACCAGCAGACCATTAGTTACTCTGGCGGAGACACAGAAATCCACAACTTAAGTTGGTGAATCTGTCAAAAGTTGGTTGTCTACTACAACAGTCAGGCATTTATGTAAAAACCCATTGTTGGCACAAAAGCATAAAAAGTGCTTCTACAAGTCAGATACGCCACACAGAAAATCTAAAATGTGCCGCTCTGCTAATAAGTAACTATAATACCTTGCTGACCGATATGAAATACAGGTCTAATACCACACATTACCATGAACAGACAATCTCAACCATGAAACAAGATGGTGGTTGCATCATGCTGTGGGACAAGGTAGCTAGTCAAAATTGTTGGGTCAATAGACAAAGATAAATACAGGCCATTTTTGACAGACAGCCTCTTAGAGGCCATGTAAGACGGTGAGCAAGTTTATCTTCAAGGGGGAACATTACCATTAACACACAGCCACAGTCACAATATTATTGTTTAGATATGAGATATGTCCAATCATCATAATGTGTAATGATGGCCCAGAGTCCAGATTCTGTGCAAATGAGAATATATGTGTTGCGAGATTTCAAAGTGGATGTTCGACCATTCAATCTGTGTGTGTTTGGGTCATTTTTTTAAGAAAAATAACTGAAAATGCGTGTAGAAGTGATTAGCTGGTGGAGACATAACCTAAAAAGACTTGTGCTTGAAGCTAAATACAAATGCATGACGCACTTTTCAGATTTCATTGACAAAACTTCACAATTTTGCACTGCTTTCTGTTGGTCTGTCATATAAAACCTGAATAAAATACATTGACGTTTACGAAATGACAAAATGAGAAAAGCGTAATTTGCTATCTTTTGGGAGAGAAAAAATAGAAACTTGATGTCAAAGAGCAAGCATGAATTTTGTTTTTTGAATGAAAAGAGGCAGCAGTCATTCTCTTTACACTGCCTGTTGTCATGCATAAATCTTCAGCTTTCAGCCACATGTTTAAAATTAGATGTACTCTTCTGTGAGATAAAAACAGTCAACAAAATTCAGGCTGATTCCCTGCTGTTTAACAATTAATTAACTCCATCCACACCCTCTCCTTTGGGGCTGACTGGGGACTGATAACAAAACATTTGCAGTGTGGATTGTATCCATTTTAGTGAGGAATGATGCAACTATGTTCATGTGTTGAAAAGGATCAAAATAACAGGATGAGAAAGCTTTGCATTAAATTTCTCTTAATGCATCACAAACGCCGTTTCTGCCTTCAAAACACACCGTAAAAAAATAAACTGACTGTTTCTCAAATATTCCTGTCATAAAAATATCCATATATGTTCCTGTACGTTCACAAAAACCAAATCTGGACCCCAAATTTGTTATTGCTATCCCAAAAAGAGAGTCTGTAAATCTCTATTTTTTGGGAGATTTACAAACTTTGATTAAAGTGCAATTTTTTCTGGTAAAATATGATAATTTCCATATTTTGCCGCTTGAACATTGATTAGTGGAGCCATGAAGTTATATTATCTTTTAATTGTTAAAGACTCTCCCTTTTCAGGACTTAAACTGTTAAACAAATGGTACATATATATATTAAAATGAAAATTTTTCTTTTATTCTATGAACTACTGAAAACATGCTTCCAAAATTCCAAGCAAAAAATTTGTCTCTATTTGCAGGAAATGGTCAAAATAAAGAAAAAGATGCATTGCTTTCAGATCTCAAATAGTGCAAAGAAAACAACTTCCCATTCATTTAACAACAATTGTTTTAACTCAGGAAGAGGTAAGAAATAAATATCACTTACTTGCAGTCAAAATTGCAGAAATAGATTTTCGTACTTTATGTGGAACTGCATTACATTTTATCCTGATCTGGAATTTCGGTGATCATCTGGATTTATGCTGAGATTGAGACATTTAGGTTACTGCACAGTTCCTGCTCCAGTAATTTGGTGACGTGTAAAGACTTTTCAGATCTTAAAACATTTTCCTTTTACCTACTCTGCAACTTCATAATCATGCTCTACCTGGTTTTTCCTTTTCTTTTGCCAGGCGTTGTACTTTCATGAGTTCTTGATCAGTCTGTGCAACGCCCATTAGCGCAACAATGGTTGTTTTTGGATGTGCTCGAGTTTGTTATGGTCTGCTTGAGTTTGCTACGGTCTGTCCATTAAAACCCCAGTAAAACAAATCCTGGTCTGTGGTAGGAACATGACAAAATATGAAAAACAGACAAAAAAAAAAAATACATTGGCAACATATTCACTTTCTGTGTAATGGTAAAAGAGAGAAACCAAAAATCAACTTTTCCTGTCAAATTTGTCTGACACAGTTTAAATTTAATACACCCTTTGCTCTAAGCATAGGTGATGTAAAATGTTAAACAGTCTACCGGGGGTGAGACAGTAACAGCTCATGAACTCTCTAAACGACACCGTGTACAAAAAAAAAATCTCTTTAAAAATATATAGATTCACTGTACAGTTTAGGGAATGTTACCCCATACAGAGAAGAGGTTAATAAAAACAAGTAAATTAACCCCCAAAACAGACTAAACCACCATGAAAAAGTAGCTCCAACTTAGATAATAGCTCACTTACCACAGAAAGCTTCCTAATTAAAAAAGCAGAGAGAATGCTAATGAAGTTACCTAAATAGGGTCAACTATTGGGTTGCTCAGCTTCTGAGGTAAGATCTTTGCTGTTAGAAAAATTACGAGCTAAAGCAGACTGGTGTTGTTTTTCTATAATAATGGGCATTATTTTCACTTTTATGTGTTCCTCCTACAGAGAAAATAGGCCTGATCTCTCCCTTTGTGGTTGCTCCAACTGTTCACTTCCACCGCCCACACAACACATTTTCCCAGGCAACAGTGTTCTTCCAAAGTTTACACACAATAAATAACGCTATGCCCAAAGCAGTTAGCAGTGGCCCCGCTCTCTCCCGTTTCCTGGCTGGAGTTGAAATGAAATGGTAATTTTGACTTGAGGAGGATTTCAAAGGGATGGCCTCCACTTTTCATCTTGATGCATACCACGAGCTCGCCGACACATTCACGCTGGGATTTAAAAACGGAGAAAAAGAAAAAAAAAAACTAAGAAGAGGAGAGAAAAAAAAGCTGAATTTTAAGGTTTTTTTTTTTTTTTTCTATGAACTTTTCTTTCTTTTCTCCTGCCATCTCCCCAAAGATAGCGAGATGTAACATTGCTGAGATCTCTCCCCCCAGATGGACGGCATTTATATAAACAACCACCCCCGGTTCAGGGATCGTTTGATTGATGTGTCATTGTCCAAAGATTGTTTCCAGGCATTTGAATAGATAATTCAGCATTTGATGTAGACATTTCTCTTCAAAGGGCCAGGGGGCAGATGTGGGGGTAGAGCAGAGGTGTCCTCCATCTCCCAAGCTATTTTTGCATCCAAGGCTTCAACCAGCTTCACCCGTCTTCTTCTCTGGGGAGATTGACTGACACTTGAATGGTTCTGCTCAAGATTATTGCGCAGTTTCCAAAACTCCTTCAGAGAGCTGCCTGAACACTCTGTTATGCAAATATCTTTGTCTCAAACAAAAGAACAGTGTAAAGATGCATCTTGTTTTTGTTTGTTTTCCAGGACTGCCTACTGTTGGATTCCAAGGTTGGACCAGGACCAAAAGGAGCTGAAGGAGGATTGTCAGAAAATGTTTCAGTATCTCGGCTTCCAGGAGTGGAAAATGGAGTTTAGGCATCCAAAACAAGGTATGCACATCTTCCACTCAAAAGAGACCCCCAAAGTTCACTCGTCACAGTGTTATCAGGCTCATCCATTTGGCACTGCAATACCAGGGGTCCATTATGCCGGCGCAGGCCAATTACACCCCATTGTCAGGCAGTCATTAGGGAAAAGTCAAGATGACAAAAGCTTGGTGAGAGAAAAGAAAGCAAATAAAAAAAAAATTTAATCAAAAACGATGTGATGTCTTCATTATCTCCCAGCTCTGCAGCCTGTGTAAAAAAAAAGGGCCGGGGTTAATTACTGCTGATTACACATCAGCACACCAGGCTCAGCGGGCACACAGATCGCTTAGAGGGGGCCACAGAGACCCGGAGAGGAAAGGATGAGGTCGTTTGCAGACAATGATGTGAAATGAGTGTCAAGTGGTCCTCCTTGGTGGGTTCAGCTGGTTAGGAAGCAGATGAGGAATGTAGATGAGGCACCAAAATGGTGGAGTTTATCTGCCTGCGTGTACATGTGTGTCTCTTCACTGCAGACCTTCGTGGTTGCTGTTTCAGGAGCTTAAAGAAATGCTCTGCTTGTAGTTAGAGAGAAACACGTCGACATAAGGAGCCTGGTTAATTTGATGCCACAGCATCTCAAACAGATTTAATTCTGCACTTTGACTAGGCCACTCGAAAAACATTCTCTTAGCTTTTTGAGCCTTTCATCTAGCTTTGCAAGCTTCTAGGGTTACGTCTCTACAAGTTTTGTACATCTTAAAAGACAAAAAAAATTCTACCTACTATTCTTTCCTTGTCTTGCTAAAGAAAATCAGCCTTACGGCATTATCTAATGTCTATCTAATAACTATTAAATAGCCACCAGACCACTGAGAAAGGATTTTTGTCCCTTTCTTTTTTGCAGAATTGTTTTAATTCAGTCACAATGGAGGGACTGTGAACATGAGGAGGCCTATTCTAGGTTATGTCACTCTCTCTCAGTTGCATTCAATTCTGGATTTTCACTAGACCAATTCACCAAGTTCACTCAGAGGTGGAATCGCTGGTGATTTGAATTGTCTGAATATTTGCCTTCAGGATTTTCTGGCAGAGAGCAAAAATTGGTGCAAGATCTCCAGAACTTTATGCCTATAAGTATCCTCAGTCAAATAAACCACCACTACTCTGTTTGCCTATTGGTTTAATATTCACTTTCTAAAATGCTGTTAGTTTTACACCAAATATCAGTTTCCAAAAACATTCACTTTGGTTTCATCAGTCCACAAAATAATCCCCCAAAGTTTTGGGCATCATCATAATTTTATACATATATATTTTTTACAATAAGACATACTTTTGTGTTCTTTTTCACCAGTTGTGGAATATTTTGTAAGTCTGCATTAACGTGCCATTTAAAAGTAACTTTGGTCGGTTGGTGATTCCTGGGAGGTTTCCTATTGTTTTACGCATAATTGAGAGACATTGTTACTTATCTTTTTTTTAGGTCAGGGCATGAGGTCCTGTTTTAGATCTTTAGATCTTTTTGTATTTAAATTAATCTGATCATGTAAAACATGTTAGTGTGGCCAAACAGCAATAATGGAGTAAATCTATAAAAGGGAAATGTATTTCTCATTTCATTGCTCACGGAAATTTTGATCAAGAAATAAGTGGCGTATATTTGGCTCCAATGCACCTAGTCAGAAATGTATTTTCTTTTTTATCACAAAGTCTCCGTAGAGGAAAATCCATCACTCTTACGACAGTTGGAAAGTCTGACTTCAACTGCTCCAAAAGACGAGATACTGATCTGAAGAAACCGAAGTTCTGAGCTAAACACTTCCTCTCCTTTCAGATGCTCGCCACCATCAACAAGAAGGTTTGCTGATAGGTCACCAAAACAATTTACTTGTGTAAAATACAAACAAGCACTCAGGCAACCTCTGGGTTAAGTTTGTCTTTGTTGTGTGAATTGTATCGCTCTGTTGCTTTTGTAGCCAAAATAACAGCGACAATAGAGGTGTTTGAGACGTGCGGCAAAGCAGGCAGCCGAGGGCACAACGTGGCAAACCTTCTTGCCGTTTGCGGAGCAAGAGCTGCTTTGTTTAAATTTGCCCAGATCAAAGGGTGCAATGCAAATTCCTGCAGCTTCCACGACGCCATTTGATGTTTGAAGGAGCCAAATTATTGCGGCGATTACAGTAGCCGTGCACAATTGATGGAGCAGTCCAAACAAGCTCTTTATTGTGGCTCTCAATTAGCGGTGTGACATCTCAGCACCCAACGTCTGAGAGGCGTCCTACAATAGGAGAGGCTGTTTGGGCTGATAAAGTGATTTGGCTTGGTGGGGTCCTTTCATCTTCACTGACAGCGGGGTATTCAAGGCTTCTGGGTATTCTTTCTCCACATCCTCACGCCTCGCCTTTATTGTGACAATAGCGCCACTGTGTTTAGTGTCTCAAAACTGCCACAAGCCTCTTTCTCTGTGTATAACTACCAACTAGTTGCCTCTCAGACGGGCTGTTGTGACGAGGATCGTTGTTTCAAATGGAATGATCAGTGATGTCCTGAGACGCAGTCAGTTAAATGAACTCCTGTTTCTGTTGTAGCAATTTGTGACTATGTTCACAGTTGGCAGCGGCATCCTGATACCATCCGCGAAGTTGGTGAAGGCAGCATTATTGTTGTTGCTTGTGTAGTTGCTGAGAAGCAACTACATGAGTTGAAACGATAACTTTGCCCGTGGGAAGGACGGAGAACCAGAGGATCAGGTTCAGCTGATAACACTTTGCATTCTGCAGGCGCCAGTGACGGCTCTGATGCCTCATGTTTGATTCTCTCTTTCATGTTCTGCCTTCACTCTCGGTGTATGCAGCATTGGTGAGGAGGAGGAGAAGCGATGGCGAGATGACTACAGAGGTTTACAGAAACCGGGATTTGATGCTTCTCTGTCAAGCTGATGGACAGAGGACTAAAGGGATGTTGGTTTTAAAGCGCTGCAGGCTCTCACGGCAGGCTGCATCACGGACAATAATCTGAAGAAAGTGGTTTGCCTGCAAAGAAATGCTGCATAAGAAAGCTATGGGCTGTGTATATATTTTTTTAATGATTGTAGATAGAATGACATACAGTTAGGATAAGGGCCATACTGGTTCAAAATAATTGTTTAAATAATAGTCTTCTTTCACATTTTGTCACGTTGCAAACAAAAATGTAATCTGGGGATTATAGGTTTAAAAAAAAAAAACAGTGCATGGCTGTGAAGTTGTTGGAAAATGAATCATGGTTTTCAACTTTTTACATACGTGGATTTGTATTCAGCACTCGTGACTCAATTATATACAGAACCTCCTTTCACTTGCAGCAATTTACTGTTACATGAAGAGACGGCCGAGTCGTACTGCAGCGCAGCACCGCACGTTAATGTTTAAGTCTTACCTAAAATACAAACCTCAATTTGATTTAGGTCGAAGCGATGATAAAACATAAATAATGCTTTTATCGAAGCCTTTGCACTGGATTTCCAGATCTGGCTGAGTGTTTAGCGATGTTCTCATACTGGAATGTAAACTTCTACCACAGTCTCAAGTATTTCACAGCTTCTAACAAGTTTTCTCCCAGGATTACCTTGTATTAAGCTCCCTCTTCCTTCCTGCGCACTCTGACCAGCATTTACATCTCTGATCATGAATAACATTCCCAAATTATGACGCTACCACCACCGTGAGATTGTAATCTAACACTAATAAACTCAGTGTGTTAGAGGTCCACCAAATGTAGGTCAAACATTTCATTTGAGCTTTTAGCACCTTTTTCCACATGTCTGCAATATTCTTTACATGGCTTGTGACAAATTTCTGAAGAAAAATGTACTTTCTACCTGAGCCGTGGATCTCTGCAGCACCTCCAGAGTTACAGTGGATCTTTGGACTTTTTCCCTTCTCAGGCAGTCATGTCCTAATAGGTTTTTATACGCTTTCCATTTTGAAGTGATGGTACTCTGTGAGATGTTAGTGTAATATTGTTGTCTAATCTTCTCTAAAACTTTCCAAAACTTTATACTTGGGCGCTGATTGTCTGTAACTCAGCTTTATTTGTATGCTGAGATTAAATTACTGTTAATTACTAACTGGTTGACTTCTGGTTGCTCTGGAGTTGTTGTTGTTTTTTTAACTATCAGAGTAGCTGAATACAAATGTGCATCACACTTTTCAGATTTTATTTTTAAAACACTTTGAGAGTAAGTATTATTTCCTCCGCTTCAAAGTTAGGCACTACTTTGTGTTGGTCTGTCAGATAACAGACACGCACACAACTGATTGCAGATCAGCAAATTAGTTGCTTACACTAAAAAGAAAACTAAGATAAGTGTATTTCCTGTACATGCATCTTTTCTGGGACACGTAGTGCATTCAAAGAAGATTATCAGAGCTTAAAGACTTGGAATAATAAAATAAATCTCTGTTTTAGAAGGAATGAACTAAGTGTGGGGTTAGTGCTAATTTGTCAGAACTAGGGTTTGAATTCAGTTTACTTGGAGTTATTTTCCTTCATGAACTGTCTACGTTCACCTGGTCCAAGATGTTCATCGCTTTGAGAAAATCCAGCAGTGCTCCTGCCTAAGAGAAACATGCAACACTAATAGATTTAGCTTAATTGCACATCAGCTCGCAAAAGTGCCTCTGTTTTCCTTCGGCCGTAAAAAGGCTTAGTGTTTGTTGTCGGTTCAAGGCTCTCTGAAGGATATGCTGGCATCTGTGGGGTTCTGGCAAAAGGGGGAACCTGTGGTGCTGGTGGGTGAAATGTTATTGTTTGAAAATTGTGCAAACAGCCTTCACAATGCCGCATCCATGGAAAAAAAAAAAAAAAAAAGAAGAAGCAAAGACAGCTAAAAGGGAAGAGACATGGGCAAAAAAAAAAAAAGAATGAGAGAGAGAGATCAGGAAAAAAAAAAGTCTTGTGAAGCTTTGACTGACGACTTAACAGGCGAAACCGAATTTGTCTTTTGCCGCAAGATGTCAGATGCCTTGCCAGTGAGTGAGGGAGAGAGATGGAAAAAGCACACCACAGGATCTCTCCTGTGTCTTTTCTCGCCCTTGGAACATGCAAGTCCCTTTGCATGGGATGGGTTGTTTTGAAATGACAGGAATGCTGGAACCCTTAAAAGTGGTTTCCAGTTCAGGTTCTATCAAGGCACTAGTAAAAGCAAGGCTTAAGCCATGGAATAGGGACTGGGCAATGGATATGAGTGGGTTCCCTAACTGGCTATACTGGAGCCTCTTTGGTTGAGTGGTTTGTCTCTCTGAACGTCTCACAGGATTTGTGATTTCATGACTTGGGTGGTTGGGTTTGTCCTCTGATACATTTTGGTTGCATACACCTTCACTATGTAGGTTAGGTTCACTTTTACAATCACTATCATGGGTCAACCGTTCAGTATTTGCTACTGCTTCAAACTTCTCTTCAGAAGGAACTACCGGGTCACTGCCAGGAATGTCATCACAATCGAGTACATTGTTGAACTCAGGTAGGTTTTCACATTCAGGTGTGTTGTCACATTCAGGTAAGTTTTCACATCCAGGTACAGTGTCACATTCAGGTAAGTTGTTACATATAGGTAAGTTTTTAGGCCATGTCTGTTTTGGAATCTCATACTGCGCGCTTTAAAAATAAAAATAAATAAATAAATAAATTGAATACTTTAGTCTCCAATGAGTCAATTGTTCAGTCTCAGTCTCTCAGCTGGTGACCAGTCGGGTCACTATCTACCCGTGCGCCTGGTCCTCTGGGCTGGGGCTCGCCATCCAGGTTCAAGAGAAGAGGGTCTTGGAATCTTTGGCCCTCCAAGCCAAAAGTGTATCAAACAAGCTAAAACAAAAAAAAACCTGACCTATAACAAGGCCAAAGTAAAACATGTTAGCACATAAGATGCCAGCATCACTAAAGCTTAATTAATCATTTCTCAAGTTCTTCTGCTGTTTTTTTTTATGTTGTACAACAACAAGTTAACAGAATACAAATTTCCCAACATATTAGTAAAACTAAAGAGATTAGCTTATATGTGGTAAAAAAAATATAATATACATTCAATCTTAAAAAAAATGCAATTACATAAAACAAATACAACATACACAACAATAACAATACAAAATCTTTCAATTCATTTCATTTTATATAAAATTTGATAATTTAATAAGTATTTTAGCCAATTTTCACCAAATTTTCTTAACCAACGGTCGAGCGCGTGCAATGACTCACCGATGCTCCGAGCTGTCAACGGCTATTTTTCGGGGTTCAGCTGTTTACAGGGGAAACTCTCCGAGATCTAATAAAACGAATTTAGTACTTTGAATTACATATTCAGTCAATTTATATTAATATTGATTTCCTTACCAACCTCCAGATTTGTCAATTTCTTTCTAGCTCTTTAAGGAAACAACCGTCAGCTGTTAGCTCTCAGGCGTTCTGAGCGAAGCAACCGTCAGCTGTTCTCAAGCGTTCTGAGCGGAAGCAACCGTCAGCTGTTAGCTCTCAGGCGTTCTGAGCGAAGCAACCGTCAGCTGTTCTCAAGCGTTCTGAGCGGAAGCAACCGTCAGCTGTTAGCTCTCAAGCCTGTCTGCTGCGCTCCGAACGAAACAACCGCCAGCTGTTGAAAGGGGCGGGACAATCAACCCCATTGGCCGACGCGAAACCAGACCGCGCCAGCCATTGGCTGCTCAAACCGCCAACAGAAGCTAACACTAAAGGCCTATTTCACTTTTTTTTTTTTTTTTTTACGTAATTACCTTTTAGCTATTTTGGTAGAATTGAATTAACATCTATTATTATTCTTTTTTTCTTGTGTTTTTAAACACTGGGTTACACTGTCCCCCCTTGGAACATGCAAGTCCCTTTGCATGGGATGGGTTGTTTTGAAATGACAGGAATGCTGGAACCCTTAAAAGTGGTTTCAAGTTCAGGTTCTATCAAGGCACTAGTAAAAGCAAGGCTTAAGCCATGGAATAGGGACTGGGCAATGGATATGAGTGGGTTCCCTAACTGGCTATACTGGAGCCTCTTTGGTTGAGTGGTTTGTCTCTCTGAACGTCTCACAGGATTTGTGATTTCATGACTTGGGTGGTTGGGTTTGTCCTCTGATACATTTTGGTTGCATACACCTTCACTATGTAGGTTAGGTTCACTTTTACAATCACTACCATGGGTCAACGCTCAGTATTTGCTACTGCTTCAAACTTCTCTTCAGAAGGAACTACCGGGTCACTGCCAGGAATGTCATCACAATCGAGTACATTGTTGAACTCAGGTAGGTTTTCACATTCAGGTGTGTTGTCACATTCAGGTAAGTTGTCACATCCAGTTACAGTGTCACATTCAGGTAAGTTTTCACATCCAGGTACAGTGTCACATTCAGGTAAGTTGTTACATATAGGTAAGTTTTTAGGCCATGTCTGTTTTGGAATCTCATAAATTCGCGTGAATTTGATTGGCTCTGGGACAGGTTGTTCTCTAAGCCAATAGAGCTCCTCGTTTTCAGGTTCAGGGAGATTGAATTCTTCATTTTGCTCAGGGGACTGCCGTGTTTTAGGTTTGCAGACCCGATTTGGCGGAGTTGGATTTTCTTCTGTGGGAGCAAGGAACCCGCAAGGTAAAAGAAGGTCACGATGGACAGTGCGCACTGACCCATCTTTAGTTTCAGACTTAATGGTGTAGACTGGCAGATCACCAGCTTGTTCTACCACAACATAAATGTCTGTCTCCCACCTATCGGCTAGTTTATGCTTACCCCTAAGACGAACGGCTCGCACCAAAACTCGGTCTCCGGGTTCTAGTTTGGATGGTTTTACATGCATGTCAAATCTGGCTTTATTTCTGGCAGCCATTTTGTTAGCATTTTGGGTTGCTAGTTTGTAGCTTTCTTGGAGAGTTGTTCTCAGTTTTTCCACATATTGTGAGTGGGACTTAAAACTTTTGTTTTGGAGAGGTAGGTTGAATGCAAGGTCAACAGGTAATCTGGGTTGACGACCAAACATTAATTCATAAGGTGCAAATCCAGTTGTGTCATTTTTCGTACAATTGTACGCATGGACCAATGGTTTTACAAAGTTGCGCCACTGCGTTTTGTCTTTATGTTCTAAAGTCCCAAGCATACTTAACAAGGTGCGGTTAAAGCGTTCCACAGGATTCCCCCTAGGATGATAAGGAGTGGTTCGAATCTTGTGAATGCCCATGATCTTGCAAAGTTCTTTTATTACGTGTGACTCAAAATCTGGCCCTTGATCACTATGTAATCGTTCAGGGATGCCATAAGGAACTATAAAGTGATCCCAAAGACATTTTGCCACGGTTTGGGCTTTTTGGTTAGAAGTTGGAATGGCTATGGCATACTTAGTGAAGTGATCAGTTAGTACGAGCACATCCTTTGTGTTGCTTTGATCAGGCTCAATGGATAAGAAATCCATACAAACCAGTTGAAGCGGTCTGGTAGACTTTATGTTCACAAGCGCTGCAGCTTTTTCCGGAGGGGTCTTTCGCCGCACACAGCGGTTGCATGTTTTGATTCTGTTCTCGATGTCAGCTGCCATACGAGGCCAATAAAACCTTCCTCTGGCGAGATCGATGGTACGCTCAATACCTAAATGGCCCATATCATTATGGAGACTGTGAAAAACTGCCTCACGGAGCTGCTCAGGTAGGACGAGCTGATGAGTGACATTGCCATCATCTTGGCGTGTTCGGTACAATATTTGGTTGTGCAGCTCAAGACGATTTAGTTCTCGAAGCAACAGACTTATATTTGGAAGTTCTGTTCTGACTGTAGGTGGAACCTTTTTACCAGTCTCAATTTGGATAATGACCTCGCGCAAGCAAGGGTCAGCTCGTTGTTCTTGTTTGAGTTGTTCAGCTGACAGATGAGGCACGACTGGAAGACCACCACAATCATCTTCATTGACAAAGTCATCTGGTAAGGTGTTTACCGAGATGGCTAATGAGTGCACAAGAGGGGTAGGTTCATCGGAGAAACTACAACATAAGGGTCTCTCACAGATGGCTGACACCACCTCTTGGCTTAAACTGGTGTCTTGCTGTGCCAAATGAGTTTGGGTGAACTGCTGTATCCTGTCAAGCTCTTTTTGTGATACAGCATCATTTAATAACTCACCATGCGGTCGCCTTGAAAGACCGTCTGCATCAGAGTTGAGTTTTCCTGCTCTATATTGGAGCTTAAAGTTAAAGGTGGAAAGAGAAGCTAACCAACGGTAGCTCATTGCATCCATCTTAGCTGTTGTCAGAATATAGGTCAGAGGGTTACTGTCAGTAATGACAGTAAACTGGTTCCCATAAAGATAGTCTGCAAACTTTTCGGTTACAGCCCACTTTAGGGCCAAAAACTCTAACTTGTGGCTGGGTAACGAGCTTCGCTCCTGGATAACCCCCTGCTGGCATAAGCAATGACCCTTGTTTGTCCATCCTGTTCCTGATAAAGGGCGGCGCCAAGCCCTGTGGTGCTGGCGTCGGTGTGAAGTGAGTACGGCAGCTTAGGGTCTGCAAATGCCAAGATAGGAGCGGAAGTGAGCTTCTCAATGATGTCTTTGAAAGCTTGCTCACAAGAAGGAGTCCACCGCTCACCAAAGGGTTTTTTCGGATCATGGTACTCAGCAGGCTTAGTTTTGGGTTTTGTGCTCTTACGCAGCGGTGGATAGCCTGATGTTAGATCAGTGAGAGGCTTAACAAGGCTCGAATAGTTCTTGATAAAGCGCCTGTAGTACCCCGAGAAACCTAAAAACGAACGAAGTTGTTTAAGGTCTCTGGGCACAGGCCAGCTACTCAGAGCTTTCACTTTCTCTGGGTCTGTCTCTACCCCTTTGTGGGATACTATGTGTCCGAGGTATCGCACCGAAGTTTGAAAAAACTTGCATTTTTCAGGAGACAGTTTAAGACCGTACTCTTTGAGGCGGTTTAGAACCTTCATTAATCGAGTTTCATGCTCCTCAAGTGTCTTGGAAAAGACAATGATGTCGTCAAGGAACACAAGAACTTCCTTTAAGTTCATGTCACCCATACATCGTTCCATAAGCCGCTGGAAAGTGCTGGGAGCATTTGTAATGCCTTGAGGCATTCTATTAAACTCCCAAAAGCCACTGGGACATACAAACGCAGTTTTTGGTTTGTCAGCTTCCTCTACTTCAATCTGATAGTAGCCAGATTTTAAATCAAGGACTGAAAACCATTTAGATCCAGTCAATGTAGAGAATGTTTCTTCCAAGTTCGGGAGTGCGTAAGCGTCTTTTACAGTCTGCAAATTGAGTTTTCTGTAATCTATACAGAGACGGACGTCGCCATTTTTCTTTCGCACAACGACAATGGGCGAAGAGAACGGTGAAGTGGATTCTCGAATCACGCCTGCTTGTTGCAGCTCCTGTAAATGTTTACGGACGGCTTCTAGGTCATTGGGGTGTATGGGTCGTGCTTTGTGTTTGAATGGAGTTTCGTCTGACAGTTTAATGTTGTGCTTGACTTGATCAGTCCGACCGAAATCAAGGTCATTTTGTGCAAAAACCTCTGGCATGTTATTGAGCTTATGCAAGATGTGCTCTTTCCACTCAGTACTGATAGGAGAGGACTCAAAGTTAAAAACCAGATTGTGTTTTTGACCGACTTCAGATTTGGAAGATCCCACTGAATGTTGGTGAGAGAGGACTCTCTGGAACGCGTGGATCTCCCCAATCACACATTTTTGAGGGATTGTCACATCATGTTCAGTTTCATTGGTGAGAACAACTGGTATCAGGTAGGGTGCTCGCTCAGGTAAGCTGATGAGACTTGGCTTTACTAGGACACCCCCTGGTAAGGTTGAAAAGGATGGGTGCTCTAGCAGCACGGATCTCTCTGTGGTATTAGTTGACACAGCTACCGAGCTTTCCAGGACAACTGTCTGGCCTGCTGGGACTAGCTGAGGGCCTTTGTTGTACATAGTTGCTAGACCAAGGCTACTGCCTTTGGTCTGTTTGTGTCTTAACTCTAGCACTTTTAACACTGCCTTATAACCATCTGAAATGAGAGGCTGCTGTCCGGGACATGCTTCGTTATACAATTCATAAAGCACATCTAAGGTATTAGTTCCAATTAACACCAAAGACTGGGAAGCAGCTCGAATGTTTGGCACGACTAAGGCAAGTGTTGACACATCGGCTTCAATGCCGAGAAACTCTTTTGGAAAAGTGACGTTCATTTCAATGTACCCTAAATAAGGCACTGATTGGCCGTTTGCACCTTCTACTTCGAGTAGGTCAAAAAGTGGCTTAATCTCATGACTGGACAGATGTTGTTCATAATATGATTGTGGGACCGTGGTCACCTGGGAGCCAGAATCGAGTAAGCAGTTTACAGTATTGCTGTCAATCTTTACTTGGGCTGTACTTTTAGTACCGATTAAACCTCGAGGCAGTTTGAATCTGCCAGTTTTAGTATGCGACTTTAAAATGGCACGTTTTTTAGTTGGCACATTTTGCTTGGGTTCAAGGGGACGGTTTGACTCTGTGGTAGCCTCTGTTTGTCCCTCAACAGAGGCAAACTTCAGTTTAAAGAAGCAGAGCCATTGTGTTGTCTATCCCATATTTGTCTTTTTGCTTTTAGTTCTTTACGTTTTGCCTCTACAAGTGCAGGGTTTGGCTCAGATTCACAGTTGGCAACAATATGTCCGTCCTCCCCACAGCGAAAGCAGTACCAAGGCTTGGGCCGTGAACTAGGGCGACTGTGTGAAGGTAAGTTGGGTTCAGGGTTTGCATGGTCAGGTTTTGTTGTTTGGTTCTTCTTAGGTACCGTTTGTTTCTTTTGTTTCATAACTGCTGCTAATTGACTTTTTAAATCAGCAACCTGTTTTTTCAGATCACTTAAAGTGTTTGAAGTTGTTTCGGAAAAGTTCATTTTTGTTTCAGTGACAGTTTGTTCATGTGACGCTGCTTTTTGTTTGGTTGCACTAAAGTGTTTTCTCATTCTTGTGCTTTTAACTTCTTGTCTGTTTTCTGTAGTACGGAGTAGGAGTAATAGTTCTGCAAATGTGGGCAGATTATTTCTCTTTAACTCTAACTGCAGTTCTGTCAGTAGGTTATCATCCCAACAGCCTCTTTGAAATTGCTTAAGAAGCTGTCTATCTCTTTCTCTGGGGTCTACACCACCCCGGCGCACTGCAAGACTCAGTGCCACCTGTAAGCGATGCAAGTACGCGGATGGTTTCTCCCCAGGATCCTGCAAAGTGTTCATGAATCGCACAAGCAGTTCCTCACCATCTTCAACAGTGCCAAATGCCGACTCAAGCAGCCTAAGATAGTCATCAACGGATGCATCAGGCCCAAGAGGCCGAATGACATCTGAAGCTGGAGTGAGAAGGCTCTCAAGAATTTTCCGGGTTTTTTCCAAGTTAGAAAGAGATGTGTCTCCCATCATTAAGTCAACATGGGAACGCCATGTTTCATAGTCAGCTTCAGGATATGGTCTAGGGTTTTTCCAGAAAAGCTCTCAACCTAAGGGTGGAGTGAGCATTAGATGTCTTCTCTGTAGTTTTGACAACATGTTCAACCACAATCCTCTGTACTTCAGGTGAGACTAGATCGGTTTGACTTAACATGTGAGGTTTCTGATTAAGTTTCAAGGAACTTGGGTTAGGGCTCTGAACAAGCTTAGGAGAGTGGGGTTATCAATGTGGTGTGGAGGGAAAACAACACTTTGTGTAGGCTCTGTGTCATTATTTGGACATGGGCTTGCAGCTGTCTCAACAGATCCCATGGACTCTTCAAACTTTGACATCACCTCCCTTAAGACTTCTTCAAAATCCTTCCCACTTAATTTAGCTAAGGTCTTTAGTTCAGTGAGGTAGGTATCAGTTACACTGCCCCCTACGGTTTTTGTGTAAACATCTGTTAGGGCGCGGACACAGTATTTAACATCTGGATTTTCAGCTGATGGATACAGGTAAGGCAATGCAGGTGTTAGCTCCTGAACAGCTAAATCAGAGCTAAACTCCACGACACAGTTCTGGTAAAACTCAGATGAGCTATCATCGACTGTTAGTGTCCTACTTATTGTACCACATTGTCGCAAGTAGTCAAAAACATCATCATCCTTTTCAGATCCAGTTAAACCACTGACAATGACTGCATTTGGTATCTTAATTCCTAATTTTGCAATGAAATCCATAGTACCAATGTGTTAACAGACAAAATTCAAATTGTTGTTCCACTGTTGTCACACAACTAGGCTCCTGGCTGTACTCGCCAAATTTTTGTAACAAGCAACCCACAAAAAACAGGTTAATTTAGTATATATATATATAAGAAGTTGGGCCTAATCAGAAGATTTTAAATTCGAGGGAACCCAGGTGTGAGCAACAAAGAAACACACAGTGTCTACAAGAAAACAGCAAAATTTAATATAATTAACAATGGTGGATCCACATTTAAAACAGACAAACAAATACTGCGCGCTTTAAAAATAAAAATAAATAAATAAATAAATTGAATACTTTAGTCTCCAATGAGTCAATTGTTCAGTCTCAGTCTCTCAGCTGGTGACCAGTCGGGTCACTATCTACCCGTGCGCCTGGTCCTCTGGGCTGGGGCTCGCCATCCAGGTTCAAGAGAAGAGGGTCTTGGAATCTTTGGCCCTCCAAGCCAAAAGTGTATCAAACAAGCTAAAACAAAAAAAAAACCTGACCTATAACAAGGCCAAAGTAAAACATGTTAGCACATAAGATGCCAGCATCACTAAAACTTAATTAATCATTTCTCAAGTTCTTCTGCTGTTTTTTTTTATGTTGTACAACAACAAGTTAACAGAATACAAATTTCCCAACATATTAGTAAAACTAAAGAGATTAGCTTATATGTGGTAAAAAAAATATAATATACATTCAATCTTAAAAAAAATGCAATTACATAAAACAAATACAACATACACAACAATAACAATACAAAATCTTTCAATTCATTTCATTTTATATAAAATTTGATAATTTAATAAGTATTTTAGCCAATTTTCACCAAATTTTCTTAACCAACGGTCGAGCGCGTGCAATGACTCACCGATGCTCCGAGCTGTCAATTATTTTTCGGGGTTCAGCTGTTTACAGGGGAAACTCTCCGAGATCTAATAAAACGAATTTAGTACTTTGAATTACATATTCAGTCAATTTATATTAATATTGATTTCCTTACCAACCTCCAGATTTGTCAATTTCTTTCTAGCTCTTTAAGGAAACAACCGTCAGCTGTTAGCTCTCAGGCGTTCTGAGCGAAGCAACCGTCAGCTGTTCTCAAGCGTTCTGAGCGGAAGCAACCGTCAGCTGTTAGCTCTCAGGCGTTCTGAGCGAAGCAACCGTCAGCTGTTCTCAAGCGTTCTGAGCGGAAGCAACCGTCAGCTGTTAGCTCTCAAGCCTGTCTGCTGCGCTCCGAACGAAACAACCGCCAGCTGTTGAAAGGGGCGGGACAATCAACCCCATTGGCCGATGCGAAACCAGACCGCGCCAGCCATTGGCTGCTCAAACCGCCAACAGAAGCTAACACTAAAGGCCTATTTCACTTTTTTTTTTTTTTTTTTACGTAATTACCTTTTAGCTATTTTGGTAGAATTGAATTAACATCTATTATTATTCTTTTTTTCTTGTGTTTTTAAACACTGGGTTACATGAAGCTTTGACTGACGACTTAACAGGCGAAACCGAATTTGTCTTTTGCCGCAAGATGTCAGATGCCTTGCCAGTGAGTGAGGGAGAGAGATGGAAAAAGCACACCACAGGATCTCTCCTGTGTCTTTTCTCGCCCTTCTCTTTTCTCCTCTGGTTTAAGACAGCTTGGTAAATGTGAAAACATCAAAGGCCCAACACTCAGAAAGTACACTGTTGTTCCAGTAACCACATGAAACAGAAATGGAGCGAGATGGAGGACTTCTTGGAGAGATTGAATAAGTTTTTTTCACCCGTCTTGCATTTAAATAAAGACCTTATGGAGGAAATCGGCTAAAAAACAGGATGTTAACTCTTTTATCTCTTCGCTTCGAAGTCCACTTCAAGGCTTAACCAACACCACAACAAAAGCAGTGGTGGCTCGTCCTGCGTAACAACACGTACGACTCCTCCACAAACACAGCTGATGGGGGCAGAAATAGAGCCGGGGAGGTTTGTGTAGCTGCAGCTCTGACTCATTGTCATTAAGAACAGCTCTCTGTAATGGATGCTAAACTTAGACAGGAGTGAGCTCTTGCCACAGACATTCCTCACGTGTTTAAAAGAGGAACAAAATGAAACAGTCCCGAACTCAACAGGCTTTATTCATGCAAACTCTTATCTCAGCACAGAGACCACCCAGGACTGACAAGTCACTTCCCACCTTTGGTTGTGAGTGTTGTGCAGGCTTTCCACTTCATACATGCATCTGTGAATGACTGCATTCTCTCTCTCTCTTTCTCTCTGCACGCGTGTGCTTCCACCTCCCACCATCTGGGTCCTGTTCGGAGAGATTTTCTGTAGAAATCACAGTCACGCCGTGGTAGGATTACCACTGTGAAAAGCAGCACCTGGAAGAAACTCCGTGCTCCTTCTCCCTTTTTTCCTCTCAGATGCTCAAAGAAGTTTCTGGCTTCCCAGCTTGAGGCGCAGGATTTGTTTTTGACCTACATGGGCGTCCTCGGCCTCGCGTTCTCCTCCAAAGAAGCGAGAGAACACATCTGAAATTCGCACTCAGCTGCATCCAGCAAGGTTACAGCATTTCAGAAGATAAACAAGCCCATTTCTCTCTCTCTCTCTCTGCATAGGTGTGTGTGTGTATTGATGGGGAAACACATCAGGATATGTTTACTTCATATAAATATATATATATATATATACATTAAGCATCTATCATATTTTCATTCTTTATTACGGTGAGCCAAACCATGGATGATTATCCGTACTGAGATTTAAGCCGATGAAAGAAGGAATTGAGTAATCCTGGATGAAAACTGAGTCTGAGCATCTCCTCTGAAGATTTCCCATTAGAAATAATCTTAGTCCAGGATTAGCCACAATTAAAACGGTTTTTGATGTTCTCCGTACACACACAAAACACGAGTAGCTTATTTATTTTCAGCATTGAGTGACGCTGTACATTTGAGGAAATTGCTTGAGCATCGAATGAAATATTGGACTGGAGATTCGCATTGCAGCTATGCAGCATTTGTCTCTTCCAAATCCTCGGTTGCAAAGATCTAGCATCCTCTATAATCCTCTCTGTAATTTAAGAAAAACTAAAAAATTTATGTTGGTTTGCATGCATCATTTTAAAAGAAAGTAAGTTAATCTGTATACTGTCCCAGTAAAAATTAGCTAAATATTAAGCTTGAAACTTCAGTAGCTTCAAAGTTAAAATTGAAATTATTCATATTTCTGGCAGATTTAGGCTTAAATTAATTGATTAATTTTACAAACATTTTGTCTTATTGTAAGTAATGCTAATATTTTTGTAGTGGCCCAGTCAGACCTAAATATTAGGGTGATGGAAATGAGGCCTTCCAACCTAGGAAAAATTAGAAAAATGCCAGTGCACATCTGGTCAGGAATTAAAACAGGGGTTTGATTTCTGCGATGCCAAAATGATTTTCAACAACTATTGAGAGGGATATGAGTCATTTCGAATGTACTTTGATCTTATAACATGCAAATAAAAACAGATGCATTTGTTTTTTCAAACCTGGTACTCCTTGTATTGTCATGTTAGTGGTGCATGCTTTCTGGCTGGTCAAGTACTGAAAATCTGTTTCCTATTCATTAAATGCGTCAAATCTTAAAACTCTCACAGTTTCCGGCTCATAAATGAATCAGCCAACAGCATGTGCTTTGATGTATTTTGTTTTTACTTGAACAAAAATCAGATAAATCTTAGGACCAAGCATTTTGTGGCATAAATTCAGATGTAATATTTTAATTTTCTGTTGGATTCAACCTGGTACCACTGTCTTAGAATCTGCGGCAAATTTTTCTCTTTTTATGTTAATCCAATAAAAAAAATTTAATTGGCAGGTAAGATTAAAATAGAAGAGAGATCCAAACCAGGAAGTAAAAACTTTATTATTTAACTTCATATTTTCATTGGCAAAAATATTGTCAAGCCAAAACGTAAACTGTGATCAACATTCATCTCATATCATCAGACCCAGGATAATACTTAACAACATTTTGAGAAAGTTACAGACAGGAAATATTGTTCAAGATCCCGTGTAGATCTGTCAAATGCAACAGATTGATCAGCTTTGTGAAATATTTGTACGACCAGTCCAAAGTTTGAACTTGCTCTTATCGTAAACCTTAAAGAAGAAAAAAGAAGTTTCTTTTATTCATTTCAAAGGTACAAAACACTAAGAAAGGATGACACAGTTTGCCCCCATTGCCAAATTTTGTGTCTTTTAAAAATCCAAACTCAACCTCTGATAAAAAGGTAAGTTATATTTGCATGCATTTTTCACCATTTTGGCAAAACAATAGCTACATCCTGACTGAAATCCTTTTAAAGAGGTACAATTACATCTAATAAGCCACTAGGGGGACTGCTTTTAAACTGAATTTAAACAGAGGCGCTAATATGAATATGTCTGATTTTGCATTAGGTTATTGCCTGTGGTATAATCCTGTAAAGCTGTAATGTACGTCAACAACTTTTGTCAATCACAATTCTGAAATTGACAAAGGTTTGAAAGAACTGTTGTCCTAATGTACAGCAGGTTATAATATTTGAATGTAGGCCTAGTGCACAAATAAATCTGTCAGAATATGTGGAAGTAAAAGTGATATAACTTGTGAATGTGTGGAGAACTGTAGGCTATAAAGTAAATAATACAGTGTGGAGGAATACAGTTAAGAGTGATTGCTTTGTGTAGGGGGAGTTGAGTAGCGTGACACATTATTCATCTGTAATCAGGGCTGTGGGTTCAGAAAATATTCTGGATTATGCAGCGCTTACAAGTCCTGTGACTGTTTTTATCAGATGCATCACAGTAGTTCTAAGCTCCTGCTTTTGTCCTTTTTTCATGTGCATGAATGTACATTCTTTTGCTAACAAGCCTCTATGTCTTTTATATCCACGCTGCCCGAACTCTCGACTCCCCGCCTGCCCTCCAATCTTGACCCTTTGACCCTGCACTCCGTGCCTGGCAGCACCAAGCCCCTGATGTCAGCGACATCGCTCATCGCAAAGTGTCCGCTGCCACCTCGAGCCCTACTGTCCATTGTGGGGCCAACTGTGAGCGTCCTTGTTCTCGCGAAGGACAGACGCTGGCGCGGCACGCTTCCTCTGTAAATGATGAAAGAGGGTGGGAGAGTCGGGCTGAAAGCGCAAGCCTTGTTCGTTGGGCGCGCTGGACGCCTAGCTGATCGGAAGGCGCCTTTCTCCCCCGACAGTAACTTCTGTGATCTGCCAGATAAAGAGGAAGAAAGAACGTGTTTGATGTCTTGATTTGAATAAATACCCTGATGGTAATCGTTTTATAGTCTTTGTGCGAATGTAGGAGTGTGTACCAGCACATTTATTTTGTCTTTATGATTGTGACCTAATTATTAAAATGTAAGGATTTATTGTTGCATTTTGAAGAGCATTTGTGACCCTCGGGCTGAACAATAAAGACCAGCGTGGCTCCTTAATTTCTTTCACTGGCTTGAAATCTTTCTGACATCATGAGTATTTATTTGGGCAAACATACAGAGCACATGATTCAATCACATGCAATATCATCTATAAGGCATATTTCCCAGAAAGACTGTTGATCAGGCCACATCAAAGTGGCAAAATGTTCAAAAACAAGGGTGACGCATCTTCAGCAGCATTCTCCTGACATTTTACAGCCTAAGTCATGGTGACCTTGTGTTTTTTCACGCATGAGGCACATATTCTGCAAATACATGAACAGATCTATGTGCATTTCCTGGAAGTTCACAGGGATTCACATCTGGAGCAAATTCTTTTTACTGCATTTTAAAAAGTCAGGAGGAGGAGTGAAAGCTGAAATGAACAACAGCAACTGAGTTGATGTGGTTGTACACAAACTCTCCTCATATGGTAACCTACATAGTATCTTAAAGGTGAGCCAGGGGCCCTCTATCAGTGCTCTCACTGTTCTGACCTTTCCACTTTGTGTCTCTTTACCAACACAAACTTCAAAGTGTCTTAGTGGGATTTTATGTGGCAGACCAACACTAAGTAGGGCATAGTTATGAAGTGGATGTATGCAGTTTTTCAAATGAACAAATAGACAAATAAAAATCTGAAAGAGCTTCAGCCCAAAACGAATGCTTAGTGGAACCTTATTTCACTGCAGCGCAGCTGGAAGTCTTTTGGAGCCGGTCTTTAACACATTCGCACATTCTTTTCTCAGCGTTGCTCAAGCTCATGCATTTTGGATGGAAACAATCTGTGAACACCAAATTTCAACTCTGTTGCATTCCAGTCAGGACTTAAAGTGGCTAATGTAATTTGATACAAACCGTTCCTCTGGGTTTGCTGTTCCAGTAGAGGAAAAACTTGGGCACAGCATGATGCTGCCTCTACTATGGGGATCCATTTGGTTTGGGTCATGTGCATTGTTGATTTTCTGCCACATATTGTTTTTTGCGTATGACCCAAAAAGTTACATTTTGCTCTCATTTTGGCTGAGCACCATAACAGATGGCTTTTTAATGGCTTTCTTTTACCAACAGCTGTTTTTTGTCACTAAGCCATGGAAGCCAGGTTTGGTGGGGGGGAACAGTTGTTCTGTTGGATGATTCTCCAACCTGAGCTCGTGGATCTTTGCATCTCCTCCAGAGTTACAGTTGAAACCAGAACTTGAAAACAGTTGAAAACAGAAACGCACACCGAAACATGCAACTTTTTCTCTCACCGAATCGGACCAAACCAAAGTCGAACAGAACTGGTGAAACTGTGTCAGGTTTGTAAAATGCCTGGGTTAGGGTTAAACCTTTTCAGGTCTACTCACAAATTCTTTATAGGATTAAGATCATAGCTTTGTGACTGGCCGCTGCAAAACATTGACTGTTGTCTTTGATCACCTTTATAACCACTTTGGCTGAATGCTTAAGCTTGATGTCCATTTGAAAGACTCGTTTGTACCCAAGCTTTAGATGTTGTGTCAGTATTTCTACATGATGTTCTTTTCTCATGAGACCATCTGTTTTATGAGGTGCACTAGTTTCTGAAGGGATTCTCAGGCTTACAAAAGTTCCCCCCTTTTTTTTTCCAAAAGAAATGGAAGTCATTACGGCCAAACTGTCCTACTTTAGATTCATGTGACTACAGAACATAAATGAAGATATTTGTCCCTGTGTGTATTTTAGAGTAGTGGCTGCATTTCATTCTGCACATTACCTCTATCAAACCACACCTGTCCTGACTGGGGAGTCCGTTTGAGTGGAAGTTCATTGTAGATTTTACAGCTTTGTAATTCTCATTATGCTCTCAGATGATAAATTGATCAGGGTTCTGTGAGATGTCCAAAGCTCAGACTGTTGTGTTAACTCTGCTAACTTTCCTGCTAATATTCTCCTTGACATAATTGCTTTGTTTATTGGCCTTAGTGATGCTGTTTGTTCTCTAATGTTCTCCATGAAATTGTTGCATGTCATACCTTTGGGCTTCCATTGTTTCCTTGTGACTTCGTGCACATCTTTGTGTTGGTCTAAATAAAATGCATCTGAATTTGTGCTTGTAATGTGAGAAGTTATAAAAATATTCAAAGGATGAAGCTGCCTCTGCAAGGCACTGTACTAACGATGTGGAAAAACAATCCTTTTACCTTACTTTTAAGACCTTACAGAACATTTTTTGTTCAGTCCCCTCCATTCTGATTTAATTAATTTTGGTGTTTGATATGTTTGATCCGACATGTTTGTTTGATCATATGTTTTACCTTAACCGGCTGAGACAGGCGGGTGTCTTTTGTCATGTAAATTCAACATTCTGTGGCCTGCTTCCTTTGAAGGATTGCAAAGGCTCAAACAGACCTAGACTGAGACTTTTCACTGTAGGTGTCACACACACAAATCTTGCTCCCTCCTTGTCAAAAAAAATAAAAAATAAAAGAACCTATCTGCTTCCACACCATATGGAGAATTGCCCCAATTTCTTTTCCTTTATATCAAATACAATCCTTTTCAAGTCAAGCCTTTTGTAGCATATACCACATGCGATTTAGGCTCTTGTGCAGCGCAGCAAACTTTGTGACTTTTTTGATTTCGCCGTGAGTTGTGTCTGACAAGTTTCCATCACTCACTTTACAACCTCACTCCCTCCCTCTCCTTCTCCCTCCACCACAAAAGAATATTTTCTATTCCATCGATTGATTAGCATACATCAAGCCCCGTTGTTACCGCAAAGCTTCATTTGAATCTTCTGTACCTTCCCCACGTCTTTCAACCGCCAGCTGTCAGCCACATCAACGCAGGCGTGCTCTGCGCCACACAAAGTTAAATTGAAGCGCTCTCTAACACTATATATAGATAAAATGTCACTTGCATCAAGAGACGCGTTACCTTCGAAGTCGTCAATACAGAGCGCTTCATCACGGGCAAAATAACTTTGAAATCGGAAGAAGAGAGAGAAGATGAAACAACTATTCTCTTCTTTCCACTTTTGTGCTTGAAAGAGGGGGAAGAGAGAGATTATTTTCTAAAGTGGGTAAAAGCGTTTTAAGGGGCTTGTTTTTTGATCTGTCTGTCCATCACGGAAAATGAAGAACACTTCCTGTCGCTTCTGATCGTTAGGTGTCCTCAAAGTGTCTCAAAGTCTCTTTGTTATCGCTGAGTGCGTCGATTAAAGGGAGGAATATTATTTATTCATTTTGCCATTGAGCAAAAGGAAGAGATCCGAGAGCTTAGCGCTCATTTTCGTCAAACTCCTGAGGTGAGGTGATGAAGTCAGCTCTCTTTTGAGAGATGAGCCGACTTCAGGTAAAAAGTTTCTGAATTAAAGTTTTTTTTTTTTTTTTTGCTCTGCGCATTTTTATAAGGTCTCAGTTTTGTTTTTGACAAAGTAAATGCTGTTCCAGATTTATTAAACAGCTGATGTGAAATTTAGTCTAAAATGTATTAATTGGTTGCAGGCAACACAAACACATCATCACCATAAAAAACTGTTACGTTCAAAAGGATGTATCGAGCTGGTTTAAGGTGTGTGGGTGATTCTCCATAAATAATAATATCATCAAAAAGTTAATTTATTAATTTGTTTAACAGTTTATTGGCAAACTCATCCATTGCTAAACTTCCTGCAGTTGCAGTGGCAGGTAAGTTTCCTCAGTTATTCATCATGTTTGACTCCAACACAGGACATCAAGCACTCACTCACACCTACGGACAATTTGGAGAGACGAGTTAACATAACAGACCTTCGACTGTGGGCAGAGTACCCAGAAAGAACCCACACAATCAGAGGGAGAAGTACAAACTCCATGCAGAAAGACCCCAGATCAGGATTCAAACCAAGGACCCTCTTGCTGCAACTCAACAGCAGTGCCAGAGAGAGCGGGGTAAGCCCAGAGCATCAACAAACCACCGTACGTCACTGTTGGTGTTTCAGCCTATGCTTCATTCTCTCTTCTTCAGACATATTACCGTTTCAGAGACCAAAAGGTTTCTGTTTCGATTCGACGTTCTTCAGAGAAGAATTCTGAAAACGTACTTGTTCTGTTTATAAAGGTGTGAGCCAACTGGAGCTGCCTTTGTGTGGATAGCATTAGCACATAGCATGTGCTCCAGCTCTCCAACCCGATCTCTCCCCAGTGGAACGAGTAACAAAAGGGCCTAGCTAACATACCTGTCAATCGGGAGATATTAGCATTAGCACGTAGCATGTGCTCCAGCTCTCCAATCCGATCTATACAAAATAATAGTATTAGCATGCATCAACTGTTATAAGAGCGTAATAGCAACTCAAATGAAAAATATCCAAACACCCATCATTAATACAGGCAGAAAAATAAACATTTGAACAATATAAATGAAAGGATTACAACGGATTATAAAACTCGCTTCTCCCCAATGGAACGAGTAACAAAAGGGAAGAGGAAATTAATAATTTAATATTTATAATGATCCTGGAGGACCCTGAACAAAAGATGAAGAAAGAAGGGCGGAGCTGGAGGACCAAACCACTTATAGCAGGCACAGAGGAACACAAGAATAGACAAATATAAGAGGACAAATAAATTAAAGAAAACATTTTGTGCAAATATACAACTAACAATATAGACCCAGTTACATTTGCTCTTGTCTTTGCATCGGCATTAGTAAACATCTTGCAGGTCAGGCATGCAGCAGTCCTTTATCAAATTCAACATGTTTCTTACACTGTGAACTGAAACCTCAGTGGCTGCTGCTACCAAGTCTTCCTGCACGTTCTTTGCAGTAAGTCAAGGGTTTTTAACCGATTGCAGTTTTCTGGCCGATCGCAGATTACCGATCTTTTAAAAAGCTTAACCTGCCAATTCTGATTCGGCCGATTCCAGTTTTTTTTGGGTTTTTTTGTCTGAAATGTTACTCAATATTGCAAGAAAATTGTTGAGTTGGCAACAGTGGGGTCACTACTGTTAATTGTAAACATGCAGACATAAGATGGAGGGCCGGTCTGTCAGTCAAACCTTTCTTACTGGAGAGCAAAAGAGGAAAGCGGTTGATTCTTAAACCTTTGCCAAGCTAGAAAAGATTGGTGGATAAGATCAGCTTCAAATGTATAAATTGGCTGATCACCAATCTCCGAAAATTAAGGAAATCGACACCGATAAATCGCTGCACCCCTAGTTTTTAAATACTCTCCTCCTTGGGTATCTGGTAGTCATTAATAGCTTTTCCTTTCTGCCACCAGGTGGCGTAACCAGTGCTCCTTTAACTTAAAACTTTCCAAAATGCTTATCACCATGTATCTAGAAACATTCTGGGTCTTGACTGTCTTTCTATAGGGTGTGTCATTGACTGTCTGACTGTCAGCAGTCAAGTCATCACTTTACCCTGTTATTCTGTAGGTCAAATCATAACATTTCTATATCAAAAATATTCTTCCTTGCCTCATACACTGTTCCGATTTTCAGTGAAACTGGATTTGGGGTTTTCATCAGCTGTCCAATCAGAAGAATTTAAAGAAATATACAGTTAAAAGTTGTCAAAAATCTATAAAATGAGTTTAACTTTTTAAATTGAGTGAAGGAAATAAATAATCTTTTCAGAGTCACATTTATTGAAATGCACCTGTACAAGCAGGGAAAGTACGGCACAATCAGCACACCCTACGTGCAACCGGTTCATCTTTCCACTGCGAAGACGATGTCACATTCATCTTTGCTCCATTTTGAAAACACGCTTTCTGATTCTCTAACGTGCCTCTCAGATTGAAAGTCCTTTCCATTCCAACTGTTTCAAGGTTTTTTTTCTTTTACTCTTTCCCTTTTTTTTTCAAATGCTCTATCCTGTTGCGAGGTTGTCTCTTAGAAGTTGAAAAGTTCTTTTCAAGCCCAAAGTTTTTGCCGTCTTCACTTTTTCAGCTGGCAAGATGAATATCGTCGGGACAAAGCAGAGAAAAAGGAAAGGCTTTTGACAAGACTTCTAAAGGCCCAGGAGCTCGTCCTGTCTTTTCCCTTTTGCAGTTCCTACCCGTTACTGGCTGCTAAAAAGCTGCACAATCAAATGCAAACTAAGAAGTCGGCCTTTTAAGATACATCAGTGGGGCCCTTGTGGCGAAGCCGCTCGGCTTAGGTTTTTTACAACTTTTTCGAAAAAGAAGAAATTGGTGCATTCTCTTTTCTATCTGAGCTGCAGACAGTAAGTTCATGCTCTGTGTGTGCAGAGTAGGTGATGTGGTGAATGCATGATCTGGAGAGCCCTGTTTTGCTTCAGGTGTACTCGCTTGCAAGAATTTATCTTGTACGGAGCGTGATTTATGTTTCTTCAATGTAAGTGGTGGTTAAAGTTGAATGTGAAGCGGACCTCCCTCATTCATTTTAAAGCTGAAATGTGGGAACGGTGAGCGATGGAGAAAGGGGGCGAGTGTATAAAAGCGACATGAATACCAGATGGTTTATTTTTCCTCTCAGTCCGGTCATGAGTTGCTCTTTGTAGCTCATGCTTTCTGGTCAATCTGTGTTAGATATTTGAAGTCTAAACAGTCTGTGTTTTCTGGGCTGAGGTGGAGGGCAGGAGGGCTGGAGGGTTGTGGTTTAACACGTTCAAGAATCACTTAGTGGGGTGGCCTCATGTAACCTGAAATAGCTGAAACTAGACCTCTGGGCAAATAATCACCTTGGGCCTGTATAAAGCGCAATGTTTATGCATTGTAAATTGTGAAAGCGAATGCTTTAACATTGTGTGGCATATGTATTTCAAGGCTTTGAGAATTGGATGCTTTCCCGAATTTCACCCACACAACCACAGGCTTTTGCTCTAGCGCTCTTGACTGAAATATCTTTTGCATTCCAAAATGGACAAAAAAAAGAAACCTTTTTTTTTTCTTCCTCTTTTGAGGCTCCTTAAAGAATGTGTCTGCAGCCCTTCTCCTGCTGCTACCAGGCGTAGCTATCACTGTTCCAGGGTCACAAATCGTCCACTGTCATTTCCCCAAAAGTGAAAGATTTGTGAGTGAAATCCAAACATGGTGCACTTACTCGGTTTTAGACCAAACTGGACTCACAAGGTAACCGCAGGTCTGATGATCTGAACAAACAACAGAAATTATTTAGATATTTTGAGCGTTCCCTCATCCTTCTTTGAAGCGGTTTACATGGGAGACTTTTTAGCAGCGGAGCAAGCTGTCACACTTGTTGTCTTCTCCCTGCACTGTAATTTCCTGGACTTGTAACACACCTACTCCTTTGATGTGGGTTTTCCAAACCTCGTCCTTCAACCTGTTTACCCTGCTAGCATCTCAGTACCGGTAATACGCTTAATGATGTCATTGCACACAGCTCTCTCTCTCTTTTTTTTTTTTTTCAATCTTAACTTCATCAACAAGTTGGGTCAGTTATGTCACCGACTCAGATCTTTATAAACGGGGGTGTGTTACTGTTTTTTTCCCTGCTTTGTTCTGCGGTTATACAACTATGTCTGTGAAGGTGAGTTTAATCATCGCACAATCATCCAAAGATCAACACGACTCGTCTGTGCCTCAAACATCAAAGAGCGAACACTTCTGTATTCGTCTTTTCAAGCTGCCTTCTCATTCCTGACCTGTGGTTTCAATGTTTTTGTTTTGTGCCAGTTCTTTCTTAACGAGAACTTGTTCTAAATTCAGTTGAGCCACATAGAAGTGAATTATGTTCACAGTTCAACACTTAAATGTTCTGAACTAAGTTTACAGCTCCAGCTAACAGTCCTCATTCATTTAGTGCAAATGGTCAGATTTCAGAAATACATAGGTAATGAGTATAAGGATTATGTTATTGACTAGCATCAATTTATTCTCTCTTAACTTCCTTTGTAACATAAACTGTGCTGTATAATTGATAATAACAATTGACTGCTACCGCACATTCAAAAACCCACAGCAACAGCGAATAAACCAGGTTGAAGTTATCTTGGTAAATTCAGATCCTAAATTACGTCATACTGCTTAAGTTATCCTGCTGTCATTAATTCAGTTCATTTTAGATATTATTCACAACACAATGTCAATCCTGAATAATGTCATCTTAAGGCACTTTACCCACCCACATAATGGCTGGTCAGACATTTTTACTTCATCTTCACTCCGTAAACACAGAAAAGAACCCAAACACTTGGTGTAACCTGATGGATTTAAGAGTTCAAACTTGAACCTTGAGTGATATTCTTATTTATGGAGCAAAGCTGGATACAGCGTAGTGAAGTTTAAAGCGAGAGGAGCAGATAAATTACCTATACGAGTAAGCAGATTCTGAGAGCAAGCCTTGGGGGGAAATGACTGACTGCGCCTTTTTCTCTGGGAATTTTTGGAAGTTTCCCCTAAAAAAAAACTATAAGTCATTCAAACAGAACACTGTGAAATGACTTCAAGATAAACTGCATTCCCTTCGTGCTCCATACTCAAAAATCGGTGGTGTTCAGCTCAAAGTTCTCAACAATTTGAGCTCAACTCATGAACACATTCATTTGAACAGTCTGCAATGTTACGCTGTACAATAATAACAGGCACACACCCAGCAGAAAGGCCCTTGTTGTTGTTATCCAAAAAGGAGATGGATATCAGTCAGCGCAGCTGGCTGCGTTAGTTTTTGGTGCTGTGCAGCTGTGCCGGGGCTCTGAATGGAAATATGACGAGTTTTGTCTGTGGAATGTCTCGGCATGAGTGCGCAAAGATTTTGAACTTTCACCTCATGTGTGCAGCAGCTGAGGTCTTAGCTGGGGCATTCCTGTTCTTCTAACAGCTTTCAGCCAGTGTCAGCACTCCCGTCTACGCCATATTGTAGATTATATCACAACTTCAAGAGCTTAGTGTGAAAAATCGAGACAATTTGGCTCAGGCGTTCTTGGTCTGCTGTTTGTGGTGTGCTCATTTCAGCATGAATATAGTTTTGTGTTTGTTTCTTGCAGGAATTGGCTGAGGTGCAGAAGAAATCAGTAGGACACGCTGCAAAATGTTTTTATGAACTGTAATAAAACTTTTCTTCATGTTACATATGCATCATAAATGGTTAATACATTTATTCATCACTGTAGCTTTAAAAATGGGGGCACATTAAATTAGCACCAATGTGGAAACATGCTTTGCATTATATTGTTTCTCACTGAATTGCAGAACCTTTTTAAAACGCTTGATTTTGATTTCTGATTCTAGAGATTCGTCATGTTGTTCTGCTGGTTTTTCTTTGTATTGTTTGCTTATCTGTTGTGTTATTTGATACCTCAAAATGGAGAGCTGACAGTAAATGATAGAAAAGACAAAGTAACATTTGAATTAAAATTTTGTGAACTTGCCCTTGGAAAAGACTAACTTACGAAAAACTTAGGCAGACAAAGATGAGAGTCCAGTGTTCATCCAAAAACTTTGCTTTTTCTTTCATGTTTTTATTGTGAACTTTCATTGTACTTCAGAGTCTAAACTGACTTCATATTTAAATTTCCGGTTTTAGCTGCATATTTATCCTACTAGAAGTGCAACTTAGAATGTGTTTCATATCCTATAACTTTTTTTGAATATCATCCCATTGTTATTGGCGTGATATTTCCATATTTCTTCACTTTATTACAAAAGCCAGATCTGTGGAGTGCAAGAGCTGCTCTCCCATCCGAGCTGTGAATCTCTGCATCTCTTGCCTGTGTTCTCTGAGTATTATTCTCCCATCCTAACTTGTCCGCTTAAATATGGGGCCATGTTTGCAGCTCAGGATACCGTCTTATAAACCACCATTAAACTTCTTCACAGCTTCTTCCCAGACTTGTCAAGTGTATTCCTTTGTCTTCATAATGAAGTTTGCTCACTAATTTTCTCTATTAAAACTCTGAGGCTTTCACATTATAGCTTTAATGTAATTGAATTACAAAAATGCTAACTCTTAGCTAATTAGGTTACGTCTAAAAGCAATCAATTGCACTGGATTTTATGGATTTTTATTACAACTATTTTTGTGAAATGAGTCCTTTGTCTTCCACATCATGAATACTTTGCTGCTTTGTTTTTGTCTATCTAAAAAAAAAAAAATCCCAATAAGATACAGAGATGTTTGTGGATTTAGCATAAGAAAACATGGCAAGGAAGGACTGTGAATGTTTCCGGAAGGCACTGTAAATCACATAAAAGACATAAATATGTCTCAAACTACAAGCTAAAACGGTTTAGAGTAAGACAGGTCAATCCAGAGGCTCTTTTTTATTCTATGCTTTTGGTAAAGTTGACATCATCACCACTACTGGTCTGGGAGAGTTGTTGCAACTTTTTTATCCTCTACTGGACCTGAATATTTATTTCAAACTGCGAGAAACCTGTCTACAAGTAAATATGGAATAATTTAGGTCAGCTCTGACATTATTTGTCAGTGTTAACCTTTTGAAGACAGTAAAACTAAACAGCAATACGTGTCCTGAAACAGACGTACCTGTCCAAACTACAAAAAGAAAATAAAAACTCAAGCCGTGTGATGAATTTTAAATGCATGATTTTGAATTTGAGATGAAAAATGTAAAAAGGACCCTAATTTAAATGGCTCAGCACACACTCACACACCGTCGGTCCCCGGCTCCCCAGCTGCCCAGGATCTCTAAAGTCACGTTGTCCCAGTGTGATTGAAGGTCCAGCTGGTAGATAAGCCCTTTTCATCCCTTTCCCTTTTATGAGAAAGACAAACAGCTCCATGTCGTCACCCACACGAGAGTGATTGATACACACACACTCACACGCCGACACGCACACACCTGCACACGCATGCACACTCACATTTTCTTAATGGATGCCCTCTCTCCCACTGTAATCACTTTGCTAATGACCTGCTTGAACTCTAAATGAAACCCAGAGGGTGGGAACAAAAGGTGGCTGTAGCTTAAAATGTGCAGCATGTGAACATGGCTGACTGGATACTGAGGCTGAATATCCCAGTAAGGGAAATAGCTTGTGATGACTTGAAAGACTTCTAGTCTGTACTCTAAGAATGAAAAACATAGATGACTACTTTTTCAGTTTTGGTCTTTGTATGGAAAACATCCCAGATGACCTTTCATTCCTCCTTTGACATCCAGTGCAGTTTTTAACAAAATACCTACAGGTATATCTCAGTAAATTATAATATGCATTACTCTTAGGCTCATTTGTCAGGTTCAATAACTTTAAAAAAATAAAAACCTGTAAGCGAGTTTTACAGGTGCTATTCATTTCTAAAATTATCATTTTTATTGGTTTTATGTTACATATTTTTTGCTGCTGTAATCAGCAAATTCTCATAAGTATCAGAAACAAAGGCTTGAAACAATATTAGTGTGTGTATATGATATTCTAATTTGCAGAGATGCACCTATATAGCCTACTGTAAGGATATGTAGTTATATGATTCCCCCTTCACAAACAGCTACTCCTATTTTGCATGAGAAGTGCATCAATCAGAACTTAATGCCATGTTTTGTAAAGTTTTGACCTACCTGTCAAAATAAATAAATAAAGCATTATAGTAAGGAACATCTCTGGTGAGATTTGGCTTGAGGGTATAGACAACTGGAAACAATAGCTTGCTTAGTGATCACCATTCAAACAAATAAAAATGAACAGTTGATGATTGCTCAGGTGATTTAAAGTAGTTGTCCCTTATATTATGTTCTAGTTTAAACTTTATTTGGCACAAAATAGCTTTTAATTCCAAAAAGGAAATCATTTTTTTTCTTCTCTTTTCATTTTTGCTTATCTACTTTCTGACCACTGCAGTTAGAAGCTTATTTTTTTTAGCTGAAATTACTTCAGCTTTCTGATAGAGAAAATGCTTTATGCATTTCTTACTCTTTGCTTTTCTGGTTTTTTACCCCCATAAAATGGCCTAGTTTGTGCAAAAAGGGCTGATCTACTAATATTTTTAGAGTATCAGCATAAAAATCTTTAAATTCGTCAGATTATGAAGTCCTGCTTTGATAGTTGTTTCTGGGAGTCCTGAGTAAAAATTTCTACATAATTTTATTTAATCTCAAGAGATAATTGACCTCCTAGATTAAACAAACACAAATTAAACCTCTGGTATGTAGATCGCCTCGTCTTTACATAAGCACAGTGTAGGATTAAAATAACTGTTTATACTTCACATGGCCTGAATGAATCACTGAATACATAACCATGAGTCATTCTGTGATTTGTAAGCCAACATCCTACCTGCATGCTTGAAGAAGGGTTTTCTAGTAAAAGCTCTTTCAAAGCCGCTTCCCTGTTCCTCTCTCCCCCATCAGCAAATGGACACAAAAGGCGGGACAAGAGTCAGACAATAATAAAGACAGAGGAGGGGAGAGAAGAGAATGAGCAGCCGGATCTTAACTTCCTGGGTGTGTGCTGGCCCCAGAGGCCACCTTGAGGGTCATTTTTACACGAGACTTAACTGTAACAATGAGATTTCAGAAAAGAAAGGAAAGCATTGGCCCCCCTCCACATGGAGACCTTTTTTTCTAAAATCGGTTGTGGGTTTTAAAAATAAAAAATCTCACGTTCACATGGAACTGTTTCCAGAAACGTTTTCAAACACTATTTTTTACTCCTCCAGACCTGTAAGTGGCGCTAAACATGGACGTTGGGAGATCCAAGTAAGACGTGGTCACCGGTAAATACAATAAGAAAACAACAACGGGCGAGTGAAGCCTTTTGTGTAGAGCACTGATGACATTGAACCTCTTCTCCGTGTCATGTCGAATAATAAAATATATAAATTACAAGATGGCAAACATGTAAACTACCATTGTTGTCATGTATTACATGCCTGTTGTTGTAAGTCAGGTTAGAAGTATCGGTGTTTTCAGAAATAGCCATTTTTTCTGTTTCTGTACTCACCGGAACCTTTGTGCCATTTATGAAAACAAAAATAGGGATTCTACGTTTCCCCAGCTATTAGAAGCCCACTGCTGTTGATTAGTGGTTCAGGGTTAGAAGAGTGAAAAATATATTTTAAAAAATCTATTATTTTTAATAAAACATAGCAATGAAAAGAAGGGGAAATAGATCAAATCAACACCACACACAGAACACACAAGGGCAGAGTGAAATGAAAAGATGAGGTCATAAATCAGTTTCGACAACATTTGATGGGTCCTATTGGCTGTGTAATGTGTCTGACTCTTTCTCTCATGAAAATCTGTCCGGTAGCAGCTTGTTGTCAAACTCCTTCATAAATCAGAGCTTGTATGAAATACCAGCAGGAGGCAAAGGTCAAAGGAGAAAATTAGCAGCTGTTCTTTCCTTTCCTTTCATGTTAGCTGTGGGGCTAATCACCAAGTCTGCCATCAGCCTCATTTCCACTTTAAAACAACGCTGCCGACGACGGGGGTGGGGGCTTTTCCCTCTGCTTACATTTTATGGCACCAGTGACCAGATTTTTATCTGTGCAGAAAGTAGGGGAGACATGTAGTTTAGAATGAGGGGCTGTACATTCCTCTCAGCCTTTTGGTTCAGCATTCATTTCTGCACATCGTCTTCAGGTTCTGCTTCTTTCATGAAGCTCTGTCGACACACTTCAGCAGCTCCAGAGCAGCGGTGACGACGGCTGAACTTCTTTGCCTCTGCTCAACTCCAAGGTGGTTCTGCTAGTTAATGTGAAGACTGGTGAACTTTGATGACCCCCTCACTCTCACAGCGTCTGTTATTCTCCTGCTCTACTGATACAACTTCAAAGTAGATTAAATAAATGTAATTATGGCCTATACTTATTATCACTAGAATGTACATTATGGAAGTGTTTCCCAATATATTGGAGGGACGTTTTTCAGATTTTTGGTGTCCCCCTCCTTAGACATGATGTGTTTCAATAATGACTGAGATGCTAAAGAAAGAGAAAAGACAATGTACATAGTTTGTCAATAATAAACATTCAACAATTCCTCAATTGCTAACGTTTTTCTAAGGCTGTGGGCCCATATGATAGACCAAGATTTGCTAATATAAGTTAGTAGCAATGGGTTTATATTTGTTGCAACAGAATACAGGGGGCTGAATATTAGTAGACACCACACTTTTCAGGTTTTTAATTCATGTAATGTTCCTTCCTCTTCACAATTGTGTACTTCAAGTTACACTGTCACATGAAATTCCCATTAGCTTCTTTGCATTTAGTTGGAACTTGACAAAATGTGAGAAACTCCAGTTGGTGTAAATACTTTAGCAAGACATTGTGTTTCATTCTTGTTTTGTTTTGTGTTCCTCTTTAAGGTTTCCTGTTAGCAGATGAGTTTTCACTGCTGCATATAGCATATTTTATCTCATTTAAAGCTGCAGAATGTAATCTTTATAAAAAAAAAAAAATGTTCTTCACATGTTTTTTCACTTTGTCTTGAAAGTATATTATCAGAAAGATCATCTGTGGAGAATGTGAGCACTCCCCTCTACAGAAATACACTAATCCCAGTCAGAAACAACCAATCAGACCTTGGAGGAGGGTCTTAGTGCTGCCAATCATCCTTGTGTATGTACTTCTCACATTATCTTGTGTACAAGATCTAGATTGCAGGTTTGCTTCAGCTATGCTAATGGAGGAGAAACAACATAATGTTCCATGAGAACTGTTCATACAGCGTCATCGGTGGCCATGCTAACTATTCTGCACATTCGCGGTAGGCTAGCTGTAGAGTAGCAAAGAGCAAGGGGGAGGGTGTGGGCAGCGAGTACACAAGGATGATTGGCAGCACTAAGACTCTTCTCCTAGGTCTGATTAGTTGTTTGTGATCAGGAGCAATGTTGTAGGTTACCTAGGGCAGCTTTAATGACAAGATATGCTTAGAAGGATTTTCTCTAAAGTATTTCTGAACTTTGGTGTAACTAACGTCACCAGTAAGTGATAAAAAGAGATTTACTTTCTCTTTTTTTGTTTGCTATTTGTTACTTCTCAGGACAGACGTTTCACAAGTTTTCTCCCATGAGACCTGTTTTCAACCCCACATTCAACGTGGTTAAAATGCATGAAAATTACATTATACATATTTTTTTCAGTCCTTCTATAGCTCCCTCTCCATTCTTTGACCCCTTTCTCCCTTTTTCCCCTTTCTGTACTTTCATTTTACATCTCTCTTCTCCAGTTCTGCACCCTTTCTCGATCTTTTTTCCCTCTCTGTGGGAAAGTTTTCCCTATCAGTTGTCAAAGCAGTCAGTGAGGTGCAAAGCAGCATAGCTTTGATGATGTTCCTCTTTGCCTATCTGCTGTGCAATATGTTTTGAAACTCCCCCTCCTCTCTGCACACCTGCTGAGAAGCTGCACGACACTGGGAAACATTCCACAATAGGGTCAGAAGACTTTTATCTTAGTTTTAGTTATGGATTTGGAAACTCTTTCAGGATTAAAGGAACGTTATGCAGCTGGCCAGAGCGGAGCACCTGTATGATTGCTCTGTTTTGCTTCATTTGGGACTTCCTTTATTCCCAGTAGGTGGGTCTGGCTCGCTAAAAAATATCACTGCCTTAAAGAAGAGGGAGAAATAAGTGAAGATCAGTGTTTCATTCTGGAGCCAAACATTCTGTTTTGCTCAAAACCGTTTTGTTTGTACATTCATGAGTCATTGCGGTGTGAGACTAAAAGAGATTGAATGCTACAAATGAGGCTTTTGGGTGGTTTTCCCCCAGCAACTTCACTTTGTGATTTCATATGAGATACTTTTGGAGATTGGCACGTGAAGCGCAGCCTAAAGAGACTTTGACTCACACTGAAACCATGAAAGTCTGTTAATTATTATTTAACTTCGTCACAGAAAAGCAAGGAGTTTTAAGTTGTTTGGTTCTTTGATTCTACGTTTGCAGTTTGGGTGGGTGAATTTACTTTACTGAGTAAATAAACAAAGACATGTTACTTTCGCATTTGGGATTTATTGAACGTTTTTGCAATCCCCATATTTTAAGAGGATAGCCATGCTCCAATGTATGAATCGTGGGGCTGCGGTAGACTTTCAGCATTTACTTATACTAAACACAAATCCTGTACTTTTCCAACTGTATTATATGTAAAAAGTACAAGATTCTATCAGTATTGCAGGGACTACTTTGGTAACACTGATGTTGGACAAGAAGGCTTGGCTTACTGTCTCATCTCTGATTTATCCAAAGTTTGAGATTTTGGAATCAAAATGCATCTTGCTTATGAGCAGAAAAAAAAACAGCCTTCTTTTTGCCACCCTGGACTTTAACTGGCTTCTTTTCCCCACATGCTTTTGCTGTGGCATTAGATAAATATTCAACAATAGGAATGAGAGATGAATGCATGTTTATCACGTCCTTTATTCCTACACAGTCTAACTTTAAAATTAAACTTAATAGTCTTGTTACTTTTATTGTCGTCCTTCACCTGGTCAAGAGTTGCCAAACCTTTTTATGGGATGATAGAGTTATTTTGTCTCTTTTTCTGTCTGTACATTCTGTGAAATGCTCTGAGTCCAGCAGCAGGAAGCAGCTTGGTGTTAAATGGGGCAGAATGTGAATAAAAAACCAGGGTTGTACGTAACGACACAGACCAGTCTTTTCCGTGAGGATGGCAATGGAATATTTGATTAATTCTATGTACACAGACTGTTGCTTGGTTTGTTTCACAGAATCTGACTTTGTGTCGACGCTGCCACGCGTCATTCATGCCTTTTAGTCGGAGCGTGACAGAACTGGCAGGGTGTGGATATGTTGATATCACAAGGGCCATCTGTACCACTTGTTCTTCAGACAAAGAAGCGTTGTCACCTCTCTCTGTTTGTTTTATGATGTTTTTTCTGTTTCTTGTTTCCATCATGTAAAGATATAAAGAGTGGCGCTGTGCACCATCCAGTGAGTAGAACTCATTAATCAGCCATAATGATACATTGACTTGCTGTTCAGATTAGCCTCAATCTGTTTGCTTTTGCACTGCACAGTTTACAACTGATGTCTATTATGCCAACAACAGCGAACATAAATTCATTTTTGCATCAGTCTGTCATTGATTTATTGTCCTCCTGTATTTAAGAACGGTCCCAAAAATCAAATCCTAACAATATTACATGTTTTACCAAACTATGGCCATCTCTTTTATTCAGCAGTACTCGTCATAGTGTCAGAGTCGTGGTCTAAAATATCCAAATTACAGCCTTAATCAATGGCATGTTTTAGACTCAGGTGTAAACAAAATTCTCTGGTATCTCTTTCAAATGAGTCATGTCTTCCTAGCACTGATTGCATGTTTTATGCAACCTGGTTTAAATACAACCCAGTATTACTGTCTTAAATAGACGCTTAAAGCAGGATCTTGACGAACAGGAGCCTTATTTTGTGTTACATGAGTGTAGAAGTCAGAAGTTAATTCTTAGCTTTTTTTTTTTTTATTTGTTCAAATATGTTTGGCACTTACACAATCAGGTTTATGCTTTTGTATGTCTTTACTGTTGATGTTTGCATATTTAGACATTTAATCTACACTATTCAGATTTTAAAGTTGGTGTTACAACTTCTTAAATTTTCCTTGGTGGAATCTGTTCGTTCACTCAGCCTAGTTTTTGATTGGTTAGCTTTGTGACATGTGAACAAGAACAAGGAAGTAAAAAGTGCAAAGAAGTGTGGCGAAGATTAAAGAGCTGTTTATAAAAGTGATTCGTCTCCATCCTGCTGTGTCTGCTGTCTGAGCGAGTCATTACCACAATCTATCAAACCCACATGTTAAATCAGCTAACTAGTTATTCTTCTGTTGTTTTAGTGCCGTCATCTATCCTCACGTTGAAAATGTTAAGGGAAATTTTTCATTTTCAGTATATTTATTTAATGAAACAATGTTGTCAATAACTTTTTAGAGATTATATTGGCACTAGTGGGGCTCATTGTACAATAATTACACAGGAAACAGGGTCAAGAAAGAACGGGAAGGCACATGGTACAGCTGCTCTACCAACTGAGTCACCAAGTGCTCCATGTTGTCCAAAATAAAGTTTTGTCAACCTAGTCATGTGATAAAAACAAGGTAGAAACCTAAAAAGAGACATAGGAGAGGTAGGAGAATGGAGAAGCCATTCTCAATACTTCTTTGCACAAGCTCTCTCTCTCTAAATCACCTGAACTTTTCTTGTGGTTTCTCTCTTTTGCTCTCTTTCCTCCTCTGCTCACCTGGTGGGATTTCTACAGGTTTTAGGTTAGGGGACTGAGGTCATCATGGAGAAAGTTTGACATACTTCTAGATGAACCATGTAGGAATATGTCTTTGATCATTATCCTGCTGATAGATAGGGAACAAAAAAAACAATACTCTACCAGAAGTCACAAGATTTGTAATCATATATCATAACAACATTCCTGCATTTAAAGAACTTCATCATACCATGGCCTCCAAGAGGGTTTCCAGGGTGGTTGGAGGAGAAACAGCCCATGAAACCACAAATCTTCCATTAAACCTAATAGAGGGCAAAAGGTGATTTCCAATTTGTCAACAAAGAGAAAAGCATAATTTTACTAATAGCCACACATCAAATGGTAATAAATACTTTAGATTTTTTTTTATTCTGCATGCCTTCCAAACAGCTGGTTATCGTATAGACAGACAAAACTAGCGGTTTTAAAACGTTTTGATCCAAATAATGCTGTTTTTTGCTGTAATGAAGTTTGAAATTTTCTATTTTTTTTTTTTTTACCTCTTTTATGTCATGTTCAGTGCTAATAGTGTTAAATAGTGACACAGCCCCATTGCAGTGTTGTTGCCTATTTCTTAATGAAGGGAAGGGAAAGTCATGGATTAGTAATTAGAAGTAGGTAGACTTCTTGACTTTTTCTGTTCTACTTCAGAAGTAGAGCAATAAAAGACAACTTAGTTGGATTTATTTCGTAATAACTGCTAGATGTGTCAGTAAAATATCATCTGCTCAAATGTAGGCTGGATATTTCACAATTTTCTATGTGAGATAATTTAACATCTCCACATTTATAATAACCAAAATGTTACTTGGTTTTCAGCTTCAGCTTGTGTTAACAACCCAGTTTGCTTAAAAAAATTTTTTTTTTAAAACTTGTATTATTTTTTTAGACAAAGGTCCAATCAGAATTTTTACCACCAGCATCATTTCCATCTAAAAAAAAAGCAAGATAAAAAGTCTCAATGCAATCATTAAAACGAAGGTGATGTAAAACAGCGTCAAAACATTGCTTTACATTTAATCATTATTCCATGTTCTACGTTAACATCCTGATTGTGTTTCTCTTAACTCGCTCACACCATGGTAATGACACAGCAAGTTCTGTTTTTCCTGACAATGTTGGGTATTTTATCCCAACAGGCGTTTCTGCGGGACAATTTTATGTTTCTCTATTAATATCTGGTTCAAACTAAGTGGCTGAGTTTTAAAGTGATGATGTTCCCATCATGTGCATTTAAAGTGGGTATAAATGTGGGGAGTTTCCTAATTTATTCCTCACCAGAAACTGCTTTTTGCAGTATGATTTCAAAGAATAGTTATAAAGACTTGTGTTTTTTTTATTATTATTTTTGCATTTTATTATATATGACTTGACAATTTCAGTTTTGTTTAAGCATCCATTAAAAAAAAACAAACACAGGATTTCATAGTGTGCCCTAATCTTGATTTTTATTTTTTATTTTTATTTTTTTTTAAACACACTGAATCTTCCTCAAACATGCTGAATACATGTGATTCATAAAATCCAATACAGAATAACTCATTTTAGGTGTTCTTGGAGACATGTGGAACATTTCTTTGTGATTGTGAATTAAGGTGCATGTGGTGCTGATGATACCAAGGACATCAGAGATATCTTGTAAGTTGCAATGTAAAATATACTGACACATTGGAAGCATACAATGACGCAGTCTAGCATGCAAGTGGTGTTTTTTTTAAACTGTGAATTACACTTTGGAAACGCAGACACACACAGACTCTGTCTGTCTGCCTTGGCAAACATTTACTCACATTAGGTGGAGTTTGAGTGCAGCCAAAACGGATTAGACAAACCATCACAGGCATTGTTTCTACACATTATTAAACTTTTAAGCTACCGATAAACAGGATTGTAGGGGGGAAAAAAGAGAGAGGGGGGAAAGTTAGAGTAATTATTCATCCTCAGCGCTCACACATTCACTCACCCACAGTTTTATTATTGAGTCTCTCCAACGAGCTTCAGAAGATGACCATGACGTTTTGCTTATTTTTCTATCAGCTGGCAACTTCACCTGTTTCTCGTCACCAGTTATTTATCAAGACTCTCCCTTAAATTGACATTAAAGTTTGTTTTTGCCAAATTGGGTCTTTAAAGAGGAATGCTCCTCTAACAAGGCATAACAAGCGAATGAATGGCTGGCTTCTCAAACTTTAAGGGTGTTATGCACCATGTCCAACTTCAAAGACCGTCTTAACTCCACACTTTAATTGTATCTTCTTCAAGCCCGTCTGCCTGACCGCCATCTGATTCTGCTGACAACTGCACTCCTCTTACTTCTCCACACTCATCCCTCTATCTCCCCGTTCCTGCTTCTCTGTCTTTCTCCATCTGTCAGAGCAGATAGATACCCTCACCATCGCCCCCCCATCCTTCTCCCTCGCAGTTCCTTCAGCTTCTCCAACAAACTCTCTCTGCTACAAGTGTCAGCTCTAAATTACTTTTTTTCTGGGAATGTGTTGACATCTGCAAGGAGAACGATGCTGTTTACCATGCTTTTCCTCCCTCCCTCCCTCCTTTCCCTGTTTATTTCTCTCCTTTTTGCCGTTTCTCTCAGAGCCTACAAACAGACATTCACGCTTCTCTCCATATGGGCTTTAATTTGCCATTGTCCCCCAAGATATTCTTCGCTCAGGCTTGAGATAAAGGGATAATCACTTCAAAGGGAAGCTTGGGGGGTGGGGGGGGTACTGCCCCCTCCCTCCCAGCTGAAAGGAGAAGTGGACAATACGCTAATTGAGAGGGGGAACTGATCACAGGATCTGTTCAAAGGGACGCCTGGCCACGCCCCCTCCTCCCCACCGACGCACTTAATTTTATTAGTGTTTATGGCGATGCTTCAGCCAAAATTATCACTCCAACCCTCCACAGCCTTTGAACAGCCAAATTTTGGGTTATTTGCAATTATCCACCCTTTCTTCTGTGTTTTTTATTTTTTCCTGTGCTATTTCAGTGCAAGTATGGGGATTTTGTGAAGAGCAAAGAGTGATTAGAAAAAAAACCAAAAAAAAACAACAAGCTGTATGGGATTTATTGTCCGCGATGTGGGAACACAGGCTGTTGGCTGTGATGTGATGCAAACCCAAAGGTTCTTGTGAAAAAAGTGACAAAAAGGGGTTGAATACGGGCCTTATGTTTGACTGATGCAACTAATGATGCACCATCAAAGACTTCCGCAGTTCGGCAGCGATGTCGCTAAAAAGGAAACAGAGAGAGAAACAAAAACAAAAAATGAAAAAAGGAGGGAAGACGATTTCTTTCAAACAAATCATCTCTTCCATTCCAGCGCCATCATTTAACTCCTCTGTCTATTTCTGTGCGTCTTGATGACACCTCTGCTGACAGGAGCGAAATGAACATTTTCCCTTGCCATGTAAGGGAGGCTCTAATTAAAGACGAGTTTCATTTCCAATTTGCGGTGGCCCTAACAGATGCCTTTAATTTCTCCCAGATCACGAGCTCTCAATTAGCCTTGAGGTCACCCTATTTTATTGGGGTGGGGGGGCTTCACAGCCTGTCGTGGCAGCACTTTTGTTCCTGTATTGTGCTTTTAGTGCATTTGGATCCCCCCAGCAAGTTGGTTAGAGTCCTTACAAAGGGGTCAGGGCGAGGTCAACTTTAAAAAGGAGTTTCTTGTGGATAGTTTAGAGCAACCTCACACTTTTGTTACTGCTCAACACAAGCGCGCTCTCTCCATGGTCAACAGGTGTGGTCTCTTGGGTTCGACATCTCACAACAATCTGAAAAAGAAGAATTAAAGGAGGGAGCATCTATAGCACAGCAGTAGACTGAAAATGTTTCTACCCCTTGAATGTTTTTAGATTTTGACAAGTTACATCCACAAATTTGAATGTATTTTGTTTAATTGGGGACTATATTTGTAAAGGGGGTTAATCACAAATGCATGCCACACTTTGCTAAACAAAATTAAGACCATGTTTGTTTGTTTCCATTTATTTATTCCACACTATTGCATATGCAATAGTTTGGGACGGGCATGGGGCAACATTTGTCTTTCTGACTGTTAAGCAATTAGATCTTTTCCTCCTTCTTCTCTCTGGTGTTGACGGGAACGATTGTGGTGGGAATAGTATATGAGGCACTGCAGGTGCATGGATGGTGGAGCTAACTAGTTTGACTTTGGTCATCACAAGTTTTTGCTAAGATTTTACAGAAATGCTGATGTTTTGTGGAAAACATGCTTTTTACATCAAACTAATCAAACAACTAAGCATCACATGGTGCTTTGATGACAAACAATATATGAAGTGATTTTTCAGAGATGTCAGATCAGCCATTTTGAAATTACTTAACAAAGTATATATGAAGTTAAGGTATAACCTGGATAGATACACTACAATTATCCAAATAACAGCAATACCTACTATATATATATATATATATATATATATATATATTTGCCAAACTAGATCAATTAAGGGGCAAAGATTTCACTCGTTAATTTAAGCGCACATTGTTGTGACATTATGTTTCTTTCCCTGCTTCCTAAAACTCAGCATGAATTAATCATCTTTTAGTGACCTCAGAGAAGCTGGATTTCATTAGCTGTCCTGTCCTGTACCATCATGGGAGTTTTGTGAATTTGAATCCGCTGACTTATATAATTATATCCTCTTTTAAAGTTGATTTTCAACATCAAAGGGACAATATAGCCTTTGAAGTACCATGGGATTGGATCACTGTCTAACCCACTCTTTAAGATTCTGTCACAATGACATTAGGGAAGTCATGTGAATTAAAAGACTAGAGAACAGCTCTTTGCCTTTGCTCTGTGTCCAATTTCAATCAAAATGTCATGCTGTGCCATTTTCCCCTGAATGTGGAACTGGCAAGTGTGTTACACTCACATCTTTGTGGCTAAAATCCTGTGACTAATATGTAAATTATTTGACAGTTTCACTCCACAGGATTATTAAATTGGGCCCAAAAGTTAAAGAATAAGTTTTAAATCTTTGTGTACGCCAGTGCCAAGGTCCAAGGCCACATGAAAGCCCAAAACAGAATTCAGCTCAACTAATGTCTCCTTTATATTACTCAAATGTTTCTGCATTATACATGATTTCCCCTTTGTAGTTCAGGCAATTCAGCCATGTGAAAACATAGGAAGCAAAAACTAAATATTTCACTGAAATTAATCATCCGCCACTTGGATTCAACTTGTTTGAACATCACATAGGTTTGATTGGACTGAAAGCTGAAGAATTGGGAGGCCAAGTCCACTCCCCAAGCTTACTACCAGTCCCAGAATGTGTTACCTTGCTGAAAAAGAGATTTGCAACACTTTTTGGCATTAATTAGCTTGAGACAAGTGTGAAAAACAAGTCAAAGCTATTCAAAATTATTTTACAGCATTTACATATTGACCTTGTCCATCTCGACTGAAAACCCTCTTATACAAATCACATTTTTAGTTCCGTGTTGTTCTGATAAGCTGTAGCTTTAAGCTGCATGGACTGCTAAAGGGATCTATAAGGAGGGGCTCTTCCCCAGGGCACCGTTCATTCAAGAACCGCTACTGTACAATAAAAATATATTAGAAAAGTTTTAAGTAGGCAAGTTATGATGATAAAAGCCTACAAAAAGGAGACCATTGTAAAAACAAAATGCTGCGGCGAGCGCTAACCCTTCTCCTGTCACTTAAGGAGGTCACAGTCAACATACAGTTGCTTTTGTTTGCTTTGTGTCCCTGTTGAAACTTTGTGTTGTAACAGAAAGACAGTGAGAATAATAGTACTGGCGCGGTGGATCAAATACTTCTGAAGCTCCAAAGCCTCAGGGAGTTGGCTGAAGATTGCTTTCTTTGATAAGGTCCTGGCAGACAACTTAGTCCTTCTCTATGTGTAAAAGTTTAATAAACCCCCGTAAACGCCTTCCTTATGACGCTTGAGAGTAGAAATTTGCATGGAAAACAGTTTAATATATTAATCATGTACTGAGTATTATTATTTCGCCCCCCGGTGGTTAATTTTTGCTTTATTTTGCTTCTAATTGTGAAGACTGGATGCAGCATTTTTTTTATGTCTCTTCCGGGACCAGGCCAGCGGTTCTTCACTTTGAAGTCCGCACTTAAACCTTTAGCCCAGTTGGTGTAGAAACAGCCGGGAGGATTTCAACCGCCTGCCATGACTTCTCGAAACACCTACCTGCGGAGACAAAAAGAGGAATAGAGGAGAACAAACAAACAGCTTTATTTTATTTGTGACTGAATTAAACTTCTCGAAAGCGAGGGATAGGACAGGGAGCGAAGCCAAGACTGCTTGTTTAGGACCATATTTACTTCACTTTTACGTTTTCTAATCAGAGCGGCAACATGGATGGTGAGTTGTGTAGGGAAGCTGTTCCAGAGGCCCCCTCTCTCGGCCGCTTTGATGTGCTGCTCCTCAGCTTTGAAGTTGAGAAATGTGGGCTGTGTTCCTTGTTTGTGGGCGAGAAATACGGTATGATAGATAAGAAGCTTGTGTGTGTCTGCGCGTTTGGTAAGGAGCGAGAGGGAGCGCATGAATGTGTGGCTAAGATAAAAAAAAACAAAAAAACACCGAGTATTCGTCGGGCGGTCTTGCTTCTTCTTTTGACTGGGTTTAAAAAACAAAACAAAAACGTGTGACCCCTCTTCTTCTCCACCCTCTTTCAGATTTTTGACACCCCCAGCGATCTACATAGGCGAAGAGCCTGCCTACTCTGAGGTCAGTTGTTGAATGGGACAGAGTGCGTTAAACTACCAGCGCTTACTTGACGTGCATGTGGCGCGGCGGAGCCTCGGTATAAGTCCGCCCGTAGCTGATTTCTTCTCTTATTGGGGACTATATAACCACTCGGAGAGTTTTGGACTGATCTAAAAATGGACTAAGAGCTCAACTTTTTTTCCTTCACTTTTTTATGGGCTTTATTCCGATCTACTCTGCCATGGTAGGCTATGTCACATTTTCTTTTTTGTTTGTTTGTTTACATGCTGTTTGGTGCGTTACTTCGAAATCAGTTTCCACTTGTCCTTGTGGCTACGCGCTCTTAGAAGTTCCCGATCCGAATAGCTTTTGCTTAGCTTTTCCCTCCCTTCTTCTTCTTCTTCTTCTTCTTCGTCTTCTTCCTCAGAATCAACTCAGTCGTTGGTAGTTCAGACACGTCTGCGGACTGTAAAAAACATGTTGTAATCACCCGCTCTGATTGATAATAATCACGCACGGTGTAGATACGTCTCCGCTCAAGTTCGTTGCGGTGCATATGGGGAGTCTGTGCGGACAAGTGGAAGTGAGTGGTCGTGTGTGATTGGGAATTAATTGGAGTTGAAGCCTGTGACACGGACTCGTTAGGAGAACACGTGTAAGCCGCTATAGTATGCGATTCTATGAAGAGAGTTACCGTGTGCGAGATGATTATTCTGCTGAAATGGTTTTGATGTGGCAGATCAATGCACGAAGAGAATGTGGGCTGCAGTTGATCTCTCATTTAGGTTATAAATAGATAAATGAAACCAGGGAGAAAAAAGGCTTTCATTTTTTCCCTTTATCTGTGAACCCTTGGTTTTTTTTTCTTTCTTCCTTTTTCTTTCTTTCTTTCTTTTTTTTTTTTTTTTTTTTTTTTAATTTTTTTTTTGAAAGGGACTGTTTACTTGATGTCTGTCTTTTGAAGTTCAGGCAGGATCTGGCTTTGATTAGATCAATACTTTGTGTTTCAGAGTGAAGAGGAGCTGAGAAGCTCCCCCGCTGCTTTTAGAGAGTGAGCGAGGAGGATTTTTTTTTTTTTTTGGAGGTGGGGGGTGGGGGGAGCTTGGAAGCTGGAGCGGAGGCACCACGGCGGCACTCTCACACAGGCAGCCGGAGCCATGAGCAGGGCGCTCACGGAGCACATCAGCGGTAGCTTCCGAGAAGATGCTCCCCGTCCTCCGGTGCCGGGGGAGGAGGGAGAGGCGTCATGCTACAACCCGAGCAGATCTGGCAAAATGAGAGCCCAGAGTAAAGTTAAAGATCTCCCCACCGCCGCTGCCGCCGCCGCTGCTGCTCTTGTCGGCTCCATGCCACGGAGGAACGAGGATGGACTCGGGGAGCCGGAGGGCAGCGCGTCCCCGGACTCGCCGCTCGTTCGGTGGACCAAGTCTCTGCATTTCCTTCTCGGCGACCTGGACGGCGCTCACCTGTTCAGGACCTTCTTGGAGCGAGAGCGCTGCGTCGACGCGCTGGACTTCTGGTTCGCCTGCAACGGCTTCCGGCAGATGGACTTAAAGGATACCAAAACGCTGCGAGTTGCCAAAGTTATCTTCAAGCGGTACATCGAGAACAACAGCGTGGTGGCGAAGCAGCTGAAACCGGCCACCAAGACCTTCATAAGGGATAGTATCAAGAAGCAGCAGATAGATTCGGCCATGTTCGACCAGGCGCAGACGGAGATCCAGTCCCACATGGAGGAGAACGCGTACCAGATGTTCCTGACCTCTGACATATACCTCGAATACGTGCGCACTGGCTGCGAGAACGCCGCCTACATGAACCACGGCGGGCTGGGCAGCCTCAAGCTGATGTGCGGATATCTTCCTCCTCTCATGGAGGAAGAGGAGTGGAGTTGCAGTGACCTGAAGGCGAAAGCTTTGGGGTCTGTGGTGGGACTGTCTGCGAAGAACCTGAGGGCTACTGCTACTATCCGGACAGCAGCTGAAGTGCTGGAGAAGACCTACAGGTAACCTTTGCATTCCTGCTCACCTTTCACAAACTAGAAAAAGTATCAAGAAGGATCCCGACGTATGGCTCAAAACATATGGAACCTTTATTAGAATTTTATTCAGCTTAAAAGAACTCAAAATAGCTGCTGGTTGGTGTGTTTTATAGACTAGAAATGATGGAAATTATTAGTCCTGATGTATCTGACCTGCCTTTAACCGATCAGAGCAGCGCAGGAGAAAATTGGCTGATTCTGATCCGTGGACGACAGATTGGAGCATTTTTAGTTATTTCACAAATGATTGAGGGGAGAGAGTTAAACCCACATGATCAAAGGGTCTCAGAGGAACATGCCTGTATATTTGTGCCCTCCTGCCTTGCAGTTAGTCAAGAGGTTGGAGGGGTGGAGGGGGCGGGGATGGGTACAGAACATCAATGCATCTGAGCGTTCCTTTTAAGTAAATGGTGTCTTGCAGGCAGCCCTCTGCTGGTTTGCTCAAGTTTCCTGTGCTTTGAAACCGTTCCTCCGGTTCAGGAATGAAGTCAGACAAAAAAAACCTCATGACTGTTACAGCTACATCAAGCAGTGCGATGATAGTTTTTTATTTATATATATGTATAGAATTTGCCCTCTCCAAGCCTTTATAAATTTTGTTTACTGCCACAGAATCTACTTAATGTCTGAAATTTCAAACACAGTTTAAGAAAAAAAAAGAGCAAAAGACCCCTAACTTTTGCAGATCTCTCTCTTTTGGTCTGAGATGAAAGCAGAGCTGTGTGGAAAGCATTTGCGTTTTATCTTAAGAAGTCATCCCACACATTGTCCAACAGCTGCAATCTTTTCAGGCCAATTTTCCATAACTTGGATTGGGTGCATGAGGCTTCATCAAAGGAAATTCAAGAACTTGTTTCTTATTCGACCAAAGAAAGCTGTCTTATCTGAAGGCAGTCACTGCTTTATACTCTTGTTTGGCTAGAAAATGCCAAGTTTGTAGATCATTTGTGCCCTTCCTGTTAAATGGGTTTGTTACTGGTGAAAAGGTATGCTGACGTTTTGAAAAGTCTGGCTTTAGTTTGAGACACCACAGTGTTGGGGAGGCTGAAGTTTTAGCCGACTGAATAGAGCTTAGAGTCGTGCAGTGCTGCCCTTTCCCCACCTGTTGCTGGCTAAAGGAAGGCTTCCTGTTTTTATAGTACTTCAACAAACGACCACTTCAGGTGCTTTAAAGTATTTAATTGCCTCTTTGGTATGAAAATGGCCGTAGCTAATTCCTAGTGATGGTGGAAAAAAGTTTCCAGTAGGACTTCAAAAAAAGTTTTAATCTAAATTTGTAGGCATATCCAGATTTTAAACAAATTACAGCTTTAAAACTGCTGGAATTTTCTCTGTGAACCATTTCTAAGGTTTAATGAGATGAATGAATGAATTACGTAGCGCTACTTCTCAACAAACTGTTCCTGCACACTGCTGGTCAGCTGATGAACAGCTGCTAGATCTTTTTTCATATTTCTAGAAAGAACCAATTTGGAAACGTGAAGCTGTTGGAAAAAAAGCAGTCAGATCATGTTGTACATTTTTGTTTTGAAACTCTAAAACCGTGACACTGTTATACTTTTTTTTTACTCAAGGTTATCACACCGTGGGAATCCCTCACTGGCACATACATAGTGCAAAAGTATAAAAAAAAAAATGTAGTGTAATAATGGTGTAATAACTCGACTCCAGTTTGTCCCCTGAGAGTTTTTTGCCCTTCATGGGAGCAGATGTGAGATAACAACAGTTGCTCATTTGCTTTGAAGTGGCCATGTGGAGAGCGGGGGAACCAATAAGTGCAGGGTTTGTTGACATGTGGGCATATCCTGCTTTCCTGGTGTGATCTCCTGTGTTCTTGTTTTTCCTCCTTAAAAAGAATAGCAGGAGGGATAGAGAGAGAGAGAGAGACCCTCCTTCTACCCTTTCGTCCCCCTTTCCCACTGCCCCTCACCATCTCTGTGGGTCAACCAATTTCCATCTCAAACATGTGGAACTAATTTTGCCACTGCACAGACTCCTCTCGTCAGTTTTCGGAGGGACCTCCAACGCTCCCAGACTCCAAAGCGGTGGAACGGCACGACAAAACATCCTCGTCTCAGTTCCGCCGCTCCGACCGCAGATCCCGCTCCGCAATGGATTTATGTGCGTCAGTGTTTTCCCTCCTCTTTCATTTCTGTCCTGCGCTTTTATCTCTTCTGTATGAAAGAGGGGGGAAAAATCCATCTGACAGAGACTAAGCATGCTTTGGAGGGAGACAGAAAGACAAGAGGAGGGGAAAAGGGAGAAAACAGGAAGGGTGCGCGGGGGGTCATGAAAGAAAGAAAAGAAAGATGGGGAGGGGGGTGTGCAGAGAGCCCAGCTGTGCTAAATACCTGACTCTTTGCGTGGACCCTCCAAAGGTCAGATTTGTGCTTGGGGCCTACGGCTTTAGTCATGCTGGGGTTCTCCTCAGCTCTCCCGGCAGAAGGCATTCTCATAAAGAAAGGGGCCCTCCTTCCCCCTTTTTCCCTCTCTCCTTCTCACTCCCTCTCTAAAGCTCAAGTTCCCCCTTCCTCTCCTTCCCTGTCCACCCCTTCACTCCTGGAGCAGGAATGCAACACAGCAGGATAGAGAGCAAAGAGACAGAGAGACTTTAGAAAGGAAGGCAGGGAAGAGGTGGCAAGGGGGGCAGACTGGCTGAGAGAGATGGAGGAGTAAATTCGTCAGGAAGGTGAAAGCGGGAGAGATCAGGAGTCTGGGCCCAACAACAGGCTGCAGTCCTTACATGTTAGAAAGGAAGGACACGAAAGTAAACAACAACCTGTAGAATAAAGCTGATGCCACATTCCTCCTGGACATCTCTCACACACGCCGCTCTAATTACAGAAATCTGCAGAGGACATCAGCAAAACAAACTCCGAGCTGTTTGACTTTACACCAACAGGAGCAAGAAAGAGCAAAAAAACTGTGTCACCTCACCCTTCCTTCTCTGTCTTGGAGTCTGGAGATTATGACATTTGCTTTGGTTATTTTTCATATGGATAAATATGGAGAAAAAGGAAGTGGAGGGTGAAAACATGTTTGAGTTTCTGTTATCTAGAGCTCTGGTTTCCAAACTGTTCAGCTTTTGACCTACCTAAGAACAGCAGAAGAGACATCTGATCCCCAATAATAGAATATACAAACTGTGTCAATTAAACAGGACTACAGTGACACCTGAAACACCAGTAGCAGCCAGTAGAGTTACTCTTGTCTACTTGAAAATAACACACTTATGAAAAATCTTTCTTCTTCTCACAATCCGTTTTGTTCAGTTTAATTTCTAAGGTGGTTTCCTACACTTGCTAATTTTTTACTCCAACTTTGGGAAGCAGTGATCCAGAAAAAAATATCTAAGAAAAAGTGCATTTTACATTGACTTATATATAAGTGGACTGGGTTTTATTTGATATACCACATTAACTTTTGCCATAAAGGTAAAGCATGTAAGCAAAGGTCCAAGATTCAGTTTAAAGGATTTAAATTGACCTTAGGAAGTCCAGTCTAGGTCTGTAGGCCAAAAAAAGAAAAAGATCACTTAAAATGTAGCCAACTTGAGAATTGTGCTCCATCATTTATGGAACATCTAGAAAATAAAACCAAACTAGGTAAATGAGTTTTACTCATATTTCTCAACTGTTATTAAAACAGATAGATATCAAGCGTTTACTGCCTGAAATCAATTTCCTCTTTGTTTTCTTCAAGGTCTGACTTTCTGATCCCAATTTTTACTGTTTCTGGTCATTTTTTTTTCTCTTGAGCACTATTGCACTGAAAGAGAAGCAAAATGTTACACCTGTTCTTTGATTTTGACAGTAGTAAATTTTATTCTAGTTGAGGTTTTTACTGACCAAGACCTGGTGGTGGAGTGTTTGGTTTTATTGTATTTAATAAGTAATAAAGAAATTCTCAGCCCTCGACTCATCAGTCATCTTTCTGCGCTGGTCAAAGGAAGGAGAGTTCCAATTTCTGGCCGATTTATTGGTTAATCCGTAAAAATGGTGTGTGGAATTTTGAAGAGAAAAATCTGTTGAGACCCTTTACACCCACATTTTATCAGAAACCCACGTTAAAATGCATCTTTTGATCTCTCTCAGGACCCATCGACGAGGAGACCCCGCCAGCCCGTACTTCATCAACTCCGGCTACATTTTCGCCCCCGCCACCAGTGCCAACGACAGCGAGATCTCAAGCGACGCAGCGACAGACGACTCTCTGTCGATGACTGACAGTAGTGTGTAAGTGTTTTATGCCGGCCCTAAACTGATGAAACTGCAGCGTTTTCGGGAGGCTCATTTCCGCGCAGCCCAAGTTCTGTGCAATTTATTACTTCCATCATATCTGAATGAGCCCCGGCCAGAAGTCAGTCAACACCTTTCCAGGAAAAAGTCCAGGGGTGTAAAGAAAAACATTTGGTCTTGCAATCCAACAGGTTTAGCTTTGCCTTGGGACTGCGTTGCCGAAGAATAATGGTGTGTAATGTATTTTAATTATCCTGTGTGATTGACTCCAGGTAATTCTATTAATGTGCAGTTGTTACTATGGCCTCAGGGGAGATAACTCTGGGAAAGCCATTACGTCTGAAGGCCTTTTGAAGTTTATTCTGATGTGTTGCAGGCTGGAACAAGAAAAAAAAAAAAAAAAAAGACATCTTGATGTGGGTGGGGGCGTTGCCTCATTTCCTCAATGTTGATATGTATTCATCCCACCCACCCTTCTGCCACCAGACTTTTTTCTTCTTTTTTTTTTTTTTTCATATTATCTAATCGCTTTTCCCTTTTGAAGACTTGTAGGAGTAAGGAGAGTAAAGAGGGGTGTGGGGGGTTGTCCGTTCGGGTCTCAAGACAAACCCGTTGAAAAAATGTTGGCACCAAATGAAAGGCGGCTTACTCACATGGTGGGTCGGTTTCCTGCCACCGGCCTCTGCAGTGTGCTGAGATCATGTGTCTGCGAGGCTTTCACGGGGGTTACTCATTTCTAGACCCCGGGGCAAGACGTAAGGAACCCCCGCCCCCTTCTCCTCCCTCTCCCCTCCTGGTCGGTGTAGTTTACCCATCCAGCTTCTCTCCTCCATCTTCCAGAGTTGTAAGCAAGAGTGGCGAGGCTCCCAAGTGCAAGGGAGTGAGAAAGTAAAGTGCACGGAGTATAAAGGGCTTAACCGAATCGCTTTCAGCCTATTGTTAGGTGAGGGGAGCTTAGCGGAATAAGAGGGTGGCTAGCTGCTTTGAAAATGACTTGCACCGCTGAATAGGAGATCCCCATAAAAGTGAGGGCCATGAAACCATTCTCTTGCTGTCCAGTCACATGGCCCGGGATGTTTGGATAAATAATGAAGTTGGTCAGGGAGGAGTTGGTTAGTTTTGTTTGCTGCTAATTTTGGAGTTCTGGTTGGGTTTCCCATAGCTACTTCCTGTTCCTTCAGGTGCTCACGGCTTGTTGTCGCAGGTTGTAGTTTGGGAAGCGTTGAATTTGAGGTAGAAGAATCAGCATAGGTCACATTGCCAACCTTGTGTCCATGATCACATTTCTCTGGTATTAAATGTGATAAAGTTCCTCAGATGAAACAAATGAGCTAACTGCTGAGCAGCATCACTTGTCAAAGCCGTATTCTTTAGCACATCCTTGCCTCCTCTTTATTCCAGAGGACAGCTTGATTATCACTTAAAAGACGGTCAGCAAATTTGAATCTTAATTTCCCCGAAAAAGAACAAAAAGAGATGGATTTTAGAAAGAGGAGAAAGGGTGGTGGTGGTGATGGTTGGAAGGATGGGATTTATTTTTTTATTTTTTTTCCTCTTTTTGCTTATATCTTATTTATGGATTTACTTGGACGCTGGGGAATGCTGCTGCACCAACTTCAAACATTACCTTATCTTACAAACCAGCCTTTTGATGTTGCCGAGATCAGAGGCTCGCTGCGGAGCGCTTGCCAAACGAAGATGGCAGCGGGTGCATATGTGCATGAGTGTGAGATTTCAAAGAGGCAGCAGAAAAAAAGTAGCGATTGGGCTAGGTCAGACACTTCTGAGCGGCCAAAGCGGCCGCAATAATTGGCCGAGAGTAAGTGGCAGCTGACTGGAGGAAGCCGGCAGACAGAATTGGAGGAGTACGGTAGATTCCCAGAATAAATTCTTAATTGTCCAGAGAGTTTTAGTGTTGCTCGCTAAACATCTCTATTTCATCTAGCTGTAAAGCAAAAAGAACCTGAGTACCGTTTGGCATGCTGCTTTAGTCTTTTGTAGCTTCAAACTAACCAGATACTGAAAGCTGCATTTTTTTTCCTCCTCAGTTTGAATAACAGAGTAGATAAATCAGAAAGGCTGTCTTAAGCTCATATTTTCTTTTATGTTTTGTTCTGTGTTTCTGTATTTATCTTGACTTTAACAGCTGCCTGAGCGTTTGGTTGTATTAATGTCTGAGATGCACTGAAAAGTCCTCTGTTGAACTGAATTCATACATTTTAATGGGGTCCTGTCCATTGACCAGTCTGAACTCGAAAATCGGAATAGTTGCAGATCAGTTAATGCACCATACACACGCGATATGCTAACTACAGCACTCTTTGTTGAGGAAGCTGTTACTGAGTGAAGACTCATTTATTATTTTCCGTATTGGTGAGGTATTAAATGAAAGTTAAGACTGAGATTTAAGAAGCTATCTTAAATCAAACCCTATTCTCTCCATGTAGAAACATGTCTGTCATTCATTCAGGCTGTGAGAGAGCAGGCCAAGAGTAACAGATTACTAAATCAGATTACAGTAAGATGGACAGAAAAGTCGTAATGAAATGACTATGTAATAAAACTTGCTTGAGATGGAACTTTGGAAAACCTCAGAGTAAAGATGAGGGTCCGAATCCTGAAGCGAATACTTTGGTATTCCGGTATTTTACTAATGCTAGCTATGCTAACAACACCAACCTTGTTAATCATGCATAAAGGATACTAAAGAGCTGAAAATTTAAACTCTGCACTAAATATTCATAGATTAAAAAAAAGTCTGGGACGATAATGATATCTGGTATAAATATTACTATTATTGCCAATAGCTGATATTGCTTCTCCGCTTTCAGTTCTACACCACAGTCTTTCACTGCATCACATGGTACCCCATCCCAAAAACACAAACAGCAACATTATGAAAGTAAATATTGGTTATTGTATTGTATTCTTTTATGGTGCTTTAAATGAGTTTTAAAAAAAAAACAAAAAAACATTAGAGCAGTTGTTGCAGAGCTATTTTGATACAGTGATCACCATATAACAAAATAAATTGGTTATTATTGGATTTTAGTTACTTTTTACAACATTAAATGGTTGGTATTTTTTTGCTTTTATTGCAGAGATGGAATCCCTCCTTACAAGATGTGCAGCAAGAAGCAGCTGCAGCGAGAGATGCATCGTAACGTTAAGATCAACGGCCAAGTTACGCTACCCCACTTTCCTGTAAGTTCGTCTCTGTTAGAATCTACATTCTGAGTTTCAGTTTATTTTCAGAGTGTGACAAATTCAATTTCTTATATATCTCCAAAAGATCCTTAAAATAAATATCTTTGCATACTTCTAATGTCTAAATGTCTCTGTTATATTTCTATCTCAGTTGCTTCTGTGGCTTTTATTAAAAAAAAATAGTTGAAATCTTTCTGTCTCCATAACTACATGCCAACAATCGTCATGATATCAGATTACAGACCAGAAATTCCTCAAGATTGTGTATTTGGTTTAATTTCTTTTGTGTGTGTGGGCGTGTGTGCGCGTGTGTGTGTGTGTGTGTGAACCAGACAGTGTAGGTTGGATGATTTGAGATATTTTCTGACCTGCTGAACTTGCTGCAGGATGGTTTAAAGAACTGGGTGAAAACAGGTTGACACAGATTAGGAAGGAGGAAAGTAAACACACATTTCTTTTGTTCCCATATCCAAACACAGGTGTGTTTGTGGAAGAAATGTGTTTGGGTGTGTGTGTGTTTGTGCATGCAATTTTTTTTGTTTTGTTTTGTTTTTCCCAGTTTTCTCTGTCTATCCTTCTCTCTCTGTCTGTTTCCTTCTTTCCCACTTGCTCTTCTTTAATGTCTCCCTCCTGATTTGGAGATGGCTCTGTCTCCCATGATGCACCAGCCCCAGGCAGCGGGGGCCCCGTGCAGGGCTGGCGCTCCTTTGCCAGCAGCTTCGCTTGCCTTTTTTCTTCTTCCCTTTATCATGTCTACAAAGAGATGAGAGAAACAACAAAAAAAAAGTCAAAATCAAGAAAGCCAGTGTGCCAAATAACAAAAAAAATAGTATGAAATGGAGAAAGAGAAGCCAGCGCATATAGTTAAAGAAAAAGGAGGATAATGTGACTAGAGTACCTCTGAGCTGCCCTGCATGCAGCCTGGAAACAAATTACTACTTTCCTTCAGATCTTCCCAGTATTTGACTCCCCTGTCTTCTTACTCTCTCTCCTCCCATCTTTGCCACCAATGCCACTCCACCAACACACACATCTCAATCTTCTTCCTCTCCCTTCATGCTGTTAATTTTGTCACTCCCCCCTCCTCCCCCCCCCGTTCCTCACACACACACGCACTCTCGCTCTCTTCTCCGTCGATATCTGGCTTTTATTCGGAGATTTAAAGCCGCGTGTCCCTCCCACCCCTAGTGTGCGTTTGATGTTTGACAAGGGCCCTTTGAAGTGTGCTGACTTCAGAGGCTGCCTTGCTGATGGTTTGGTCGGGCTACAGAGGGTACAGGCAGGGGGCCTCCCCTCCGAGCGAGACCAACTGCTACCCCGCTACTGCTACCCCCGTCTTTTCCCCTCACCCGGCAGCTTGGCACCGCCAAGGGCACTGGGCATGAGAAGATCTGGGACGGAATGGGCAGCAAGAAAGGTTCAGGTTAGCTTGAGGGCAAGGGCGTGTGTGTCAGGTCCCTTTTTTTGGAAAAGTAGCAGGCTTTTTGGAACGAGATAGGATTAGGGCAAGGGCAATGGATTAATGCACCATATTGCATCCATCTGAAACACCATGTAGCCACACTTGCACACTTGTTAAAGTGTCCCTCCCCTCCCTGTGCTGTTTACCCCGCAGAGGACACACCGGCTGCCTAAGGAGATGACCCCAGTCGAGCCCTCAGCTTTTGCTGCACAGCTCATCGCCAAACTGGAGAAGCTGAAGCGTGAGCAGGACACGATGAGCTCTCTTGAGGAGAGGCTGCAGCAAATTCAGGAGGTGAGCATTGACAAATACAGAGCTTTTCCAGAAGTGTTGTCTTTTCACACTTTTTATTTTAGTGATCTTTATGTGACAAACCAGCACAAAATCCGCTTTAGAATCACATATGTTGCTTCCGAATTTGATTTACATAGAGAAAGGTTTGCCCATTCTTATTTGAAAAATACAGCTACGGTCAGTGAGGCTTGTTGCACAGAGTTAGCAAATGTCCATTTTTCAAGTCTGTTCACAGATTATCAATTAGATTTAGGTCTGGATTTTGACTGGGCCATTCTAACAGATGCATTTAAGCCACATTTCTGCCACCTCCGTGTTTTTCAGTGGGCTGCTGTGCTCAACGTATTTCTCTACCACACAGTGTTTCATGCGTTTGTCAAAAAGTTCAACTTTAGCCTCATCTGACCAGAACACATCCTGCCACATGCGAACCATATCCTGTGAAACAACAAAAATGTGGAACATGTAAGGAGTGTGAACATTTCTGCCAGGCGCTATGCCTCCTCAAAAATAGTCTTAACAGCTACTTAAAGCATGCCTCCCACTTTGTAAATTCCAACTTGGATCCAATTAATTTCAGGCAGCAGTTCTAAACTTCAGTACAAATGCCTTTACGCCAGCTTTAGCATGACGAAGAACAGGGTACGCGCCATGGGATTGCAAAGTTTGTCTGGATTTAGCTGCTTCTTCACTTTTCCTTTGTGTTCTCTCCTATTTCATTTGGAAGGAGGAACTTTCAAACTTATGTTTCTAGACACACTTTAAGTGCCTTCAAATAGCACTTAGTTACTCTCCAGTGGCACATTTGCTGAATATGTGTAGTGCCAGTTTCTTTGTGAAGCACAGGCAGATTCTGCATTATAGATGAAGCGCACCCAAAGCCTGTTAGGGAAGATAACAGTGCAGCAAAGGAGAAAACTCACATCAAGTTATTCAGGCATTTGCTCTCTCTGACTTCACAGGGCGACTGAGAGAAGTCGATGGGAAGCTGACAGAGAAGTTTCTCAACAATATGTGATTATTGTTTTGTTAATCGCCATTTCCCTTTGGGTTGCAGGAGGACGAGAGGGAGGAAATCAACGACCTGAGCAGCAGCAGCTGCCTTCATCATCCCCTGCTGCCATCCGCAAGCCAATGTGAGGAAGACCCCCAGGCCATCTTAGACGAGCACCTTTCCCGTGTCCTGAAGACGCCCGGCTGCCAGTCGCCTGGCGTCGTCCGGCACTCGCCACGATCTCGCTCCCCGGATCAGACTGGCGTTCTGGTGTCCTCTGGCCACGCGACTCTTTTTGGTGCTTATCAAGGGTCCGCTAAGGTTCTGATGACAGGCAGGCAGTCCACGAAGCACATCCACCACCACTACATCCACCATCACCATGCTGGGCCCAAAACCAAGGAGCAGATTGAGACCGAAGCGGCTCAGCGCGTGCAGTGCCTCTGCCCTCAAGGGGGCGCCAATTACTCCGACTTCACACCTGCGTGAGTGCAGCATCCTAGCTACCCCTCCTATCTATCATTGTGTTTTGCTATTTAAAAGACCTAATGGCTCCATGTTTAACACTTCAGTCGCTGCAGCACTTTGTCCAGACGACCAGTGAAGGCCTCCGATGAGGGTGTGTCTTCACCATGCCTTCCCATGGTTTCCACCGACCGCTCTCAGAATGTTTGGCAGTGGATCCTGGAGAGCGAGAGGCAGGGCAAGCACAAGCCCCACAGGCAAGGGTCGCAACACCACCTGTACGACCAAAAGGTCTGAGTCACGTCCTGTACTGACCCGCATTTTCCCCTCAAACAATTCAACAGCACTCAAGGCCTAAAGAAGTCCAGTCCTCTCGATTCCAAGATCCTTCCTGCTAGGACCAACACCTGGGGTGGAGCTGGCACCTGCAATGGGAGTCACCTCCGTGGCCATCACCCAGGCCATCCTTTCATCCAGGATCCTGCGATGCCACCCTTACCCCCTCCCAACACCCTGGCACAGCTTGAGGAGGCTTGTCGCAGACTGGAAGAGGTTTCCAAGTCGCCAAAGCAGAGGTAGTATGCTTAATCGTGAAGAAAATCTTATTTCTTTCAAGCTGCAGTATGTAACTTTTATAAAAACATATGTTTTTTGTTTTTTTGCATGTTTCTTAAAATGATCAAAATTATCACTACGTTGTGAGAGTATAACAAGATAATCTGTGAAACTCGAGCTTCTGTTTTCTCCCAGTGCTCCCAGTACTAACTGCAGAAATACACCACTCAGCCAGAAACAACCAAATAAGCCAGGAGGAGTGTCAATCACTCTTGTGTATGTGCTGCTCATTTCCTCCCCCTTGCTCTTTGCTACACTGTAGCTGGTTTACCACCACATAGCCTGCCGTAAATGCTAAGGCCAGTTAGCATGGCCACTGATAACGACGAATGAACAGTTTTTCTGGAACAATAAGTTGCTTCTTCACCATTAGCACATTTAGCAGCATGTTTACAAGCATAATTGACAGCGCTAAGACCCTCCTCTTGTGTCTGATTGGTGGTTTCTAACTGGTAGCGGTGCATTGTGTAGATCCCAATAGTAGCACTGGGAGGAACTGGTGGTGCTTAAATTTTGTTCATTTTTTTACAGATTATCTATCTCTTCTTTTCATTATCACAACATGGTGACATTTTTTAACAAATATGGCCAAAACATATTTTTTTACAATAGTTACGTACTTCAGCTTTAACATCCTATTGACTGTAGCCAAACTGATTGATGGGTTAGGCTCTGATATCGGGTCTCTCTAACAGGCATTCAACAACGTCTGGCAGCCTTCAGAGAGACAGGAGCCATCCACCTGCTGGAACCGGTGCAGGCTCCTCTCAAACCAACCCTGAAGAGTACGTATCCCCTGGCCCTGACTAAACCCAGCTCTGTTTCTTTATTTTGATTTAGTTGGTTGCTCTTTACTTTTTGAACACTTGCTTTCTAATTTCCCAAATTATATCCGATTAGATTCATATTTGAGATTTGATTTTTTTTTTTGGTGAAGAAATATGGGCTTCTCTGTTTCCTCCCTGGTGTTCTCACGTCCTTCATGTAATGAGCAGTTGACCTCTCTTGTTTTGCCGTTTTAGTCATTCAGCATTAATCCTGCTTAAGTACAACATCCACAAGCCTCAGCAATTTCCCAAAGACACATGCACCACCAGAACCAAAAAGAATAACTTTTAAGTAGTTATCTAAAAGCTGATTTTACTTCGTATTTTCAGGTCTAAGGAGCTGGTGGTAACATACTTTTTCTGTGGCGAGGAAATTCCTTATCGCAGCATGATGAAGACCCACTGCCTCACCCTGGGTCACTTCAAAGAACAGCTCAGCAAGAAAGGCAACTACCGGTAAATATGCTGCTGCGACGCCACAAATCAAACTACAAACAACTTTGGACTGATTAGAAATTTGTGTCTGACTTACAATCTCAAACTTTCACTTGCTGGGACATATCTACGCTGATTCTGATTTCTCTTAAGAGCCGTCTTTACCAGCATTTAAAATACGTTGTATGTCTTCATGTTGGGAGATGTTTTCCTTTTTTACATTAGGAGTAGAGGCTACCCGATGTCATGAGTGTGAAACGGCCGTCACTGTAGAACGAGGTCGAAATTCATTTGAAGCTGATATTTTCATTTCATTTTCAAATTATAGGAAATTTAAACGGGAACAATTAGGGGCTTATCACAGTACTTGAATTTTCAAAAAGAGGACAGAGCAACTTCACTGCACTCTGAATTAGAGTACTGACACCTGTTGAGACAGGACAAGAATCACTGCAAATGGACTTAGAAAACTTCCCACATATATATATATATATATATATATATATATATATATATATATATATATATATATATATATATATATATATATATATATATATATATATTGCTCTTGTTTGTATGTGTGAAGCACTTGAGCCTGAAAGCAGACAAAGAAACTAAGCCGGGCTCATCCACTGTACTTAGAGCTTTTTCAGAAAGAGGGGGAGAGAAAGAGGGGATCTGGAGTGAATTTTTCTCACATCTGGTCCTGATTTACATGCTAAGGCAGCCTTAATAAATATGGCTTTGAAGCTAAGGTTATTTTATTTTGTGTGCAAAGACCATCGCAATGCCTTCAAATTCCTCCGCCAGACGATTGCATCAGACATTGAAATCGAACGCTGCGCTAAGCACCTTGTTCTGGTGAAGGCATTGGGCACGCCGATAAAGCCGACCGCTGTCGGTGTCACACGACGAAGCCAAACCCCCGACATCAGGACTTTCATAAGTAACTTCAGCTGTAAGTACCAACAAGTGCTGAAGATCAGCCGCTGAAGCTACAGAAATACCTGTTTCGGGGGACGAATCTGTGGTATTTCAGCAAGTGAAGCCTCTGCAGCCACATCTGTTTGTTAGGCAAGAGCAGAGGAGAAGGCTCGCAAACAAGCCAGCGTTCCCCCAGCTATCCCATAACTCTTCAGTAAGCCTGTGAGAACAGGGGGTGGGGATGAAGCGCCTGGCTTCAATGGCAGCAGAATGTGTGGAGTTGGTTAATTTGGACATGGCAGCGGTTCAGCAGAGAACAGTACTCCGCAGCTCTGCCAGACAATATTGGTGCCAGATGTTGTGAGCAGAGAAAAATCCTGCCACATAAAACATGTTCCAGTGGAAAGACTCCTTCTGTCGCTCTGCCTCTGCAACAAAATGATGACTTTGAACTATTTGTGAGCATAAAATGTAGTCTTATTTGTTTATTTATTTATTTAAATGCAGTCAGTTAGATTAAGATGGGCGGTGTGGCTGTTTTTATGAGAAGAATAAAACAAGAAAGCACAAGAAAAAGTTCGACAACAGATGAAACTTTTTGTTGTTGTTGTTGTTAAAAATGCAGTTTGATTACAAGCTTTTGGCTTTTTGTCACATTAATGGTGCTGCCTGTTCTGCAGCTGTGATGAAGCAAGCCTCCTTCAACATTCGTCTGTGATCACAATCAGAAAAATGACGACGTATGTGTATATTTATGTACACCCTCCCCGTACATGTGTTGTTTGAATGACTCTAAGCTGAGCTCATAAAACATTCGGCTCCCCCTACTTTTTTTTTTTTTTTCTTCCGTTTTATATTCTGAATGCAGGCACACATGCACAAAATGAGGCATTTTTCCATTACAAAGCTTATCATTAAATCCCCTCCTGCTGATCTTTTTGCTGGGTTTAAAGTAGAGAGTTGAATCATTAGAAACATCAGGAGACTTCGCAGCCACTGGGACTGAGCTAGCCTGGGGAGTTATCTCCGCCTGTGTGAAGAAGAGCAGCAGGTTAGCGAGGTGACCCGTGACCTCAAGGAATACCGTCTGAGGGCAGAGGTCCTTCATCCAAACTGTTGCACACATTTGCTGAGCCGCTGCTGCAGATGCACCACATTTTGTGGCCTCCTTCCAGCCGCCAGTTGTTGTGGTGCTCATATTGATTTTGGCGAGTTTTGACAAATTTTTTATGACTTCTACAAGAATATAATAACATCATGTTTTGTTTTGTTTTTCCAACCCTTCTATCCAAAGAGAAAGTGACTTGAGGGCTGTGATTTTACTTCTGACTTCAGAATTTGACATAGTCGAATGCAGAAGTCATTAGCATTATTGTATGTTATTTTAATGTTGATTATCTTCACTTCAGACTTTCGAAATGCTGCCAACATTTCAAGATTCAGCGTGTTCTATAACAGAGGTTTAAAGAAAATGGAGCAATTTTGCTGAACTATGTTCAGCTTTCCTGGAAGTCTAGCTCTCTAAGATCTGAATATGATCACGCTATGCACTTTTATACTGCAAGAACATAAAATTGTACCAAGTATTTTGCCTTGTATTTAGTGCAGATATCTTGGCGCACTTGGATTAGGATAAAGCTGACTTAAAAGTAACTTTTCAGCAAGAAATAGGAGGCTATTTTAAGTAATTATTTCATTAATATTAATGGAAAAGTGCTAGCTCCACTGGCAGATTATTTTATATGTAACGTGGGAAATAGTAACATAATCTCCCAGTGGAACTAGTATTTTTTAAATCGATATTAATGAATTATTGACTTAAAATAAGTTGCTATATCTTGCTGAAAAGTTACTTACAAGTAAATTTTGTCTTAATTCAAGTGTACTAAGAAGTCTGCACTAAAATCTAGGCAAAATATATTTGGTAAGACTTCGTTTGTGGAGTGTATTTGAAAAACGTCAGTACTCTGATCTCATCAGAACATTATTTTTACATAGGGTTATTGCATGAGAACCTCATTTCGACCCCGGCCTGTCTCACTCTTCCTGAAAATTCTGCGTCCACACTGAAGAGTGTTGTAAGTGTGAAATAGCACCGTTTCGATTGGAAGCTTCCCACAGTGCGTGTTTGTGTCTGAAGAATTTCGGGTTTTGAGGCAGGCAGTGGAGGGCAGTCGCAGGCAGACTTTCGGGCACCTGAAACGTCAATCTGTGTGACAGAGAGGCCCTTGATTTGACAACAAGCCCAATTAGAAGCCATGGAGACACTGGGAGGAAGGAAGGTGGTGGTGGTTGTGGAGGCGGGGGAAGGAGGGCTGCCATAGAGCGAGAGGGAGGGAGGGGGGGGGGGGTTTGCTTAAGGACAGCCTCTAATTAACCCTTCAACTTTAATAAGACCTGGCAGGACAGATCTGCGACGAGGAGCCGAGCGCTCGCGGACGAGCCGTTTTTAGCGGCTCGAATTATCACAGGCGGTGTTTAAACGAGAGGTTCAGCTGTGTTTGCGCAGCGGTGCGATGTGGAGTCAGGCTCTACCTTTGAAGTGTTCAGGGATGGCATTGAAGGCTATGACTAAGTTGTTTTGTACAAGATCCATTTCTGGCTCTGAGAGAGTGTGAGTGTTTGATTTGGACTAAAGGAAGCGTGTACACGTAAGTAGTCGTGTAGGAGCCTCAAAGCTGTTTAGAACAAGATGAAATGTATCGGTTGCCCTCCTGCTGCCGCTCTGTCAGCTGTTGTTTGAGCTTAGTTTTCTTTTCTTTCCCAACACTCACCTACGTGTTTCCTAATCACAAACTTCTCTCTTTGTGTGTCTCTTTTCTTTCTTTCCCTCCTCAGGTACTACTTCAAGAAGGCGAGCGATGAGTTTGAGTGTGGAGCGGTGTTCGAGGAGGTGTGGGAAGATGCCACTGTGCTGCCCATGTACGAGGGCAAGGTCCTGGGCAAAGTGGAGAGGATGGACTGAAAATAAAAACCAACAAAAAAAAAAACAATAACACAAACAACCAGTGCCCTTCCCATGCCCAACCACAAGTTAAGCTTTCCCTTAAGACCTTGAGCAACAGACTCTATGAAAAAAAACAAACAAACAAACAAAAAAAAAAACCTCTGGACTTTTTTTTTTTATATATATATATATTTCTTATTGTTAAGCTAAACAGAGTTAATATATCCAGCACAAGAAACGCGATTGAAGGAAGACGAGCCAATGAAGTATGCCGAACTCAGAGGAGGAGCCGCCCCCTCCCTGACTCGCTCAACCAATCAGCCTTAGATCACACAAAGGGACGAAACTTTGAAGACCAACGCAAGAATCGGAGGCCAGGGGGGAGGAGAGACCCCGACTCCTCTTGAAGATAACCACTGAAGAAACCGTCGAGTTGCGACGCGACGGCAGACTGATGGTGTCCTGTGCAGAGGGCTAAGCAGGCGCCAACAGAAACGCCCATACGTGTGCATATACATACATATATATGTATATATACACATATTTTATATATATATAGATATATATATATACATACATATATATCTATATATGTATATATAATCCTTTTTGTCTTGAGTTTAAAGTTTTATTTAGTATTTATTAAAATAACCCTTCCCTCTCCCTCTCCCATCTCTTAATCCGTTGACCCCGCCCCCTTTCCCCATCTCCAGCCAATAATCAAGCTGCTTTGAATGTTGGGAGAATACTGTAGCGATGCCGTTTCAGGTTTTGTCCGTTTTTATGTTCCGCAAAGGTCGTCACACTAGCCTTGTTGCCACTTTCGACCCAAAATAACGACCTGAGCGTGGGTCCAATCCAAAGCTTCATTACGCTCACGGTGGATCCCCGTTTTATATGCTGCTGATAGTTTTGTTCAAAGTTGTCACACCAGGATCTCCCAGCACTCATAGTCTCTCTCTCTCTCTCTCTCCCCCGTCCCTCCCTTCCTCCCTGACTTTAGCGACAGAGCTCAATCTTTTTTTGTTGTGCCTTTGTTTGTAAACCAGGCATTGCACAGGGATGGGAAATAAAGGGGGGGAGGGGGGGGCTGGATGGAGGGGTGGGCAGATTCACACAGAGAGAAGGCCTAATAAAGACAGTGTTTACATCCCGCACACCGAAATAACTCATGGTAACAGGAATCGGTTTGAGCCACTGAGAGCGACTTCTCGACAAAGTCGGCCGACAAGTGCGGGAGGAAAAAAGAAACAAAAATGTAAAAAAAAGATAAATATATATATACATATATATATATATACAAAACAGCAAAAACATCGTGAAGAATCTCCGCTCCAGTATCTTTTGAATGTTGTTACAGTAAGACCGAATATAGCAGAGCTCCTGCGTATATTGTAATTATGCATTCTGAAGTATGAATACTGAAACACACACAGACACAAACACATGACTGCTGGTGTTTCTTGAGTACAGCACCTGTGCCTACATGGATGCCATACCATGTGCTACCCTGTTTCAGGGTTTTAATATATATCCCTTGGTTTTCAGAAGGGTTTTATGTTGAGAAGATATTTTTATGCTTTTAATAATGTCCTGTAATCATGTTTTTTTTTTTTCTTTTTGTAAATTTTATTTTATTTGGGTTCCTCTTTTTACACCATGGCCTTTTTTTGTTTGTTGTTTTTGGTTCATAATATCTAAACTGTAAATTATACATTATATACAGAGTTTCATTTAAAGATTTACATGGATCTATAATTATTGTAATTATTGAGAGATGTAGCCTTTATTAAAGTTTTATATTTTTCAAATGAAAGCAGGTGTACTTATTTCATGTTTTCGCAGAGTGACATCATAAGTATCCATATTGTTTTATTTATTGATAGACCAAGACAATAATGGTGACGCTCAAAGGAAAGTTGACGTGTTTTATTTAACGAGTTAATTTTATTCCGCTTTTCTGATGCCAAAGTGATGAGCAATGTTGGTGCAAACAGAACGTATGAAGGATTTATTTCAGTAATAGTATTCTCCTCACCACTATTCCGTAAGACTTGATTTGTACAGAGCAGGACGACTGACCGTCTGCAGTGTCTGGACTGAGCCGTGGATCTCTGCTGGTCCTCCAGTCACCGTCACCCTCCTGGCTGCTGCTTTGATTAATTAGTTTAAGTAGGTAGCCTTGTTTTCATAGGTTTGTAGTTTTTATCAAAAATTGTCACCATTGAGCTTTAGTTGAAAAAAAAAAAAAGTCTTATTATTAATTGTTTTCCCCACTGAACAAAAGTGAAGGTTAAACTCTTTTCTCTACATTCTAAGCGTAAGATTCAGCTCGTACAGTAAAATGTTTTACTTTGAGGTTCGGAGCACTTCCTCACCATGGGCGCCATAACTTATGGAAGTGGCTGCAGGTCATAGTTTACTCAGAATCAAGCATGTCAAGCAAAGAGCAGCATCATCGAATGAGGCAATATCACAACAGCATGAACTAAAGTAAAGCAGGCCCGGAACAGTTGGAACAGTCACCTGCTTCTTCTGCAACGTTCATGTCTTAGAAACTTCAAATCTTGTATCACACAAATGGCGCTATCGTATAAAAATACTGCAGTGGTAGAATTTATATTTAAAAAATAAAAATCTAATATGTGTGGCGGTGGCTCAGAGGTAAAGCATGACCCATGCATGCTATGGGTTTGAGTCCCGGCCTGATGTCTTCCCCCTCTCTCACAACCTACTTCCCCGTCTGACAACTAGCACATATAAACTACTAGAGCGGACAAAACCTACAAAAATAATTTTAAAAAAATTGTCACCATGTTCTGACAGTGATATGAGATGGATAATCTGAAAAAAAATTCCAGCTCCTCTTATCTCTCCCAGTTCTGTCAGAGCTAACAATGGAAATACATGGCTTGGTCAGAAACAACTAATCAGAGCCAAGAAGGTCTTAGTGCTGTCAATCATATTGGTAAACATGCTGCTCACACCCTCCCCCCTTGCTTTCTGCTATTCTAAAGCTTCTTCCTGACAGCAGAGGCTGCCACAAATGCTAAGGCTGGTGGTGATAGACAAACTATTTTCCTGTGACTGTACGTTGTTTTGTCCGCCATGAGCTCTTTGAACAGCACGTACACGAGGATGATTAACAGAATTAATGCTTTTCTCCTGGCTCTTATTGGATGTTTTTTTTTTTTTTAACTGGGAGCGGTGCATTTCTGCAGATGAGCTCTAGGAGGAGGAGGGACTTGATTTTTTTCACAGATTTTTTTTCTACATACTGCCGCTTTAATCGGTATTGCAATTAATAAACCACTAAATATTAACATCAGTTAAACTTTGACGTTGCTTCCTCAAATAAAAAGTTCTAAAACTGAAAACATCTTTGCTTCTTGTCTTTGGAAAAGACAAGAATGGAACGGGAAGCAGAAATCAACTAGTTCCCCTCTGTGATTAACTCTGCAGGCTTTTTGCTCGGCTCTTAAACGAGACATTAAGCATGAAAATGAAGCCATGGTGCTAATTGGTGCTATTAAAGAGCAACGAGGGCCAGCGTTGCTCTCTGTAAGTCAACACAAACATTAATGAAGCACCCTGCCTCCCCTATCAGAGGGCCTCACCATGTTTGCTTCAATTATCTGGCTCTTTATCAGCATTTGGGAAAAAATCGTTTAACACCATGGAAATAATTCAGCGCTGGGGACTGCGATGCTGTCTGCATCATGCAGATGCATTCGCTCGTGCATTTGAGTTCAAACTGTTTCCATTCAAAGAGGGGCGTGGGGGGGAAAGGCTTGCTGTTGATAAAAAACAGAAGTTGCCACATCATAAGATTCAAACAGTCATTACCGATGAGCTTATGCTACGCACAAATATTTCTTTTAATTCTATGTTTCCTTTTCCCTATAAGGGAGTACACATGGAAAACAAAGTAGAGGGAAAACTGTCCCATCCAAGATCTTTACTCACTTCTTAACAATCAATGCTCCTCTGAAGCCAAACAGCTTAGACGGACCACTAACAGATTCATTTTCCAGGCTTCGCCAAAGCTCAGGGCGGCGAGGCTTTGCGACATAATTGTTGCATTACATACCCCACAAACCCTGAAATCAATTATGCTGTGGATTTCACTTGACAGTGACGAGGGATTAATCAGGCCTAAGCAGCTAGTTTCTGTTGAGCTGTCGGGTTTGGGGCAGGTGTACCGCCACACGCCCCTCTCACCTGCACAGGCACCATCTTCCCCGACTCTTCCCTGCTCTAATTTTGCAGCCTCTTGGGGACTCTGGCTCTGAAGAACAACCTGTCCAGGGAATCTGCTTACATTTTGCACACCCTCTCTCTTCCCCAACATCAGCTTGCCCACTGACGCCCACACCAGCCCTCACCTCGAGCCCATTTTTAGATCTTTTCACATTGCCTCTATGACATTCAAGGTGCTTTGTTGAGGTAGAGTGCAGGTTATGTACAGGTTCCAGCTTTCACAGCGACTTGACTTGAGTTTGATGCTTCTGATCCTTAAAATTCTCATTTGAGGCACACAGTTCCTTGACTTTTTGAGAATGGAAGACATTTCCAAGCCGTAAATTTGACTTCAGTTTCTTTCGCCGACGTCCCAAACTTTGCAGCCTTTGCAGCCTTTGCTGTTGTCTTTCCTCCTAATGGTGTCTTTTATTCCTCTCGCGTTGCCTTGTAATTGGCATAGCATGGTTGGGGCTATTGTAAACATGGCCGCGTGAAACGGGTATAAAGAGGCACCAGACGCTCCGCGGGCTAAGCCAGTGTGCGAAGCGGGCAGAGACTGCTGCCTATTGTACTGCTGAAGCCTTTGTAGATTTGCAGTGGGCCCCCTTTTTAATCGCCTTCTCATGCGCCGCCTGCCGCCTCACTTTGCATATTTAATTGCCAGGTAAAATCATTTGCTCGACAATCCGTTTAATTATTTGATTGTACAGTAAACCGTAAAGAGTGAGCAGGGGGAAGTGGAAGGGATAAAGAGGGATAGGGAGAAGGAGGGAGAAAAAGAGAGAGAGCAGCAGGCAGCGGAGAAAGAAAGGAGTCTGTTGCCAGAATAGACATCAAAGCTGTGCCTTGATGTTGATGTTGAATGGGCATTAATGGTTTCTGAAGGCAAGAGATTGCACAGAGGAAAAAAAAGAAAAAAAAGAAAAAGAGAAGAAAAAAATAAACCTTCCTTTTTCTCTGACAATCCCGCCAGCCATCTCAGTAAACGCATAAACATTGGAAGCCGGTACAAGTTAGAGCATTGAACAGAGATAAAGAAAAAGAGACTGAGGGAAGCTATTTAGATTGCACACTTCTATTTCCTGTAATGACTAAAGACTGAGTTTTGGAGAGAGGTATGAGTCAAATGGACTGATCTGAGGTGATTAGGTCGCCTTCATAACTAACATTGTTTTATATTGTTTTGATTGTTTTAAATCGGTCCTGAAGCTGTTTTATTACAGTAAAGTTAATCCATACTTTGATTGGCTGAATGGTCAAAGGCTTAGCTACCTTTTTTTTTCCCACAAAAGAGAGTTTCAAAACGGATTCATCTATTTGCTCAGGTTATCTTTGTTAAGTATGAAAAGTTGCTTGAGTAGCTGAGACATTTAGGTGTGACGAGAAAAAGCAAAAACAGAAGAAATGTGCACTGTATCTTAATATTAAAGAAAGTTTAGATGGGCCACAAAATATTACTTAGAGGCTGTATATTTAAATTGACATTTGAATAGCTGGGGGGGATAACCAAGAAAAAATGTACACTTTTCATACAAACAAAACACACAATACATACAAAATGCTTTGACAAAAACTGGTAGAAAAAAACACTAATTGTCGAACGATGTAAAGAAAATCATTAAACTCTGCAAAAATACATCCGGACAGTTTTGCATTCATGAAAACAAGGGTATTAAACTGAAAAATCTGGAATGGTACAAAATTCTTTAGACATATTCCACAAAGAATGATCACAAACATTTTGAAACAGACCAAAATTATTTGTGATACAATGAAATTGATATGCATATACAAGCACTAAATAAGTAAATAACCTCCAAAAAGGATCAAATTTACACAATAAAACTTGCAAGATCCCCTGCTAACATTTACTCATTTACTCTGAATGTTAGTATTCACAAATATCTCCAAATGATATGTAAAAATCATATTCTGAATACTCTGAAAAAGTTGACAGAATTTACAACAAAATACAAATGACTGAGAATTAAATTGTGGCCACATTTTAATTAGGTTTTTGTTTTTTTTTTCTATAATTTATCACAGTAAACAAACTTTAAGAACAAGGATTTACAAGACATAAAATAACACCCAGAATACGTTTGGTAACGCTATGACAATTCCACAACCCCATGATGCCAACATTAGTCTTTCTCAAGCACCAAGCCAAATAAATGCATAGATTGCACTTGCTCCCATCAACATGTTTTCTGAACGTTGCCTCATGTTTCATGATGCTGTCAATGGGACTTGGCTCTCGTAAGTGACTGGTCCAAGCTTGGAGCTTAAACCACAGCTTACCTCAGAAATTTATCCAAAATCACCTTGATCCTCTTTCGACCGGCACTGCTGGAGATCTCCCTCTCTCTGTCTCTCTCTTCCAGTCGAGCCATCTGTCTCTTTTACTCTTCTTTGTTATGAGCTGTGCTCATGACTTTCAGTTTCCTTGAACTATCTTGTCTTTCTTTCAATTTATTAGTGAGGGTCTTTGTGGGTGCGAGGGTCGAAAAGGGTGTGTTGGCGATGTGACACTGCTCCTTTTTTTTTTTTTTACCAAATGTACCTTGGTACAGAATGGCACGCTGACAATTGTTTTCTTTATAGTTTTAATGAAAGAAAGATTTTCTAGTTGTTGGAGGTATTTTTTAGGACATTTCAGAGTTTACCCTCAGGTGTAGTGGTCCAGGCAAAACCTTGACTTGAATATCTTAGATAATCTGGGTGGAGCTAAAGTGGTTTGAGGTGTTCTGACCTCAAACACTCGGAGATTAAAGCTCAAAACATGTTGCTTAACAGGCACTAAATATCCTCCACAATGTTTTCGCCTTCCTATTTTTCCAGTCCACAGCTTTTTCAGAGCCACCTAATCAGCAGGTAGAGATTACTCAGTGGCTCCCAAAGAGTGAAAAGCTGGATTTTTAGAAGATTACCTATACCATCATTCTTTTCAAGTCATGTTTTGTTTTGCACAATGCTGAAAAGCATTTTTTTTTTATCTTACCAAGAGATTCTCTGCGTCCCCAGGAATTCTAAAAGCAGAGGAAGGAGCATATTGGCTCTGCTCTGATATAAAAGCATTCTTTTTGGGCAGTTGTTCATTTTATTTTGGGTGCATCCATTCATCTCTTTCCCTCCCTCTCTTCCTCTGCCAGTTCTCTTTCAGCTTAGGATAGGCATTGTCTATTTAGTCTAACTACCCCCTGTCGGGGTTGCAAACCACCCCCCAAGGGAAGCCTATGTTCTTTGGGCAAGACTCGACTTCAGGCCAAAAACCGCTGTCAACAAGGAGAACAATTTGGCTGGCAACAGCCATATTTACAGATTGGTGAACCACAGCTCTATTTAGCAGTGTTCTTTCGTCAGTAAACACCACAGGTCAGAGTCTTTGTCTGATCTCAAAAGGAAAAATAGAGATAGAATTATGCATTGTGGTTTAAGCTTGGTCCGTACCAGCCACTTCTCAAATCACCATTGTTTGGAAGTTCAGAGCAGCTAAATGAGCCGATAACGCAGGTTTGTCATGACACACACTCCACATTCCTTGGTGACCAACTGGAATGCAGTTCCTCAAAAGACTTCGCCTGTGGCCTCTGTTTGGATGCTGTTTGGTATATTTTCAAGCTTGTCTTTTCTTGTACAGTCTTTTAAATTGGATTGGGCATTTCTAAAATTACTGTGATTTGGACTTTGTGGTAATTCATATAAATGGCTCAATCAAACTCTGTTTGCACCGTGGTACAAATACAGTGTCCGCCACTGTTCCAATACAGTTCAGCCTTGAGTCTGGTTAACACACTAGCCCACATCAGAGTGTGCGCAGCTGGGTATGCAGCAGGAGAACGCATTTGGAGTTTGGGATAAGAGAAGGCTTCAACACATTGCAGTAATGAAGTAAATCTGGGAAAGATGAGAACAATGAAATGATAGTAGATGCCGCTGACATCAACAGGGAGAGGATAATGGGGGTAAATGTTCTCGGTTCAGGGTGGATTAGGGGCCCTCCAACTATTCAGTTGTGGTAAAAATATTTCTTAAATTGGCCTGTCTGTGAATAAGAATGTAGGATTAATATTGATGTTACATAAACTTTTATTGATTTTTTTTTTTCCTATTGTGGTGAAGAACTTGCCCAATGTCCCTAATATACATAATGGTATGCCCGGTGACACAACCTCTAATTTTGAGTTTTGGTTTGTAATTTGCTTTAGAACAACATTACTACCAGGTGCTTTACCTGCACACAGGACTTGTGCTGGAGGTGAGTGGTCATCAATGAACCTTTGGATTGGCTGCTTTCCAAACCCTAGACAATAGCATGTCAAGAAACAATGCCACTCGGTATTCAGTCTTATCAAGCTGTCATAATTTGTATACATATATATTTTTTTACAAAAGAAAGTAAGCATGCCAAACTTTTAGTGTGCTTTTGTGTTAGATTATAAATATCTCGAGTTTTATTTTCTCACACAACAGTTCTCAACCCGTCTTCTGAAAATGTAAAAAGCATGTCACAACAACAAATCTACCAAGACAAACTTAGGTCAGTGAGGTGGAGGAATCGCAAGCTGCAGACAGCATGTAGACAGCCAGGAGTTCATAAATGGGTGGGTCGCGAGCTGGATGTGGACCACGGGCTGCCATTTGAGGGCCACTGTCAAAGACAATGGATAAATGACTGGAAACTGTAGAGAGACTAAGAGGTCATAAACTCATCCTCATATAAAATCTCATGGTTTATTTTTTCAACAGTGATCAGGCTTGTCTAGATCCAGCAGTAACTATTTTGGGGGAATTAAGATGAGCCAAAATCATGGAGGAATTTTACGGTCATGACTTCAGGTGACTACCAGTTCAAGGCGATGGTACTCCTTGTTCTGCGAGAGAGCAGACGGAATTCATAAGTGAGTGGAGGTTTGCAAGTGGAGGTTTGCAAGTGGAGATTTGATCCGTGCAGAGAGAAGGTTTGCACGTGAGGGAAAAATCTGAGCGCGAACACAAAGATTTGAGAGAATACAGAAAATATTTGAAAAAGCATCGCAAGTTTTGCGAGTATTCCTGTTTTCAAATTGAAAAAAGTAAACTGACAGCAAGTGGAAGAAATCCTGTTTTCAAATTGAAAATGTATGCTCTCAACTCTTGGCAGTAAACCTCCCCGGTACAAAACATATTAATAGGCAACAAAAGCAAGATCAGCACTGAGATCATTGAATTTGAAAGCAGGTGAGTCATAAGACAGATGCAGTTAATGTTCAGTGGCCCTGAAAAAATAAACTGCAGCAGTGACCAACATTGTTGTCCGTACATGTTGTCTTGCCTGGGTGTGGCTGCCACAGACAGTATTGAACTGAGCTTGTATTTAGAAACTGGGGAATTTCTCTGTGCTTTTATCCTAAGACGACCACAGTGCTTCAGTGTTGTGCCTCACACATACCTTCAGCTCCGCAGTCCATTCCCCAGACAGCTGTGGGAAATGTGGTGAGGCCACTCTGGCTTTGGACGCCTCCCAGGCACCACAGGGATAAAAACTGGCCTTGGTCATGTGACCCTGTCATGTGACACCTAGAAAACCGATGAGAGGAGTTAGAGGGCTAACCGCTGGATTTTCATACACCTTATTAAACCGTTTAAAACTGTAAGTCAATTACACCTCCCTTTGAGTATTGGTGATTCATATCCCCCATAACTCTAAAGCCTGGCTAAGAGATCGCAGATGCATGAATGATTCTCAGAGAATCACCTGGGCTGTGAGCTCTGACTGTTTCCCATCCAAGACACTGCGCCTGGTAAAGCTCTGGGCTTAGCCGCCATTGTTTACTCTTTCCCCACAGATCCAAGCACCTGTTACAGATTGAGCTGTACATAATCCAGCTGCAAGCCATTTTCTTCTAACACCCAAGAAGATAACAACCCCTTGAGCACAAGCGATTAGGCTAATTGGTTTTGATGATGGGAAGAAACAAAGTCGGAGGAGAGGGTAGAAAGTTTGTGGGCCAGAAATGGTGGTCTGCAGGGGCAATCTGTTCAAAATAAGCAAATGGATATGTGGGCATCTGCCCAGTTCTGTTTTAAATAATGAGCAGTGACTTCCCTTGTTTGTGCTCATCTTCGCTTGTTCCATGTTCTGGCTGGCCCACATGCCCACCTAACTGCTGTTATGGTTAAATGCCTGCACATATCTGTCTGTCTCCTTTCTCTATTCTGCCGCCAGCTTGCCCATCTCCTCATTTGCTTTTCATACAGAGACAATTAAGTCAAATTTCCCAACGCCCTACTAGATTCTTTGTTCTTGGTCTTTGTTTTTGTTGTTGGTCTCCCAGTTCTTAGCTGTTCTTTCTCTCTCGCCGGTTCTTGCGGGTCTGTTTCGCGGGTGAGGAGGTCAAGGCCGGGGGCGTAAAAAAAGAGAGCAGGGAGTTGGTGGGGTGCATTTCCAGCTTTATGACTAACCACATGTGTTTCTGGGTCTTAATATTTATATGTTTCTCATGGAAAATAGGGTGGTGAAAGAGGATGCTGGGAGAAGAAAGACAGGCATATGGTTCTTGTTTGCGAGATTGCGCTAAGAGCTGGACTGTTTGTTTCCTGCGATGAGCAGAAGGAAATGCATTGTCCTAATTATCTTCTAGCTTGGCTCTTGCCCAGGCAATGGTCACGTTTTATTACATATAAATACTTGATGTAAACAAAATGCAGTTTGATAGAAATGCCTGACGCACTGTAATGCTCAATTTCTTTTTTAGAAAACACATCTGAAGGGTGCGTGCTTGAGTTTTCCAATGAAGCAAATATGTTTAGTGATTGTAATAGAAGCTCTTCTTGTTTCACACACTAAAGTGTCTTACTCCATGCATGAAGTTCTGCTCCTGCAACTCTTTCACTTGTCTTGGGAACTGTTGGCAAAGTTCTGATTAGCATTATGAGAACCAGAACCAGGTACTTTCCTCCCACCCTTCTCTTCTCCAGTGTCTGAAACCAAACCAAATGCCTTGTAGGGGATGGTAGTGGAAGTCCGTGGTGCGTTCCATTCTTTTTGGGATTTAATCTGCTCAGGATCAGACTTTGTAATATTCTGCTATGATTCTTTCCACAGATTGTGGAAGGCAGCTGTTTCATGTGATTTCTTGCATGTGGAACTCCACCACTTGAAAAAAGAGCTTCTTTCTTGCATATTTTTTTGGACAGTTCTCAAAAAAGACATCCTCATAAAGAATTTCATATATCTCAGGAACTACAAAGGTGTATTTGACTGTTTCTGGTATCAAAACAAAGGTAATATTCCAGAGAATACTCTAGAGGTCTAAAACTCAACACCTGTATTACTGAATAAGGGCAAGTACATATGGCACACAGTGAACAAATAAAAATAATACATTCTAGTGGAAAACATTATGTAATGTGGCTTTTCCTTAAAAGCATGCAGTTGAAACCCAGAATCTCTAGCAATCCACAGAACAGGTTCTGACCACTTACTGTATTTCATTCCAATAAAATTAAGGATAGACATTTTGGAAAGGTATTAGTTGATAAAATAACAGGCAAACATTCTAAATGTGCCATTTTTGGACATTTCAGCACCATGTATGCAATTACAAATTTCTCTCTTTTTTTTAAATTTACTTTTTAATTTTAATTTTTTCCCCTAACATCTATCTTCCTATAAATATTGTTTATTAACAATGGTTTTTATAAGAGCGGAGTGATACTTAAAGCACTATCCTGGGCGCTCTGGTTATAAAAGCCTTGGTTGATTTGGGTGATTGACACATCCAATAGCCAATAGAATCAGGGGGGATTACAAACTCCCATAGCAACATCATTCACCAATCACAACTAGCAAAAACGTATTTGCGTAAATGACCGGAAAGCTCCAGCTGCGCACAGCTGCGCGCTAACGTGAAGGAAGTCCTTTGAGTTTACAGGCGCATCCATGGAGACAGAAAAGTTGAAAATAGTGAGGAATCGTGTCAGTGTGACACAAGGACAATGGATTACAAGATCTGCGTGGAAATATTTATTCTAACATGGATTATGACAATGACGCAAAGGTAGGACTGACTTTATGTATTTAGCTTTGTGAAATTAGCTATGTTTATTTATGTATTTTTTTGCTGCTGGTTCAGTGAGTTTTACACATAGCATGCTGATTCTACTATTGTTAAAAACAATAGAACTTGGGTTTTAATCTGATTGGTAGTTTGTGTGCGCTGTTGTTGCTGTGTGTTTACCAGGTGTGAGTCCTTAGCGTCTAATTAGTCTCTAGTTATGCTTTTTTTCTTTCATAAAGCTGATTAGTGTTGGAACTGGGTGTTGTGGAGGTAGAAAATGTTGTCATATAGATGAGCTTTTGCCCGTTACATGAATATCCAATATGCCTATATTGGTTATTGTATAGCATGTGCTAAGATTGAACGTTAGCAAAGGGCTGCAGGCGCCATTGTTGGGGCTGCTAGTGACCGAGGATGATGGTAGTGATGTAAGGTGTTACTTAGTGATACAGGAGTACTTTGAAGGTTGCATGATTTACTGTTTCCTTCTGTTATTGAAATAAATAAATCAAGACTCATTTACCTAGTTTGTTGTTGCTGGATTACACACATAAAAAAATCTACTTCTACTGTATGTTTTGTGTGCAACATTTGAACAAGCCTGGAAAACACTGGGACAACATAGTCTGTCAGATCATATAACTCTTTGTATGCCATAACACACAACATGTATAGAGGACAAAATGCACTGCACATCACCCCAAAAACAACATAGCGACAGTGAACTGTGGAGGTGAGAAGATAATGTTGTGGGGCTGTTTTTTTTTTTGTTTTGTTTTTTTTTCTCCTTCATAAAGGTACTGGCAAAATTCATATAATTGAAGGGAGAATGAATAGGAAAAAAAAGTACCATGACATTCTTGACAAAAATCTGCAGCCATCTACCAGAAGAGATGAAGAGGAAGAAAATAAAGCCCAATTTTAAATTGGACTTCTATCATCTAAAAAAAAATCTGAGATGATAGAAGAGGCTCACATAGCCTTTAAGATTTAAAGACTGAATGGGCCAAAATCAAACCTTAGCAATGCATGTGACTAGTTTACAGGGGTGTCAAACTCCAGTCCTCAAGGGGCGGTGTCCTGAAACTTATTGATGTGCCTCTGCTGCACCACAACTGAATGGAATAATTAGGTCATTAGCAAGGCTCTGGAGAACTGACCTACACAAGGAGGGGGTAATTAAGCCAATCCATGCCAGTGTTTTGTACCTGTGGCACATCTAAAAGTTGCAGGACACCAGCCCTGGAGAACTGGAGTTTGACACTCATGCTGTAGAGGAAGCATCTTTAAACTGACCTTGCCAACAAAGGCTTAATCTGTTTTTTTATTTTTATTCTTTTTTTCTACAAAGTATTATATAAATATCTGAATATACATATATACTTATTCACGTTGCTTTACGTATTACAACTAAACAAATGGACATTATATGTAGTTTTTTTTTTTGTTTAGAATGTGTTTCTCCTTTTCATTCCTTTTATCAAGTACTTTCTGTTGAAAATAGTTAGTGTTCAGTAAAATAACAATAAGCAACTAATCACAACAGTATGCGTTGCTTCAAGATATTGCCTGATTTAAATCAGTGGAAAATTACCATACAAAACAACAGGACTATAAAGGCATGTCAAAACTCAGCTGAACATCAAAGCGATGTGTTCATCCAAAACAGTTGAGCACTAAATGAGTCACAGACATCTTTCAAGGAGGCATGGCCTGTCGTTTGTCGAAATGGGACACCGAAAAGGCAAACAGATTATTTATTCATGTGTTGATTTGATGGTTGTTTTGGTCCCTCTTGTCACACTTCCATTTCAAATGTCAAAGGACCTCATTTAGGCTGTGTCAAAGAAGAAGTGTCACGTGGAGAGACGGGGCCGAGTCAGCTGCTCTCGCAGAAAGAGACGGCACTTTTTCAAAGGATGCAAGTTTAGCTTTAGCCTTAGCTGCACACTTCTTGGTCTTTCCTCATGAATATGGATCTTATTGTGGGAAAAAAAGAGGGTAAAGGATTCAGCTTCCCTGATCCCATCTCCTGCTTTGGATAATTTTAAGAGGATAAAAAAAAACCAGAAAGCAAATCAGAGCAATGAAGTAAGTGGAGGTGGAAGGTCATGAGTGACAGCGGGATGAGTGCGAGCCAGGAAAGTGAAAGAGGAGGATATTCAGTGCTGCTTTATTTTGCCAGGGTGTAGGCTGATGTAAACAAACACAGAGCTTATGCAAGCTTTTGATCTTATGATCCGTGAAATCTTCTCGGAGAAAACAGGAAAATTAGGCCTCACTGAAGGGAAAGAGGAGGGGCGCAGTGGGCAAAGGCTCATCGGAGAAGATATTTAGTGGGAGAGCTGGAGTCAAATGAACGTCCCCCTCCACTTAATTTGCCACAGCTTAACACTGTTTTCCCTGAATGTTTAACCCTGAGGTACTCATGAGGATTGGGATTGGTTGAAGGATTGTTCCCTGATCAAAATTGAAGATTTTTTTTTTTTTTTAAACTGTAATTGTCTTTATTTAATAGTGGGTCCTTATGGCGAAGGACCGTTCAGCAGGACCACACAGTGGTTTACAAAGCACCAATAACCAGGCAATTAGTTCTGTTTCACCATAGACCGGGTTCGTATGGGGAGACAGGGGAAATCTTTTTAAAACTCTTTTTAAATGTGGATCTTATTGAGCAAAGCTGATTTTCATCAGATGGCCACATTCACTGAATTTTGTTGACACTGCACTGGCGGCTCAATGGGGTGGGGGGCGGGGATGGGCTGCTGGGTGATAAAAGTGGGATAGGGAGGAGGAGGAGGAGGAGGAAGAGGAGGAGGAGGAGGAGGCTACTTGAAAGACAGAAAAGAGGGAATCAGTTTCTTTGCCCACAAGCTGCACTTTAAAAAAAATTCTTTCCCCTCACGTAGCTCCCTGGTAGGATATGTGAATTTGGTACAGAGGTGAGCAAGCTTACCCCCCATCCTCCCTCTGTGGAAAACGCGTGCCCAAGAGCTATTCATTTGAACTTCAGTGAGAGGCAGCCTTCTTGTGAGGACTTGAAACAGGCATCTTATGGAAGCTGTTAGAAGTGCCCAGGCATGCTTTCTTTATCTGATGTGATGTGAGGCTCACTTTTGTTTGATGAATCCATACATGGATACAAAACTGGTATCCTAGGATGGAAAAGAGTGCGATCAGGAGCAAAAAGGGGAAGATGGGAGGATGAAGACCCCGACACTGTAGCTGTGCCACACCTGTTACAGCATGTTTCCGAGAGTAGTGACAAAAGGCAAGCCAGGCGTTCTGCTTACGTTTCTTTACAGAGTTGATTTTATCTTTCTCTCGGTGGCTGTCTTTTGATAGTTTAGCATGTACATTTAATGGGTGTGTACCTCGTCTGTAGAATATTCCAGGACACATAGTTTTATAGGGCACAGAAATGCTTTTTTTTTTTGTGTTTTTTTTTTTTGCAAACTAATCTAGTTGGATTTGGCATGGCCATGATGCAACTCTTATCAGATTTTTTTAGCTTAGATACTTAACTAATGCAAACATAAATTGAATTTCACCACCCCCAACATTGGGTGTTGACCTTTTAGTAAAGTATCTTGCCACCATCTTCTGATGATTGCAGGCGCAGTTGTGCTAGAAAAGAAAATGAGCTATGGACGCTTTATGAACACAATAAATGTCTCGGTCTGTAATTTGGCTACGTGCAACCTCAGGAAAACCACAAGATGTCACTTAGAAACAGACAACTCTTACTTTGAGACCAAAAATAGCTACTAAATCCATATAATTTGGGAAGAAATCCTTGTAGGAGTTTTTCTGAGCAAAGGTGCAGTATTTAGAGTAAAACAAACAAAAACAAAAAAATCACTTCCCAAAGGGTTGATTGTGCTTTTTAGCATTTCTTTATTTTACCATTTTATGTTTTACTTTAGCTGGACAAGAACTTTTAAAATCCATATATCTTTTTTCTTCTCTGTGAGTTACTCTGTTGCAAATCACAATGAAATACATTGCAGGTTGCAGTCGTGCCAAAACAAATTTTGTGAAAGTTTAAAAGCTATAGCTGCATTTGTAAGTAAACATGTGTTACATGTACCAGTAAAAGTATCTCGTCTCATCTCGTTTAAATTGATCACTACCAAAGTGTAACTGTGCTCTTCCAGCTTTGTCTCAGACACGGACTTGTTTTTCCTCCAACAATGTATCAAACGTATCAACAACTCGGTGCTGAATACCCAAAATGCCACGGCACATCTCAGGTTTTATGCCCTTTTGTCTGCGTTGCTTGCCGTTCAACTTTGTATGATAACGAATCAAAGCTTCCCCAATCCAAGTTTGTTTTCCACTTGAAATGCAGTCTTCTTGTGTTTGCTGCTCTTTGAAAACGTTTCGTTTTGAAAGTGGGGGGTAAAAAAGAAGCTGTGGAGATGACAGGCACCGAGCTAAAATGGCCAAGTAGTAAAAATGTCACCAAAAAAGCACATTCTGCATTACTTTTGATGGAGATCCGCCTTTTAACAAGTTCTTCGCTCGAGATCTTTTCAAATCTCAAAGAGAGAGAGAGAAAGGGCAGAAGACAGCAGACAAAAGAACCCAAACGCAGAGACTTCACTTCTCCCTTGAAGATGTTAAAATTAGTGTCTTTAAAAAAAAAAAAATCAAAGGCTCAACATTAAACGCTGAAAGATGCTTGAAATGTCGACACTGCAGTGTTTTAGAAAAAAGGACATAAGATGAGAGATACTTGCAACAGACTTTGGTGTCACTTCAAAGCCTTGACTTTAAGAAAGTGGGCTAATATAATACTGATAGGAGAATCTTTACCTGGCTTTGTTGACCTCATCTTAAGCTTCTGACAGTCCAACCACACATCTCAGGACAATGCCGACACACCAGGAGGTAAGGTGTAGGCTGAGGGGTCTGCAGGTTGAGGGAGGTTTGACGTGTAACCCTTGAGGGCATCTTTGGTCTCTTGCTCTGTGACGGCTTCTTTCTTTCTTTTTTTTTTTTTTTTTTTTTTCTTGTTATGCTTCGAAAAAGATGGCCGCCTTTGAACTCTGCAGCAGCTATAGAAACGGCTGGAGTTCCTCCACTTTATGGCCTGGTTGTCAGCGTCTGACTGGGCTATCGTGATGGGCCGACATCATTAGAGGCTGCCGTACACAGGACACATATTGACACATTTGCTGACACAGAGTACATAAACAAGGCTCTGTGGAAGTGAACGTGTGCGGGTGTTTGTTTTTTGGGGGCCATTTTAATTGGCTCGGCCCGCAAAGTTACGGACATCAAAAGGCCCGTGAGCAGCAGAGGGCTGATGGGTTTGGACTGGTGAGAACTCCCCTTTCATGTCTTGGGTTTCAGACTTTGTGAACAAAATAAAACTTTTACATCTCTTGTTAGCCGTGAATCATCCCGGATCAGGAGGAACAATTCGTGGCAGATGAGTTGAATCTTATGAGGTTCATCCAAAAAAAAAAAAAAAAAAAAAGGTCAATAGATCATTGGTAGGGTCTAAGTTTACTATGTGTTGCACAATTGCTTTGCAAAAGTGTTCATTTAATTTTCAATTCATTTACTGGACCTTATGAGATGGACAAGCACAAAGTAGCAAAGAGTGCAAAGTGGAAGAATTATTATTATTTTAAATAAAAGACAAAGAAAATGTGAAAATTTTCTTTGTCAAAATGTGACAAAGAAAAGATTTTTGGCCTTTGCAATATCTGAATCCTGGTGGAAAATTCAGCTGTTCACACATTGATTTTTCACTTTGATTGATCAATACATTCCATAGTTTTACTCTCTAAATGCTCTATTTTGCTTTATATTTTGAATGTTTTCCTTTTAAAATTTCTTTTACTTTCACATTTTGCTTGGTGACCCTGTGTTCCCTGAAAGGTACCTTTTGAACAAAATGTATTACTGGTTTCAATAGTGGTTGGAAAGCAGCATCCGCTGTCGCTGTTATTTGGACGCATGGTGGGAGCCTTCTGGGTCGATATGCAAATTTGCTTTTGTATATATGGCCGGGAACAGGGCGGTCCACACAGCAGCTGCACATGCGCTCTGATCACAAATTCTGGGACGTATGAAGGAAATGTGCGCATGGTTTAGAACCTGTGAATGTTTTTGTGCGCTGCACTTTCCAAAAATTTGTCCCTACTCCAAGTTTAAGCTTGAAAGCTGCATGCTCTTTTATTCATGAAGCCCAAGGTGTTCACTCAAAAGGAGGGATTGCTGCAAAGTCAGAGATTGAATTTAGGTGGCTATAGACAGAAAATCTGTTTAGTAAATAAACTACATTTAATTACACCGACTTACAGTTAAGATCAGATGAAAATGTCTAAATTCACTTTGAATCTCCCCGTGTGGCTGGATTAAATTGACAGTATTTTTTTCCTACTATGAGTGAGTTTTTTCTCGTAGTGCCTCGAGACGTTTGTTGGGAATTGGCTCTATAAAAATAAATGGAATTAAGCTGAACTAAATTAAAAACTTCTCCCTAAACTGTTTTTATTTTATTACATAATTATCCCTGCTGCTCTTTGAATAGCCTAAAGAATTGTCAGAGAGGAAACGGGTTTAATAACTCCAGCAGGGTTAAATTATAAAAGCAGGGTTAGATTATAAAACTGTTGTCCAAGCCTGGATTAAAAAAAAAAAAAAAAGTAGCACTGCTTTTTCCATCACCTGAAAATGGAAAGAGTTTTGCACAGGACAGGGAGAGACATGCAGAGAGCAGTGGGCAGGAAGATATTGATATTGCATATTGATTCTGGGGAAGCTGCAGATGTGAGAGTATGTTGACGGAGAAAGCATTTAGTTGTGAACCCTGCAAATCTGGCTTTAAGGGAAGACTGGCAAGAAGAAAACCATTGTTGTAAGAAACCTACAAAAAGTCTGGATTAGTGTTCAAAAGGCCATGTAAGAGACACTGCAAACACACGGATGTTAAAGTCTATATTGAAAATATGATGGCAGAAATCTACCCTTGTAACTTAACCTGAAAGCACCATCCCAACAGTGAAGCAAGATGATTGTAGCTTCATATTGTGGGATGCTTTTCTTTAGGAGCTGAAACAAATGATGGTCAGAATTGACAGGAAGAGGAATGGAGTTAAATTGCAAAGTAATTTTGGGAGAAAACGTACAAACAATTTGAGACTGGGGAGGAGGTTCAGGTCCAAGTTGGCCCTAAGCATTCAGCCATGGCTACGATTATATGGTTTTAGTCAAAGTATGTCCAATCAAAATCCAAACCTAAATACAGTAGAGATTTAGCAAAACTTGAAAACTGGCATTTGAAATTCTCCCCATTCTCTCTGACTGAAATTGAGGTATTTTGCTAACAAAACAGGTAAAAATGGCTGCCTCTAGCATAAAGCTTATAAAGACATAACCCAAATGCATAACATTTTTCAATTTTTTTTTTTGTAAAAAAAATATATATATAAACATGTATCTTTGTCATATAAAATAAAGTCCCAAATTAAAATTTGTAGTTGCAGTGTAACCAAATTTTAAGACGTTGTTGTGAGGTAATGTGTGAAAGCAAAACCAAGAAATTGCTCAAAAATAGAGCAGCTTTGGTACTTGACATCTTCAGCCTTGTTGTTTCCTTAAAAGCCTAGTAAAATGTAAAACCTTTCTCCTCCCAAAAGTTTTTTTTTTTTTTTTTGTGAATACTTAAATATTCCAGTCTCCGTAACTTCAAAGAACTGACGATGTTCGCAAGTCCACATCCCTGCGAGCGCTCTGCTCATTCCCGCTCTTTCATTCCGTCGGCCCCTTCAGTAAATATGTGCAATGGCTCGTCTTTTCAAACAGATTCATTTTCCATGTATTTATTTTAAATGAATATTATTAGCTGGCCAGGCAAGAAAAGGTTCTTATGCTAATCCGCCGGAATCGCACAGGCATTTTCATTTAATGCCTACTTATAGGCCATTCTTTAACGACTATTTGCCTCACAGTCTTAGCAAATGAGCTCTGCACCCTAGACTCCTCTGCGCTCATAATTTCATTGCTAACAAGAAGATACCCCCACCTCGTCCTCCACCCCACTCCACCCTCTCTCCCTCCTTTTTTTTTTTTTATTTTTTACTTTGATCCCAGAATGTGTTTTTTGAATCTGCTGGTTGTGTATTTGAACATCAATGGAGCCACAGTTGCAAGTGCTTGCTTTCATTATTTTTCAAAGAGATAAAACGAAACAACAGAGGGATGGGAGGAGACGCAGGGGGTGGGGGATGGCTTGGTTGGGGGCATCATGGGAGGAAGCGCAGGGAGAGTAGGTGACAGACCAGGACGAGCCTCGCAATGTGTGTCAACGTGAAGTCACATCATCATCATCATCATCATCATCGGGTTGGGTCCTACTTAGTACAATAGCTGACCTCCCCACCATCGCTTCTGCTTTTTACTGGACTGGTGCTTTAAATGCTGCATTGTTATTATTTCTAAACAAACTGACATTTTTTTTTTTATCTAATAATATTTTCTATTGCTTCCAGGTGTGTTTTGAATTTGTAGTCCCCCCACTAAGACAAAAATTGAGTTTAAAGTTTTCAATACAGTGGCAGAGACAGATAGCTGCAAATAAAGACAGGATTTGTAATGATACATAACATAAGCAGAAAAAAGTTTGGAAAAGCAGCAACTTTTCCAAACTTGTACTTTCATGTGACGTGAAAACACAAGTTAGGAAAGCAGTGTTGCTAAATATTTCATACATTTGGCAAATACCTATAAAATAAGAATACCAAATTTCAAAGGTGACAATCTTGACAAAGCAACTTCAATATATTCCACATTATCTGTCCCTGTAACACATTTCTTCATTAATAGCTCAACAGACTGGAAAAAAAAGATAAATAATACTTTGCTTTTCAATTATGCACAAAGAAAAATATATAGGGCACAAGATAATTTAAAACTGCAAACATTTAACAACAGTTTTATAAAGTATTAATCAAAGTAAAACAAATCTACATCCACATATTTCATACATTTGGCAACAGCTAGAGCCTTGCTCTGATTCTTTTAGAAGAATAAGTAAATTAATAGCTAATTTGGAATATCTAGTGATTATGAAGAAGATATGTTTATTAAAAATATATTCACTTGGCAATCTTATTGAGGAAATTAATCATTCATTTTCACATACCAAAACATGGATGTTTAATATGTCTCCAGAAACATGTTTGCTGTTGTCTTGTGTTGTGTTGTTCAATTTCTTAAATGATAATTTGACTGAAAAAAGTTTATTTTTACATCAAACTAACTTGGGGATCCCACAGTAGGTGTTAGTCTACAGAGCAGGGCATCACAAGTGCAAATGACCTGTCAACTATTTGGAGATTTTTAAGTTTGGTTTTTTTTTTTTTTTTTTTTTTTTTAAATCACATCCAGTCACAGCTGCCAACCCAGGCATTTAAACCAACCATGGGTCCATTTCAGTCAATTAGTCCCAGATTCCAAGGTTCTGTTTTAAGCATAAGAGCAAATTCCAGGTAGTAAATGTAGCTCCTGGTCCAGTAACACACACCTCTCAAAAGCAAGTCCTCCACTCTGTTTTTCAGGTGTCTTCAAGAGGCAAACATGCATGGAAAATGAATCGAATGCATAAATAGATTTGTAGTTTTAAAGACAAACACTTTCCTTGTCACTGCTTGTTCAGCTTCTTGATACATTTTATTTAAAGGACCTTTCAAAACACTTAGGGACACTGTACAAACAAGATGAGGAAAAAAAAAAAACATGACAATAAACCAACAAACCATCAGCCAACCATCATAAGTTAAAACATTACAGAGAACTTGCAAATTTGAACAAATGATTTTGATATTGGTGGTTTTTAAACTGAAGAAGGGAATCAATGTTGCAGGTATCAGGATCCAGCTGATTCCAGTGCTGGGATGCAGAGTAAGAGAAGGTTCTGGCCCACATGGTGCTGAGGAAAATGGAGGAGACGGAAAAGAGACAGAGGACCTGACGGAGTGGGAGGGCGAGTGAATGAAGAGGAGCTTGGACAGGTAAGGTGGTGCCAGGTGGTGGATGGCTTAAAGGTGACTAGAAGGATCTTGTTGGTATCAGACTAACTCTAGCTCAAATATATCTATAAGGCTGAATTATTTGCAGCTGTAACGCCTCTTCTGTCACACCTGTGTTGCTCAAATAAGAAAACTATCTAGCTAGATAAAAATTCTTCAGATCCCAAATTAATTTCTGCTCAAAATTCTCATCTAGCATATTGCTTGAGACTTAAATCTCTGTATTTAGTCTTGTTGATTATGATCTATCTTAGACACTAATCAACTTTTTAAAAAGTAAAGTAAAACTTCAAGATAGCGTAAGTAACATTTATTTAATGTGTATTGTACATTCTTTTATTGTGCTTGTTCTGTAAAGCACTGATATCTGGCTATGAATGGTGCTGTACTAATAATCAACATGCCTGGCTTTACTTTGGAGGAGTCGGGTGAGCAAAGAATGAGTTCAAAAAAACGGTAACACGAAACCAGAGCCTTGGATTTTAGGCCTTGGACGTGAACTGTACATTTAGTCACCATTTTGCCTTAACATTCAGATTATAGATAAGCGGCTGTGTCTTTGAAAGATCGCGATTGGTTCCGACCTTCACCTTGAATCCCCGTCCACCTATTGTGGCACCCATTGCTGCGACTGTGGTGTACAGGTATTGAAGTTTTCTACCAAGGTATAATGAGTGACGGGGCTTCTTTGATTCCTTGAAAGCTTTCATCTTCAGTCAAGGTCCCCACTGGTAGAGTGCACTTTCTCTTTTCCTGTTCTTCTTTGTCTCTTGCCTTGATGTCTGATGGCAAAGAAGGAGAAAAAGATCTTAAATACAGTCCCCATTCAATTACCAACCTTCTGTCTGCAATTTTCTCATCATGCACCCTTTTTCCCTGGATTTATGCTCATAATTGGGATGCCATAACTGAACTATGAAAACAAATTTTGCCTGTTGTCGTGTATTAGAAAGTTAGCTAGGCAGTCTTTTGCTTGTGCAGCAAGTCAAAATCATTACTGCCTGAGCTTGTAACATCCCTCTGAGAGAGGGCTTTTGGAGGGCTTTAAGAGCACAGCAAGTCACTTGGAGGCAGAGTTTTATATTTTTGCAAGATTTGTGGTGGGAAAAGAAGCAAACTTGAAAGGAGAACAACAAAGACAGCATTTGTTCTTTCTCCGTGCTTCCACCCTCAGTCTAGGGTTCTAATCTCTTATTGTTTCAGACCCAAATAGAGACAAAGGAGTCGCAGATCAAAACAAATGACTATCAAACTATCAAGCAAGCACCACCCTGCTATGATTCCAAACGCTGACTGCGGGAGAGCGAGAAGAGAGTCAGAGTCAGATGGGTCGCACATTGTTTTCAGTCGCTTTGATGCGGAACTTAAAACACTTGGAGTAAAAAAAAAATATTCAAACATCCACCATGAAAGAAGGAGGAAAAGGAGAAGACGGAGAGGAGAAAGAGGGCGTGACGCGAAACAAGCTAACACCCTTTGCATATGTGCACTTGTCTTTGTTTCATTAGTGGTCCAGCCGATAACCTTTATTAGGCCTGATCTGGAATTAAACTCGTGGACCAGCAGCGCTTTGAAGCTACAACGGGCTCTTTTCCTGTTTGTGCTGTAAATGCAGGTTGTGGTGTGGAGATAAAGCACTTCTGAAGGATATTAAGACTTGAAAGTCCCTGGGCTATTCTTTGGTACATATTTGATGTTGTTCTTTTGCTCCTTGGCTAAATTAGCATATCTCTTTCAAAGCTCCTCTCCCCAACCTCCCCACTGATAAATGTAATCCTCTGCCATCATGTGTTCACTTAAAAGTCATAAATGATGGAAGTACATTGTGTTCACCGCTGACACATCAAAGTGCGATAACACGATTAGCAATGATGACTCGAGTTTGTTTCCCCCCCCCATCCTTTCCCCTTCGTCCTCATCATCAGCAGCCATTTGCTCCTTGCTGTATTTTTATCTCTTTCATTTTGGCGCACATCACAGCCTCTGTTTCAAAGTCACCGTACCAGTTGCAGAGGGGTGACAAAACCTTCGCTTCAGTTTGCTCACTTTCATTCAGACTCTGCCGAAAATTTTCCATCAGCTAAATTTAGTACAGATCACATCATCCCCCTCTCTCTCCCTCAGTGTGTGACAGCTTCTTCTCAACTTTTTTTTTTTTTTTTTTTTCCTCTCAAAATGAGTCATGTTTGCTGGGTTAGAGGGCAAATGCGCTGCACCACTGTAAATGAGTCTGTAAGTTAAACTGCAAGGCACACTTTCTGGCTCATCACAGTGCACACATCAAAACAAAAGACAGTGACAGCACATTTGTGATCTATTATTTAGCCCCTTCTGTATTTGATCACGAGCGCTTGCCAGAGTGATGATCATGCAGATTAAGTCTGTTTCTTTCACTCACCGTGCTAAACGCCTTTGCTTTTCTTGTTTTGAGATTTTTCTGGTTTTTTTTGTTTTTTGTTTTTTTTGCTACATTTGCAATTGTAATTATGAGCTAACAGTATTTTTCTTTTTTTTTTTTAGATTTTAAACACAGTGAGCTACTAAAACATCAGTGGAGAAACTTAACTGCTTAAAATATTTTTATTTTGCACATACAATACAATAAAAAGGAATTTGCCACCTTACTGATTTTGTCGTTCTTTTTTATTTTAGAATGTTTTAAATTGTCATTAAAATTTTTATTTACTCTGGTTGTATTTACAACCAGAGTAAATAAAAATGATTACATAATGTCTTAAATATAAACCTAATAACAGGTTGTGGCAACAACTGCTAACGGTCTTTTATCATTACTGACATTGAGTCTTGTAAATTGCAGTAGAGATATATTGTAGTGATTATATATATATATTGAGATAAACATCTAAATAAATGTTTTAAATCAGCCACAATAGTAACAGTTATTTATTTCTGTATCTGCATCTTTGTAATTATGCATTTCTAATTCATTACCTCCTTTTTAGTCATCACAGCAACTTGAAATATTGTGTCTTCTGAACAACTTTGAAAGCTAGCTTTGAGACAAAGTCGCAAAAATAAACTATTTTAAATTAACATTCAAAAACTGGCATGTCCTCTGATTGTTCATCTTTGATTGTTTTGACAGGAGCTTTCACAAGCGGACACGCTGTAGGTGTATGCCAATTTCCCACTTGTCATCACTTGAAATGGTGTAACCATTTTATTGCTTAGGTTGAACGGTCGGCACATTTTCAAAATTTTACAGAAATTGTTTGTATTAAATTTCTATTCAATGGAAGAATAGCCATGAGGCTTTTGAATACCGATTTCACATTAATAGTTGACATGGGTTTTCCTTTCTCTTTTAACTATCAAAAGGGTAACTCAATACAACCCCTTTTTTTTTTGTCGTCGCTTTAATTTAAAAAGAATACTAGCTGTCTTTATTTGCTTTAACGTCAGCTTGGAATAAGCTGCCTTAGCATTTTAATTATCAACAGCTAGCTTTTATTCACTTCCTTTTCCCCTTTCAGGCTAATTCCAAAACATAAAAGAGGCAGTTCAGGTACTTTATTAGCTAAATTATTCCTGAGAGGGCTGAAGGGACACACCAATCACAGCTAATCTCGTTTGATTCCAAACATGAACGCTGCTCCCTTTAACCTTAACCACTCAGCTGTGCAATTGTTCACTCAGTAGAGAGAGAAACTCTGTTTGTAATTAACGGGAGACCCCTTCATGAATTGAATTAGCATCATCTTTGTCCTCTCACCAGGAGTGTAGCCCTAATTATCCGTCTGCGTGTTCCAAGGGAGGCCATGCACAACGCAAAGGAGAACCTTCTGGTGGCCCTCGTTTTCTGATTCGCAAGACAACAAAATATTCAGAAAGAAAGACTTTTGTTCTGAAAATGAGGGCAAACTCTTGAATGCTAATTGAAGTCTGACTGCAGATGGGTCTCGTTAATTTTCCACCACGGGGTCACACCATAACCCGTTTGGTAAGCCCCTTTTATTTGTGTGTTTGTCTAAATATGTGTGTACTGCACGGGGTGTTGTAGGTGAGATCATTTCGAGGAGGGGAAGACTGGGCACCCGGAGAATAAAGTAACGGCTCAAATCCAGGGTGCCTGCACAGCGTCCAGTCTCGCCTCTGATTAAAAATGCTAATGTGTCTCCTTTTGTGCTTTGATGTGGGTCGAACACTGGTGACTGCGTTCGGGGTGGTGGGGAGATGTTACCATGAGACGACGTAATGTCGCCCTGCAATGACACCCAGCTGAGTGCTGTGACAGTCCAAATCAATCATGTCGCAGGGAGCCGCCATGAGTCCGCCAGCTAACAATCCCCCCTGCTCCTCAACTTCCAAGGCTGAGCAAGTCTAATTAGCTTCCCTCTCTCCACATGCTTCAGAAGGCAGGAAACCAAGAACGGCATAAAGAAAGTTCTGAACACACTCGGGCAGAATACGTGCAGAACACACCAAAACGTCCCACACATTACCATCATGAATTAATTCACATTTGATAGAGACAGAGACAAAAACCATAAAGAAAACCTTCATTAGCTTTTTACTGTCAGTGGCGCATATATTAGAGGTACAGTGGAAACGTACAGTTGGCATATTTGCCCCTTTTTGCATTTTGTTACATCTTTGAGCAACTCAAAGAAAATCCAGAAATGGTTCTCAGCAATGTTTGCAACTAAAAATCTAAAAGAATTCTTAAATTTGTATTCATTCCCCTCTACTCAGATACCGCAAAATAAAATACAGTGCAACCAACTGCAGTCAGAGTACACCTATTGATTAGAGAAAGTATTTCTGTGCATTATTTAATCTGAATTTAATCCCTCTGTTATTTGAAGGCATCAGATTTTTTATGAATATTAGTGAACAAACAGAAGAATGAAAACTAGGGAGACAAGTCAGGGAAATGTTGTAATATTGTAGCGCTGTTATTAAATCCATCATCCAAAATTATAAAGCTTGTGGCGTTACTGTAAGCCTACCAACATTGCCAGCTGTCGAAAGTTGAAAACTGGTGTTTTTAGATGCTGTCTGTCTTGCTGCACTTGAGCTATTTTGCAAAGAAAACAAAACAATTTCTTTATTTCCTCTAACAATTGTTGCTGCTAACCAGACGCATGTTTAAAGGCACAATATGTTGCTGATGCAACAAATCTGCCATATCATGCTTCCCTATATTCTAAGTCACTGAGCTTTGCTCTTACAGACAGACAGCTGCAGTGATATAACATACTAGCTGAGGGCAAAAAGAATAGTAAGACAATAAGAAACAGTAGGTGGTTCTCCAGAGAATTTAATGCTTTAGATTTTTTTTTAGCTCTGTGGCCCGACTATGATTTTCTACCGGTTTCTGAATAACCAAGTGTTCATAAAAGAACAAGACTGATCATAAGAACCTATGATCTAAGGAGTGTTACAAAACTATTTATAAAACGAAAATAAGACTGTAATTTAGCAAAATGACAGACTAAAAAAAGTTTTTACATCACAAGCCACGTGCATGGCGTATAAAATCAACAGGCCGAGTTAACAAGATAAATCACAATAAACCGAGGTGTGATTGAGTCTGGCCTGCCATAGAGGCTTTGCATGAGATTTGCAAAGTTTCAGCTGAACAAACTGAAACGATATTTAAACTGAAACGATACTGAGACCAAAGAGGAAATGTTTGGCCAATGCACATTATAGAAATAATATGGGATCAGGAGAAATGAACTCAAATCGACTGTCGTACTGTGAAGAAGGGCCGATGATTAGGGCAGATACAGCACCTGGGCATGTCTTACTGTTTCAGCAATGAACTCCTTTGTAATTGGAGAAGCAAAATTTGACTCGTGTGGAACAGACAAGCAACTGCACATCAAATTGCAGAAGGTGCTGCTGGTTCTGACTGAGAGGTGTCAGAATGCACCAAAATTTGTTGCACATGGGTCTGCATAACTGCTGTCTGTTCGAACAGGACAACGTTGTGATATGTTGGACTGTTTTTATTCTTTTAATCCGGTCCTTTCAATACCTTGCTCTCCGTTTCTGTTTCCCTTTCAGAGTTCCTTTTTCTCATTTTGTCGTTAAGCTGTGCTCTGTTTTTCAGTCTCTGATCTCTGAATGTCTGGCTCCAGTTCAGGTGGTCATTCCAATAGATTCTCTCCGTCTGTCCTTTGAGGTTCCCCACTCAGCTGCTCCCACTTAGTAAATACCCTCAGCATATTTTCTCCTTTGGTTCACTCTGGTGTCATCCACGTTGTGAGGATTGATGCTGTTGTTTCTTACTCATTCTGCTGCATGCTGGCGTGCAAAACATAACCAACAGCATCCAGTTTAGGATTTTCAAAATAAAAGCTCCTCCACACTCAATACATACAACGGACATATTTAATTATTTCTTGCACGGCCCGGTACCAATTGGTCCGCGGCCCGGTGGTTGGGGACCACTGCTATAGAGCATGACTGCATGCTACCGAGGCAGTTTAACCATTTAGTTAAAGTATGCAACACGAGGGACACATCTTGAAGTTGGCATCAACTTCATCATCTTGAAGTTGGCATCAACTTCATCATCTTGAAGTTGATGCCAACTTCAAGATGTGTTGAATTAGAGAATACTTCCTTAGACACTGCTGTTTCCACTCACTGCCACATTGTAATAATAAAACGGTTAACTGTGGAATATTTAATAGCAAAGAAATTTTCTAATTGGACATAACGAACAGGAGCCACGGTACTGTTCAAGAATTCACTGAACTCCTGACTGCAACCCATTCTTTCTCCAATGTTTGTAGAGGTATGGATTGAATTATCTCAATTTGTTGATTCAAAGGTGTTTCTATTGCTCCCCATTGCTAATATTTAAAATCAGTACTATCTTCCTCTATGTTTAGGACACTCCCATTAATCCACAAAGTGCTCTTTACAGGCAGTGTCACTGACAGCCAACCACAGAAGGAGACTGCCACTTCTCAGACAGTTGCCATCCTCCCATTGTATGGCTCACTTTTAGATATTTTTTACCAAAATTTCCTGGCATGTTTACCATGTTTATTCTACTTTCATCCTGCGGCGATCAGAATATGACACCGCCTTGACTCTGTTTCAAGAAACAATCCTCAGCTTGAAACCGTCATGATTGTCACACCCTGGCGATCTGTCGCTCAGCTACACACACACACAACGCTTGATACTATTTTCTTTAGTGAGATGTGTGTGTGTGTGTGTGTGTGTTTGTAAGACAGAAAAGGGGGTGCGGGGATATGAAATAGAGGAGCTTTTATCAGGCTCTGAGTTGGAAGTCTTTGAGGGCCTCCTCAGAAGCTCAGCATTTCTTCCATTGTTCTATTTCCATCCCTCGCTTCACTCCTGTCACATGTAAAATCACAAAAGCATCCTTTACCCCCACACCCATACCCCTCCCCTTCAGTCATATTCCACCCTCCTTCTCCCCCATGTTCCAACGTCGGAGAAGCTCATAACCCACTTAGATTATTCTCAAAATACTTCACAACTTTACAGTGCTCTTGCTGCAAATTGGAGTTCAGGCAAACAAGTGGAGGTGCAAAGCTGAGGTTGTGAACTTCTTTCAGTTTGAAGCGTGAAACAGATCTTCTAATTTAACCCCAGCCACTTCCTCATCCAGAAAACAGTAACACTCCTGTGTTGCGTAGTTACACTGTGTCACATGCCGTGCACACTTGCTTCCAGCGTTGTTGTTCTCGCCTCCGAGTCAGCTATCGTATGCACCGCCATGTCATGATGTTTCCACCTCCCTAACCTTGAGGTGGGGTTTGCGGGGGGCGGACGGAGTCTACCTAGTGTCGGCACATCATCCTCGGGCGAAACGTGTGTTCGCCATACATAGCGAGGTGAAATCCAATCACAATGAGAGCAGACTTTGCCTTTCTCACAGAGACGTGCGTAGACTAAAACACGGCGATATCTGAGAACTGGAGAAAGCCTGCCTGCAGGTCTGGCTGGTGATGGTGAGGTGACATCTCAACTGCAAGAACCCATTCCCTTCTCTCTCTCTCTCTCTTTTTTTTTTTACCCCTTCTTCCCATTTTTGTCTTATCCGCCCCACTGCATTGTTTTCTGTTGCTTATCCCCTGACTGCTTCCATTCTGTTCTTTTCCTCAGTCCTTGCTGTCATCATCCCTTCACCAACTTTCTGCCCTTAGGTGCACACTGACTTCAGGTTTCAGGTGATGGAAGAGCGAAGAGGGAAAACAAAGATTACTTGTCTATTTCCTTCAAAATAAACTGCAGCAGGTGCTTGGGAAATCCCCTGGTGTTGCTTCTTTTGCACAGCAGAGATCGTCTTTGTTATTTGGTATTTGAGATTCTTCAGTTCTTTGCAAAAGTATTGCTCATAGTTCAGCTTTTTGCATTTTATCCCGTCACAGCCAAGAACTTCAGTTTATTTTATCGGATTTCACGAGATACACCAGCACAAAGTAGCACGTAATCTTGAATTAAAAGGTAAATGTGGGTTTGACGCTACCAGTTTGCGCAAACAAAAACGAAGCAATGTAACTGGCTGCATTTTTCTGCCCTCTCTCGTTTTCTTGTCTGCCCCACTTTCTTAAAATTTGGTTTCTTCATCCCTCCACAAGAGATAACAGTTATTCCAAACTGCCAACATTAACATGTAGCATTACTGGTTGATCCTCTGCATGTTGGCATGTCTTGTGCGGGCGCATGCACGTGCGGGTGTCTGTGCACGCATTTGTAAGGTGAATAAAGGTATCTTTGTTGGCTGCAGGTGTGTGCTTGTGCCAGGCGAGCTTCAGCAGTGGTTCTCAGGAACAATGGCTCTTTGTTGGAAAACACACCTGAGTCAGAGAAGGGAGGTGAGAGGGCCTGATCGCTGTAAGATTACACAAGAGCAGACTTCATTAAACCTGCAGGTGGGGTGGGGTGGCGTGGGGGGGGAGATAAAAGTGTACAGGAACGCAAAGAGAGGAATAGTAAAAGAGAGGGAGAGGCAGAGTTTGGGAAGCGGAAAAGGAGCTTGAAGTGAGCTGAACGTTGAAAGAAAAGTAATGTAAGAGTATTTGGACAGAGGAGCCCTGGTTAGAGCGGTTGCACAGCAGGTGCAAGTTTGCGTGGCAAGCACTTTGACCCCAGTTATTTTCAACAGTATGAGGGATTGCTCTAAAGACAATGAAAACACAAGTGACTTTCGACTGTCGCTACATGCTCGTTCTGGAGGAGTGAATGGTCCAACGTTAAGCTTACAGGCCGAAACCATAACAAAAGTGGTTATAGCCAAACAAAGCCTGGTATGTTAAACATGTGGATCAAATTTATTGTGTAAACAAACTGAATTCAAATACAAATTTTTACCATTTCTAAAACATCCAAAACTGCTATTTAAAGCATGGGGTGATTTCTTCAGGACTGTAATCAGTACTTGAAGCTAAAAACCAAAAATCACTATTTTCTCTGAAATTGATCGTTTTTTCCCCCCCCTAATTTTATGCCTTTATTCCTGGTTTTGCCTTGCTTAAATATTTGTTTAAATATACATCATTAAGCATTGCATTATAAAAACCTGACTCATTAAGGCATGTAATCAACCAGACTCCTGGAGGCGTTCTGTGGTTTGTGCCACTGAGATTTTGGCAGCAGATTTATTTACATCTTATAAGTTGCAGGGCGAGTCGTCCATATGTCTGACGTCTTGTCCAGCAAGTTGCATAGTTTACTGATAGGATCGAGCTCTGGGGAACATAGAGATCACATCAACACCTCAACCTTTTTGCTTCTCAAGCCGTTGCTGAACCATTTTTTGTTTGTGGCATGACATTAGCTTAACAGGTTTTGCAATCAAACCAAACCAAATGAGATGATGATTGTAACTTTGGGGGGGAAATGCACATTGTACGATTTAATGTATACTTGATCTGAATGAGTCAGAGACATTGATTTATGTTTGCCAACAGATATAAAAGCGACGGAGGCAGACATTAACAAACACTCTAGATGAGCAGGGGTAAGAGTGAGGCATATCATGAAACAAAACCTGTTTAATTCTGCATGTTAATGTCATTTTGTTGGAAATATAGTAAAGATCATAGTTAATTTGTCTTTTAGCATGTCAAACATATGAAGGACAAGATCATAAGGATAACTCGTCTCAGCCGAGGTTTGAGCTTTGAGAGTAAGAGGAAGTTTCATGCAAATTCTAATTTACGCCACTAAAGTTGAACGTAAACGAGGAGATTTGTGACAAGATATCAAAACAGAATTGTATCAAAACTTTGAGAGTGGTACTCTTCATCTTTCTCCTTCCATCCTTCAATCATCCCTTCCCTCTGTATCTTTCTCCACAAAAGTTCAGAAAGTCAAAATGTTCCAACGTTCACATAGGATGAACGCAGAGTCTGTCTCGGCTCCTCAAACATGAAACACAAATGGTATGTAAATGTCGTCTTTGATTCTGTTTAATGTATCCGGGGTACAAGGTGCAAAGCATAAAAGAGGCTTCTCGTCTCTGCCTATAAAGCATGGCAGCACACCTTTACAGGACATCGGGGCTCCCTGCTGTGAGGATAATAGGAAGAAATTGTTTTGCAATGAGATGAAGTGATAAAGGGAAAAGTATGATATTTTTTCAAAGACTTTTCAAAAACCCTCCACGCTCTACTTCGGAAGTGCACAAGAGGAAAAGTGGCTGAGCGCTAATTGAGTGATGGCTGATTGCTGAAATGTTCATCTTTGATGTTTTTCTTTCTCTTTTTTTCCTGTCCATGTAAATGAAACATCAAAAAACGGCGGATGTTTTGAGAAGAATTAGGATGAAGTTAGAATTTGAAAGGGATGGCTTGCAGTGATGTATCTGTTTGTGTGTGTTAGTGTGTACAGATTATATGTCTGTTTGGGCATAACTGAACTCACCATCATTAGAGGTCTGACTGAGTCAAACTTATGTTATTAGTACCAACAATTTTGCAACACAAGGCTGATATACTGTTTCGATTGACATAGGGGTCAGCATTTCTTAGGGCCTGTATGAGCCTTAAACTACACGATGAGAGGTCATACAGTGCAGGGTTCATGAGGACAGGACAAAAGGAGATTTCGTCCAAACTTCAGGAAAAACAAATTTCCATTTTTGCTCTCACAAACGACTGATATATTTTGATATTCTTTGTAGCTAAATTTTCTGAGATGAGTTCTGTTGTCAATTTAAAAAAATTTACCCAAAGTCTAAAATATTTTTGAACTTTCCAATGCGTCTATTCTTTCATGTGAAAACAAATTCTGTGTTTAGAACATTTGATAAAAGCATGGCTCATTCTTTTTTTTTAACTAAGCCAGTGCTTCTCAATTCTGCTCCTCAGGCCCTCCGGTTCTGCATGTTTTAGATGAGCCTCTCTTCCAGAACATCTGATTCAAATGACTGTATGACCATTAAGTACTTCAGAAGCCTGTTAATCACCAAAATATTCAATCCAGGTGTGTGGCAGAAGGAAAACCCATAAAACATGCCGGGCGGTGGGGCGTGAGGACCGGAACTGAGAAACGCTGCACTAAGCGAATTTTAAGTGACGCGTTTGTTACATCTGGACATAGTTTTCGTTGAATCCACCAAGATCAGCTGTAAGTATGATTGTAATTGAAGATCTTCAGCGACGTTTTCTAAAAGAACACAAGCACATTTGAACCACCTTTGGATTTATTTGTTAATAAATCTATAAATAAATAGCACCTTCATAGCTCGCGTCTCCCTGATGAAAATGTGGTTTCAAGACTCGCATTAAGACTAATTTCAGTCACTCTGCCATACTTCAGAGTGCCTTCCCTTGTTCGGCGGCAAAAATTTTGAGAAAATCTTCAATATAAAGTGCTTACTGAAAAAAGCTCTTAAAACAAAATTACTGACCTTAGTTGTGTTTTTCCAAGAAGACAAGAACAAGCATGACAACTTTGAATAAGTCTATATAAGCACATTTCTTTTGCATCTTTTCAACTTAGTCTCTTAGATAGACATGAAAAGAAGAGTTTTGGGGCTTTACCATCGGTGGCTTAGCGCTGCTTGTTTCAACACCAACAAAGACAGCATGCGAATAGACTGCCAGGCCTGATCCAGCTGGGCTTGACAGCAGTGCACACATGAAAGAAAGGGATGGAAGGACGAGCGGTAAGTGCAGAGAAAAAAAGTGAGGGATGAACAGAATCACACACTGGGATCCTGCTGTTCACAGCGGCAGGTGCAAGAGGGGAGGAGAAACGGGGGTGTCGGCAATGGGCAGCATTCCTTGGTGTACAAGAGGGTTTTTAAATGGAAAAGGGAAAAAAGAATGAGTGGGAGAGGGTGACATGTGGGTGGCATTAAATGAATCTCAAAGTAATGTAATTTTGGTTTCATTTTGAGTCATTGCGAGGCTTTTTATTACCAAGCCATCAAACTTATGATGACGTCCTATACTCCAAGCTGCAAAAGCTTGACGATGACATCAGGAAGACGCCATCTTGACTGCCTACCACTCACTGTGGGGATTTGCAGAAAGCAGCAAGGTTGTCAATTGCAAAAATAAATCAATAAATGCAGCATGAGTGAGTCCAGTAGCAATTATTCTCTGAGTGCTGCCCTTAATAAAAGGCAACACTTTTATGAAGGGCATTTGGCTGTATTATAGCCAAATACACAAGCCCAGGGTACAGTTTTGCACACACAGACAGATGCTTTCTAAAATCCATCCATCCGTTCTCTATGCCCACTTGTCTTTGGTCAAAAGGGAGCTGTTGCCTATTTCCAAGGGTGTACATCCTGGATAGTCCATCGTAGAGAATATATTTGGCAATTCTTTTGGTCTTTGAAAGCTCTATATTATACTGCCATATTGAGGTAATTAGATCTATTCTTTTTTTTAAGTGTTTGTAGCAAAAAAGCAACCATTGCTGACTTTTCCGGCTGATTTCTTTTATTTGGTGACTCGGAGTGATGGGTCACGCGCTCTAAGAGTCGAGGCCTTGTAGTCAATAACAACAACCAGCTTGTGGCCAATCACATATGACGATGAGGGATCATCCATTATGTGACAACACAGAGGGGCAGACTGAATACGCATATCTGTTCAGAACATCTACTGTTTTTGTCTTTGATTTAAATGAAAATTAAGCCTAATTAAGATATTTCACAAAAGTAAGAATAATAGCTTTTGTAGTATAATTCATAAAATTAGGCTTCTTATAAAAACACTGAATGCAAAACGATTTCTTGACATACATGATGCTACAGATGATAACAAAAGAGATGTTTGGGAGCCAAAAGAGCCACCAATTCTATGAGGTAGTTTACAACCTAACAAAGATTCCTTTTCAGAAAATAAAAACCAAAAGTAGAAGAAATGGAATAGGGCGAAGCATGGTGTTTCAGACTACAGTGAGTCTTGAGGAGGGGCATCTTTCTTGACAGACAACAAGAAAACCAGCAAGGGATGACAGCAGAAGATCTCTTCCTTTGATGAGACATAACAATATCCAAATCCCAGATCGCCTCTTATTTAAGTTACTGAAGACTCTAAAAAAAAAAAGAGAAAGTTCTTCCAAAGTCGTTCGGAAGCTTTTGCGCTTTAGGTGAGAGGGAGGGAATGGAAGCAGTAAGAAGAAGGATGTGGTGGTGGTGGTGGTGGTGGGGGTGAGATAATGTTTATGCATTAGATTTTCAAAGAGGTTTTTTTTTCTGTAAGGAAATTCAGATTCAAAGGTGTACTTCTTGCAGGAAGATCTAAAGGATTCTTTCTCTCTCTCCCTGTTATTGCTCAAGATACAAAGTCCCTCTGTAGCTTAGCCAAGACTGTATGCACATGGTAACCGAGCGTGAGAAGGCCGTCCATAGCTACAGTACATCCAGTAAGGAAACCGAGTGATGTGTCACTGTATTTTTTACATAGAACATTCTCTACGCTCAGACTACACATTTGACATCAAAGAGAGAGGCAGCGCTAAAGTAGCACCTCGGCTTGCCTGTCCAAGGCTACAGTTACCCCAAGCTAACATTCTGCCGCCCACCAGGAAAGCAGCGCTACTATGCTCACAATGCCATCTGAAGCGAGTGCCGACAATTATGGCTCCGACTCCAAACATGTCGGGTGAACATTTAAAGGAGACGGGGTTTTTTTTTGGGGTTTTTTTGTTTTTTTTTTCCCCGAGTTTGAACTTGAAAACTTCACAGGAAGAACACTGCGAAAGAGCTGAAGGAGCAGAGATGTGACTGAAAGGGTGTGTATGTACACGCCCGCGTCAGATAGTTGCTGAGCGCAGCACTCGTACGTACGTGTGATTAAAAATTCAAATGAGCGCCTTTAGTAGTAGATGGAAAGCTTTGAGCCTCCGTAATGAGGCTGATATATGAAGTTTAAACATTCGAAGCTGCTGGAAGTGCCACCACAGAAAAAGAGACAGAGAAACGCGGAGGGAGGCAAAGAAGAAAAAAAAAAGGGGGGGGGGGGGATTTGTGGCTTTGATGCAGCGATATCACCGTGGGGCACGGTTGGTTAGATGGGGCTGGCTGGTGCCGGGATCCGGAGCGCCTTGCAGAGTGTTTGTAACGTTCCCCGGGATACCATTTCCAGCAATCCCCTGCCAACAATCCAGGACAAACTGGGAGAAAAGAAGAAGAAGCAAAGCAGAAGAAGTTAAATTACAGAGTGTAAGGAGCTGGAAGAAAGTGAGAAAAAAATAGTGCGGAGTGGTGAAGCAGAGGTGGATGGGAGGGAAGGAACCATGGGAACGACAAAGAAGTGACAGCAATCGATTTCTCTTACACACTTGTCAGTCACATATACACACTTCACACAATACAGCAGGTAGTATGAGAGGATTTGGTGTGAAGAACCAGGACACAGTGCGAGTGTATGTGTAGGACAGAAAGACCGCATGTGGATACGGTCACACTCACTGTTCCTGTTGTATCTCTGGAAGCAGTGGGACTCTAGTGCCACTTTGAACTTGGCCACCATTAAAAACCTGACAGAGTTTTGAAGAGGCCTATTGAAAGGAAACCTGTGCATTTATAATGTAAATCTATTTTTTTCCCCAACCCTTTCTTCTCTCCTTTTTCATTTCTTTTTTTTTATTTAGATAGCATTTGAAATACTTTATATGAACATTCAGTTTAACAGCTTCTCCTGCCGCCCGTTTTTTTTTTTGCCATCCGCAATGATCCATCTTAGTTTGTTCTTAAAAGGAACTGGCTGAATATGTTAGATTTGTTTTCTTAAACGTAAACAATTTCCCCTTCCATTATTTTGTTTCGCTTTGATAATCTTCTGCCTTATTTATTGCGATAGCCGTTACTTCGAAGAGAGCAGACAAGATTTCCCTGATCGATGGCATATTCTTTACCATCACCACTTTAAGATAGAGGCTACAGTCTTTTATTTTATGTGTGGCAGAGACTGAAATGACACTGAAAATGTATCTTTCTTTAAATCACTGATGCCTATTTGTGTCTTTGTTCTGGCTACAACCAAGCTTCCAACCCATGTTCAGAAGTGAACAGTCCTTCGGGCTGAGCGGTGAAACAAAGTTGCCTTCCTTTTGATGCACTTGCAACTATTAATCTCTGCAATTTAAGTTCATCTGAATCCATTAATGCCATGACACATGAGAAGTCAGGCTATTTTATCAAAGAATCATGTATAGGCCACAAAAAACAGTCTCCTGTTTTTGTGAGCATAAGTTTGGACAAACATTGATATACATGAGGTATTGGAGATGCTTGGAGACTAAGTTTAAGCAGAATTATTGACCAAGCAATTCTTACATAGATCTTTTTAAAAACAGGTAAATTATTGTATTGTATCAAATATATTAGCAAGCAAGAAACTGCACTTTTGATTTTGAACCCATCTGTACCAAAGTCTTCGAATATAGCTTGATTTTAGGTATTGCCAACCTAAAATCATCCCTCTAGTCTAGAGTCTGCCATTTCTCTGTTTTGTGGTGCATGTTTGACCTAAGTCCAGTAAGATGAAATGTTCCTATTTGTTTCTACGTGGGCTTGGCTTATTTCTGTTCTATACATTAAAAATACAACTGACCTCATTCTTTGGAAACAGAACCCAAAGAATGAGCAATGTGTTGACCTGACCAAATGCAGCTATTATCTCCAGGTTAGGACACTGATCTCACAGGCTTGTTCAGTAAACACCAGGCATGATGGTGCTTACTGAACAAGCCTTAAGAAAGGCTACACAGCTCATTAATCTCATATCCTTAAGTTTTCTTTGCATTTTGCTTTAGGAAATTCTTTTACTCCCACTACCGAACATAGCCAACATTACTGCTGTTTTTTTTATTATTCCATTACACCGAACCTTTAACTGATCACCAGTCATTCAACATTTTTTAAATGTTTTGCAAAAACATTGCTTCTGGTTCCCCAATTTCTTTTCAGTTTTTAGCAAATCCTTGAACACTTCTTCTACCATTTTGTTTTTTCAGTTTCATCAATCTCCTTAGATGATTTCTTTGTATGATTCTTACCAATAATTTTATCCTTCTGAAACGGACATTTTTCTTTCATGACTACAGGATTTCTTTAACAGTGCTTGTTGAAGAAATTTGAAATTATTCACTGTTTCAGTTCAGACAACTGAACTAAACTGATGCAGTGAGTTCAGACACTGCATTGGTCACATTTAGATCATTTAATATATCATCAGTCATACAGGACTTATTCAGTGGGAGCCTCTTACGTGTTTTCTTTCTTTAACCACAGTTGTACCTTGGTTTTGGACTGACCGTCTATAATCTGTTGTAGAGTACATGTGTAAAAGAACCTAAAATTGGTAGCCAAGAGACCCGTATCCAAATCCTAGCTCTAAGTACAAACATTGATTCCCATGGCGAATTCAGACAGAGGTTGACCAAGGACTCGCACTGATTTCATGCTGCTTGACTGTCGAGCATGTCAGGTACTGCTTCCTACTGAGTGCTGTTTGATCTTAGAACATTTGGAAGGAGACAAGGAATGCCACCTATTTAATATTACCAGAACATGACAAATGCCACAATTTTGAAATTTATAAAGTTAAAACTAAATTAACTTCCACTTGCTGTTCTTCTGATTCAGTTAATAATAAAATAGGCAGGTTATTTGAATCCCCCAACATAACTTTCCTAAAAACGTATTTGACTTATTATAAACAATTCCTGTCCTCATTCTTAAAAGATAATTTTATCCGTAGCTCTCCTGGATCTGAATCAAGATCTTATTTTTGTTGGCCCGTGATTGGTCTTCTTGGCCTGATCTCTATTTGGCTTAAACTTATAAAGTCAAACAAAGAGCTCAAATCAAGCAAAGTAATTGTGCAAGTGCAGTTGGACATTTCTTCTGCTTTTCTAGAAACAAAGTCTATCAGTCTTATAATCATCACATTTGTTATACAGAAAAACTTACATTTGATTACTCTAATCCTCCCTACCTAATTTTATAAAACAAAATGCAAGCTGTGTGTCTGCGTAGAACAAGTTTGTTTTTTTTTCCAATCACAGCTTGTTCTCCATAGATGAACAAACACAGTTGTAGATTTAAGAAAATGAAAAACAAACCTCAACATCACTTCCATTCAGCAAGAAGCTTTTAATGAACTCCAGGTCAAAGCACCATAACTGTAACTATTAACTATAACTGATTCTGGTTTATTGTACAGTAGTGTCCGTCTGTACTATAGAAAATTCTCCAACAACACTTTCCGACACTTTTTGACATGAGATACCCATTATAGCTGATGTGAATCTTACTTCACTGGTAGACCACCTATAGGTTGAGAAAGATACTTTGTGCTGCATCTTTCACCTACATGTTGGGTTGTTGTGCCAGTGACTGGTGGTTGAGTCTTAATAAAGCCTAAACCCCGCCGCGCTTCCTCTCTCTGTTCTACAACTCCTGCTGCTCGTCTGTCTCAAGTGTACCGTAATTTACTGTCACAGAACTCCTCAAACCGGCCACCACACAGCGCGCAGAGGGGGAGGAAGAGAAGGTGGCACAGATCACCGTCAAAAGAAGGAAACAACTATACCAACTTCCCTTTCTGCAAAAAAAAAAAAAAAGAAGAAACTGTTTTTCAGAGACTCAAACTCACAGCGGTTCACCAAGCCTTGTTTAGGTTTCCTGCTCTTTTTTTCAGAAAGGGGAAAGAAGGAAAGGAGGAAAAATTGCTAGGTGGTTGTCAACAGTTGAAGCTACAGCCGCACCTGGCATTGTGCTACTGGTCTTTGATCACTTGTCGAGTGAAATTCCGCCACTGGATTAAAGTGAAGGAGGGGGCATCCAAAGGTGGGATGACTAGCAAGAGTGACAAGGAAGGATAAAACACAGAGGACGACTTTGCCTGAGACGTAGCCCTGCGTGTCTGGTGTGTTTAATGTGGTGTGCACCGCCCTGTTGGCTGTAATTAAAATCAGCGTGAATTGTTAGAGTTGCCTCAAGCCAATCATATCTGTTCCTGCCCACACATTGCAGAAACTTTCTGTTTGGTAAAATAACCTTATCAAAATAAGTAAAGAACACTATCTTTGACCTGACACAAGCAATCAAATGTACATCATTGATGAGTAAATTGATCCAAAAATCCAAAAACTGCTCATCAAAGGAAATGCATTTTATTGTAAATTATTTACTTTACCTACACTGTATTTATTGTTTAATATGAGGTAAATAGAAATGTCACAAGGTGGGAAAAACATTACAATTCAAAATAAATGTCACAAGTTCGGCTTTTCACCTCTTGATGTAGAGATTCATTGACACCAGAAATGCCTCACCTGCCTCCCCTGACCGCACGTCACTGGTCCAAACCCATGCTCGATGTGTGGAATAGAACATTACAAGCTGAGATCAATTTGTGACCAAGTGTAAAATTGGTTAGATGTGTTTCAACATCTACTTTTGTAAAAAAAAAAAAAATAATAAATTCATAACATGGGGAAGGACTTTTCATTTAATTTACTTAGTTGAAAGTAAATGAAACCTAGGAGCATCTATGAACTTAGTGTTCTTGTTGACACATAATGATTTACCAGATTAATTAAATATTAAATGGAATATGAACTTTAAAAATGCATATATTTACCTTACCAAGATGTTGGAGCTCTAAAAGTTAATGCTGACGAGTAAATTAATCTGACGTATAGAGAGAAATGGGGATAAAGACGCTTTAAAAATGTTACGGTTGTTGGTGCCAGATGGGCTGGGTTGTGTGTTTCAGAAACTGCTGCCAAACTCTACTGGAATTTTCACCCACAACCATCTCTTGGGTTTAAAGAGAATGTTCTGAGAAACTATTCAGTGAGCCATGGCTGTGTGGATAAAAATGCCTTGTTAATTTCAGAGGTCAGAGGAGAACTGGCAGGCTTGTTTGAGATGATAAAACAGCAACTGTAGCTGATATAATCACTTGTCACAACAAAGGTGTGGAAAAATAACGTTCCAAAATCCACACCAAACCTTAAAGTAGATGATCTTCGGTGGCAGAAAACCACACTCTTGTCACCTAAGAACAGGTTCACTAACATTTCAGATTCAACATTCAGATGATAGTCAGAATTAAGGATTAAAAAAAAGAAGGGATCAAACCACCCTGCTTTGTATCCACAGTCCAGGCTAGTGGTGTTATGTATATAGGGTAAGATTAGAGAAATCTACGACAGTCCCATTTTGTTCTCTATACAGTTGCAGTGATTACCTTCCAGGTCTTGTAGTGAAACTGTGAAAAAGCAGTTTTTCCAAACACGTCGACATCCACGGAAAATGTTAGCATCACTGAATTAACACCTACCATGGGAGTCATGATGGAGCACCATTGCTTTAAATGTTGAGAGCAACCTTGAACAAAGCACCAGGAACTCTCTTCACTTGACAGCTGACTCTTGTGTATGTCCTCGACTGATGCTGTCAAAGATTTTAGACAAGAGAACCACTGGCATGCTAATCTCCACTGTGTTTGCCACCAGGCTGAGAGAAGCTGTCTGTGGCATGCACAAGGAAGTGTTGACTGTGACCAGTTGTTCAGTCTGGCACACCGAGGAGATGAAAAGGACCCAAGATTTCCCAGTTTACTGTGGACAACTACGGCAACTGCTTGATTTGATGATGGCAGTAGTTATTCATGGCAGCTGCTGTCATTGTGATCTCACCATGGGGATCTAACAGCATGCGGCACACAAACTACATTAATTAGGTCATATACGTATAATGAAGTTAATTAGATATATGGCTACTCTTCCTGGGGATGTGGACCCTAAGAAGAGTAACCATTGTTACAGCAATGGGGATCCAAAGAAACAAACAAACAAACTTGTATGTACTGCATATCAGAAGATGAACGTCTGAGTGTAGCATGAATATCATTCTCTTACAAGCAGATATTCAGTTCCTTCACACATTGGCTGTCACTAAGAGGAATGGGGCTAGGTAACAAGGTGCAAGGAAACTAAATGCATATAAGAGAGTCAGTGCTTAACGCTCCTATTAATACAGCTGTCATGAGTGAAAGCATTATGCGTTGTATGGTTTCTAAAACATACCACGCAGTGATACTACAGACAGCCACTGATTGCAGGGTTTTGTTTGCTATTATGCTTATCACAACCTTAACATGTTTGACAATATTCCAGTTACAAATATAAAATACTTTTTTTAAATGTACAAGGAGTTGATAAATTGTTGTACTTCTGTCTTTACTCAGATCAAAGCCTAATTAATATGCTTGTTGTAAAATACTTTTTGCACATTGACCAGAAAATTCAGCAGATTTTATAAAGTTTGCAGCTTCAATAGGCAGATGGATTTATTTTTCTTCAAGATAGTGGTACTAATTTCACTCAGGATTACAGATATTTTTTTATCTTGACCAGGAGATGGCAGCATTTGCACCTGAAAGACATTTGTGCCATACAGAGCAGGAACCCTAGATGAGTTCATGATGACCCATTCAGAGTCTGCGCTTTCGTCACCTAAGTGACATGTACATTTTCTATTTAGTACATTTATATTTATATATATATATATATATATATATGAGACTCGGATGATAGTAGAATTTCAATTCAAACTTTATTAAAGATACAGAACCCTGGTCCATGATAGAGATAAAAATAAAATAAGGGAAGGAAAATTTAAATTTGTAACTTTTTGGCCTATTCTGCTATTGCAGAAATTTGCTGTGAGTTGTGGAAATGCGATCATGGAAAAGCTGTGAATGTCCGATCTAATAAAGGAAACCTTTGTATTGGTGAGTCAAGAGAATCATATTTCTATAAAGTCTGAAAAAGGTTCGTGCTGCTCATGCTTGTACTGTATTTCAGGTATGTCTTTGTGCATATAGTCATGCAGAGGTGTGGCAGTCCATGAAGGCCTCTTCACTTCATCTCTGTTTCATGGGAACCTGCGTGCAGCTAATCCTCCTTTTGGGTCTATAGGGCTTCTCCAAACAAATCATCCAGTTCTAAAACCCAATGCTCCTCAAGTGGGCTCCTGGCTCTCTTTGCAAAGTCCCACCATGTAACACACACACACAAAAGAGAAACCCTTTTTTTTTCATACGCTACACATAAAACAGCTACCTACCGTGAGGCAAATCCCTTGTCTCTGTGTCTTTTCTTCCAAGAGCAGGGGAAGGAGAAAGGAATGGGGTGTGAATAAGCCAGACCAGCAGGAGACTGTCAAGTTGAAGGACTGGATGACCTGTTTTGGAAGACGGGCTGAGTCTGAATAATGTCTGCTCATGAAGGGGTCATTGTTTGATTGGAAGCTCAAGGAAAGCGAGGATAAAGGCTTGGATCTTGATACTTTGATGTGGCTCCATCTGCTGATTTTCATTATACATCAGAGTTGTTGGAGTGTACTGTATCAACATCTTTGCATCAGTTTACAGAATCACTGTGTACCAGAGTGACAACAGTGCCCTGCCCACTGTTGTCATCATAGATCTCCTTGAGAAGAAGCCTCTATAATCTGCTTAGTTTGAGATTGGATTCTGTTCTTTAGGTTCTGAAAAAGATAATGCCATGTTCCCATTTAATTTTTTTCAGTACCTAATGTTTTGAACATGAACCCTTAATACACAGTGATCAAATAACTCTTACATGACTTTATCAGAAAGCAAGTGTGAATGTGTCTGACAGAACTGCTTCAACCACTTAGCATACTGAAGTGACTGAATCTTTATTACCGCAGACAGAACCTCTGCACAGTGTCGCATGAGTTAAATGATTTAAATACAGCTCATTGCTGCAACTCGGTAGAAAGATTTACCACAAATTTGTGGTTTTTAGCATGTCAAAAGTGTGACACTCATGTTGTGGAACTTTTAGATTGCACAACATTCTGTAGAAATCTGTGTCAAACACTGACAGTGGTGCTACCAAGGTTGTAGACCCAAAAGAAGAGAAGAATATGGAAGGTGCATGGTGAATCTGGATTCTGTTGATGAACAGAACCAGAGGCTGGCATAGGTTCACAGAAAACAACAAGAACGGGCTGGCAACAACAACAGAGGATTTTAGAAGGAGAACTATTAATGTTGTGGAGGTTGATTACTGGAATATTACGAAGGCGAGTTAGTCAGCAGATAAGGGGAACAGTTGGATGAGATACTGAGGAAAGGCCCAGAGTGAACCAGGAAAAATTGAACAGAAAATACATTAAACACTAAAATAAACAGAGATACAAATTTAGGAATATAAAGAAACCCTAAATCCTAGAGATTATGACGGGAACATTAATTTCTTAAAGCTGCACTTCTCCATGTCTTACAGTTGAGTATGCACATCCAATATTCTACTCAAAATTAAATTCACCAGACGATGCTACTGTCTTTGATGATGATTTTCTTGCAGATGTTTTCTTAAAGGTTGTAGAACAGCATAAGGAAAGTATAAAAATGCAACTATAGTGTTTTTCATGAAAGCTTACTATTATCATTATTTTATTTTTATTTTTTCAGTGTGTACTGTCTGGCATTTCAGGCGGAAAACAATCAAGGGGAGACAGGACAACACGGAGACTCAGAAAAACACAAACTCAAAATAAACACAGAAAAACACAGATCCTATCAGAAAAAGGGTAGTAATGTTCAGTATCCACATGATGGTGCTATTGTGTAACAACTGTTGTGGCACAAATAGTTTTGTTTATTACACTGATTTGTACACTTCTATAAATCTAATAACCACTTGTAGTACATAGAAAGTATTATTATTAATACAAAAGATCAAAATTAGGTTGTTAAAATTGTTACATCTTTCAAAATTTCTAAAACTACAACTGTGTACAGGATGAGAAGGATTACATTGATCTCTGAATTTCAAAGAAGGCCGTTGCATTAATACTAAAATATGATAAACATTTATTCTACTGCAGGCTAAGGGATGAGATGGTAGACTTCAAGAATAACTTTTTGGACATTTAGTTAAGTTTGCATTGCAATAATTGACTATTATGTGTCAGAAAATTGAACTTTCTACACACAATACATTTTTCTTTTCCTTGTAAAGCAGAATTCAGACTCGGTACACTTTTGTCATTTTAATGTAAATCCCACATTTTTGATATACTGTGCAAAAGAATTTGAATATGTTTCTAAAACATATGAGCATTTTGTGTAACTTTCTATTGATCATGTGCATTGGAGCTTCTTAAGTTAAAATATTTATTTGTCATACTCAAATTACAACATGGAAGCAAATGTTGTCTTTATGAATGCTTTATTGCAGTAATTTGCAAGTACAAAGGAAGAAACAGAGACAGAAGTTATCAGTACAGATTATCACATTTAGACTGAATTTGCAAACTATGTTCTTTTAATTAATATAAAAGTCAAAGATGGAAATGCCAAAAGCAAAAATGATTCAGATCAAAATCCTTGTCATCATCCAGTCGTCTCACAGTTGGCACAAACCTGGCTGAGGAGCAGATTTAACAAACCCCTTATTTAAATCTCCAAGCAGAACCCCGTTTCTGGAGTAGAAAACTTTAGCCAAAGACGGATCCATGGGAGAAGGAACGTACTCCTCACACTGGTTGCCACCAAGGCTTGGTGCACATTCAACTGAGTAGCTAAAATAAAGGGTACCATGATCAAACATGCAACTGTTTGAAACGATTCCGCTGCGGAGATGAATGGAGCAACTACCAATCAGGTCAATTTTCAAATCTGAATCGTCGTCATAAACCGTGAATGTAAGTTTGTCATGGTTATTTAGAACAATGGGTCCAAAATCAAATGACTCTGACCAATTGGGATTGTCAGACTCATCTATCCTTTCAGTACGCTTTTCCTGGTGAGTATATTTAACAACCACTGAACCGTCTGTCTCAGAGCAACAATCACCATACAGTCCCCTAGCATAAAGATTGTACACCCTCAATACTGCAAGACCTTTTCCAGCTGGACAGCAGTTTGACCTAATATTCTGGTTGCTGTTACACACACAAGCACAGGGATCTCTGCTGTTGGATCTGTGTCCAATTTGACAGGATTCTGAACATTTTTTTAGCACTGCATTGTCCTTAATATACTTTTCCACCTCTTCTTTAAGCCCACTTTTGACAGGATGACCATCTGGCAGAATTGTGTGCAGAGGCTTCAGGTTGTAACTCACGATGTCAGGGGTAGTTTTAAGAGACTCTTTCCATGTGATATGGACACTGGGATCATTAAACCCTTGGAAGAACACAACATCATTTTTGTCCCCACCAACAACTTCTGTGATACGTTCACTAAACACAGAGTTGAAACTTTGACCACGGCCCAGTTTCTGTTTTTTCTCCTGACAGTTTTCATTCATAGCCTTAATGCTTGCCATAGTATCAAAGTTAGCAGAAGCTTCAACTGACAGACAGTCACTAACTTCGGTAGCCGACAGCCCCTTTAAGGATGCCTCGCAGGTCTTAATCGATGTTGTTGCTTTTATCTCCCCTCCTAGGAAAACCTGTGTGATGTAATGTGTGCCATAAGTATCGATCAAATTGCGATATGGTAACCCAGAAGAATTTGGAGGAAGAGACTCCACAGCCGTTTTAAATTCAAGATGCAAAGGTGGGTTTGTTGTCAGTCTGTAGCTGTGAAGGAATGAAAACAGAACAAGTTACTTTTTGTCACAGTCATACTTTATGCATAGCGGCTTAATGCAAAGTTGTATAGTAAGTTCTGCCTTGACACTCACTTGTAGAAGGTACAGCTAACAGAATGGCGGGTAAAGGTGTAGCGGTCTTGTTTTGACTTTTCCATGCCATATTCAGCCACCTTGGAATGGGAACCTCCAACAGAAAAACCAACTGAGGTTAAAGGAATATCAAGACCAAGTTTCCAGTTGTTGGACACAGATGATGTAGAGCTATTGACGAGAGATTCAACAGAATCATAGACCATACTGGAGACCCTCAAATTGCAATTCGGGATATTTCTCCAGTCCACCACAGAGACTGGGACCTTTTGTTTCTCTCCATTCTGGTAGCTGTTTCCGTACATTCTGCAAGTGCCATTTCCAAGGTCCCATGTTTCAGTGTCGATGACATAGGCAGCTTTTCTTTGCATTTTGACAATGTCGAAGCCTTCTCCACCCAGGTTGTAACCTGGAACAAAGTGAGCAGTTTTACATTCCTCCAGTGAACCAATGAAACTCACAGTGGTTGAGAGACACAGAGGACTGAATGTCCAGGTCAGGAGCAGGAGCTGCAGAAGTCTAGTCATCTGTGAAAAAAAATAATTTAAATGTTTAAATTGCATAGCAAAAGATTCACAAACATACACATATGCACAGGAAAATTCTGCTTCAGGATTTTTAGTAAATAACCCTATTATATAGAATTTGGAACAGCAAAAATGACAGTTTAGGTGAAAGTTTTTAAAGTCTTACTCTGACAGAAGACTGCAAGCTCTGATCGTCTGTAAAGTGTCTGGCTGATCTTATGCTATTGATGTGAAGGTGGAGCTTTTCTTATCAGCTTAGTTACTGCACCCATATGGATACTTATGCAATTTATTTTCCTTACTTCTTTCAAAGTTTAGATAAAGACATGGGGAAGTGATTAATCAATGCATCTCACTTGGATTTCCTCTAACTGTTTTGAAACTACCAACAAATTCACAGTGCAACATGTCATTGCAAAAAACATAAAAGCTTGAATTTATTGCCCAGAAAATAGCATTTTCAAAATATTAATTTTAGATTAATACATTTTTGTTACATTTTTAAGAATAGTGAACAATATTTATGATAACCTAGCTTTATAGATCAACTCAAGAGTAGAAGAAAATGTCACTATAGTCAGCATCTCTACATGCTCAGAACTCAGACTTGCTCTTCCATTAGTACCTGAATTCCAGCTGCTGAAAACAGTCGTTCTGATGGTGACAGGAATGCACAGAAAGGACTTTGGCTGTTTTGCCAGAGTCGGACAGCATCCTTCATCTGTTTTCCACCAAAGGAGTGGGTTTTATGTTGGATTTTCTTCACAACTTGCACTTGAGTCAGATGATGATTGAAGTATGGTACATTGTCCAGGAAAATGTTTTCTTCTTGTTGTCTGCTTGTTCACTGGATTTTAGATCAAAACTTGTTTGCATTGATTTCTTTCCATTAGGGTCTTGGTTTGCACCTTGCTTTGCACTTGAGTACTAATTCAGGAGGTAAAATTTAAGTCTCCTGAATTTGGGATCAAACGCAACAGAAGACAATGTTGGGGCATTCTGGTTTGAACACAAAGTTTTTATTCCGCCTTAATGTAATATCAGGTCTGGAGGACCTTCACTGGAGCTGCTTGAAAGTCTGAACCCTATGTGGCTTTCTTATGATTATGAACAAGTTATGGGAATGTAGACAGAGTTGCATTCTTATCCACTCAGTAAAACAGTTGCCCCCTCAAATGGAACAAGAGTTTGACTTAGTTCTTCTGCAAAATATGACTGTTCAGGTATCAGATCTATATGACTGTGTCTATCTTTGTTGGATCTGATAGTGTAACTGGTACTTAATGATTGAACTGTGCCTGTTGTGCAAACGAGCCCCCAGTTCCCTTTGGGTATTTGTCAAAATTTCCTCTTCTTCTTACTGCAATATGCACAATCCAGCTGGTATATTGCTTATCTGCTTTTGTTCTGTATCCTATGATAACAAGAATGAAGCCTGTTCTTATTAAGAGCCTCTTATTGTGTATTATCTTGTGAACAGGGTGTACTGTTACATCCCTAAAAATAACATGCTAGCAGCAGAGTAATCTTAATATATGCTCATTTAAATGCCCTTGTGATTATTTAGATCACAATGATGTCTGTTTAGCAGATTCTTTTAGCAACTATGATTCAGAACAAGACAAATTGAAGCTATTTTCCTGCAGACATAAATTTAGTTTTAGTACTATTGTAGTAAAATATAGAAGAAAAAAAACAATAAATGACAAGAAGCTCATCAGATGCATTTCATATTTTTAGTCACTGATCTCAGAGTTGCATTCTGCTAAAAGTAAATTGCTGAATTAAATTGTATTATGTAATCAAACATCTTGTTTTTGAAAAGCTTATAAGTTTGACAGGCAATGTTCCTTAGAGGAAGTGATTCTACAAAATGGTGCCAGACACGTGCAAATTATCTTTAACAGCTTTAACTTAAGAAAACCACAAAAAAATTACACATCTTGTTTTTGGTAAATGTTTAGCATTATCTCTTTTTCACAATTTGACATTACTTTTAGAATGAAGAAAGTTGCCATTTCTGGTGTAATTAGACTACTTAGTAAATTAAAATATTTCTCTTCAAAATAAGACCAAACATCTTCTATAAGTCACATAGTAAAGTAGAGTACTGTTGATGAACTTTTGCCTGTATTTATTATGAACTATTGTCTAAACTAAACTCTATCTGCTTTCATGTAAGCTTTAATGAATGCCGTTTGTCATGAACATCTTGATTATATGATTTTTAAACCATTATATTAAATTTACTTATGGATCTATTCTGAAAAGGGGTTACTAATAAACTGAAAAACGGCTCATACTTCTTTCTAGAATTTAACGTGTCTTTTTTTATCATCACATGGTACAAAATGCTACAATGGCTCAATACACAGCAGGGCCTGCAACCCTTCTGCTTATGACTTTCATACTGAAGATAATGTAGCAAATGATACTAGCAAAGTCCAAACCTACATTCAGTTTCAATGTGATCTGGACAGTCAGTCAAACGCAAAAATAATTTCACTAAACAAAGTTTTCTCTTCTGGGGTTGCCACAGAAAATTATCTGTCTCACTTTAGTCCAGTCCACTGCGTCCTCCACACTCACACTAACTAACTTCATGTCCTTTTCCACCACATCAATAAATCTCCCTTCTGGTCTTCTTCTCATCCCCTTCTCTTTTACCCAGACAGCTTATTCAGTCAAAAATGAAAAGCCGTCCTTCTTGATCCACTCATAATACAATTTTGTTTTATCCATTTACTTTTTTATTATTCATTTACTTTTTTTTTCTTTTTTTTTTTTTACCTTTGTAGGGAATCTACTAAAATGAGCATGGTGTGACTTTAAATGTGCACTTATGCCTAATTTAAATAGGTCTGTTTGCCTTTGTAGTTTTATTTACTTATTTAGTTATGGCCTTCTTTAAAATGTACTGGTTTCCTATGATTTTGAAAAATAGTTTTGTAAGTGTGTCAGATTTTCATCTTTTAGCTTTGTTTGATAATGTATAAGCTTTTCATTGTTTTAGTATAAGTCATTAATCGTTTTAACAAAGAACCCAAATCCATGATTCGGTCGGCAAATAGACCAACAACTAGATTGTCTTTCTAGTTGCACGCAGTTAGAACGATGACCACACCTGGTGCTTAACAACTGAACTGTGCCTGTAGTGAAAACCAGCCTGCATAAGGTAACTAATGAATGAATTTGTATTTAAAGAATACATGCTTTTTAAACTCTCTGCATATAAAAATCTGAAAATGGTTCCATGTGGCCTTCTTTGATGTAAAACTCAAACAGCATTTAATTCACCATATTGTCTTCAAAGGTTTCCTGATCAGTAAAAACTTGTCCTATGCGTCATTTAATCTCAGTGTGAAGGCAGATGTTTTCTGAAGGCCTAAAGATTTTATTTAGAGAACATTAAAAGCAACAAGAAGACCGAGGAACACAGAAAACAAGTCATGAAGTAACTTCTGAAGACGTTTTAAGCAGATATATCTTTCAGCAACACAATTTCTGTGCCTATCAATAACTTCTGTGGTACACGTATCAAACTCAGCTTTGACTAGAGAATAATGTCCTGATATTTTTCTTTTAATATTACTTGTAGTATTAAAGTGAAAATGTATTCTTTTTTTATTTTCTCTGTTCTTTACAAATTATCTCGTGATGAAAATTTAACATGATTCTCATATCATAAGATTTTGCTTAGAAGACTGCAACAGTAGAAAGGGGATGTTTTTTATGTGTGGTTGTTTAAAGATTGCACTAGATAAAGGAAAACTAGTTCTATACACGAGTAACAAATTCACACATTCTGCCTGTGGTCAGCTTTGCTTCTCTATTTTCAGAAGATTCTATCATCTCATATGATCAAACTTCTTCCTTGTAAAAAGGAAGACATGCAACAGAGTGGTCAGAGAGAATTTTGTAAAAAGATTTAAAGAAGGATTAGGTTATAAAATAATATTCCAAGCTCTTAATATCAGCCAGAGCTCCATTCAATCTATCACTTGAAAGGAGAAAGCATATGGAATAAATGCAAATTTACCAATTTATGGCCACCTAATATGACAAGTTATTAATCAGAGAATGCCAAGAGGCCATAATGACTGTAATCATTCTATCAGTCAAGTTTATGTGTATAGCACATTTCAGCAACAAGGTAGTTCAAAGTTTTACACCATAAAAACACCAAAATACAAATTCATAAAATTACCATGCAGTCATTCTCAGTTGAGAAAACCAGAAGCAAACATTACATGCCATCATCAAAATCATCAGTACACATCAAATATGTTAGTTTATCATGGAAGAAGACCTCAGAGGTCTGGAAGGTTGATACAACAGCGGAACTTTTATGTATGTGTGGTGCTAAGCCACTTAGGTTAGCACCACAATACAACTTCAAAACAACAGTATTTTGAAGTCTATTCTCTGAGCTACAGGGAGCCAGAGTAAGGACTTTAGAACTGGGGTGATGTGCTCTTTCTGGTTTTAGTTGGAGCGTGAGCAGCAGTGTTCTGGATCTGATGTTTCAGGCAGACCTGAGAAGACACAATTCAATTCACAGATGAATTTCTCTAGATCTTGCTGTAACCACCAGTAACACAAGCTCACCTGTTTTTCAGTACAGATTTCCTTCAATCTCAGGTACAGGTTGCTCTAGATGATGAAGAAAATTTACGATGTAAACATTCCAATATATTGTTTTTTTTCTACCTGCATGGTAGGCCGTAGCAGACCGCTGATGCTCATAACAATTATATTGTCATTTGTTCTTAAAATAAATAAATAAGCAAATAAATAAATTGTGACATAAACTGTTTTTGGTCTGTTTAAGACGCCATTTCATAAAATGATTTTAATAAAAGATTTGTAATGTTCAGGTCTCTACTTGTGGTGCTATTGCCTTTGTGGCATAAATCGTTTTGTTTATTTATCAGAGCTTTGTGCTTGTTTCTATCAAAGAACCACTAAAATATCACTTTTTACTTGCTGGAGGATATCTGTATTGGAAGGTTTTGATCACGAATGTCAGGCTGTGTATGAATATTTACCTCATGACTAAATAGCTGTTGCTTTACAAAGAAACTGTATCTATTTGTAGGTACATCTCACATTTATTGTTTTGGACACAGCTTGACAAAATTTATCTTTGATTTAGTCATTAAAGTCATTACTATGTAATGATGACAAAAACCTCCATATAAACATGTAGTTATACCTTTGAATGTGTGGTTATTCCATTGATCACCTGTTTATTCATCTCATTTGATCTGCCACAGGCATTTATTCATCTTTTACATTTTTCCAGACTCCATTTGAGTTTTGGAAAAGGAATAAACTCCATTTTGTGCTCTAAATGCTCAGGGAAAAGTTTGTCTTATGTACATGTTCCCCATGGACAACATTTAAGCATTTGTTTCTTATTATTTTCACCCAATCTCTATGATCGAACCACATTCACTATGATAAACCCTGGCACTTTGTCAGAGGTTCAGTTTCTCCAGGAAAGGGCTGTTTACCTAAAGAAAAATTGTGACAGCTGATTGGTCAGTTCCTGTCAAACACACTGGATTGACTGATTCCAATTTGGGTACATGATTCCAGGTGCAAAACTGGAACTGATCACCCGATTTAAATGAAGACTTTTCACTCTACTGGTTGTGATCATGAAGAGAGTTGGAGAGCAAAGTGGCCATAAAAAGAAGATGAAGTTGAAAGCCATGGCAATATCCTGCACTCAAAAAAGTGAACTTAAGGGGTTATTATATTAACAAAAGAATATTATGTACTTTTAACTAAATAATTTCATGTTTCAAACAAAAACGTGATACAATCATGTTGTATAAACAAGAAATTCAACAACTTCACGTTTATGAAATTTAATCATGTTGAGATAATATGATTCATTATAGTCAGTCTGATCTTGTGCCGAGGACGACGAGTGAGATCATACGAGTTCACGCGAGATTATAGGAAATCACGGAATAACATGAGACCACGAAAGCAATCGTTTTTTGTTTCAACTTGAATAAAATGTATTCAAGTTGAGATAATGTGATTCAATTTAGTCAGATTGGTCTTCCTCTGAAGAGGGTCTAGCGAGATCAGGAGATCACACGACATAACTGTTTTGCACCTGGGAAAACTTCTATGCGGTTTTAGTTATGCATTCAATTATAGATATTTGTTTTTCTCTGCAGGGCACTATTGGCATTTAAGAACCACACTGTAACAAATGGCTGTAAAAACTACAGCATGAAATTACAGTTAGGTGGCTGGGTTTTGAAAATACAGCTGTTGTGATCTGAAATGCATATGGAAAGTATATGGGACATGTTTGGACCGCTGGATCACGTGCGGAAATTTAAACATGTAGCCTACTGTAAATCTGTAATGTACAATTGCATGTGGGATTTTTACCGGCTGGAGGCGAATGCTCACAGGCTAGAGGGCTGGCCAACAATGACTTTCACCGGGTAAGTACTTTTTAAAAAATATTATATTGCGGTTTTGTGTACAAAAATATATTTTATGTGGTTATATTGAGCTTGTTTGCTAAAGCTAACTTCGGTTATTTCTCAGTTAACACAAGTGCTTTTGATTCACCTAGAATATGCAGATGGCTATTTTCTGGTCTTTTTGCGGAAGTTGTTTGAGGGTAGCATGTCTCAACTGTTTGGTTTTTTCTCTCTCTCGCACATAGGACTGTCAACATTAGCGCACGCGAATGACCAGAACATTTTAATGCGTTAATATTGCACAACACTCTTCCACGGAATGTTATCTAGTTCATAGCAACACGTTACACACAGGGAGCTATGAACAGCGGAATACTTTTCCTGCGACTGCAGACAGCAACAAGCTTTCTTGTGTTGGGTCTTTAGCCAACGATGTGCACATCTAGTTTACTAGCCCACAGTTTCATGTACACGAATTACACCGGTCTTCCCTGGCTGGATGAGGACAATATAGTGTATTGTATAGGAAATGAATATAGAGGGGAAAAAAAATTTTCCGCCCCTCCGGGGGATATTTTGTGGGCTCTAGTGTCCCTTATTTGAAAGTAGGACTGACAGGAAAGGGGGAAGAAGACATACGGTAAATATTGACAGGTCCTGGAATCGGACCCACGGTGGCTGCGTCGAGGACACAAGGCCTCCAAACGTGGGTCATGCTATCCCCTACGCCACCACAGCACGCCCATGGGGGAATTTCTTAACCAACGTTTAAAACAAACTGAGTTTCTATAAACCTTCCTGAATATAAAAATCTGGAAGACTAAGAATCTTCAGACATGGTTGGTTTGAGACAAAACATTTTTTGAGGATGTGTATGTTTGATATGGGCTTCATGGTATCATAAAAGAGTGGGGCATCCAGGAACTAGAAATTAAAATAGATCTAATAAAGTAGATCTTATCTATCAGTTGGCTCCTGAACAAGTTTGGTACCACTTGTATGCATGTATAGTGGAGTAAATTTCTCTTAGTTGCTATTGAATATGGGAGATTACAAAAGCAAGAAAATGGCTTGGATTTTAAATTGTTGACGTGCAGCAAGAGGGGTTTGCACAGCTGTGTGCATATTTATATTTCAAGCCTACAAAGTTAGGCATAGTGATTAATTGTGATTAATCAGCCAGTGCCAGATTCTGCCATGGGCAACACGGGCAACCGCCCAGGGCGGCATCTTGTGGGGGTGACAAGACCGACCTCTCACCCCTCTCACCCCCCAGATACTCCACTTTTTTTATGTTCATCCAAAGAGGTATTTTTTTCAGTGTAACAAGTGAAGCCCATCTTATCCCCTGATCTTATTTTTGTCAGCAAAGGTTTAAAAATCAGCCTCTGTCTTCTTCTGCTCTGCAGTGAGAGGTGTGACTGACAGAGCGGCCCACAAGGTCATGTCTGAATGTTTAGAGTTAACAATATTCACCCCACTGTTGCCAACTCACTGACTTTATTCCTATATTTAGCAAAATTTCAGACGAAAAAAAATTGGTAATCGGCCAGAAAACTGCAATCGGTGCAGCCCTACACAAATATTCATGACATTCTATGATTAAATTAATTTCTCTTAAGCATAACTCCAATAGCTAAATATTTTATTTCAGATTACCTGTCTCTTACTGTCATGACCTGGTAATCGTTTGAAAAATATGTAAAAGGAAAAAAAACAAACGCTTTTTTTTTTTTAAAGTTACATACTATGTAGGCTCAAAAGTTTTGAAAACAAAGTTGGGATTAATAAAAAGGGTAGTAATGTTCAGTATCCACATGATGGTGCTATTGTGTAACAACTGTTGTGGCACAAATAGTTTTGTTTATTACACTGATTTGTACACTTCTATAAAACAAATAACCACTTGTAGTACATAGAAAGTCTTATTATTAATACAACAAATCAAAATTAGGCTGTTAAAATTGTTACATCTTTCACAATTTCTAAAACTAGAACTGTGTACAGGATGAGAAGGATTACATTGATCTCTGAATTTTAAAGGAAGCCGTTGCATTAATACTAAAATAGAATAAATGTGGGTCTTTTTCACATTTCCAGTCAGATCTCCTACTGCAGGATAAGGGATTAGATGGTAGACTTCAAAAATAACTTTTTGGACATTTAGTTAAGTTTGCAATACAATAATTGAGCACACAAGTTATAAATGCAGGTACCAGATTTGGATATCATTTTAAATATGATGAACAGGGTGGGCCAGGCATTTGAGGTATTGTGCAGGTGAAAGAAACCAGATACTACCCCAACATGTCTTGTCTTAGTATTCCAGTCACACCAGGCAGATGAGCTGGTTGTCTTTGTGTGCCAAGACAATTTTGCTCTATAAAGATGTCATTTCAAGATGCCATCTTGAAGATGGTGTGCTAAATTTTGTTATGGGGCCACTATTATGTGTCAGAAAATTGAACTTTCTAGACACACAATACATTTTTTTTTTCCTTGTAAAGCAGAATTCGGACTCGGTACACTTTTGTCATTTTAATGTAAATCCTACATTTTTGATATACTGTGCAAAAGAATTTGAATATGTTTCTAAAACATATGAGCATTTTGTGTAACTTTCCATTGATCATGTGCATTGGAGCTTCTTAAGTTAAAATATTTATTTGTCATACTCAAATTACAACATGGAAGCAAATGTTGTCTTTATGAATGCTTTATTGCAGTAATTTGCAAGTACAAAGGAAGAAACAGAGACAGAAGTTATCAGTACAGATTATCACATTTAGACTGAATTTGCAAACTATGTTCTTTTAATTAATATAAAAGTCAAAGATGGAAATGCCAAAAGCAAAAATGATTCAGATCAAAATCCTTGTCATCGTCCAGTCGTCTCACAGTTGGCCCAAACCTGGCTGAGGAGCAGATTTAACAAACCCCTTATTTAAATCTCCAAGCAGAACCCCGTTTCTGGAGTAGAAAACTTTAGCCAAAGACGGATCCATGGGAGAAGGAATGTACTCCTCACATTGGTTGCCACCAAGGCTTGGTGCACATTCAACTGAGTAGCTAAAAAAAAGGGTACCATGATCAAACATGCAACTGTTTGAAACGATTCCGCTGCGGAGAGCAATGGAGCAACTACCAATCAGATCCGTTTTCCAATCTGAATCGTCGTCATAAACCGTGAATGTAAGTTTGTCATAGCTATTTACAACAATGGGTCCAAAATCAAATGACTCTGTCCAATTGGGATTGTCAGAATCATCTATCCTTTCAGTACGCTTTTCCTGGTGAGTATATTTAACAACCACTGAACCGTCTGTCTCAGAGCAACAATCACCATACAGTCCCCTAGCATAAAGATTGTACACCCTCAATACTGCAAGACCTTTTCCAGCTGGACAGCAGTTTGACCTAATATTCTGGTTGCCGTTACACACACAAGCACAGGGATCTCTGCTGTTGGATTTGTGTCCAATTTGACAGGATTCTGAACATTTTTTTAGCACTGCATTCTCCTTAATATACTTTTCCACCTCTTCTTTAAGCCCACTTTTGGCAGGATGACCATCTGGCAGAATTGTGTGCAGAGGCTTCAGGTTGTAACTCACGATGTCAGGGGTAGTTTTAAGAGACTCTTTCCATGTGATATGGACACTGGGATCATTAGACCCTTGGAAGAACACAACATCATTTTTGTCCCCACCAACAACTTCTGTGATACGTTCACTAAACACAGAGTTGAAACTTTGACCATGGGTCAGTTTCTGTTTTTTCTCCTGACAGTTTTCATTCATAGCCTTAATGCTTGCCATAGTATCAAAGTTAGCAGAAGCTTCAACTGACAGACAGTCACTAACTTCGGTAGCCGACAGCCCCTTTAAGGATGCCTCGCAGGTCCTAATCGATGTTGTTGCTTTTACTTCCCCTCCTAGGAAAACCTGTGTGATGTAATGTGTGCCATAAGTATCGATCAAATTGCGATATGGTAACCCAGAAGAATTTGGAGGAAGAGACTCCACAGCCGTTTTAAATTCAAGATGCAAAGGTGGGTTTGTTGTCAGTCTGTAGCTGTGAAGGAATGAAAACAGAACAAGTTACTTTTTGTCACAGACATACTTTATGCATAGCAGCTTAATGCAAAGTTGTATAGTAAGTTCTGCCTTGACACTCACTTGTAGTAGCTACAGCTAACAGAATGGCTGGTAAATTCGTAGCGGTCTTGTTTTGACTTTTCCATGCCATATTCAGCCACCTTGGAATGGGAACCTCCAACAGAAAAACCAACTGAGGTTAAAGGAATATCAAGACCAATTTTCCAGTTGTTGGACACAGATGATGTAGAGCTATTGACGAGAGATTCAACAGAATCATAGACCATACTGGAGACCCTCAAATTACATTTCGGGATATTTCTCCAGTCCACCACAGAGACTGGGACCTTTTGTTTCTCTCCATTCTGGTAGCTGTTTCCGTACATTCTGCAAGTGCCATTTCCAAGGTCCCATGTTTCAGTGTCAATGACATAGGCAGCTTTTCTTTCCATGCTGACAATGTCGAAGCCTTCTCCACCCAGGTTGTAACCTGGAACAAAGTGAGCAGTTTCACATTCCTCCGGTGAACCAATGAAACTCACAGTGGTTGAGAGACACAGAGGACTGAATGTCCAGGTCAGGAGCAGGAGCTGCAGAAGTCTAGTCATCTGTGAAAAAAAATAATTTAAATGTTTAAATTGCATAGCAAAAGATTCACAAACATACACATATGCACAGAAAAATTCTGCTTCAGGATTTTTAGTAAATAACCATATTATATAGAATTTGGAACAGCAAAAATGACAGTTTAGGTGAAAGTTTTTAAAGTCTTACTCTGACAGAAGACTGCAAGCTCTGATCGTCTGTAAAGTGTCTGGCTGATCTTATGCTATTGATGTGAAGGTGGAGCTTTTCTTATCAGCTTAGTTTCATACAAACTGCACCCATATGGATACTTATGCAATTTATTTTCCTTACTTCTTTCAAAGTTTAGATAAAGACATGGGGAAGTGATTAATCAATGCATCTCACTTGGATTTCCTCTAACTGTTTTGAAACTACCAACAAATTCACAGTGCAACATGTCATTGCAAAAAACATAAAAGCTTGAATTTATTGCCCAGAAAATAGCATTTTCAAAATATTAATTTTAGATTAATAAATTTTTGCTACATTTTTAAGAATAGTGAACAATATTTATGATAACCTAGCTTTATAGATCAACTTAAGAGTAGAAGAGAATGTCACTATAGTCAGCATCTCTACATGCTCAGAACTCAGACTTGCTCTTCCATTAGTACCTGTATTCCAGCTGCTGAAAACAGTCGTTCTGATGGTGACAGGAATGCACAGAAAGGACTTTGGCTGTTTTGCCAGAGTCGGACAGCATCCTTCATCTGTTTTCCACCAAAGGAGTGGGTTTTATGTTGGATTTTCTTCACAACTTGCACTTGAGTCAGATGATGATTGAAGTATGGTACATTGTCCAGGAACAAGTTTTTTTTCTTGTTGTCTGCTTGTTTACTGGATTTTAGATCAGTAACTGTTTGCATTGATTTCTTTACGTTAGGGTCTTGGTTTGCACCTTGCTTTGCATTTGAGTACTAATTCAGGAGGTAAAATTTAAGTCTCCTGAATTTGGGATCAAACGCAGCAGAAGACAATGTTGGGGCATTCTGGTTTGAACACAAAGTTTAATGCCGCCTTAATGTAATATCAGGTCTGGAGGACCTTCACTGGAGCTGCTTGAAAGTCTGAACCCTATGTGGCTGTCTTATGATTATGAACAAGTTATGGGAATGTAGACAGAGTTGCATTCTTATCCACTCAGTAAAACAGTTGCCCCCTCAAATGGAACAAGGGTTTGACTTAGTTCTTCTGCAAAATATGACTGTTCAGGTATCAGATCTATATGACTGTGTCTATCTTTGTTGGATCTGATAGTGTAACTGGTACTTAATGATTGAACTGTGCCTGTTGTGCAAACGAGCCCCCAGTTCCCTTTGGGTATTTGTCAAAATTTCCTCTTCCTCTTACTGCAATATGCACAATCTAGCTGTTATATTGTTTATCTGCTTTTGTTCTGTAACCTATGATAACAAGAATGAAGCCTGTTCTTATTAAGAGCCTCTTATTGTGTATTATCTTGTGAACAGGGTGTACTGTTACATCCCTAAAAATAACATGCAAGCATCAGAGTAATCTTAATATATGCTCATTTAAATGCCCTTGTGATTATTTAGATCACAATGATGTCTGTTTAGCAGATTCTTTTAGCAACTATGATTCAGAACAAGACAAATTGAAGCTATTTTCCTGCAGACGTAAATCTAGTTTTAGTACTATTGTAGTAAAATATAGAAGAAAAAAAACAAGAAATGACAAGAAGCTCATGAGATACATTTCATATTTTTAGTCACTGATCTCAGAGTTGCATTCTGCTAAAAGTAAATTGCTGAATTAAATTGTATTATATAATCAGACATCTTGTTTTTGAAAAGCTTATAAGTTTGACAGGCAATGCTCCTTAGAGGAAGCGTTTCTACAAAATGGTGCCAGACACGTGCAAATTATCTTCAACAGCTTTAACTTAAGAAAACCACAAAAAATTACACATCTTGTTTTCGGTAAATGTTTAGCATTATCTCTTTTTCACAATTTGACATTACTTTTAGAATGAAGAAAGTTGCCATTTCTGGTGTAATGAGACTACTTAGTAAATTAAAATATTTCTCTTCAAAATAAGACCAAACATCTTCTATAAGTCACATAGTAAAGTAGAGTACTGTTGATGAACTTTTGCCTGTATTTATCATGAACTATTGTATATATATATGACTATGACCACACCTGGTACTTAACAACTGAACTGTGCCTGTAGTGAAAACCAGCCTGCATAAGGTAACTAATGAATGAATTTGTATTTAAAGAATACATGCTTTTTATCTCTTTGTATATAAAAATCTGAAAATGGTTCCATGTGGCCTTATTTGATGTAAAACTCAAACAGCATTTAATTCAGCATATTGTCTTCAAAGGTTTCCTGATCAGTAAAAACTTGTCCTATGCGTCATTTAATCTCAGTGTGAAGGCAGATGTTTTCTGAAGGCCTAAAGGTTTTATTTAGAGAACATTAAAAGCAACAAGAAGACCGAGGAACACAGAAAACAAGTCATGAAGTAACTTCTGAAGACGTTTTAAGCAGATATATCTTTCAGCAACACAATTTCTGTGCCTATCAATAACTTCTGTGGTACACGTATCAAACTCAGCTTTGACTAGAGAATAATGTCCTGATATTTTTCTTTTAATATTACTTGTAGTATTAAAGTGAAAATGTATTCTTTTTCTATTTTCTATTCTTTACAAATTGTTATCTCGTGTTGAAAATTTAACATGATTCTCAAATCATAAGATTTTGCTTAGAAGACTGCAACAGCAGAAAGGGGATGTTTTTTTTATTCCACTAGATTCCACTAGATAAAGGTAAACTAGTTCTATACACGAGCAACAAATTCTGCCTGTGGTCAGCTTTGCTTCTCTATTTTCACAAGATCGTATCATCTCATATGATCAAACGTCTTCCTTGTAAAAAGGAAGACATGCAGCAGAGTGGTCAGAGTAAAAAATAAAAAAAACATATAAAATCAGCTCCACTGAGGGGGCCCCTTGGTGGCCCTGGGGCCCTAAACGGCTGTTTTGTTTGCCTATGCTTTGGGCCGGCCATGGCACGGAGGCATTGAAATGCATATTATTCTACACCTCAAAATAACTCCCTCTTCCTTTAACCATTGATGCGGCTTGTACTGCTGCGTAACCCCATCACAATATAGAAAAACGCGCGGTTCGATCCCACGAGAATTACTTTTGTCCGCATTTTGAATAACCATGGCAACGTAATTAGCAGGAAAAAAATTAACCAAATTCAAATCAAAACAAATTCTAACTGACATTGTTTTGTGTCATAGACTCAAAACAGAGATAGAATTTTGCTCCCCCCTCACTCATACATGACAGTTTTCAGAGAGGATTAATTACCATAGCAACAGAACACAAGGAAGAGCAGAGATGTAGAAAACTACAGAGATGGCGGAACACTCAGTTCCTACAGAGGAAGGCAGAGCTTCCAGTTAGAACTACAAAGATGCCATTTCTGGTAACAAAGTGCCACAAAGTAAACATCTGATTTTTACTTTTGCTAAGTTTACTAATTGTAGATTTTTTGTGTCTAAGCAGATACTACAGAAGCACTTATTACAGACAAGATGGCAGAAGAGCAAAGAAAGTAAGTTCCATATGCCCCTAAACTGACAACCACTTAGTCAGTTTAGGGGCATTTAGTTTGCTTAGTCAAAATAAACTAAAAACCTTCACATTTTTCACAGCAGGTATTTGCTGTACTGGGCATTATTTGACTGGTTAAGCCAAACCACTGTTACGCAAGAGATTAGTGAGGACTTTTAAAATTAAGCTTACTGGAAATTTCAAAATAAAAGCCTCAAGTGACCTCCTAGGTCACTTACAAAGCAAGGCTGAAATAAGGCTAAAGTACATATGACTTTTGAACAATAACAATATTTGTTGTTAATTTGTTGCTAAGAGATGAGCGTGTTTTCTGGTAACAAAGTCCCACAAAGTAGACATTGATTTTTACTTTTGCAAAATTTTCTAACTGTAAATTTCTTGTATCTAAGCAAATAAGCAGTTTTTTCAAAAGAGCTTATGCTTTATAAACAATAATAGTACTTGTTATTGATTTGGTTTTAAGAGATGAGCATTTTTTTCTGGTAATGAACTGCCATGAAGTATAAATCTGATATTTTGTGTTGAATGTCTGTTTTATATACTTACCACCAGTGACAAAAAAGTACATTTTCACTTTGCTAAATTCACCAACTGCACAATTCTTAAATAGCATAAAATGAGTAGTATTTCTAAAGAGATGAAGAGATCTTATGTTTTTTGAACAATAGTATTTGTTAATCTGTTGCTAAGAGATAAGCATGTTTTCTGGTAACGAAGTGCCACAAAGTAAACATCTGATTTTTACTTTTGCTAAGTTTACTAACTGTAGACATTTTGTGTCTACGCAGATAAACAGTATTCCAAAAGTAAAATACTGCTAGACATGATTAGACATGATTTTAACAAAGCTCAACGTTAAAAGTTAAGTATATTGGCTTGCTAATCTGGTATACTTTAAAACATTGTCTGTCATAATGATACAAGAAAAGGCCCATGCAAATTAAGTTTTAGACATCAATAGCTAAAAGGTCTTTATTTGTCATTTTGTTGATCTTTACATCTTAAATCTGCTGGAAAGATACAATCTCTCACTTTGTGGACAATGTACTGCACAGTCCAGTTCATAGTCCTAGTTACAGTTGTCAAACGTCAAACACTGACCTCCAAAGAGATTGTATTCCACGTAACTTTAATTATGTCTATTGATACTATTATTTTTTTAATGTTGAGTTGCATCAAAAATGTGTGTATTTTAATGATAGACAAATTTACCAGGGGTGGCAATTTAAGAAGGTATTGTTGCTCCATAATTCCAAAAACTAAAAATATTATTAATAAAGAGCATAATTCACATTTCATATCAAAAAGGTTTTTATGAGTTTGTTCCATATTTTTAATGATGTTGCAGTTTCTGTCTGCATTTTTTCTATATTAAGGAAAAGTTCACCCTCTGCTGTTTATTAAAGCTCCGCAGTTTCTCCACTCACCAACCTGGTGCCTCTGAAAAGTTGCAGCTCTTATTGTTACCACAAAAACATGAAAAACTGAGCCATAATCTACATAATCTATATTACAGTGGTTACCGGCACATAAAGAGTTAAGACTTCCTGTTCTTGCTATATTTCTGTTGCTTATCCTTATAATATCCCATTTGATCATATAGCATGAATTAAGTCAGCTAATTTCTATGCACAGTGCTAAATGTCCACTGGGTGGTGCTATTGTGGTAAAAAAAAAATGTCCTCATAATTCTATAAATCACTCTTATCTTTATTTTACTAAAATATCAGTATACAAGTACATAAATAGTATATATTTGATGTATTTTTATGTATTCTTGTTTTTGTTTTGTTTGTTTTTTTTTTTTTTAAATTGGTAATGGCACAAAAAAAATCTTGCTTGTGAAAACAAAATTGTGATTATCAATCATAAAACATATTACACAATTCCTGGTGTAAATATATGTAAAGTATGTTAATAGATTCAATACAGGCTGAGAAGTTTTGGTTTAGCACGTTTTTCACTTTGGGTCATTTTTTACACCACTATTAATATTTGCACAACAACTGGTGCACTTCTTACAATACAAACTAAGGATGTATAGTTCATCCCTCAAAACCAAATGTTCACATTAATGGACGTGACAATGGCATCAGAATAAAAAGTTCAGGTTTATGCACAAGCGAGTCAAAGGGATTTGCCATGTTTTCATTGTGACTGCTCACTCTGAATGTACTTTCTAATACAAGAGAACCACATCTTGGTAACACTATCAAATAATTTTTTTTTTTTCAACAAATTATTTCAAAACTGGTCCAAACTTGCCTGTCTAGCTGGCTTAGAAAACCTCTTCATTGTATCGCCAAGCAGAACCCCATTCCTAGTGTAAAACTCTTTGGCCAGTGAGGGATTCATGGGGGAGGAAATGTACTCATCACACCGGCTTCCTCCCAGACTTGGTGCACACTCCACGGAGTAAGTGAAGAAGAACGTTCCATGATTAATCATGCAGCTGTCTGTCACAAGCCCTTAGAGAGTTCACAGCTGCTAGAAAGTCATGACTCAAAGGAGGACTAGTGGTCAGTCTGTACCTGTGGAGCAGAGAAAGAATGAAAAGAAGTTAAGGATTGTCACAGAGTCCGTTTGAAAATACATGTACATGATGATGTGTGTTTTAATCATTTTTACAATCTTTCCAAAAATTATTTGCAAATTTTATTAGAACAGATGTGGGAGTTGGTGGGGATCATCTTAAAATCTGATGGCCTACTATAATATTATAATTCTCCTATTTCTATCTTCTAAGTAGAATAACTGATTTAATGTAATGTATTGATTGTTGAATGTAGCTGTTTGTAGGGCATTAAACACACAACTTCCATTCATCTATACCAGATACTTCTAGTTCGTACTCGGCATTCGATCCGACTCAAAAGACAGGAATTAGTGACTCCTTACACTAAATAGACCTACAATTGCACATGTAGATTTTCAGTCATCCAGATTATGGCAGTCCTTAAATTCTCTTATTTAAGCCAAGTTAACCTGAAAATGTGATTCATAAGAGATCGGCACCACATCCCAAATTAGTTAACAGGCTATTCAACGGAAAAAAATAATGCTTCCTCTAGGGTCTCAGTTATCGTCATCCTTCTTACTTGAAGTAACTAACCTGCTCTCTGTCGCCTGGTTTGCTTTGAAAACTAAAGTTTTTCAATTGTTACACTTTTTGCTCACCACCTGCCTATCTCTGTGGATAGTATGTCTGGATATGTACTTTATACTCTAATTTGTAACACAAAGATTCAAAACATTCAAATGTTTTCAACATTTGCTTCTCTGAGATTTTGGTTTGCAGTTTTGTAAATTATGTCTATGCCCTTCTTAATTAAAAAAAATTTAATAAAAAATTTTGTTTTATCTTTTATTTAATGAAGCCTAGGCGAAAATTCAAGCTGGGAGACAAAACACAGCCGTCACACATCAGACACTCACCACGCTCCCGCCGCAGCCAATCAGGACAGGTGCGCCGCACCGCTTCAGCCAATCGTCGTTCACGGATCCTTCAAAGGACAAGCTTCCCGGATCTTCTTGCTCGTCAGCCGTGCCCGACTCTACGTATGCGCTTTTCAACCTCTCCCACATTCAGTCAGCTAGTCAGCTGCCTCCCGTCCGCCAGCATTCCGGTCCTTCAGTCCCTAATTCAGCTCGCAGAAGCACCTTCCGATCATCTTCGCCTCTTTCAGAACCAGATACAGGAGTGTCCCTCACCTGCGGCTGCGCTCCTGTCGACTCCCAGTCATTCCTCACCGATCTAACCACCCTATCAAGCCTGCATTCGGCCTCCAGCGATGTCTTCCCCTCATTGATGACGCAGGCGTCCTCTGGCATCCGCCTGGTTCCCCGTTCCGGCTCACCATCGTCAGTTGCTACGGCTCACTGGCGCTGTCAACCTGCAGCCAAGCGCTGGTTGTCTCCACGATCCGCCGTGGCTCCATTGACGCACGTCAGCTCTTCCTCCTCGTCCCATCATGGACTCGATCCGTTGCCCATCTTCTCTATCAGTCCACCTCCAGGAGAAAACCGAAATCAGACCGCTACGCTCACCTCCGCGTATCTCAGCTCGCAGCTGACCCTTCAGCCTCATCAACCGGGAACTTCGTTTACGCCCATCGGGCGTCGTCTAGGTAAGACGTACCCACTCCTGATTCGTTCATTTTCATACGCATCATGTCACCGTCAGCGCACCAGTACCTTTAATTCAAGTTTATTTCGCCTCCTATTGCTGGTCAGTAGGCATCTTCAAGGTCTCGAGTAGCTCAATTAGTTAGAAGAGCCGAGGTTCCCTCGGCCCCGCCATTAAAGATTAATGGCGGACGCTTTTGTCAACCTCATTCCGTTATTCCCCGCTCAGGCCGCCGTAGTCCTCTCTTCCTCTGTTGCTCAGCTCGCTCCAAATTCTGTCAGAAGTCCCAGTCTGTATCTCAGCACATTCTGCCCTCCAGCCCAGCTGCCGCTGGTCTCCTAATCACAGCACCATGTTTCTTTAAGCTCTTTTCACTAATAGAGAGGATTCTTTTAAAGCTACACATGAAACGCACCGAAAACCAACGAGTTTGGCACAATCTTTTATTTTCAAATTCCTCTTTTATTAGGGGCCAAAAAAAAAAAAAAAAAAACCCACGTTGGACCTGCCACTCTCGCCTAGTTTCACACTTCTTTCTATCAGGGTCAAAGGACCTTCAGCCACGTAGTCCCAGTCGCCTGCGTCAACCTCAACCCTCTAACAGTCAGTTTCACCTGCACAGCAATCCGAACTGCACGAGCGTCCTCTTTCAAGTCATTCACTTGTGGCAATACCACCCGCACTGACGGCTTCCTTTCCTCCTCATTCATTGGTTCCGACTCCTTTCAAGGAGGCACTCACGCAGCGAATAAGCAGGCATGCGCTCTAAGAGGTCCGTGCCATCTGCACAGTCGCAGTCCAACACACGCGTCAGGATACGACTAGCCAGCGTTTTGATAAATGCACGATCTCTCACGTTTGTCACAATTGCTACGTAATCTCTGCTGGAGCTATTCGCAATGAACCACAAAGCGCACTCGAATAAACAAGCGTCGTCCTTGATAGCCTGATGGCTTATCACCAAGTCTAACCGTCGTGTGGAGGCCAAGTTAATGTAGAAAATATTCAGTTACCAAAAAAAAAAAAAAAAAAAAAAAAAACTTATTCGTTTAATCAGTGATTTAATAAAATAATTTGTTGTGGTTTAGGAAGTATTATTATATTGTATGTAGCATAATTCATAATGTTTTAAGTGTTTTATTTTAAGTTTGTATGCCTTATAACTTCATTGGCCACTTTGAAATTTATGCAAAAGAGGTGAGGAGCCTGGTGTTATAGAAGGGAAGAGAGGGAAAAAGGCGAGGTCGCTGCAGTGAGAATCGACAGAGCCGCACAGTTTTTGTAACCGTAGTTCGTTCTGTGGAGGTTATTTAAGATTCGACTGCCCATGTAAAGGATAACACAAGTAACTGTGGAATAAATCTTTTTGTTTTACATCTTTACATCGGAGCGCTGTGGGAGTTTTTGTTTTTCCTCCTCAAACACACGAGTGAAATCAGCGAAATTAACCTTGTGGCAACACACATCGCCTGCGATAAAGCTTACAAAGATCTAACTTCCCTGACATGTGGCCGTTTACCTAAAACTGTTATCGCTTGTCCCTCCCTGTCGGTTGCAAACGTAACCCAGGCTTTCCCTCTTCAAACCTGCAGCAGTGGAGACACCTTAAGGGCTCTGCGTTGTCACGTTGTATGTGTGAAGGTAGGATGTGTTCCTTACAGAAGAGTAATCAGGCGCAGGGCTGTTCGCCGTGGGGAGACAACACAGCATCAAGTCGCACAGTCTGCAGGTCCCTGTCCACGCGGCTCGCGCCTAACAAGTCTATCAGACTGCAGGCCCCCGCCAACGCGGCTCACGCCCAAGCCTCACAGACTGCAGGTCCCTGTCCACGCGGCTCACGCCTAACAAGTCTATCACACTGCAGGCCCCCGCCAACGCTGCTCACGCCCAAGCCTCACAGACTGCAGGTCCCTGTCCACGCGGCGCGCTGCTAACAAGTCTATCAGACTGCAGGCCCCGCCAACGCTGCTCACGCCCAAGCCCCACAGATTGCAGGTCAGCTCGCGCCTAACAAGTCTATCAGACTGCAGGCCCCCGCCAACGCGGCTCACGCCCAAGTCTCACAGACCGCAACCCCGCCATGCGTCATTCTCTCGACCGACTCGCTTCAGTTCTCCACGGACGCTGCCCGTCCTCTGGTTTTGGGGGCTTTAAAAGCTAAATGGTTGCCAGAAAGTGGCCTTCCTATTTTCCTCAGTCCGAATCCTCTACATTTTATGAAATATTTCCCTTTGCCGTAGCTTGCCGCCTCTGGGGCCATCCTTGGAGCAGAATGCGTTTATTAGCGCGCTGGGATAATATTACCATGGTCCAAGCATTAATAAAGGCTGCCCATCCGTTAGCTCCATTATGCCTTTCATTCGCCGCTGCACATGGCAAGCTGTCAACAACATTTCATCATCTCAGCTCAGCACGTTTCCAGTTATTACAATGTTATCGCCGACTCTCCGTCCCGTTCTAAGTTTCAGGTTTCGCTGTCCATGCCTTGCTGCCGACGCTCAACCTGAGCTAACGCAAGCCTTCGAAGATCTGATGCTTAATGAATGGCTCTCTCCACTCCCTCTCGCGTTCATCACGCCACTACATAAAGTTGGTCTTCGCCCCATCTACACTCTCCACATACTCTCGCCTGGCAAACCTTCACCAAGTTCTGCTCTGCTATCAATTCTCCCCTTTACCCTGGTAGTATATCCACAGTTCTCGCTTTCATCACCTACTGTTTCGACCACCGTCGATTCGTACTGTCCTACATCCGCAGTCCGTTCGCGGGCATCAGTTTTCACGTGAAGCTACAGAAACCTAGTTAATCACCTAGCCTCTTCTCGAACTCTGCTGCGAAGCTCCTTCTCAAAGGGATTGCTAAGCACAGCACCTCTATTCCCGATAGCAGAGACTGATCACACTCCTATTACCTAAGAGTCTCATCACTGCGCTCTGTTCCAGAGCTCTCTCCTCCTACACCTAAGCTCTCCTCCATGCGCTTCCTCCTAGCCTTCCATGGATTTCTTGGGCTGAGTGAGTTCACATCTGCATCAAAAGTATTCATTTTGTCATGAGATCTATCTATATCTGATCTAAAATTCTTCGCGGACCACTACAATCCTTCACATCAAACACACCAAAACGAAAGGTTGTGTACTATCGCTATCGCACGCATGAACGTTCCGTTCTGCTCTTTTCACGCCATGCTCAAATTCACATGTAAAGACATCAACTCTGCCACGAATCCAAATCTCTGTTTCTCACACCTGAATGCTTCGCCATGACTGCTAACTGGTTCACTCACCACCTCAGACTGACGTTAGCAGCTTGCGGTCTTCCACCTAGTCACTTTTCAGGCCATTCTTTTAGAATAAGTGCCGCTACGTCTACCGCCGTTCAAGGCGTCCCCGTAGCTTCTCTCCTTCAGCTCGGACGCTTGGCGTCCTCAGCCTTCTCATCTTACATCAGACCCGATCTCTCAATCCTACTCGAAGCTCAACGTTCCATAACTGCAGGTAAGCATCTCATCATATCTGGTGGTGGAGCATCGCCATCCCTAACAGTCCCATTCTGCCTAGGAGACCCGGCCGGACCAGTGGTCCTCTGCCCTCGGCTCGACAGCAGCCATTCCATCCTCCACAGATCATCAAGCGGTTCGCGCCTAACAAGTCTATCAGACTGCAGGCCCCCGCCAACGCAGCTCGCGCCTAACAAGTCTATCAGACTGCAGGCCCCTGCCAACGCGGCTCGTGCCTAACAAGTCATGTGACTGCAGGCCCCCGCCAACGTAGCTGCGCCTAACAAGTCTTGCAGACTGCAGGCCAGCTAGGCCTCAACCCGGCACCCTCTTTTGGGGGGAAGACTACCCTGAGCTAAACCTGGACCGATCACCTGCCTGGTGATCCTCAGCTCACAAGTCTTCCGCCGGGTTCGAGCGCCAAAGTTTCTGTATCATTAAATCTTCTAACTGCTTCTCTTTCTCTGTGTGAGTCTATCCAGATTGAAATGAAGCCTAGGCGAAAATTCAAGCTGGGAGACAAAACACAGCCGTCACACATCAGACACTCACCACGCTCCCGCCGCAGCCAATCAGGACAGGTGCGCCGCACCGCTTCAGCCAATCGCTGCTCACGGATCCCTTCAAAGGACAAGCTTCCCCGGATCTTCTTGCTCGTCAGCCGTGCTTCGACCCACCTCCTCCCCATCTCCACCATCATCCCAGGGACATCTTCCTAGCTCCCCCTCTGCTCCTTCGTTCAAGGCTCCGTTCCACCACCAGTATTCGGACCGGGGGGAAGACTACCCTGAGCTAAACCTGGACCGATCACCTGCCTGGTGATCCTCAGCTCACAAGTCTTCCGCCGGGTTCGAGCGCCAAAGTTTCTGTATCATTAAATCTTCTAACTGCTTCTCTTTCTCTGTGTGAGTCTATCCAGATTGAATTGTGTTTGTGCTGTTATGTGAATTTCCCTCGGATTTATAAAGTATGTTCATACAGTCATTCATTCTCCTTTTATTAATTGTTCTGTATTATTAAGTTAATATAATTTCAAAATCGGCAGGTCAGGCTTTTTAAAGATCTGTAATCCGCCAGAAAACTGCAATCGGTGCAGCCCTACACATATATTTGTGACATTCTATGATTAAATTAATTTCTCTTAAGCATAACTCCAATAGCTAAAAATTTTACTTCAGATTACCTGTCTCATACTGTCATGACCTGATAATAGTTTGAAAAAATATGTTAAGAAAACAAAAAAAAGAAAAACAAAAAAAGCATTTTATTTATTTATTTATTTATTTTGTAAAAGTTACATACTATGCAGCCGCAAAGGTTTTGAAAACAAAGTTGGGATTAATAAAAAGGGTAGTAATGTTCAGTATCCACATGATGGTGCTATTGTGTAACAACTGTTGTGGCACAAATAGTTTTGTTTATTACACTGATTTGTACACTTCGATAAATCAAATAACCACTTGTAGTGCATAGAAAGTCTTATTATTAATACAACAAATCTAAATTAGGCTGTTAAAATTATTACATCTTTCAAAGTTTCTAAAACTAGAACTGTGTACAGGATGAGAAGGATTACATTGATCTCTGAATTTTAAAGGAGGCCGTTGCATTAATACTAAAATAGAATAAATGTGGGTCTTTTTCACATTTCCAGTCAGATCTCCTACTGCAGGATAAGGGATTAGATGGTAGACTTCAAAAATAACTTTTTGGACATTTAGTTAAGTTTGGATTACAATAATTGAGCACACAAGTTATAAATGCAGGTACCAGATTTGGATATCATTTTAAATATGATGAACAGGGTGGGCCAGGCATTTGAGGTATTGTGCAGGTGAAAGAAACCAGATACTACCCCAACATGTCTTGTCTTAGTATTCCAGTCACACCAGGCAGATAAGCTGGTTGTCTTTGTGTGCCAAGACAATTTTTCTCTATAAAGATGTCATATCAAGATGCCATCTTGCAGATGGCGTGCTAAATTTTGTTATGGGGCCACTATTATGTGTCAGAAAATTGAACTTTCTACATAATACATTTTCTTTTCCTTGTAAAGCAGAATTCATACTCAGTACACTTTTGTCATTTTAATGTAAATCCCACATTTTTGATGTACTGTGCAAAAGAATTTGAATATGTTTCTAAAACATATGAGCAAAAAATTTTTGTGTAACTTTCTGTTGATCATGTGCATTGGAGCTTCTTAAGTTAAAATATTTATTTGTCATACTCAAATTACAACATGGAAGCAACTGTTGTCTTTATGAATGCTTTATTGCAGTAATTTGCAAGTACAAAGGAAGAAACAGAGACAGAAGTTATCAGTACAGATTATCACATTTAGACTGAATTTGCAAACTATGTTCTTTTAATTAATATAAAAGTCAAAGATGGAAATGCCAAAAGCAAAAATGATTCAGATCAAAATCCTTGTCATCGTCCAGTCGTCTCACAGTTGGCCCAAACCTGGCTGAGGAGCAGATTTAACAAACCCCTTATTTAAATCTCCAAGCAGAACCCGTTTCTGGAGTAGAAAACTTTAGCCAAAGACGGATCCATGGGAGAAGGAATGTACTCCTCACATTGGTTGCCACCAAGGCTTGGTGCACATTCAACTGAGTAGCTAAAAAAAAGGGTACCATGATCAAACATGCAACTGTTTGAAACGATTCCGCTGCGGAGAGCAATGGAGCAACTACCAATCAGATCCGTTTTCCAATCTGAATCGTCATAAACCGTGAATGTAAGTTTGTCATAGCTATTTACAACAATGGGTCCAAAATCAAATGACTCTGTCCAATTGGGATTGTCAGAATCATCTATCCTTTCAGTACGCTTTTCCTGGTGAGTATATTTAACAACCACTGAACCGTCTGTCTCAGAGCAACAATCACCATACAGTCCCCTAGCATAAAGATTGTACACCCTCAATACTGCAAGACCTTTTCCAGCTGGACAGCAGTTTGACCTAATATTCTGGTTGCCGTTACACACACAAGCACAGGGATCTCTGCTGTTGGATTTGTGTCCAATTTGACAGGATTCTGAACATTTTTTTAGCACTGCATTCTCCTTAATATACTTTTCCACCTCTTCTTTAAGCCCACTTTTGGCAGGATGACCATCTGGCAGAATTGTGTGCAGAGGCTTCAGGTTGTAACTCACGATGTCAGGGGTAGTTTTAAGAGACTCTTTCCATGTGATATGGACACTGGGATCATTAGACCCTTGGAAGAACACAACATCATTTTTGTCCCCACCAACAACTTCTGTGATACGTTCACTAAACACAGAGTTGAAACTTTGACCATGGGTCAGTTTCTGTTTTTTCTCCTGACAGTTTTCATTCATAGCCTTAATGCTTGCCATAGTATCAAAGTTAGCAGAAGCTTCAACTGACAGACAGTCACTAACTTCGGTAGCCGACAGCCCCTTTAAGGATGCCTCGCAGGTCCTAATCGATGTTGTTGCTTTTATCTCCCCTCCTAGGAAAACCTGTGTGATGTAATGTGTGCCATAAGTATCGATCAAATTACGATATGGTAACCCAGAAGAATTTGGAGGAAGAGACTCCACAGCCGTTTTAAATTCAAGATGCAAAGGTGGGTTTGTTGTCAGTCTGTAGCTGTGAAGGAATGAAAACAGAACAAGTTACTTTTTGTCACAGTCATACTTTATGCATAGCAGCTTAATGCAAAGTTGTATAGTAAGTTCTGCCTTGACACTTACTTGTAGTAGCTACAGCTAACAGAATGGCTGGTAAATTCGTAGCGGTCTTGTTTTGACTTTTCCATGCCATATTCAGCCACCTTGGAATGGGAACCTCCAACAGAAAAACCAACTGAGGTTAAAGGAATATCAAGACCAAGTTTCCAGTTGTTGGACACAGATGATGTGGAGCTATTGACGAGAGATTCAACAGAATCATAGACCATACTGGAGACTCTCAAATTGCATTTCGGGACATTTCTCCAGTCCACCACAGAGACTGGGACCTTTTGTTTCTCTCCATTCTGGTAGCTGTTTCCGTACATTCTGCAAGTGCCATTTCCAAGGTCCCATGTTTCAGTGTCAATGACATAGGCAGCTTTTCTTTCCATGCTGACAATGTCGAAGCCTTCTCCACCCAGGTTGTAACCTGGAACAAAGTGAGCAGTTTCACATTCCTCCAGTGAACCAATGAAACTCACAGTGGTTGAGAGACACAGAGGACTGAATGTCCAGGTCAGGAGCAGGAGCTGCAGAAGTCTAGTCATCTGTGAAAAAAAATAATTTAAATGTTTAAATTGCATAGCAAAAGATTCACAAACATACACATATGCACAGAAAAATTCTGCTTCAGGATTTTTAGTAAATAACCCTATTATATAGAATTTGGAACAGCAAAAATGACAGTTTAGGTGAAAGTTTTTAAAGTCTTACTCTGACAGAAGACTGCAAGCTCTGATCGTCTGTAAAGTGTCTGGCTGCTCCTGTGCTATTGATGTGAAGGTGGAGCTTTTCTTATCAGCTTAGTTTCATACAAACTGCACCCTTATGGATACTTATGCAATTTATTTTCCTTACGTCTTTCAAAGTTTAGATAAAGACATGGGGAAGTGATTAATCAATGCATCTCACTTGGATTTCCTCTAACTGTTTTGAAACTACCAACAAATTCACAGTGCAACATGTCATGGCAAAAAACATAAAAGCTTGAATTTATTGCCCAGAAAATAGCATTTTCAAAATATTAATTTTAGATTAATACATTTTTGTTACATTTTTAAGAATAGTGAACAATATTTATGATAACCTAGCTTTATAGATCAACTTAAGAGTAGAAGAAAATGTCACTATAGTCAGCATCTCTACATGCTCAGAACTCAGACTTGCTCTTCCATTAGTACCTGTATTCCAGCTGCTGAAAACAGTCGTTCTGATGGTGACAGGAATGCACAGAAAGGACTTTGGCTGTTTTGCCAGAGTCGGACAGCATCCTTCATCTGTTTTCCACCAAAGGAGTGGGTTTTATGTTGGATTTTCTTCACAACTTGCACTTGAGTCAGATGATGATTGAAGTATGGTACATTGTCCAGGAACAAGTTTTTTTTCTTGTTGTCTGCTTGTTTACTGGATTTTAGATCAGTAACTGTTTGCATTGATTTCTTTACATTAGGGTCTTGGTTTGCACCTTGCTTTGCATTTGAGTACTAATTCAGGAGGTAAAATTTAAGTCTCCTGAATATGGGATCAAACGCAGCAGAAGACAATGTTGGGGCATTCTGGTTTGAACACAAAGTTTTTATTCCGCCTTAATATAATATCAGGTCTGGAGGACCTTCACTGGAGCTGCTTGAAAGTCTGAACCCTATGTGGCTGTCTTATGATTATGAACAAGTTATGGGAATGTAGACAGAGTTGCATTCTTATCCACTCAGTAAAACAGTTGCCCCCTCAAATGGAACAAGGGTTTGACTTAGTTCTTCTGCAAAATATGACTGTTCAGGTATCAGATCTATATGACTGTGTCTATCTTTGTTGGATCTGATAGTGTAACTGGTACTTAATGATTGAACTGTGCCTGTTGTGCAAACGAGCCCCCAGTTCCCTTTGGGTATTTGTCAAAATTTCCTCTTCCTCTTACTGCAATATGCACAATCTAGCTGTTATATTGTTTATCTGCTTTTGTTCTGTAACCTATGATAACAAGAATGATGCCTGTTCTTATTAAGAGCCTCTTATTGTGTATTATCTTGTGAACAGGGTGTACTGTTACATCCCTAAAAATAACATGCAAGCATCAGAGTAATCTTAATATATGCTCATTTAAATGCCCTTGTGATTATTTAGATCACAATGATGTCTGTTTAGCAGATTCTTTTAGCAACTATGATTCAGAACAAGACAAATTGAAGCTATTTTCCTGCAGACGTAAATCTAGTTTTAGTACTATTGTAGTAAAATATAGAAGAAAAAAAACAAGAAATGACAAGAAGCTCATGAGATACATTTCATATTTTAGTCACTGATCTCAGAGTTGCATTCTGCTAAAAGTAAATTGCTGAATTAAATTGTATTATATAATCAGACATCTTGTTTTTGAAAAGCTTATAAGTTTGACAGGCAATGCTCCTTAGAGGAAGCGTTTCTACAAAATGGTGCCAGACACGTGCAAATTATCTTCAACAGCTTTAACTTAAGAAAACCACAAAAAATTACACATCTTGTTTTCGGTAAATGTTTAGCATTATCTCTTTTTCACAATTTGACATTACTTTTAGAATGAAGAAAGTTGCCATTTCTGGTGTAATGAGACTACTTAGTAAATTAAAATATTTATCTTCAAAATAAGACCAAACATCTTCTATAAGTCACATAGTAAAGTAAAGTACTGTTGATGAACTTTTGCCTGTATTTATCATGAACTATTGTATATATATATGACTATGACCACACCTGGTACTTAACAACTGAACTGTGCCTGTAGTGAAAACCAGCCTGCATAAGGTAACTAATGAATGAATTTGTATTTAAAGAATACATGCTTTTTATCTCTTTGTATATAAAAATCTGAAAATGGTTCCATGTGGCCTTATTTGATGTAAAACTCAAACAGCATTTAATTCAGCATATTGTCTTCAAAGGTTTCCTGATCAGTAAAAACTTGTCCTATGCGTCATTTAATCTCAGTGTGAAGGCAGATGTTTTCTGAAGGCCTAAAGGTTTTATTTAGAGAACATTAAAAGCAACAAGAAGACCGAGGAACACAGAAAACAAGTCATGAAGTAACTTCTGAAGATGTTTTAAGCAGATATATCTTTCAGCAACACAATTTCTGTGCCTATCAATAACTTCTGTGGTACACGTATCAAACTCAGCTTTGACTAGAGAATAATGTCCTGATATTTTTCTTTTAATATTACTTGTAGTATTAAAGTGAAAATGTATTCTTTTTCTATTTTCTATTCTTTACAAATTGTTATCTCGTGTTGAAAATTTAACATGATTCTCAAATCATAAGATTTTGCTTAGAAGACTGCAACAGCAGAAAGGGGATGTTTTTTTTATTCCACTAGATTCCACTAGATAAAGGTAAACTAGTTCTATACACGAGCAACAAATTCTGCCTGTGGTCAGCTTTGCTTCTCTATTTTCACAAGATCGTATCATCTCATATGATCAAACGTCTTCCTTGTAAAAAGGAAGACATGCAGCAGAGTGGTCAGAGTAAAAAATAAAAAAAACATATAAAATCAGCTCCACTGAGGGGGCCCCTTGGTGGCCCTGGGGCCCTAAACGGCTGTTTTGTTTGCCTATGCTTTGGGCCGGCCATGGCACGGAGGCATTGAAATGCATATTATTCTACACCTCAAAATAACTCCCTCTTCCTTTAACCATTGATGCGGCTTGTACTGCTGCGTAACCCCATCACAATATAGAAAAACGCGCGGTTCGATCCCACGAGAATTACTTTTGTCCGCATTTTGAATAACCATGGCAACGTAATTAGCAGGAAAAAAATTAACCAAATTCAAATCAAAACAAATTCTAACTGACATTGTTTTGTGTCATAGACTCAAAACAGAGATAGAATTTTGCTCCCCCCTCACTCATACATGACAGTTTTCAGAGAGGATTAATTACCATAGCAACAGAACACAAGGAAGAGCAGAGATGTAGAAAACTACAGAGATGGCGGAACACTCAGTTCCTAAAGAGGAAGGCAGAGCTTCCAGTTAGAACTACAAAGATGCCATTTCTGGTAACAAAGTGCCACGAAGTAAACATCTGATTTTTACTTTTGCTAAGTTTACTAATTGTAGATTTTTTGTGTCTAAGCAGATACTACAGAAGCACTTATTACAGACAAGATGGCAGAAGAGCAAAGAAAGTAAGTTCCATATGCCCCTAAACTGACAACCACTTTGTCAGTTTAGGGGCATTTAGTTTGCTTAGTCAAAATAAACTAAAAGCCTTCACATTTTTCACAGCAGGTATTTGCTGTACTGGGCATTATTTGACTGGTTAAGCCAAACCACTGTTACGCAAGAGATTAGTGAGGACTTTTAAAATTAAGCTTACTGGAAATTTCAAAATAAAAGCCTCAAGTGACCTCCTAGGTCACTTACAAAGCAAGGCTGAAATAAGGCTAAAGTACATATGACTTTTGAACAATAACAATATTTGTTGTTAATTTGTTGCTAAGAGATGAGCGTGTTTTCTGGTAACAAAGTCCCACAAAGTAGACATTGATTTTTACTTTTGCAAAATTTTCTAACTGTAAATTTCTTGAATCTAAGCAAATAAGCAGTTTTTTCAAAAGAGCTTATGCTTTATAAACAATAATAGTACTTGTTATTGATTTGGTTTTAAGAGATGAGCATTTTTTTCTGGTAATGAACTGCCATGAAGTATAAATCTGATATTTTGTGTTGAATGTCTGTTTTATATACTTACCACCAGTGACAAAAAAGTACATTTTCACTTTGCTAAATTCACCAACTGCACAATTCTTAAATAGCATAAAATGAGTAGAATTTCTAAAGAGATGAAGAGATCTTATGTTTTTTGAACAATAGTATTTGTTAATCTGTTGCTAAGAGATAAGCATGTTTTCTGGTAACGAAGTGCCACGAAGTAAACATCTGATTTTTACTTTTGCTAAGTTTACTAACTGTAGACATTTTGTGTCTACGCAGATAAACAGTATTCCTAAAGTAAAATACTGCTAGACATGATTAGACATGATTTTAACAAAGCTCAACGTTAAAAGTTAAGTATATTGGCTTGCTAATCTGGTATACTTTAAAACATTGTCTGTCATAATGATACAAGAAAAGGCCCATGCAAATTAAGTTTTAGACATCAATAGCTAAAAGGTCTTTATTTGTCATTTTGTTGATCTTTACATCTTAAATCTGCTGGAAAGATACAATCTCTCACTTTGTGGACAATGTACTGCACAGTCCAGTTCATAGTCCTAGTTACAGTTGTCAAACGTCAAACACTGACCTCCAAAGAGATTGTATTCCACGTAACTTTAATTATGTCTATTGATACTATTATTTTTTTAATGTTGAGTTGCATTAAAAATGTGTGTATTTTAATGATAGACAAATTTACCAGGGGTGGCAATTTAAGAAGGTATTGTTGCTCCATAATTCCAAAAACTAAAAATATTATTAATAAAGAGCATAATTCACATTTCATATCAAAAAGGTTTTTATGAGTTTGTTCCATATTTTTAATGATGTTGCAGTTTCTGTCTGCATTTTTTCTATATTAAGGAAAAGTTCACCCTCTGCTGTTTATTAAAGCTCCGCAGTTTCTCCACTCACCAACCTGGTGCCTCTGAAAAGTTGCAGCTCTTATTGTTACCACAAAAACATGAAAAACTGAGCCATAATCTACATAATCTATATTACAGTGGTTACCGGCACATAAAGAGTTAAGACTTCCTGTTCTTGCTATATTTCTGTTGCTTATCCTTATAATATCCCATTTGATCATATAGCATGAATTAAGTCAGCTAATTTCTATGCACAGTGCTAAATGTCCACTGGGTGGTGCTATTGTGGTAAAAAAAAAATGTCCTCATAATTCTATAAATCACTCTTATCTTTATTTTACTAAAATATCAGTATACAAGTACATAAATAGTATATATTTGATGTATTTTTATGTATTCTTGTTTTTGTTTTGTTTGTTTTTTTTTTTTTTTAAATTGGTAATGGCACAAAAAAAATCTTGCTTGTGAAAACAAAATTGTGATTATCAATCATAAAACATATTACACAATTCCTGGTGTAAATATATGTAAAGTATGTTAATAGATTCAATACAGGCTGAGAAGTTTTGGTTTAGCACGTTTTTCACTTTGGGTCATTTTTTACACCACTATTAATATTTGCACAACAACTGGTGCACTTCTTACAATACAAACTAAGGATGTATAGTTCATCCCTCAAAACCAAATGTTCACATTAATGGACGTGACAATGGCATCAGAATAAAAAGTTCAGGTTTATGCACAAGCGAGTCAAAGGGATTTACCATGTTTTCATTGTGACTGCTCACTCTGAATGTACTTTCTAATACAAGAGAACCACATCTTGGTAACACTATCAAATAATTTTTTTTTTTCAACAAATTATTTCAAAACTGGTCCAAACTTGCCTGTCTAGCTGGCTTAGAAAACCTCTTCATTGTATCGCCAAGCAGAACCCCATTCCTAGTGTAAAACTCTTTGGCCAGTGAGGGATTCATGGGGGAGGAAATGTACTCATCACACCGGCTTCCTCCCAGACTTGGTGCACACTCCACGGAGTAAGTGAAGAAGAACGTTCCATGATTAATCATGCAGCTGTCTGTCACAAGCCCTTAGAGAGTTCACAGCTGCAAGAAAGTCATGACTAAAAGGAGGACTAGTGGTCAGTCTGTACCTGTGGAGCAGAGAAAGAATGAAAAGAAGTTAAGGATTGTCACAGAGTCCGTTTGAAAATACATGTACATGATGATGTGTGTTTTAATCATTTTTACAATCTTTCCAAAAATTATTTGCAAATTTTATTAGAACAGATGTGGGAGTTGGTGGGGATCATCTTAAAAACTGATGGCCTACTATAATATTATAATTCTCCTATTTCTATCTTCTAAGTAGAATAACTGATTTAATGTAATGTATTGATTGTTGAATGTAGCTGTTTGTAGGGCATTAAACACACAACTTCCATTCATCTATACCAGATACTTCTAGTTCGTACTCGGCATTCGATCCGACTCAAAAGACAGGAATTAGTGACTCCTTACACTAAATAGACCTACAATTGCACATGTAGATTTTCAGTCATCCAGATTATGGCAGTCCTTAAATTCTCTTATTTAAGCCAAGTTAACCTGAAAATGTGATTCATAAGAGATCGGCACCACATCCCAAATTAGTTAACAGGCTATTCAACGGAAAAAAATAATGCTTCCTCTAGGGTCTCAGTTATCGTCATCCTTCTTACTTGAAGTAACTAACCTGCTCTCTGTCGCGGCTGGTTTGCTTTGAAAACTAAAGTTTTTCAATTGTTACACTTTTTTGCTCACCACCTGCCTATCTCTGTGGATAGTATGTCTGGATATGTACTTTATACTCTAATTTGTAACACAAAGATTCAAAACATTCAAATGTTTTCAACATTTGCTTCTCTGAGATTTTGGTTTGCAGTTTTGTAAATTATGTCTATGCCCTTCTTAATTAAAAAAAATTTAATAAAAAATTTTGTTTTATCTTTTATTTAATGAAGCCTAGGCGAAAATTCAAGCTGGGAGACAAAACACAGCCGTCACACATCAGACACTCACCACGCTCCCGCCGCAGCCAATCAGGACAGGTGCGCCGCACCGCTTCAGCCAATCGTCGTTCACGGATCCCTTCAAAGGACAAGCTTCCCCGGATCTTCTTGCTCGTCAGCCGTGCTTCGACTCTACGTATGCGCTTTTCAACCTCTCCCACATTCAGTCAGCTAGTCAGCTGCCTCCCGTCCGCCAGCATTCCCGGTCCTTCAGTCCCTAATTCAGCTCGCAGAAGCACCTTCCGATCATCTTCGCCCTCTTTCAGAACCAGATACAGGGAGTGTCCCTCACCTGCCGGCTGCGCTCCTGTCGACTCCCAGTCATTCCTCACCGATCTAACCACCCTATCAAGCCTGCATTCGGCCTCCAGCGATGTCTTCCCCTCATTGATGACGCAGGCGTCCTCTGGCATCCGCCTGGTTCCCCGTTCCGGCTCACCATCGTCAGTTGCTACGGCTCACTGGCGCTGTCAACCTGCAGCGCTGGTTGTCTCCACGATCCGCCGTGGCTCCATTGACGCACGTCAGCTCTTCCTCCTCGTCCCATCATGGACTCGATCCGTTGCCCATCTTCTCTATCAGTCCACCTCCAGGAGAAAACCGAAATCAGACCGCTACGCTCACCTCCGCGTATCTCAGCTCGCAGCTGACCCTTCAGCCTCATCAACCGGGAACTTCGTTTACGCCCATCGGGCGTCGTCTAGGTAAGACGTACCCACTCCTGATTCGTTCATTTTCATACGCATCATGTCACCGTCAGCGCACCAGTACCTTTAATTCAAGTTTATTTCGCCTCCTATTGCTGGTCAGTTGGCATCTTCAAGGTCTCGAGTAGCTCAATTAGTTAGAAGAGCCGAGGTTCCCTCGGCCCCGCCATTTAATGGCGGACGCTTTTGTCAACCTCATTCCGTTATTTCCCCGCCCAGGCCGCCGTAGCCCTCTCTTCCTCTGTTGCTCAGCTCGCTCCAAATTCTGTCAGAAGTCCCAGTCTGTATCTCAGCACATTCTGCCCTCCAGCCCAGCTGCCGCTGGTCTCCTAATCACAGCACCATATTTCTTTAAGCTCTTTTCACTAATAGAGAGGATTCTTTTAAAGCTACACATGAAACGCACCGAAAACAAACGAGTTTGGCGCAATCTTTTATTTTCAAATTCCTCTTTTATTAGGGGAGAAAAAAAAAAAAAAAAACACGTTGGACCTGCCACTCTCGCCTAGTTTCACACTTCTTTTTATCAGGGTCAAAGGACCTTCAGCCACGAAGTCCCAGTCGCCTGCGTCAACCTCAACCCTCTAACAGTCAGTTTCACCTGCACAGCAATCCGAACTGCACGAGCGTCCTCTTTCAAGTCATTCACTTGTGGCAATACCACCCGCACGGACGGCTTCCTTTCCTCCTCATTCATTGGTTCCGACTCCTTTCAAGGAGGCACTCACGCAGCGAATAAGCAGGCATGCGCTCTAAGAGGTCCGTGCCATCTGCACAGTCGCAGTCCAACACACGCGTCAGGATACGACTAGCCAGCGTTTTGATAAATGCACGATCTCTCACGTTTGTCACAATTGCTACGTAATCTCTGCTGGAGCTATTCGCAATGAACCACAAAGCGCACTCGCATAAACAAGCGTCGTCCTTGATAGCCTGATGGCTTATCACCAAGTCTAACCGTCGTGTGGAGGCCAAGTTAATGTAGAAAATATTCAGTTACCAAAAAAAAAAAAAAAAAAAAAAAACTTATTCGTTTAATCAGTGATTTAATAAAATAATTTGTTGAGGTTTAGGAAGTATTATTATATTGTATGTAGCTTAATTCATAATGTTTTAAGTGTTTTATTTTAAGTTTGTATGCCTTATAACTTCATTGGCCACTTTGAAATTTATGCAAAAGAGGTGAGGAGCCTGGTGTTATAGAAGGGAAGAGAGGGAAAAAGGCGAGGTCGCTGCAGTGAGAATCGACAGAGCCGCACAGTTTTTAACCGTAGTTCGTTCTGTGGAGGTTATTTAAGATTTGACTGCCCATGTAAAGGATAACACAAGTAACTGTGGAATAAATCTTTTTGTTTTACATCTTTACATCGGAGCGCTGTGGGAGTTTTTGTTTTTCCTCCTCAAACACACGAGTGAAATCAGCGAAATTAACCTTGTGGCAACACACGTCGCCTGCGATAAAGCTTACAAAGATCTAACTTCCCTGACATGTGGCCGTTTACCTAAAACTGTTATCGCTTGTCCCTCCCTGTCGGTTGCAAACGTAACCCAGGCTTTCCCTCTTCAAACCTGCAGCAGTGGAGACACCTTAAGGGCTCTGCGTTGTCACGTTGTATGTGTGAAGGTAGGATGTGTTCCTTACAGAAGAGTAATCAGGCGCAGGGCTGTTCGCCGTGGGGAGACAACACAGCATCAAGTCGCACAGTCTGCAGGTCCCTGTCCACGCGGCTCGCGCCTAACAAGTCTATCAGACTGCAGGCCCCCGCCAACGCGGCTCACGCCCAAGCCTCACAGACTGCAGGTCCCTGTCCACGCGGCTCACGCCTAACAAGTCTATCACACTGCAGGCCCCCGCCAACGCTGCTCACGCCCAAGCCTCACAGACTGCAGGTCCCTGTCCACGCGGCTCGCGCCTAACAAGTCTATCAGACTGCAGGCCCCCGCCAACGCTGCTCACGCCCAAGCCCCACAGATTGCAGGTCCCTGTCCACGCGGCTCGCGCCTAACAAGTCTATCAGACTGCAGGCCCCCGCCAACGCGGCTCACGCCCAAGTCTCACAGACCGCAACCCCGCCATGCGTCATTCTCTCGACCGACTCGCTTCAGTTCTCCACGGACGCTGCCCGTCCTCTGGTTTTGGGGGCTTTAAAAGCTAAATGGTTGCCAGAAAGTGGCCTTCCTATTTTCCTCAGTCCGAATCCTCTACATTTTATGAAATATTTCCCTTTGCCGTAGCTTGCCGCCTCTGGGGCCATCCTTGGAGCAGAATGCGTTTATTAGCGCGCTGGGATAATATTACCATGGTCCAAGCATTAATAAAGGCTGCCCATCCGTTAGCTCCATTATGCCTTTCATTCGCCGCTGCACATGGCAAGCTGTCAACAACATTTCATCATCTCAGCTCAGCACGTTTCCAGTTATTACAATGTTATCGCCGACTCTCCGTCCCGTTCTAAGTTTCAGGTTTCGCTGTCCATGCCTTGCTGCCGACGCTCAACCTGAGCTAACGCAAGCCTTCGAAGATCTGATGCTTAATGAATGGCTCTCTCCACTCCCTCTCGCGTTCATCACGCCACTACATAAAGTTGGTCTTCCCATCTACACTCTCCACATACTCTCGCCTGGCAAACCTTCACCAAGTTCTGCTCTGCTATCAATTCTCCCCTTTACCCTGGTAGTATATCCACAGTTCTCGCTTTCATCACCTACTGTTTCGACCACCGTCGATTCGTACTGTCCTACATCCGCAGTCCGTTCGCGGGCATCAGTTTTCACGTGAAGCTACAGAAACCTAGTTAATCACCTAGCCTCTTCTCGAACTCTGCTGCGAAGCTCCTTCTCAAAGGGATTGCTAAGCACAGCACCTCTATTCCCGATAGCAGAGACTGATCACACTCCTATTACCTAAGAGTCTCATCACTGCGCTCTGTTCCAGAGCTTTCTCCTCCTACACCTAAGCTCTCCTCCATGCGCTTCCTCCTAGCCTTCCATGGATTTCTTGGGCTGAGTGAGTTCACATCTGCATCAAAAGTATTCATTTTGTCATGAGATCTATCTATATCTGATCTAAAATTCTTCGCGGACCACTACAATCCTTCACATCAAACACACCAAAACGAAAGGTTGTGTACTATCGCTATCGCACGCATGAACGTTCCGTTCTGCTCTTTTCACGCCATGCTCAAATTCACATGTAAAGACATCAACTCTGCCACGAATCCAAATCTCTGTTTCTCACACCTGAATGCTTCGCCATGACTGCTAACTGGTTCACTCACCACCTCAGACTGACGTTAGCAGCTTGCGGTCTTCCACCTAGTCACTTTTCAGGCCATTCTTTTAGAATAAGTGCCGCTACGTCTACCGCCGTTCAAGGCGTCCCTGTAGCTTCTCTCCTTCAGCTCGGACGCTTGGCGTCCTCAGCCTTCTCATCTTACATCAGACCCGATCTCTCAATCCTACTCGAAGCTCAACGTTCCATAACTGCAGGTAAGCATCTCATCATATCTGGTGGTGGAGCATCGCCATCCCTAACAGTCCCATTCTGCCTAGGAGACCCGGCGGACCAGTGGTCCTCTGCCCTCGGCTCGACAGCAGCCATTCCATCCTCCACAGATCATCAAGCGGTTCGCGCCTAACAAGTCTATCAGACTGCAGGCCCCCGCCAACGCAGCTCGCGCCTAACAAGTCTATCAGACTGCAGGCCCCTGCCAACGCGGCTCGTGCCTAACAAGTCATGTGACTGCAGGCCCCCGCCAACGTAGCTGCGCCTAACAAGTCTTGCAGACTGCAGGCCAGCTAGGCCTCAACCCGGCACCCTCTTTTGGGGGGAAGACTACCCTGAGCTAAACCTGGACCGATCACCTGCCTGGTGATCCTCAGCTCACAAGTCTTCCGCCGGGTTCGAGCGCCAAAGTTTCTGTATCATTAAATCTTCTAACTGCTTCTCTTTCTCTGTGTGAGTCTATCCAGATTGAAATGAAGCCTAGGCGAAAATTCAAGCTGGGAGACAAAACACAGCCGTCACACATCAGACACTCACCACGCTCCCGCCGCAGCCAATCAGGACAGGTGCGCGCACCGCTCAGCCAATCGTGCTCACGGATCCCTTCAAAGGACAAGCTTCCCGGATCTTCTTGCTCGTCAGCCGTGCTTGACCCACCTCCTCCCCATCTCCACCATCATCCCAGGGACATCTTCCTAGCTCCCCTCTGCTCCTTCGTTCAAGGCTCTCCACCACCAGTATTCGGACCGGGGAAGACTACCCTGAGCTAAACCTGGACCGATCACCTGCCTGGTGATCCTCAGCTCACAAGTCTTCCGCCGGGTTCGGCGCCAAAGTTTCTGTATCATTAAATCTTCTAACTGCTTCTCTTTCTCTGTGTGAGTCTATCCAGATTGAATTGTGTTTGTGCTGTTATGTGAATTTCCCTCGGATTTATAAAGTATGTTCATACAGTCATTCATTCTCCTTTTATTAATTGTTCTGTATTATTAAGTTAATATAATTTCAAAATCGGCAGGTCAGGCTTTTTAAAGATCTGTAATCCGCCAGAAAACTGCAATCGGTGCAGCCCTACACATATATTTGTGACATTCTATGATTAAATTAATTTCTCTTAAGCATAACTCCAATAGCTAAAAATTTTACTTCAGATTACCTGTCTCATACTGTCATGACCTGATAATAGTTTGAAAAAATATGTTAAGAAAACAAAAAAAAGAAAAACAAAAAAAGCATTTTATTTATTTATTTATTTATTTTGTAAAAGTTACATACTATGCAGCCGCAAAGGTTTTGAAAACAAAGTTGGGATTAATAAAAAGGGTAGTAATGTTCAGTATCCACATGATGGTGCTATTGTGTAACAACTGTTGTGGCACAAATAGTTTTGTTTATTACACTGATTTGTACACTTCGATAAATCAAATAACCACTTGTAGTGCATAGAAAGTCTTATTATTAATACAACAAATCTAAATTAGGCTGTTAAAATTATTACATCTTTCAAAGTTTCTAAAACTAGAACTGTGTACAGGATGAGAAGGATTACATTGATCTCTGAATTTTAAAGGAGGTTGCATTAATACTAAAATAGAATAAATGTGGGTCTTTTTCACATTTCCAGTCAGATCTCCTACTGCAGGATAAGGGATTAGATGGTAGACTTCAAAAATAACTTTTTGGACATTTAGTTAAGTTTGGATTACAATAATTGAGCACACAAGTTATAAATGCAGGTACCAGATTTGGATATCATTTTAAATATGATGAACAGGGTGGGCCAGGCATTTGAGGTATTGTGCAGGTGAAAGAAACCAGATACTACCCCAACATGTCTTGTCTTAGTATTCCAGTCACACCAGGCAGATAAGCTGGTTGTCTTTGTGTGCCAAGACAATTTTTCTCTATAAAGATGTCATATCAAGATGCCATCTTGCAGATGGCGTGCTAAATTTTGTTATGGGGCCACTATTATGTGTCAGAAAATTGAACTTTCTACACGCAATACATTTTTCTTTTCCTTGTAAAGCAGAATTCATACTCAGTACACTTTTGTCATTTTAATGTAAATCCCACATTTTTGATGTACTGTGCAAAAGAATTTGAATATGTTTCTAAAACATATGAGCAAAAAATTTTTGTGTAACTTTCTGTTGATCATGTGCATTGGAGCTTCTTAAGTTAAAATATTTATTTGTCATACTCAAATTACAACATGGAAGCAACTGTTGTCTTTATGAATGCTTTATTGCAGTAATTTGCAAGTACAAAGGAAGAAACAGAGACAGAAGTTATCAGTACAGATTATCACATTTAGACTGAATTTGCAAACTATGTTCTTTTAATTAATATAAAAGTCAAAGATAGAAATGCCAAAAGCAAAAATGATTCAGATCAAAATCCTTGTCATCATCCAGTCGTCTCACAGTTGGCCCAAACCTGGCTGAGGAGCAGATTTAACAAACCCCTTATTTAAATCTCCAAGCAGAACCCCGTTTCTGGAGTAGAAAACTTTAGCCAAAGACGGATCCATGGGAGAAGGAATGTACTCCTCACACTGGTTGCCACCAAGGCTTGGTGCACATTCAACTGAGTAGCTAAAAAAAAAGGTACCATGATCAAACATGCAACTGTTTGAAACGATTCCGCTGCGGAGATCAATGGAGCAACTACCAAGCAGGTCCCTTTTCCAATATGTATCGTCGTCATAAACCGTGAATGTAAGTTTGTCATAGTTATTTACAACAATGGGTCCAAAATCAAATGACTCTGACCAATTGGGATTGTCAGACTCATCTATCCTTTCAGTACGCTTTTCCTGGTTAGTATATTTAACAACCACTGAAGCGTCTGTCTGAGAGCAACAATCACCATACAGTCCCCTAGCATAAAGATTGTACACCCTCAATGTTGCAAGACCTTTTCCAGCTGGACAGCAGTTTGACCTAATATTCTGGTTGCCGTTACACACACAAGCACAGGGATCTCTGCTATTGGATCTGTGTCCAATTTTACAGGATTCTGAACATTTTTTTAGCACTGCATTCTCCTTAATATACTTTTCCACCTCTTCTTTAAGCCCACTTTGGGCAGGATGACCATCTGGCAGAATTGTGTGCAGAGGCTTCAGGTTGTAACTCACGATGTCAGGGGTAGTTTTAAGAGACTCTTTCCATGTGATATGGACACTTGAATCATTAGACCCTTGGAAGAACACAACATCATTTTTGTCCCCACCAACAACTTCTGTGATACGTTCACTAAACACAGAGTTGAAACTTTGACCATAGCCCAGATTCTGTTTTTTTTTCTGACAATTTTCATACATAGCTTTAATGCTTGCCACAAAAGCAAAGTTAACTGAAGCTTCAACTGACAGACAGTCACTAACTTCGGTAGCCGACAGCCCCTTTAAGGATGCCTCGCAGGTCCTAATCGATGTTGTTGCTTTTATCTCCCCTCCTAGGAAAACCTGTGTGATGTAATGTGTGCCATAAGTATCGATGAAATTGCGATATGGTAACCCAGAAGAATTTGGAGGAAGAGACTTCACAGCCGTTTTAAATTCGTGATGCAAAGGTGGGTTTGTTGTCAGTCTGTAGCTGTGAAGGAATGAAAACAGATAAAACAAGTTACTTTTTGTCACAGACATACTTTATGCATAGCAGCTTAATGAAAAGTTGCACAGTAAGTTCTGCCTTGACACTCACTTGTAGAAGGTACAGCTAACAGAATGGCGGGTAAAGGTGTAGCGGTCTTGTTTTGACTTTGCTATGCCAAATTCAGCCACCTTGGAATGGGAACCTCCAAAACCAACTGAGACAAAAGGAACTTCAAGACCAATTTTCCAGTTGTTGGACACAGATGATGTAGAGCTATTGACGAGAGATTCAACAGAATCATAGACCATACTGGAGACTCTCAAATTGCATTTCGGGACATTTCTCCAGTCCACCACAGAGACTGGGATCTTTTGTTTCTCTCCATTCTGGTAGCTGTTTCCATACATTCTGCAAGTGCCATTTCCAAGGTCCCATGTTTCAGTGTCGATGACATAGGCAGATTTTCTTTGCATTTTGACAATGTCGAAGCCTTCTCCACCCAGGTTGTAACCTGGAACAAAGTGAGCAGTTTTACATTCCTCTGGTGAACCAATGAAACTCACAGTGGTTGAGAGACACAGAGGACTGAATGTCCAGGTCAGGAGCAGGAGCTGCAGAAGTCTAGTCATCTGTGAAAAAAAATAATTTAAATGTTTAAATTGCATAGCAAAAGATTCACAAACATACACATATGCACAGGAAATTTCTGCTTCAGGATTTTTAGTAAATAACCATATTATATAGAATTTGGAACAGCAAAAATGAGAGTTTAGGTGAAAGTTTTTAAAGTCTTACTCTGACAGAAGACTGCAAGCTCTGATCGTCTGTAAAGTGTCTGGCTGCTCTTATACTATTGATGTGAAGGTGGAGCTTTTCTTATCAGCTTAGTTTCATACCAATACACTTATTGTGTATTATCTCGTGAACAGGGTATCCCAACCTGTCCAGGGTGAACCCCGCCTCTTGCCCGGAACATAGCTGGAGATAGGCACCAGCAACCCTCCCGACCCCATTAGGGACAAGGGTGAACGGAAAATGGATGGATGGATGGATGGACAGGGTATCCCATATGGATACTTATGCAATTTATTTTCCTTAATTCTTTCAAACTTTTTGCCGCTTCCAACATTTTATTAACCTTTCTGTACTGGTTAATAAACAACTTGGTAGCTATTAATTATTTTAATAATCAATTAATCTAGTGATTATTTTTTGGTTAATCGAACAGTAGATACTTTTAGTAAAACATGCCCCAATAATTAAGTGTTTAGAATTTTAAAATACAAATTCACAGTGCAACGTCATGGCAAAAAAAACATAAAAGCTTGAATTTGTTGCCCAGAAAATAGCATTTTCAAAATATTGATTTGAGATTAATACATTTTTGTTACATTTTTAAGAATAGTGAACAATATTCACTATTTTAAATAGTGAATATTGTTCACTATTCACAATAGTGTCAACCAAGCTAGCTTGTCAACCTAGTGACAAGCTAGGTTGAATTTAGATTAATACATTTTTCAACAATATTTATGATAACCTAGCTTTTTAGATCAACTCAAGAGTAGAAGAAAATGTCACTATAGTGAGCATCTCTACATGCTCAGAACTCAGACTTGCTCTTCCATTAGTACCTGTATTCCAGCTGCTGAAAACAGTCGTTCTGATGGTGGAGGTGACAGGAAACAGAAAGGACTTTGGCTGTTTTGCCAGACTCTGTATCAGAGTCTGTATCGTCGCTATAAACCGTGAATGTAAGTTTGTCATAGCTATTTACAACAATGGGTCAAAAATCAAATGACTCGGAGCAATTGGGGTTGTCAGTATGATCTAAAATTCTAGTACCCTTTTTCTGGTTAGTATATTGAAGGTTTTCCACCAAAGGAGTGGGTTTTATTTTGGATTTTCTTCATAACTTGCTCTTGAGTCAGATGATGATTGAAGTACTGTCGTGTTCTGTGTTTTTCTGTATGTTTATTTCAAGTTTCCTGTGTGTCTGAGTCTCTGTGTTGTCCTGTCTCCCCTTGATTAGTTCCCAGGTGTGTCTCGTTCCCTGATTACCTCTTGTGTATTTAATGTCACCTGTGTCTCCGTGTGTTTGTCGGGTCCTCACGTCAATCTCGTCTTCCGTCGCCTGTACGGCTGTGTCATGTCTGAGTTACGTTTGTTTCATTTAGGAGTTGACTGTTAAGTCCTCTTGATCTCCTGTTGCTACCTGTTGTGAGCATTAGCCCTCCGCTCAGCAGGGCTGCCGGGTTTAACTCATTAAACTCCTCATCTACACCTCATCTGTGTCTGCTGCGTTTACCTCACCACCGCCAACATCACACTCCTTATGACAGAAGGACCCGACCAACACAACGGTGAGGCCCGCACTTCCCATTATGGACCCAGAAGAAACGCAGGAGTTGTTGGAAACCATACGCGAGTATGAGGAGGCCATGGCAAAACCGTACGTGGCTTGGAGAAGGCTTGGATTTGCCATCCGGTTGGGTCTGCTGCTGGATTACTGGGTTCCGCGCTTTCCGCACCTGCAGTTGGTGGAATTGCAGAGGGAGACAGAGTGGGAGCGTGAGGCAGCGCTAGCAGTCATGGCTGGAGAACCGCTGCCTCCCAGACCCAAGACTCTGTCCTCCCGTTCCACCACCCCAGCCCCGTCATCTCCAGTGCCTCCTGAGCCAGCAACGCTTCCGCGGCCGGAGCCGCCAGCAACGCTTCCAGCAACGCTTCCGCGGCCAGCAACGCTTCCAGCAACGCTTCCGCGGCCGGAGCCGCCAGCAACGCTTCCGCGGCCGGAGCCGCCAGCAACGCTTCCGCGGCCGGAGCCGCCAGCAACGCTTCCGCGGCCGGAGCCGCCAGCAACGCTTCCGCGGCCGGAGCCGCCAGCAACGCTTCCGAGCCCCCCAATGCTCCTCCAGAGACCCCTTGTGCTCCTCCCGAGACCCCCGAGACCCCTTGTGCTCCTCCCGAGACCCCCGAGACCCCTGGTGCTCCTCCCGAGACCCCAGAGACCCCTGGTGCTCCTCCCGAGACCCCAGAGACCCCTGGTGCTCCTCCCGAGACCCCAGAGACCCCTGGTGCTCCTCCCGAGACTCCTCCTCGTCGCCGCGGACGGCCGCCGGACCGCCTCCGTGGTTCCCGCCTCATGCGCCGCGGACGGCCGCCGGACCGCCTCGGTGGTTCCCGCCTCCTGCGCCGCGGACGGCCGCCGGACCGCTTCCGTGGTTCCCGCCTCCTGCGCCGCGGACGGCCGCCGGACCGCCTCCGTGGTTCCCGCCTCCTGCGCTGCGGACGGCCGCCGGACCGCCTCCGTGGTTTCCGCCTCCGGCGCTGCGGACGGCCGCCGGACCGCCTCTGTGGTTCCCGCCTCCGGCGCCGCGGACGGCCGCCGGACCGCTTCTGTGGTTCCCGCCTTCCTGTGCTTCCGCCCACTTAGTTGGGTTTGTTTTGTTTTGTTTTTGGACTCTGGACCCTTGTGTTTCCGCCCAATTATGTTGGGTAGTTTTTCGTTGTTTATGGACTCTGGACCCCCAACCAGCTCCCCGCCGCCCACCCTCGTTGGGTTTCCCGTTTTGGGCGTCTGGGAGCCGCCCGTTAAGGGGGGGGTACTGTCGTGTTCTGTGTTTTTCTGTATGTTTATTTCAAGTTTCCTGTGTGTCTGAGTCTCTGTGTTGTCCTGTCTCCCCTTGATTAGTTCCCAGGTGTGTCTCGTTCCCTGATTACCTCTTGTGTATTTAATGTCACCTGTGTCTCCGTGTGTTTGTCGGGTCCTACGTCAATCTACGTCTTCCCACGTCTGTGTACGGCTGTGTCACGTCTGAGTTACGTTTGTTTCATTTAGGAGTTGACTGTTAAGTCCTCTTGATCTCCTGTTGCTACCTGTTGTGAGCATTAGCCCTCCGCTCAGCAGTGCTGCCGGGTTTAACTCATTAAACTCCTCATCTACACCTCATCTGGGTCTGCTGCGTTTACCTCACCACCGCCAACATCACACCCCTTATGACAAGTACATTGACCAGGAAAATGTTTTCTTCTTGTTGTCTGCTTGTTTACTGGATTTTAGATCAAAACTTGTTTGCATTGATTTCTTTACATTAGGGTCTTGGTTTGCAGCATGGTTTGCACTTTGAGTACTAATTCAGGAGGTAAAATTTAAGTCTCCTTCATTTGGGATCAAACGCAGCAGAAATTAAGACGATGTTGGGGCATTCTGGTTTGAACACAAAGTTTTTATTCCGCCTTAATGTAATATCAGGTCTGGAGGACCTTCACCGAAGCTGCTTGAAAGTCTGAACCCTATGTGGCTGTCTTATGATTATGAACAAGTTATGGGAATGTAGACAGAGTTGCATTCTTATCCACTCAGTAAAACAGGTGCCCCCTCAAATGGAACAAGGGTTTGACTTAGTTCTTCTGCAAAATATGACTGTTCAGGTATCAGATCTATATGACTGTGTCTATCTTTGTTGGATCTGATAGTGTAACTGGTACTTAATGATTGAACTGTGCCTGTTGTGCAAACGAGCCCCCAGTTCCCTTTGGGTATTTGTCAAAATTTCCTCTTCCTCTTACTGCAATATCCACAATCTAGCTGTTATATTGCTTATCTGCTTTTGTTCTGTATCCTATGATAACAAGAATGAAGCCTGTTCTTATTAAGAGCCTCTTATTGTGTATTATCTTGTGAACAGGGTGTACTGTTACATCCCTAAAAATAACATGCAAGCATCAGAGTAATCTTAATATATGCTCATTTAAATGCCCTTGTGATTATTTAGATCACAATGATGTCTGTTTAGCAGATTGTTTTAGCAACTATGATTCAGAACAAGACAAATTGAAGCTATTTTCCTGCAGACAAAAATCTATTTGTAATATTATTGTAGCAAAATATGGAAGAAAAAAAACAATAAATGACAAGAAGCTCATGAGATGCATTTCATATTTTTAGTAACTGATCTCAGAGTTGTACTCTTTTTCTATTCTCTATTCTTTGCAAATTGTTATCTCGTGATGAAAATTTAACATAATTCTCATAAGATTTTGCTTAGAAGACTGCAACAGCAGAAAGGGGATGTTTTTTATGTTTGTTTCTTTAAAGATTGCACTAGGTAAAGGAAAACTAGACATTGTACACGAGTAACAAATTCACACATTCTGCCTGTGGTCAGCTTTGCTTCTCTATTTTCACAAGATTGTATCATCTGATATGATCAAACTTCTTCCATGTAAAAAGGAAGACATGCAGCAGACTGGTTAGAGAGAATTTTGTAGAAAGATTTAAAGAAGGGTTAGGTTATAAAATAATATTCCAAGAACTTAATATCAGCCAGAGCTCCATTCAAACTATCACTTGAAAGGAGAAAGCATATGGAATAAATGCAAAATTACCAATTTATGGCCACCTAATATGACAAGTTATTAATCAGAGAATGCCAAGAGGCCATAATGACTGTAATCATTCTATCAGTCAAGTTTATTTGTATAGCACATTTCAGCAACAGGGTAGTTCAAAGTTTTACACCATAAAAACACAAAAATACAAAGTCATAAAATTACCATGCAGTCAACAATTGAGAAAACCAGAAGCAAACATTACATGCCATCATCAAAATCATCAATACACATCAAATATGTTAGTTTATCATGGTTCAAAAGCAACTCTGAACAGGTGGGGGTTTAGTTTTGATTGAAAGAAGCTCAGTGTTTTAGCTGTTTTGCAGTTTTCTGGAAATTTGTTCCAGATTTGTGGTGCATAGAAGCTAAATGCTGCTTCTTCATGTTTGGTTCTAGTTCTGGGGATGCAGAGCAGAACCGGAACCAGAAGACCTCAGAGGTCTGGAAGGTTGATACAACAGCAGATCTTTAATGTATGTGTGGTGCTAAGCCACTTAGTAGCCACTGAAACACTCATAATACAATTAAATTTTTTTTTTAATTTTGTTAGTTTTTTAGGAAATCTACTAAAATGAGCATGGTGTGACTTTAAATGTGCACTTATGCCTAATTTAAATAGGTCTGTTTTCCTTTGTAGTTTTATTTACTTATCTGGTTATGGCCTTCTTTAAAATGTACTGGTTTCCTTTGGTTTTGCAAAATAGTTTTGTAAGTGTGTCAGATTTTCATCTTTCAGCTTTGTTTGATAATGTATAAGCTTTTCATTGTTTTAGTGGCCTCTTGTCAAATCTTGATCAGGAACAAGTTTTCTTCTTGTCTGCTTGTTCACTGGATTTTAGATCAAAACTTGTTTGCATTAATTTCTTCACTTGAAGGGTCTTGGTTTGCACCATGCTTTGCATTTGAGTACTAATTCAGGAGGTAAAATTTAAGTCTCCTGAATTTGGGATCAAACGCAGCAGAAATTAAGACGATGTTGGGGCATTCTGGTTTGAACACAAAGTTTTTATTCCGCCTTAATGTAATATCAGGTCTGGAGGACCTTCACTGGAGCTGCTTGAAAGTCTGAACCCTATGTGGCTGTCTTATGATTATGAACAAGTTATGGGAATGTAGACAGAGTTGCATAAAACAGTTGCCCCCTCAAATGGAACAAGGGTTTGACTTAGTTCTTCTGCAAAATATGACTGTTCAGGTATCAGATCTATATGACTGTGTCTATCTTTGTTGGATCTGATAGTGTAACTGGTACTTAATGATTGAACTGTGCCTGTTGTGCAAACGAGCCCCCAGTTCCCTTTGGGTATTTGTCAAAATTTCCTCTTCCTCTTACTGCAATATGCACAATCCAGCTGTTATATTGTTTATCTGCTTTTGTTCTGTATCCTATGATAACAAGAATGAAGCCTGTTCTTATTAAGAGCCTCTTATTGTGTATTATCTTGTGAACAGGGTGTACTGTTACATCCCTAAAAATAACATGCAAGCATCAGAGTAATCTTAATATATGCTCATTTAAATGCCCTTGTGATTATTTAGATCACAATGATGTCTTTTTAGCAGATTTTTTTAGCAACTATGATTCAGAACAAGACAAATTGAAGCTATTTTCCTGCAGACGAAAATCTATTTGTAATATTATTGTAGCAAAATATAGAAGAAAAAAAACAATAAATGACAAGAAGCTCATGAGATGCATTTCATATTTTTAGTCACTGATCTCAGAGTTGTACTCTTTTTCTATTCTCTATTCTTTGCAAATTGTTATCTCGTGATGAAAATTTAACAAAATTCTCATAAGATTTTGCTTAGAAGACTGCAACAGCAGAAAGGGGATGTTTTTTATGTTTGATTGTTTCTTTAAAGATTGCACTAGGTAAAGGAAAACTAGACATTGTACACGAGTAACAAATTCACACATTCTGCCTGTGGTCAGCTTTGCTTCTCTATTTTCACAAGATTGTATCATCTGATATGATCAAACTTCTTCCATGTAAAAAGGAAGACATGCAACAGACAGGTTAGAGAGAATTTTGTAGAAAGATTTAAAGAAGGGTTAGGTTATAAAATAATATTCCAAGAACTTAATATCAGACAGAGCTCCATTCAAACTATCACTTGAAAGGAGAAAGCATATGGAATAAATGCAAAATTACCAATTTATGGCCACCTAATATGACAAGTTATTAATCAGAGAATGCCAAGAGGCCATAATGACTGTAATCATTCTATCAGTCAAGTTTATTTGTATAGCACATTTCAGCAACAGGGTAGTTCAAAGTTTTACACCATAAAAACACAAAAATACAAAGTCATAAAATTACCATGCAGTCAACAATTGAGAAAACCAGAAGCAAACATTACATGCCATCATCAAAATCATCAATACACATCAAATATGTTAGTTTATCATGGTTCAAAAGCAACTCTGAACAGGTGGGGGTTTAGTTTTGATTGAAAGAAGCTCAGTGTTTTAGCTGTTTTGCAGTTTTCTGGAAATTTGTTCCAGATTTGTGGTGCATAGAAGCTAAATGCTGCTTCTTCATGTTTGGTTCTAGTTCTGGGGATGCAGAGCAGAACCGGAACCAGAAGACCTCAGAGGTCTGGAAGGTTGATACAACAGCAGATCTTTAATGTATGTGTGGTGCTAAGCCACTTAGTAGCCACTGAAACACTGATAATACAATTAAATTTTTTTTTTAATTTTGTTAGTTTTTTAGGAAATCTACTAAAATGAGCATGGTGTGACTTTAAATGTGCACTTATGCCTAATTTAAATAGGTCTGTTTTCCTTTGTAGTTTTATTTACTTATCTGGTTATGGCCTTCTTTAAAATGTACTGGTTTCCTTTGGTTTTGCAAAATAGTTTTGTAAGTGTGTCAGATTTTCATCTTTCAGCTTTGTTTGATAATGTATAAGCTTTTCATTGTTTTAGTGGCCTCTTGTCAAATCTTGATCAGGAACAAGTTTTCTTCTTGTTGTCTGCTTGTTCACTGGAGTGTAGATCAAAACTTGTTTGCATTAATTTCTTCACTTGAAGGGTCTTGGTTTGCACCATGCTTTGCATTTGAGTACTAATTCAGGAGGTAAAATTTAAGTCTCCTGAATTTGGGATCAAACGCAGCAGAAATTAAGACGATGTTGGGGCATTCTGGTTTGAACACAAAGTTTTTATTCCGCCTTAATGTAATATCAGGTCTGGAGGACCTTCACTGGAGCTGCTTGAAAGTCTGAACCCTATGTGGCTGTCTTATGATTATGAACAAGTTATGGGAATGTAGACAGAGTTGCATAAAACAGTTGCCCCCTCAAATGGAACAAGGGTTTGACTTAGTTCTTCTGCAAAATATGACTGTTCAGGTATCAGATCTATATGACTGTGTCTATCTTTGTTGGATCTGATAGTGTAACTGGTACTTAATGATTGAACTGTGCCTGTTGTGCAAACGAGCCCCCAGTTCCCTTTGGGTATTTGTCAAAATTTCCTCTTCCTCTTACTGCAATATGCACAATCCAGCTGTTATATTGTTTATCTGCTTTTGTTCTGTATCCTATGATAACAAGAATGAAGCCTGTTCTTATTAAGAGCCTCTTATTGTGTATTATCTTGTGAACAGGGTGTACTGTTACATCCCTAAAAATAACATGCAAGCAGCACAATAATCTTAATATATGCTCATTTAAATGCCCTTGTGATTATTTAGATCACAATGATGTTTTTAGCAGATTGTTTTAGCAACTATGATTCAGAACAAGACAAATTGAAGCTATTTTCCTGCAGACAAATCTATTTGTAATATTATTGTAGCAAAATATAGAAGAAAAAACAATAAATGACAAGAAGCTCATGAGATACATTTCATATTTTAGTCACTGATCTCAGAGTTGTACTTTTTTCTATTCTCTATTCTTTGCAAATTGTTATCTCGTGATGAAAATTTAACATAAATTCTCATAAGATTTTGCTTAGAAGACTGCAACAGCAGAAAGGGATGTTTTTATGTTTGATTGTTTCTTTAAAGATTGCACTAGGTAAAGGAAAACTAGACATTGTACACAGTAACAAATTCACACATTCTGCCTGTGGTCAGCTTTGCTTCTCTATTTTCACAAGATTGTATCATCTGATATGATCAAACTTCTTCCAAAAAAGGAAGACATGCAACAGACTGGTTAGAGAGAATTTTGTAGAAAGATTTAAAGAAGGGTTAGGTTATAAAATAATATTCCAAGAACTTAATATCAGACAGAGCTCCATTCAAACTATCACTTGAAAGGAGAAAGCATATGGAATAAATGCAAAATTACCAATTTATGGCCGCCTAATATGACAAGTTATTAATCAGAGAATGCCAAGAGGCCATAATGACTGTAATCATTCTATCAGTCAAGTTTATTTGTATAGCACATTTCAGCAACAGGGTAGTTCAAAGTTTTACACCATAAAAACACAAAAATACAAAGTCATAAAATTACCATACAGTCAACAATTGAGAAAACCAGAAGCAAACATTACATGCCATCATCAAAATCATCAATACACATCAAATATGTTAGTTTATCATGGTTCAAAAGCAACTCTGAACAGGTGGGGGTTTAGTTTTGATTGAAAGAAGCTCAGTGTTTTAGCTGTTTTGCAGTTTTCTGGAAATTTGTTCCAGATTTGTGGTGCATAGAAGCTAAATGCTGCTTCTTCATGTTTGGTTCTAGTTCTGGGGATGCAGAGCAGAACCGGAACCAGAAGACCTCAGAGGTCTGGAAGGTTGATACAACAGCAGATCTTTAATGTATGTGTGGTGCTAAGCCACTTAGGTTAGCACCACAATACAACTTCAAAACAACAGTGTGGCTTAAGTGGCTTAGCACCACACATACATATCTGTATTGGAAGGTTTTGATCACAAATGTCAGGCTGTGTATAAATTTACCTCATGACTAAATAGCTGCTGCTTTACAAAGAAACTGTATCTATTTGTAGGTACATCTCACATTTATTGTTTTGGACACAGCTTGACAAAATTTATCTCTGATTTAGTCATTAAAGTCATTACTATGTAATGATGACAAAAACCTCCATACAAACATGTAGTTATACCTTTGATTGTGTGGTTATTCCATTGATCACCTGTTTATTCATCTCATGAGATCTGCCACAGGCATTTATTCATCTTTTACATTTTTCCAGACTCCATTTGAGTTTTGGAAAAGGAATAAACTCCATTTTGTGCTCTAAATGCTCGAGGTAAAGTGTGTCTTATGTACATGTTCCCCATGGACAACATTTAAGCATTTGTTTCTTATTATTTTCACCCAATCTCTATGATCGAACCACATTCACTATGATAAACCCTGGCACTTTGTCAGAGGTTCAGTTTCTCCAGGAAAGGGCTAAAGAAAAATTGTGACAGCTGATTGATCAGTTCCTGTCAAACACACTGGATTGACTGATTCCAATTGGGTACATGATTCCAGGTGTAAAACTGGAACTGATTACCCGATTTAAATGAAGACTTTTCACTCTACTGGTTGTTATCATGAAAGAGCAAAGCGGCCATAAAAGAAGATGAAGTTGAAAGCCATGGAGATATCCTATTAATATTTTGATATTATGAAGGCATAATAATAATAACAAACAACACAATTCTTTTAAATATATATTTCAAAATGTTACAGCACAACAGTAAAAACATTTAAAAGAACTAATCCAAATTAAACAGCTGTATTTCACGCCCCTCCCTTCCAGCCACTTGCTCTCCAACTGAATCAGACACATAGGACATAATGGAGTTGTGCCATCAAGCGATTATAGCTGCAATTATATTAGGTGGTCTTCCAACTATAAATTGACATTGCCATGGGATATTTCTCTTCTGTTTATTAATAGTTTTAGGTTTATATTTTTTAATCAAATCAAATTCAAATCAAACTTTATTTGTATAGCACATTTCAGCAGCAAGGCATTTCAAAGTGCTTGACATCAAATCAAACACAAAAAAACAATGAAACATAGAATCAACATTAAAAACACAACATCAAGTCAGATTCCGTCAATAAATTTGCAATTGATTACGTTTCAAATACAAATCTTTTAACAAGCGGGTTTTTAGTTGAGATTTAAAGGAAGTCAGTGTTTCAGCTATTTTACAGTTTTCTGGAAGTTTGTTCCAGATTTTTTGTGCATAGATGCTAAATGCTGCTTCTCCTCGTTTGGTTCTGGTTCTGGGGATGCAGAGCAGACCAGAATCAGAAGACCTGAGAGTTCTGGAAGGTTGAATACAACAGCAGATCTTTAATGTATTGTGGTGCTAAACCATTCAGTGATTTATAAACTAACAACAGTATTTTAAAGTCTATTCTTTGAGCGACAGAGCCAGTGGAGGACTTTAAAACTGGTGTTATGTGCTCTATCTTCCTGGTTTTAGTGAGAACATGAGCAGCAGCATTCTGGATCAGCCCCAATAACAGAAAATATTAATAAGCAATATTTTCTGTTAATGGGGCCTGCCAGGTCTTGTACGGAGCAGGGCCGGCCCAAGCCTCCATGGAGCCCTAAGCGAAATTTGGTTGTGGGGCCTTTTGATTCTGCTTACAATGTGGACTGGCTGCAGTCAACAGATAGACAATTACATCATTCACACACTGGCTATAAACTTTTTGCATCTCTGATGGTGCTGTTTGCATTATATCCTATGCATGTATAATATAGGATACATTTATCGGCCAGTCCATTTCTGGGTGCCCATTTTCTTAATTTTGGGGGATCTTGATTGGGCGATACTAACAAGTGAAGCCCATCTTATCCCCTGATCTTATTTTCGTCAGCAAAGGTTTAAAAATCAGCCTCTGTCTTCTTCTGCTCTGCAGTGAGAGGTGTGACTGACAGAGCTGCCCACAAGGTTATGTCTGAATGTTTACAGTTAACAATATTAATCCCACCGTTGCTAACTCACTGACTTCCCTCCTATATTTAGCAAAATTTCAGAAAAAAATAAAATAAATTGATATCGGCCAAAATCAAAATCGACAGGTCAGGCTTTTTAAAGATTGGTAATCGGCCAGAAAACTGCAATCGGTGCAGCCCTACACATATATTCATGACATTCTATGATTAAATTAATTTCTCATAAGCATAACTCCAATAGCTAAAAATTTTATTTACAGCAGGTTAGAGCAGCTCACCAATATATTAATGGTGCAGCTATGTACCCTGATGGAAAACATTTTGTTAGACAATATCAAACATTGAGAAGTTTTAATTATTCTTATTAAACGTTATTAAACATGCCATTTTGAAGCCAAGAAACCTCAGAAATATACAGAGCCAATCAGGAGAATCAACTAATTTCAAGTTAAAATTCAGCTTCACACAAAGACGCTAGCATAAATGCTGTTTAACTGAATCGTTCAAGGTCGCTATAAAGCTAATTTTCTATTAGCAGCTTCACAAATTACATTACATTACATTATGGAGACACATTAAAACAAACCTTTACCTTGACTTTTTTTCTATTATTCCTCTTTTCTTCCTCCCTGAAGGATAAATCCTTTTTTGAGACATTGTTTTGCCAACTTATCTTCTACCGGAGCTTTGGACGTTTTGATGCGCGCACTGCACGTTGCACGGCAGCTTATGTTACTGGAGGAGCGTGCGGTACCTACCGCGACCACCAAGGTGAGCATTTTTTTTTTTTGTCCATAAAATATTGATTTCTACATACAGTATTTAATATATTGTAAAAACAAATCACTTCATGATGACATTGTGTGTTTTTGTTATTGTGATGACAGAAATTGTTATAAAAAAAAAATAAAATAAAATAATATCAGCTCCACTGTGGGAGCTTGGTGGCCCTGGGGCCCTAAACGGCTGCTTTGTTTGCTTTTGCTTTGGTCCGGCCCTGGCAGGGAGCCATTGAAATGACCTCAAAATAACTCCCTCTTCCTTTCACCATTGATGCGGCTCGTACTGCTGCGTAACCCCATCACAATATAAAAAAACGCACGGTTCGATCCCACGAGAATTACTTTTGTCCGCATTTTGAATAACCATGGCAACGTAATTAGCAAGAAAAAAATTAACAAAATTCAAATCAAAACAAATTCTAACTGACATTGTTTTGTGTTATAGACTCAAAACAGAGATAGAATTTTGCTCCCCCCTCACTCATACATGACAGTTTTCAGAGAGGATTAATTACCATAGCAACAGAACACAAGGAAGAGCAGAGATGTAGAAAACTACAGAGATGGCGGAACACTCAGTTCCTACAGAGGAAGGCAGAGCTTCCAGTTAGAACTACAAAGATGCCATTTCTGGTAACAAAGTGCCACGAAGTAAACATCTGATTTTTACTTTTGCTAAGTTTACTAACTGTAGATTTTTTGTGTCTAAGCAGATACTACAGAAGCACTTATTACAGACAAGATGGCAGAAGAGCAAAGAAAGTAAGTTCCATATGCCCCTAAACTGACAACCACTTTGCCAGTTTAGGGGCATTTAGTTTGTTTAGTCAAAATAAACTAAAAACCTTCACATTTTTCACAGCAGGTATTTGCTGTACTGGGCATTATATGACTGGTTAAGCCAAACCACTGTTACGCAAGAGATTAGTGAGGACTTTTAAAATTAAGCTTACTGGAAATTTCAAAATAAAAGCCTCCAGTGACCTCGTAGGTCACTTACAAAGCAAGGCTGAAATAAGGCTAAAGTACATATGACTTTTGAACAATAACAATATTTGTTGTTAATTTGTTGCTAAGAGATGAGCCTGTTTTCTGGTAACAAAGTCCCACAAAGTAGACATCTGATTTTTACTTTTGCAAAATTTTCTAACTGTAAATTTCTCGTATCTAAGCAAATAAGCAGTTTTTTCAAAAGAGCTTATGCTTTATAAACAATAATATTACTTGTTATTGATTTGGTTTTAAGAGATGAGCATTTTTTTCTGGTAATGAACTGCCATGAAGTATAAATCTGATATTTTGTGTTGAATGTCTGTTTTATATACTTACCACCAGTGACAAAAATGTACATTTTCACTTTGCTAAATTCACCAACTGCACAATTCTTAAATAGCATAAAATGAGTAGAATTTCTAAAGAGAAGAAGAGATCTTATGTTTTTTGAACAATAGTATTTGTTAATCTGTTGCTAAGAGATATAAGCATATTTTCTGGTAACGAAGTGCCACAAAGTAAACATCTGATTTTTACTTTTGCTAAGTTTACTAACTGTAGACATTTTGTGTCTACGCAGATAAACAGTATTCCAAAAGTAAAATACTGTTAGACATGATTAGACATGATTTTAACAAAGCTCAACGTTAAAAGTTTCTCTCCTTGATTTTAACAATAAGTTTTGTGATTCAAATAACAATCTAATAGAGGCATTAATAAAAAGATATACATTGTATATGTCATAGACAGGAAAGAAATTATAAATTTGATTATTACATTTATGTTGTTGTTGTTCATAGGACATGCAGTTGAAACAGTTGTAATTTCCTTCCATTTTTTTTCAAAGTATGAAAAAGACCCACCCTCTGCTGCTGTTTCTTTTGCATTACATGTCTGTATAATACACCCTGAAGTTTATTGGCTTGCTAATCCGGTATACTTTAAAACATTGTCTGTCATAATGATACATGAAAAGGCCCATGCAAATTAAGTTTTAGACATCAATAGCTAAAAGGTCTTTATTTGTCATTTGGTTGATCTTTACATCTTAAATCTGCTGGAAAAGTACAATCTCTCACTTTGTGGACAATGTACTGCACAGTCCAGTTCATAGTCCTAGTCATAGTTGTCAAACTTCAAACGCTGACCTCCAAAGAGATTGCATTCCACGTAACTTTAATTATGTCTATTGATACTATTATTTTTTTTATGTTGTATTTCTTTCTCAACCTAATAATAAACCCAAATGATTTGTTGTATTACCTTACATTTCTGCATTGTAACATGTGCAGTTGCATCAAAATGTGTGTATTTTAATGATAGACAAATTTACCAGGATGGCAATTTAAGAAGGCATTGTTTCTCCATAATTCCAAAAAATAATATTAATGATATAATAATATTAAATATCTTTTATTTATTGTGTTTGTGCTGTTATGTGAATTTCCCTCTGGGATTAATAAAGTATGTTCATTCAGTCATTCATTCTCCTTTTATTAACTGACCTGCCAAAATCGGCAGATCAGGCTTTTTAAAGATCTGTAATCGGCCAGAAAACTGCAATCGGTGCAGCCCTACACATATATTCATGACATTCTATGATTAAATTAATTTCTCTTAAGCATAACTCCAATAGCTAAAAATTTTACTTCAGATTACCTGTCTCATACTGTCATGACCTGGTAATAGTTTGAAAAAATATGTTTAAAAAAAAAGAGAAAAAAAACGAAAAAGGCATTTTATTTATTTAGTTATTTATTTTTTGTAAAAGTTACATACGATGCAGCCGCAAATGTTTTGAAAACCAAGTTGGGATTAATAAAAAGGGCAGTAATGTTCAGTATCCACATGATGGTGCTATTGTGTAACAACTGTTGTGGCACAAATAGTTTTGTTTATTACACTGATTTGTACACTTCTATAAATCAAATAACCACTTGTAGTACATAGAAAGTCTTATTATTAATACAACAAATCTAAATTAGGCTGTTAAAATTATTACATCTTTCAAAGTTTCTAAAACTAGAACTGTGTACAGGATGAGAAGGATTACATTGATCTCTGAATTTTAAAGGAGGCCGTTGCATTAATACTAAAATAGAATAAATGTGGGTCTTTTTCACATTTCCAGTCAGATCTCCTACTGCAGGATAAGAGATTAGATGGTAGACTTCAAAAATAACTTTTTGGACATTTAGTTAAGTTTGCATTACAATAATTGAGCACACAAGTTATAAATGCAGGTACCAGATTTGGATATCATTTTAAATATGATGAACAGGGTGGGCCAGGCATTTGAGGTATTGTGCAGGTGAAAGAAACCAGATACTACCCCAACATGTCTTGTCTTAGTATCCAGGCAGATAAGCTGGTTGTCTTTGTGTGCCAAGACAATTTTTCTCTATAAAGATGTCATATCAAGATGCCATCTTGCAGATGGCGTGCTAAATTTTGTTATGGGGCCACTATTATGTGTCAGAAATTTTGTTTTTTTTCCTTGTAAAGCAGAATTCATACTCAGTACACTTTTGTCATTTTAATAAATCCCATTTTTGATATACTGTGCAAAAGAATTTGAATGTGTTTCTAAAACATATGAGCAACAAATTTTTGTATAACTTTCTGTTGATCATGTGCATTGGAGCTTCTTAAGTTAAAATATTTATTTGTCATACTCAAATTACAACATGGAAGCAACTGTTGTCTTTATGAATGCTTTATTACAGTATTCCAAAAGTAAAATACTGTTAGACATGATTAGACATGATTTTAACAAAGCTCAACGTTAAAAGTTTCTCTCCTTGATTTTAACAATAAGTTTTGTGATTCAAATAACAATCTAATAGAGGCATTAATAAAAAGATATACATTGTATATGTCATAGACAGGAAAGAAATTATAAATTTGATTATTACATTTATGTTGTTGTTGTTCATAGGACATGCAGTTGAAACAGTTGTAATTTCCTTCCACATTTTTTTCAAAGTATGAAAAGACCCACCCTCTGCTTCTGTTTCTGTTTCTTTTGCATTACAACATGTCTGTATAATACACCCTGAAGTTTATTGGCTTGCTAATCCGGTATACTTTAAAACATTGTCTGTCATAATGATACATGAAAAGGCCCATGCAAATTAAGTTTTAGACATCAATAGCTAAAAGGTCTTTATTTGTCATTTGGTTGATCTTTACATCTTAAATCTGCTGGAAAAGTACAATCTCTCACTTTGTGGACAATGTACTGCACAGTCCAGTTCATAGTCCTAGTCATAGTTGTCAAACTTCAAACGCTGACCTCCAAAGAGATTGCATTCCACGTAACTTTAATTATGTCTATTGATACTATATTTTTTTTATGTTGTATTTCTTTCTCAACCTAATAATAAACCCAAATGATTTGTTGTATTACCTTACATTTCTGCATTGTAACATGTGCAGTTGCATCAAAATGTGTGTATTTTAATGATAGACAAATTTACCAGGATGGCAATTTAAGAAGGCATTGTTTCTCCATAATTCCAAAAAATAATATTAATGATATAATAATATTAAATATCTTTTATTTATTGTGTTTGTGCTGCTGTGAATTTCCCTCTGGGATTAATAAAGTATGTTCATTCAGTCATTCATTCTCCTTTTATTAACTGACCTGCCAAAATCGGCAGATCAGGCTTTTTAAAGATCTGTAATCGGCCAGAAAACTGCAATCGGTGCAGCCCTACACATATATTCATGACATTCTATGATTAAATTAATTTCTCTTAAGCATAACTCCAATAGCTAAAAATTTTACTTCAGATTACCTGTCTCATACTGTCATGACCTGGTAATAGTTTGAAAAAATATGTTTAAAAAAGAGAAAAAACGAAAAGGTATTTTATTTATTTAGTTATTTATTTTTTTGTAAAAGTTACATACCATACGATGCAGCCGCAAATGTTTTGAAAACCAAGTTGGGATTAATAAAAAGGGCAGTAATGTTCAGTATCCACATGATGGTGCTATTGTGTAACAACTGTTGTGGCACAAATAGTTTTGTTTATTACACTGATTTGTACACTTCTATAAATCAAATAACCACTTGTAGTAGTACATAGAAAGTCTTATTATTAATACAACAAATCTAAATTAGGCTGTTAAAATTATTACATCTTTCAAAGTTTCTAAAACTAGAACTGTGTACAGGATGAGAAGGATTACATTGATCTCTGAATTTTAAAGGAGGCCGTTGCATTAATACTAAAATAGAATAAATGTGGGTCTTTTTCACATTTCCAGTCAGATCTCCTACTGCAGGATAAGGGATTAGATGGTAGACTTCAAAAATAACTTTTTGGACATTTAGTTAAGTTTGCATTACAATAATTGAGCACACAAGTTATAAATGCAGGTACCAGATTTGGATATCATTTTAAATATGATGAACAGGGTGGGCCAGGCATTTGAGGTATTGTGCAGGTGAAAGAAACCAGATACTACCCCAACATGTCTTGTCTTAGTATTCCAGTCACACCAGGCAGATGAGCTGGTTGTCTTTATGTGCCAAGACAATTTTGCTCTATAAAGATGTCATATCAAGATGCCATCTTGCAGATGTGGTGCTAAATTTTGTTATGGGCCCACGATTATGTGTCAGAAAATTGAACTTTCGACACGCAATACATTTTTCTTTTCCTTGTAAAGCAGAATTCATACTCAGTACACTTTTGTCATTTTAATGTAAATCCCACATTTTTGATATACTGTGCAAAAGAATTTGAATATGTTTCTAAAACATATGAGCAACAAATTTTTGTATAACTTTCTGTTGATCATGTGCATTGGAGCTTCTTAAGTTAAAATATTTATTTGTCATACTCAAATTACAACATGGAAGCAACTGTTGTCTTTATGAATGCTTTATTGCAGTAATTTGCAAGTACAAAGGAAGAAACAGAGACAGAAGTTATCAGTACAGATTATCACATTTAGACTGAATTTGCAAACTATGTTCTTTTAATTAATATAAAAGTCAAAGATAGAAATGCCAAAAGCAAAAATGATTCAGATCAAAATCCTTGTCATCATCCAGTCGTCTCACAGTTGGCCCAAACCTGGCTGAGGAGCAGATTTAACAAACCCCTTATTTAAATCTCCAAGCAGAACCCCGTTTCTGGAGTAGAAAACTTTAGCCAAAGACGGATCCATGGGAGAAGGAATGTACTCCTCACATTGTTTGCCACCAAGGCTTGGTGCACATTCAACTGAGTAGCTAAAAAAAAATGTACCATGATCAAACATGCAACTGTTTGAAACGATTCCGCTGCGGAGATCAATGGAGCAACTACCAAGCAGGTCCCTTTTCCAATATGTATCGTCGTCATAAACCGTGAATGTAAGTTTGTCATAGTTATTTACAACAATGGGTCCAAAATCAAATGACTCTGTCCAATTGGGATTGTCAGACTCATCTATCCTTTCAGTACGCTTTTCCTGGTTAGTATATTTAACAACCACTGAAGCGTCTGTCTCAGAGCAACAATCACCATACAGTCCCCTAGCATAAAGATTGTACACCCTCAATACTGCAAGACCTTTTCCAGCTGGACAGCAGTTTGACCTAATATTCTGGTTGCCGTTACACACACAAGCACAGGGATCTCTGCTGTTGGATTTGTGTCCAATTTGACAGGATTCTGAACATTTTTTTAGCACTGCATTCTCCTTAATATACTTTTCCACCTCTTCTTTAAGCCCACTTTTGGCAGGATGACCATCTGGCAGAATTGTGTGCAGAGGCTTCAGGTTGTAACTCACGATGTCAGGGGTAGTTTTAAGAGACTCTTTCCATGCGATATGGACACTGGGATCATTAGACCCTTGGAAGAACACAACATCATTTTTGTCCCCACCAACAACTTCTGTGATACGTTCACTAAACACAGAGTTGAAACTTTGACCATGGGTCAGTTTCTGTTTTTTTTCCTGACAGTTTTCATACATAGCCTTAATGCTTGCCATAGTATCAAAGTTAGCAGAAGCTTCAACTGACAGACAGTCACTAACTTCGGTAGCCGACAGCCCCTTTAAGGATGCCTCGCAGGTCTTAATCGATGTTGTTGCTTTTATCTCCCCTCCTAGGAAAACCTGTGTGATGTAATGTGTGCCATAAGTATCGATCAAATTGCGATATGGTAACCCAGAAGTATTTGGAGGAAGAGACTTCACAGCCGTTTTAAATTCGTGATGCAAAGGTGGGTTTGTTGTCAGTCTGTAGCTGTGAAGGAATGAAAACAGATAAAACAAGTTACTTTTTGTCACAGACATACTTTATGCATATCAGCTTAATGCAAAGTTGTATAGTAAGTTCTGCCTTGACACTCACTTGTAGTAGCTACAGCTAACAGAATGGCTGGTAAAGGTGTAGCGGTCTTGTTTTGACTTTGCCATGCCAAATTCAGCCACCTTGGAATGGGAACCTCCAATACCAAAACCCACTGGGAGACAAGGAATATTAAGACCAATTTTCCAGTTGTTGGACACAGATGATGTGGAGCTATTGACGAGAGATTCAACAGAATCATAGACCATACTGGAGACCTTCAAATTGCATTTCGGGACATTTCTCCAGTCCACCACAGAGACTGGGATCTTTTGTTTCTCTCCATTCTGGTAGCTGTTTCCATACATTCTGCAAGAGCCATTTCCAAGGTCCCATGTTTCAGTGTCGATGACATAGGCAGCTTTTCTTTGCATTTTGACAATGTAAAGCCTTCTCCACCCAGGTTGTAACCTGGAACAAAGTGAGCAGTTTTACATTCCTCCGGTGAACCAATGAAACTCACAGTGGTTGAGAGACACAGAGGACTGAATGTCCAGGTCAGGAGCAGGAGCTGCAGAAGTCTAGTCATCTGTGAAAAAAAATAATTTAAATGTTTAAATTGCATAGCAAAAGATTCACAAACATACACATATGCACAGAAAAATTCTGCTTCAGGATATTTAGTAAATAACCATATATAGAATTTGGAACAGCAAAAATGACAGTTTAGGTGAAAGTTTTTAAAGTCTTACTCTGACAGAAGACTGCAAGCTCTGATCGTCTAAAGTGTCTGGCTGCTCTTATACTATTGATGTGAAGGTGGAGCTTTTCTTATCAGCTTATTTATCTTGTAAACAGGGTTTACTGTTACATCACATATGGATACTTATGCAATTTATATTCGTTAATTCTTTCAAACTTTTTGCCACTTCCAACATTTTTTTAACCTTTCTGTGCTGGTTAATAAAGCAACTTGGATGGTAGCTATCAATGATTTTAGTAATCAATTAACCTAGTCATTATTTTTTGGTTAAGCGAACAGTAGATACTTTTGCTAAAACATGCCCCAATATGCAAGTGTTTAGAACTTTAAAATGCAAATTCACAGTGCAACATCCATCCATCCATCCATCCATCCATCCAGCTGTCTTCTTCCGCTTTTCCGGGGTCGGGTCACGGGGGTAGCAGCTTCACAAGGGAGGCCCAGACTTCCCTCTCCCCTACCACTTGTTCCAGCTCCTCCGGGGAAACCCCAAGGTGTTCCCAGGCCAGCCGAGAGACATAGTCCCTCCAGCGTGTCCTGGGTCTTCCCTGGGGCCTCCTCCCGGTGGGACGTGCCCGGAACACCTCACCAGGAAGGCGTCCAGGAGGCATCCTGACCAGATGCCCGAGCCACCTCAACTGACTCCTCCCAGGCACCCTATGGAGAAAACCCATTTCGGCCGCTTGTATCTGTAATCTCGTTCTTTCGGTCATGACCCAAAGCTCATAACCATAGATGAGGGTGGGAACGTAGATCGACTGGTAAATCGAGAGCTTCGCTTTTTAGCTCAGCTCTCTCTTCACCACGACGGACCGGTATAGCACCCGCTTGACTGCAGATGCTGCGCCAATCCCCCTGTCAATCTCCCGCTCCCTTCTTCCCTCATTCGTGAACAACATCCCGAGATACTTGAACTCCTCCACTTGGGGCAGGCCCCCTCCTACTCCCCCCCGACCCGGAGAAGGCACTCTACCCTTTTCCGGCTGAAGACCATGGCCTCGGATTTGGAGGCACTGATCGCCATCCCAGCCGCTTCACACTTGGCTGCAAACAGCTCCAGCGAGAGCTGCAGATCACAACCCGATGAAGCCAAAAGACCGCATCATCCGCAAAAGGAGAGATGCAATCCTAAGGCCACCAAAATGGATCCCTCAACACCTTGGCTCGCCAAGAAATTCTGTCCATAAAAGTCAAGAACAGAATCTGTGACAAAGGGCAGCTCTGGCGAGTCCAACTCTCACCGGAAATGAGCCCGACTTACTGCTGGTAATGTGGACCAGACTCCGACACTGGTCATATAGGGACCTGACAGCCCGTATCAAGGAGCCCGGTACCCCATACTCCCGGAGAACCCCCCACAGAGCTCCCCAAGGGACAATGTCGAACGCCTTCTCCAAGTCCACAAAACACATGTAGACTGGTTGGGCGAACTCCCATGCACCCTCCAGGACCCTGCTGAGGGTATAGAGCTGGTCCAGTGTTCCACGACCAGGACGAAAACTACACTGCTCTTCCTGAATACAAGGTTCATCAATCCGATGGACCCTCCTCTCCAGAACCCCGGAATAGATCTTGCCAGGGAGGCTTAAGAGTGTGACCCCCTGTAATTGGAGCACACCTCCTGTCCCTTTTGAACAGGGGGACCACCACCCCAGTCTGCCAATCCAGGGGAACTGCCCCCGATATCCATGCGCATCAGCCAACACAACCCTACAACAAACAGAGCCTTAAGGAACTCCGGGCAGATCTCATCCACCCCCGGGGCCCTGCCACCAAGGAGCTTTTTGACCACCTCAACAACCTCGTCCCCAGAGATTTGAGATTTGTTGAGTTGAGGTCACCAGCACACCATCCCCACTGTAGACAGTGTTGGTGCTGTACTACTTCCCCTCCTGAGATGCTGGATGGTGGACCAGAATCGTCTTGAAGCCGTATGGAAGTCTGACTTTTTGCCTCAGCAACCACCCGAGCCTAATGCCGCTTCACCTGCCAGTACCCATCAGATGCTTCCGGAGTCCCACAGGCCAAAAAGGCCCACTAGGACTCCTTCTTCAGCCTGACAGCATCCCTCACCGAAGGTGCCCACCAACGGGTTTGAGGATTGCCGCCACGACAGGCTCCAACAACCTTGCGGCCACAGCTCCGATAGGCCGCCTCGACCATGGAGGCATGGAACATGGTCCACGTCCCCCACCTCCCCAGGACATGTTCAAAGTTCTGCCGGAGATGGAAGTTAAAGCTCTGTCTCACAGGGGATTCCACCAGACGTTCCCAGCAGACCCTCTCAACACGTTTGGGCCTGCCAGGTCTGACCGGCATCCTCCCGCACCAGCGGACCCAACTCACCACCAGGTAGTGGTCAGTGGACAACTCCGCACCTCTCTTCACCCGAGTGTCCAAGACGTATGGCTGCAGATCCGATGAAATAATGACAAAGTTAATCATCGAACTGCGGCTAGGGTGTCCTGGTGCCAAGTGCACATATAGACACCCTTATGCTTGAACATGGTGTCCGTTATGGACAATCCATGATGGGCATAGAAGTCCAACAAGAGAAAACCACTCGAGTTCAGATCTGGGGGGCCGTTCCTCCCAACCACGCCCCTCCAGGCATCACTGTCATTGCCCACATGAGCGTTGAAGTCCCCCAGCAGAACAAGGGAGTCCCCAGGAGGAGCACACTCCAGTACCCCCTCTAGGGACTCCAATAAGGGTGGGTAATCTGAAATGTTGTTTAGTCCATAAGCACAAACAACAATCAGGACCCGTCCCCCCACCTGTAGGCGGAGGGAGGCTACCCTCTCGTTCACCAGGGTAAACCCTGATGTACAGGCACCAAGATGGGGAGCAACAAGTATGCCCACTCCTGCCCGATGCCTCTCACCTTGGGCAACTCCAAAGTGGAAGTATGTCCAGCCCCTCTCAAGGAGAAAGGTTCCAGAACCAGAGCCATGCGTCGAGGTGAGACCTACTATTTCTAGCCAGAACCTCTCAACCTCACACATTAGCTCTGGCTCCTCCCCACCAGAGAGGTGACATTCCACATCCCAAGAGCTTGCTTCTGCAACCGAGGATCAGACCGCCAGGGTACCCTCCCTCGGCCGCTATCCATCACACAATGCACCCGACCCCTTTGGCCCCTCTCACAGGTGGTGGGCCCATGGGAGGGGGGGGCCATGTTTCCTCTTTGGGCTGAGCCCGGCCGGGCTCCATGGGTAAAAGCCCGGCCACCAGGCACTCGCCATCATGCCCCTCCCTGGCTCCAGAGTGGGGCCCCGGTGACCCGCGTACAGGCGAGGGAACACCAAGTCCAAAGGTCTTTTCCATCATAGGGGTCTTCGGGCTGCACTTTGTCTGGTCCCTCACCTGCCATGGATGACCCTACCAGGGGCATGAAGCCCCAGACAGCATAGCTCCCATTATCATTGGGGCACTCAAACCCCTCCACCATGATAAGGTGGCAGACCAAGGAGATGTCATGGCAAAAAAACATAAAAGCTTGAGTTTATTGCCCAGAAAATAGCATTTTCAAAATATTGAATTTAGATTAATACATTTTTGTTACATTTTTAAGAATAGTGAACAATATTTATGATAACCTAGCTTTTTAGATCAACTTAAGTAGAAAAAAATTTCACTATAGTCAGCATCTACATGCTCAGAACTCAGACTTGCTCTGCCATTAGTACCTGTTTACCCAGGAGCTGAAAACAGTCGTTCTTATGGTGACAGGAATGCACAGAAAGGACTTTGCATGTTGTGCCAGAGTCGGACAGCATCCTTCATCTGTCTGACTGTATCGCCATAAACCGTGAATTTAAGTTTGTCATGGCTATTTACAACAATGGGTCCAAAATCAAATGACTCGGAGCAACTGGGGTTGTCAGTATGATCTAAAACTCTAGTACCCTTTTTCTGGTTAGTATATTGAAGGTTTTCCACCAAAGGAGTGGGTTTTATTTTGGATTTTCTTCTTAACTTGCTCTTGAGTCAGATGATGATTGAAGTCCATTGTTCAGGAAAATGTTTTCTTCTTGTTGTCTGCTTGTTTACTGGATTTTAGATCAAAACTTGTTTGCATTGATTTCTTTACATTAGGGTCTTGGTTTGCACCATGGTTTGCACTTTGAGTACTAATTCAGGAGGTAAAATTTAAGTCTACTGAATTTGGGATAGCAGAAATTAAGACGATGTTGGGGCATTCTGGTTTGAACACAAAGTTTTTATTCCGCCTTAATATAATATCAGGTCTGGAGGACCTTCACTGGAGCTGCTTGAAAGTCTGAACCCTATGTGGCTGTCTTATGATTATGAACCAGTTTAGGGAATATAGACAGAGTTGCATTCTTATCCACTCAGTAAAACAGTTTCCCCCTCAAATGGAACAAGGGTTTGACTTAGTTCTTCTGCAAAATATGACTGTTCAGGTATCAGATCTATATGACTGTGTCTATCTTTGTTGGATCTGATAGTGTAACTGGTACTTAATGATTGAACTGTGCCTGTTGTGCAAACGAGCCCCCAGTTCCCTTTGGGTATTTGTCAAAATTTCCTCTTCCTCTTACTGCAATATGCACAATCCAGCTGTTATATTGTTTATCTGCTTTTGTTCTGTATCCTATGATAACAAGAATGAAGCCTGTTCTTATTAAGAGCCTCTTATTGTGTATTATCTTGTGAACAGGGTGTACTGTTACATCCCTAAAAATAACCTGCAAGCAGCAGAGTAATCTTAATATATGCTCATTTAAATGCCCTTGTGATTATTAGATCACAATGATGTCTGTTTAGCAGATTGTTTTAGCAACTATGATTCAGAACAAGACAAATTGAAGCTATTTTCCTGCAGACGTAAATCTAGTTTTAGTATTATTGTAACAAAATATACAAGACAAAAAACAATAAATGACAAGAAGCTCATCAGATGCATTTCATATTTTTAGTCACTGATCTCAGAGTTGCATTCTGCTAAAAGAAAATTGCTGAATTAAATTGTATTATATAATCAGACATCTTGTTTTTGAAAAGCTTATAAGTTTGACAGGCAATGCTCCTTAGAGGAAGCGTTTCTACAAAATGGTGCCAGACACGTGCAAATTATCTTCAACAGCTTTAACTTAAGAAAACCACAAAAAATTACACATCTTGTTGTTGGTGAACTTTTAGCCCTATGCATTTTTCAGAATTTGACATTCCTTTCAGAATGAAGAAAGTTGCCATTTCTGGTGTAATGAGACTACTTAGTAAATTAAAATATTTCTCTTCAAAATAAGACCAAACATCTTCTATAAGTCACATAGTAAAGTAGAGTGCTGTTGATGAACTTTTGCCTGTATTTATTATGAACTATTGTCTAAACTTGATCTTTCCTTAAATGTTTTCGAAAACTATCTGCTTTCATGTAAGCTTTAATGAATGCTGCTTGTCTTGAACATCTTGATTATATGATTTTTAAACCATTATATTAAATTTACTTATGGATCTATTCTGAAAAGGGGTTATTAATGAACTGAAAAACGACTCATACTTCTATTCTAGAATTAGTGTCTCTTTTTAACATCATATGGTACAAAATGCTACAATGGCCCGATACACATCAGGGCCAACCCTTCTCCGTATGATTTTAATACTTAAGATAATGTAGCAAATGATTCTAGCAAAGTCCAAACCTACAAGTTTCAATGTGATCTGGACAGTCACGCAAAAATAATTTCACCAAACAGACATTTTCTCTTCATGGGTTGCAACAGAAAATTATCTGTCTCAATGTAGCCCAGTCCACTGCGTCCTCCACACTAACACTAACTAACTTCCTGTCAGCTTTGACCAGAGACCACTGTCCTGATTTTTTTCTTTTAATATTACTTGTAGTATTAAAGTTAAAATGTACTCTTTTTCTATTCTCTATTCTTTACAAATTGTTATCTCATGATGAAAATTTAACATGATTCTCATATCATAAGATTTTGCTTAGAAGACTGCAACAGCAGAAAGGGGATGTTTTTTATGTTTGATTGTTTCTTTAAAGATTGCACTAGGTAAAGGAAAACTAGACATTGTAGACGAGCAACAAATTCTCACAGTCTGCCTGTGGTCAGCTTTGCTTCTCTGTTTTCAAAAGATCGTATCATCTCATATGATCAAACTTCTTCCTTGTAAAAAGGAAGACATGCAGCAGAGTAGTCAGAGAGAATTTTGTAAAAAGATTTAAAGAAGGGTTAGGTTATAAAATAATATTCCAAGCTCTTAATATCAGACAGAGCTCCATTCAATCTATCACTTGAAAGGAGAAATAATCAGACATCTTGTTTTTGAAACGATAAGTTTGACAGGCAATGCTCTTTAGAGGAAGCGTTTCTACAAAATGGTGCCAGACACGTGCAAATTATCTTTAACAGCTTTAACTTAAGAAAACCACAAAAATCACACATCTTGTTGTTGGTGAACTTTTAGCCCTATGCATTTTCACAATTTGACATTACTTTTTAGAATGAAGAAAGTTGCCATTTCTGGTGTAGTGAGACTTCTTAGTAAATAAAATTATTTATCTTCAAAATAAGACCAAACATCTTCTATAAGTCACATAGTAAAGTAGAGTGCTATTGATGAACTTTTGCCTGTATTTATCATCAACTATTGTCCAAACTTGATCTTTCTTTAAATATTTTCTAAAACTCCATCTGCTTTTATGTAAGCTTTAATGAGTGCACCTTGTCTTGAACATCTTGATTATATGATCTTTAAACCAGTACATTAAATATACTTATGGTTGTAATCTGAAAAGGGGTTACTACTTAAATGGAAAAAGGACTCATACTTCCTTCTAGTATTTAATGTGTCTTTTTTAATATCACATGGTACAAAATTCTACAATGGCTCAATACACAGAGGGGCCTTCTCTATTCTTTGCAAATTGTTATCTCATGATGAAAATTTAACATGATTCTCATATCATAAGATTTTGCTTAGAGGACTGCAACAGCAGAAAGGGGATGTTTTTATGTGATTGTTTCTTTAAAGATTGCACTAGGTAAAGGAAAACTAGTTCTATACACGAGCAACAAATTCTCACATTCTGCCTGAGGCTTTGCTTCTCTGTTTTCACAAGATTGTATCATCTCATATGATCAAACTTCTTCCATGTAAAAAGGAAGACATGCAACAGACTGGTTAGAGAGAATTTTGTAGAAAGATTTAAAGAAGGGTTAGGTTATAAAATAATATTCCAAGAACTTAATATCAGCCAGAGCTCCATTCAATCTATCACTTGAAAGGAGAAAGCATATGGAATAAATGCAAAATTACCAATTTATGGCCACCTAATATGACAAGTTATTAATCAGAGAATGCCAAGAGGCCATAATGACTGTAATCATTCTATCAGTCAAGTTTTTTTGTATAGCACATTTCAGCAACAAGGTAGTTCAAAGTTTTACACCATAAAAACACAAAAATACAAAGTCATAAAATTACCATACAGTCAACAATTGAGAAAACCAGAAGCAAACATTACATGCCATCATCAAAATCATCAATACACATCAAATATGTTAGTTTATCATGGTTCAAAAGCAACTCTGAACAGGTGGGGGTTTGTATGAATTTTTACCACATGACTAAATAGCTGCTCTATTTGTAGGTACATCTCACATTTATTGTTTTGGACACAGCTTGATGCATTAATCTTTGATTTAGTCATTAAAGTCATTACTATGTAATGATGACGAAAACTTCCATACTAATGTAGGTTTTTGTCCCTTAGCATGAACAAAAACCTCCATTACTTACATACAACATGTATAATTTTAACATAGTTAAACATGTTTATGTATAACTACATAAACATGTAGAAATACCTTTGATTGTGTGGTTATACCACTGATCACCTGTTAAATCATCACATGAGGTCTGCCACAGGCATGTCATTTATTTACATGATTCCAGGTGCAAAAGTGGAACTGATCACCCTATTTAAATGAGGACTTTTCACTTTACTGGTTGTTATCATGAAGAGAGTTGGAGAGCAGAGTGGCCATAAAAAGAAGATGAAGTTGAAAGCCATGGAGATATTTTAATAATATTTTGATATTATTAAGGTATAATAATAATTAAAGCTGCAAGCAGCCTCGTGCGGCCCTCGCAGCAAGCGCTGCTCCGGCTCACTGGCCACCGCGGAGTTCCAGCCACCTGAGCTCTCACCCGTTTCTAGAGCGGCACCCGCTTCCGCCACAGCGGGAGCTGTCGCGAACCTTCCGCCCGATCGCCCGGCAGACTACACACGTGGATCACAAAAATCTGGTGCAGATCGGTCCATTTACGGCGGAGATATAGCTGATGGATTAACCTAGGGGGCGTAGTGGAGTCAAATTACATTTCAAAACATTTGAGCTCTTTAAAGGTTACCACAGGTCTTACATTTCAAGTTTGGTGCCAATCGGATCATCCATGTGTAATTTAAAGACAATCGTATGAATATGGCGAGGGTCTGATATTCGCCATTTGGCCACGCCCACACTGTTCAAACAGCATGGACAGATTTCATCACCTTATCATTGTAAGTGAGTTTGCACTGGATTAAATCCATATAAAAGACAGAGAAAAGTTAGACATACTGCAGGAAAAAAAGGTGACTTTCCGTCGGACGTGGGTGGGGTTAATGACCTAATCATTCTATCCAGGTAGTGCAGCACATCTAAAGTCACCAGGTTACTCAGAACCCATCCAAACACAGAACAGATGCTTAGAACAGATAATGTGCCAAACTTTCTCCAGCTGAACAGAAACAAAACTGAAGTTATTATCTTTGGACCTAAAGAGGAACAATCTAGAGTCAGTGCAAAGCTTCAGTTATTACAACTAAAAATCAGCAATCAGGCCCGAATCCTGGGAGTAGTGATGGACACTGACCTGAACCTTCATAGCCACATAAAGACAGTCACAAAGATGGCCTACTATAACCTGAAGAACATTTCCAGGATTAAAGGACTAATGTCTCAGCCAGATCTAGAGAAACTCATCCATGCGTTTATCTTCAGCCACATTGATTATTACAACTGCGTCTTCACAGGTCTGTCCAACCAATCAAACAGCTGCAGCTGATCCATAATGCTGCTGCTCGTGTTCTCACTAAAACCAGGAAGATAGAGCACATAACACCAGTTTTAAAGTCCCTCCACTGGCTCCTGTAGCTCAAACAATAGACTTTAAAATACTGTTGTTAGTTTATAAATCACTGAATGGTTTAGCATCACAATACATTAAAGATTTGCTGCTGTTGTATCAACCTTCCAGACCTCTCAGGTCTTCTGGTTCTGGTCTGCTCTACATCCCCAGAACCAAATGAGGAGAAGCAGCATTTAGCATCTATGCACCACAAATCTGGAACAAACTTCCAGAAAATTGTAAAAGAGCTGAAACACTGACTTCCTTTAAATCTAAATTAAAAACCCAATTGTTTAGAGTTGTAGTTGAAATGTAATAAATAGCAAAAGAATTGACAAAACCTGACTTGATGTTTTGTTTTGATTGTAGATTCAAGGTTGCATTGAGATTTGTTCTTTGATTTGGTGTAAAGCACTTTTAAATGCCTTGCTGCTGAAATGTGCTTTCTTTAACTAGGAAGAAAGTAAACAGATCTCAAAGCAAAAATTAATCCCTTAAAGCTCACATAAATGCTGAAGAGCCATGGCATTAAAATTAAAATTAATTTAAACTCTAATTTAAACTCTAAGAATGAGTTTAAAGTTCATTCAAATCATTGATTTTTATTTGATTTGATCAAAATCAAAACAAATTTTGTTTTGATTTCAAACAAAATCCGATTTGAAAAAATAAATAAAAAATTCACTGTGAAAATGTCAAATATTTACAAAAATATTTTTTATAATTTAGAATTACAATATATACTGTAAATTTCTTAAACTGATGTAAAAATATTGCAAACAACAGTTTTACAACATTATTAGCATGAAAATTAAGGCAATTCTTCATTCGTTTCTATGCAATTTTTGAAAAAAACATCATAAGTCAAAACAAGGGAGCTGCGTTAGCTTGACTGTCAACCGTCATATTCAACCCTTCGAGGGTGGGGGGATGGAGGCGTGCGTGCGTGCGTGCGTGCGTGCGTGTGTGCTAAAGATCGAGCCAGAACCGCACACAGTAAAAATCTCTGCTGGGATCCAAACCGCTCTTAGAACTACCGGAGGTTCAAATTCTGCTTATTCATTTTTAGCTTACAGAAAAAGCACCAAATAAACAAAACCGAACTGAGAAATAAGATTTAAGCTTTGGCGTGCGCTACGTACAAGATGTTTTCGCTGGGATGCAAACCGCTCTTAGAAGTACCGGAGGTTCAAATAAAAAAAGCGAACTGAGAAATAAGATTTAAGCTTTGGCGTGCGCTACGTACAAGATGTTTTGACAGAGAATCTTTTTTTTTTCTCCACAATTTTGTTAATTATAAAGATGATTCAATAATAAAAATATCAGAAATTCTTCTTTTCTTACTTCAGGGAAAATTAATAAGCAGAGTGCAGCTGCAGGCGCTGCTCTCTCCGATAAAATCCTGCATGCTTCTGTGCACGTAGATAGCTTAGCTGTTAGCTTGACTGTGAACCGTCATATTCATATTCTGTTCTCTAGTGCTAATAAGTGATATAACGCAAATATAGGAGATGGAAATGTATACTTACATAATAAAACGCACATGCAGGCGGGATTAAGGAAGGATTGATCGTTAATGTTATCCGTGGAGGCTATTTTTTATCCCAACGAGCCAGCAGAAGTATCGAAAACAACGTAACTGTGGAACTACAAAATACACAGATGCATCTTTGGGAATTGCAGTGGTAAAAATGTACATAGTCATGTATGGCGTGATAGTGACACCAAGTGGTTAATATCGCCATTACAGCACCTCTCATACTGTGTAATTCTCGCCTTATTCATGTGTGGAGTAACAGTGACACCAAGAGGACTTAATGGGAATAACATTTTTTTTCTAAAAAATCTAAAATTACAGAAAATCCGTTGAATTTAGAATATGGCTCCAAGAGACATTTTTGTTCGTCCTGAAAAGATACACATATGTACCAAGTTTGGTAATTCTAGGTTAAAGCATGACTTGGGGCTGATCATTTAAAATTTTCTAGCCGGCGCCATAAATACATTAGGCCACGCCCACCAAATTTTATTATGGATTTCTTTCAGGAGGTGGATAAAGATCCATCCTAGAGTTTGGAGAAGTTTGGCCCAAAACTGTGGAATTCAGAGCCAAACGAATGACAGCGGCGTTAGAGGTCACTTGACGCCGCCACGCCCTGCTCCATCAAAGCCGGTCGGGCTGGAATCCAAAATACACCAGCATGTCTTCTGTTTCTGGAAAACTTTCAAGTTGATTAGGTCAAAGGTGTAAGATAGCGACCGTTCCCAGTAAAACATGACACTTCCTGTTCTCAGGGGGCGTGGCCTGAGTGATGTCATCATTTGACCACAGGGTCTTTTATGTCAAACTATGATGATCAATCACTGAAAGTTTGGTTCCTCTGAGAGTTTTAGTGTAGGAGTTATAAGAGTTTTATGTTTCATGGCGAATAGTCAAAGTTTGACACATAGCCACGCCCACATACTTTGAAGTACGAAAATTCCTTTGATAACTTTTCACCTTTGATGCCTCAAGTGTGTGCTGAGCGATTTTGAAGTCTGTATCTGAAAAACTGTAGGAGGAGTTCGATCAAATACGAAGGCTGTAAACATCAAAAATGGGGTCAATTTTGGAACTTTATTCCAAAATGGCCGACTTCCTGTTGGGTTGAGACCATGGCTCCAAGAGACTTTTTTGTACGTCCTGACAAGATACAAATGTGTGCCAAGTTTCATAATTCTAGGTTAAACCATAGCTTGGGGCTGATCATTTAAAATTTTCTAGGGGGCGCTATAGAGAAATTAGGCCACGCCCACCAAATTTTATTATGGATTCCTGTCTTGGGGTGGATAAAGATCCATCCTTATGAGTTTGGAGCAGCTCGCCCCAAAACTGTGGAATTCAGAGCCAAACGTATGACAGCGGCGTTAGAGGTCACTTCGCCACGCCGCCACGCCCACCTGCTCCATCAAAGCCGGTCGGGGCTGGAATCTTCAATACAGCAACATGTTTCCTGTCTGTTAACACAGTTTCATGTTGATTAGTTCAAAGGTGTAATATAGAGACCGTTCCCAGTAAAACATGACACTTCCTGTTCTCAGGGGGCGTGGCCTTAGTGATGTCATCATTTGACCCCAGGGTATTTTAGGTCAACCCATGATGCTCAATCACTGAAAGTTTGGTTCCTCTGAGAGTTTTAGTGTAGGAGTTATAACTGTTTAGAGTTTCGTGGCGAGTCGGTGAACTTTGACCCCTGCTAACCCCCCTTCAGCATACTCAAAAAGTCACCGTTTTGATAACTTTTAATCGGCCATGCCTTATGATCAGACTGACCGAGTTTGAAGCCGATCAATCGAAATCCCTAGGAGGAGTTCGATCAAATCGAAAATGCTGTAAACGGCAAAAATCGGGTCAAAATGTGACCTTCGATCCAAAATGGCCGACTTCCTGTGATACTTGGACTATGACAATAATTGTAAATTCTGAGCGTCTTGGGGAGCTCTACAACTGTACCAAATTTCAAGTCTCTACGACAAAGTAAGTGAATAGCAAAGGGTCTTTTGAAAATTTCTAGGTGGCGCTGTTGAGCCATTTTTTGTGCGATTTTTGCGACGACCTTAAAATTCAAAATTTTTCACCAGTCTCTATGCTTCCGCCAAGTTTGGTGAGTTTTTGAATATGATAAATCCCCCAAAAAGGCCCCTCTTTTGGGGGGCAGAATAATAAGAAGAAGAATTAAAGCTGCAAGCAGCCTCGTCGGCCCTCGCAGCAAGCGCTGCTGCTGCTCGCCACCGCGGAGTTACAGCAGCCGCGGACGCTCTCGCACCGTTTCCAGAGCCGGCGCCCGCTCGCCGCAGCAGGAGCCGTCGCGAACCTTCCCCGCCCGATCGCCCGCCTCACAACACACGCGAATGTGTTCCGCAGCGCTCCCCGACGACTCACGAAAAATCTGGCGCAGATCGGTCCATTTACGGCGGAGATATAGCGGATGGATTGACCTAGGGGGCGCAGTGGAGTAAAATTACATTTCAAAACATTTGAGCTCTTTAAAGGTTACCACAGGTCTTACATTTCAAGTTTGGTTCCAATCGGATCATCCATGTGTGATTTAAAGACAATCGTATGAATTTGGCGAGGGTCTGACATTAGCGCACCTGGCCACGCCCACACTGTTCAGCCAGCATTGACAGATGTCATCAAGTTATAATTTTAAGTCAGTTTGCACTGGATGAAATAAAGCATGGCTTGGGGCTGATCATTTAAAATTTTCTAGGGGGCGCCATAAATACATTAGGCCACGCCCACCAAATTTTATTATGGATTTCTTTCAGGGGGTGGATAAAGATCCATCCTAGTGAGTTTGGAACAGCTCGGCCCAAAACTGTGGAAATCAGAGCCAAACGAATGACAGCGGCGTTAGAGGTCACTTCGGCATGCTGCCACGCCCACCTGCTCCATCCAAGCCGGTCGGGGCTGGAATCTTCAATACAGCAACATGTTTTCTGTCTATGGAAAAAGTTTCAAGTTGATTAGTTCAAAGGTGTAAGATAGTGACCGTTCCCAGTAAAACATGACATTTCCTGTTCTGAGGGGGCGTGGTCTTAGTGATGTCATCATTTGACCACAGGGTCTTTTAGGTCAACCCATGATGATCAATCACTGAAAGTTTGGTTCCTCTGAGAGTTTTACTGTAGGAGTTATAAGAGTTTTATGTTTCATGGCGAATAGTCAAAGTTTGACACATAGCTACGCCCACATACTTCGAAGTACGAGAATTCCTTTGATAACTTTTCACCTTTGATGCCTCAAGTGTGTGCTGAGCGATTTTGAAGTCTGTATCTGAAAAGCTGTAGGAGGAGTTCGATCAAATACGAAGGCTGTAAACATCAAAAATGGGGTCAATTTTGGAACTTCATTCCAAAATGGCCGACTTCCTGTTGGGTTGAGACCATGGCTCCAAGAGACTTTTTTGTACATCAGGACAATATACAGATGTGTAAGAAGTTTCGTAATTCTAGGTTAAAGCATGGCTAGGGGCTGGTCATTAAAAATTTTCTAGGGGGCGCCATTAAGAAATTAGGCCACGCCCACCAAATTTTATTATAGATTCCTGTCGGGGGGTGGGTAAAGATCCATCCTAGTGAGTTTGGAGAAGTTTGGCCCAAAACTGTGGAATTCAGAGCCAAACGTATGACAGCGGCGTTAGAGGTCACGCCACGCCCACCTGCTCCATCAAAGCCGGTCGGGGCTGGAATCCCTTATAGAGCCACATGTTTCCTGTCTGTTAACATAGTTTCATGTTGATTAGTTCAAAGTTGTAATATAGGGACCGTTCCCAGTAAAACATGACACTTCCTGTTCTCAGGGGGCGTGGCCTTAGTGATGTCATCATTTGACCCCAGGGTATTTTAGGTCAACCCATGATGCTCAATCACTGAAAGTTTGGTTCCTCTGAGAGTTTTACTGTAGGAGTTATAACTGTTTAGAGTTTCGTGGCGAGTCGGTGAACTTTGACCCCTGCTAGCCCCCCTTCAGCATACTCAAAAGTCACCGTTTTGATAACTTTTAATCGGCCATGCCTTATGATCAGACTGACCGAGTTTGAAGCCGATCAATCGAAATCCCTAGGAGGAGTTCGATCAAATCTGAGGCTGTGCAAAAATCGGGTCAAAATGTGACCTTCGATCCAAAATGGCCGAGTTCCTGTGATACTTGCACCATGACAATAATTGTAAATTCTGAGCGTCTTGGGGAGCTCTACAACTGTACCAAATTTCAAGTCTCTACGACAAAGTAAGTGAATAGCAAAGGGTCTTTTGAAAATTGCTAGGTGGCGCTGTTGAGCCATTTGTTTTGCGATTTTTGCAACGACCTTAAAATACGTAAATTTTAAACAGTCTCTATCGTCCAGCCAAATTTGGTGAGTTTTTGAATATGTTAAAGCCTCCAAAAAGGCAATTCATTTGGGTGGAAGAATAATAAAGAATAATAAACAATACAGATACAATAGGCCTTCGCAGCGCTTTGCTGCTCGGGCCTAATTAAAGCTGCAAGCAGCGTCGGCCGTCCAGCAAGCGCCCGCTCCGGCTCACTGGCCACCGCGGAGTTCAGCCGCGCGAAAGCTCGCAGGCGCGCCGCAGCAGGAGCTGTCACGAACCTTCCCCGCCCGATCGCCCGCCAGACGACACACATGAAAGCGTTCGGCAGCGCTCCCCGACAACTCACAAAAAATCTGGCGCAGATCGGTCCATTTCTGGAGATATAGCTGATGGATTAACCTAGGGGCAGTGGAGTCAAATTACATTTCAAAACTTTTGAGCTCTTTCAAGGTTACCACCGGTCTTACACTTCAAGATTGGTTCCAATCGGCTCATCCATGTGTGATTTAAAGACAATCGTATGAATATGGCGAGGTCTGATATTCGCCATTTGCACGCCAACACTGTTCAACCAGCATTGACAGATGTCATCACCTTATCATTTTTGAGTTTGCACTGGATTAAATCCATATGCTCGGGTCTGATATTGTATTTTATCAGACCCGAGCGCAAAGTCACTTGCATACCGCCACGCCCACCTGCTCCATCAAAGCCGGTCGGGCTGGAATCCAAAATACACCAGAAAGTCTTCTGTGTCTGGAAAAACTTTCAAGTTGATTAGGTCAAAGGTGTAAGATAGCGACCGTTCCCAGTAAAACATGACACTTCCTGTTCTCAGGGGGCGTGGCCTGAGTGATGTCATCATTTGACCACAGGGTCTTTTGGGTCAACCCATGATGATCAATCACTGAAAGTTTGGTTCCTCTGAGAGTTTTACTGTAGGAGTTATAAGAGTTTTATGTTTCATGGCGAATAGTCAAAGTTTGACACATAGCCACGCCCACATACTTTGAAGTACGACAATTCCTTTGATAACTTTTCACCTTTCATGCCTCAAGTGTGTGCTGAGCGATTTTGAAGTCTGTATCAGAAAAACTGTAGGAGGAGTTCGATCAAATACAAAGGCTGTAAACATCAAAAATGGGGTCAATTTTGGAACTTTATTCCAAAATGGCCGACTTCCTGTTGGGTTGAGACCATGGATCCAAGAGACTTTTTTGTACATCAGGACAATATACAGATGTGTAAGAAGTTTTGTAATTATAGGTTAAAGCATGGCTTGGGCCGGTCATTTAAAATTTTCTAGGGGGCGCTATAGAGAAATTAGGCCACGCCCACCAAATTTTATTATGGATTCCTGTCTTGGGGTGGATAAAGATCCATCCTAGTGAGTTTGGAGAAGTTTGGCCCAAAACTGTGGAATTCAGAGCCAAACGTATGACAGCGGCGTTAGAGGTCACTTCGCCACGCCGCCACGCCCACCTGCTCCATCAAAGCCGGTCGGGGCTGGAATCCCTTATAGAGCCACATGTTTCCTGTCTGTTAACACAGTTTCATGTTGATTAGTTCAAAGGTGTAATATAGGGACCGTTCCCAGTAAAACATGACACTTCCTGTTCTCAGGGGGCGTGGCCTTAGTGATGTCATCATTTGACCCCAGGGTATTTTAGGTCAACCCATGATGCTCAATCACTGAAAGTTTGGTTCCTCTGAGAGTTTTAGTGTAGGAGTTATAACTGTTTAGAGTTTCGTGGCGAGTTGGTGAACTTTGACCCCTGCTAGCCCCCCTTCAGCATACTCAAAAAGTCACCGTTTTGATAACTTTTAATCGGCCATGCCTTATGATCAGACTGACCGAGTTTGAAGCCGATCAATCGAAATCCCTAGGAGGAGTTCGATCAAATACGAAGGGTGTAAACGGTAAAAATCGGGTCAAAATGTGACCTTCGATCCAAAATGGCCGACTTCCTGTGATACTTGCACTATGACAATAATTGTAAATTCTGAGCGTCTTGGGGAGCTCTACAACTGTACCAAATTTCAAGTCTCTACGACAAAGTAAGTGAATAGCAAAGGGTCCTTTGAAAATTGCTAGGTGGCGCTGTTGAGCCATTTTTTTTGCGATTTTTGCAACGACCTTAAAATTCAAAATTTTTCACCAGTCTCTATGCTTCCGCCAAGTTTGGTGAGTTTTTGAATATGATAAATCCCCAAAAAAGGCCCCTCTTTGGGGGGGCAGAATAATAAGAAGAATAATAAACAGTACAAAAACAATAGGCCTTCGCAGCGCTTTGCTGCTCGGGCCTAATAATAAACAGTACAAAAACAATAGGCCTTCGCAGCGCTTTGCTGCTCGGGCCTAATAACAAACAACACAATTCTTCTAAATTTATATTTCAAAATGAAACAGCACAACAGTAAAAACATTTAAAAGAACTAATCCAAATTAAACAAATTGCATTTTTTTTGATAAGCAATATCTTCTGTTATTGGGGACTGCCATGTCTTGCACGGAGCAGGGCCGGCCCAAGCCTCCATCGGAGGCTGAATCATGTTACTGGCGGAGCATGCGGTACCTACCGTAGCCACCAGGGGCCCCCCAAAGGCAATTATTTTTTTTGTCCATAAAATACTGATTTCTAGATACAATATTCAATAGATTGTAAAATCAAATCACTTCATGATGACCTTGTGTGTTTTTGTTATTGTGATGACATAGAAATCATTATAAAATAAAATAAAATAAAATAAAATCAGCTCCACTGAGGGGGCCCCTTGGTGGCCCTGCGGCCCTAAATGGCTGCTTTGTTTGCTTTTGCTTTGGTCCGGCCCTGGGATGGAGGCATTGAAATTACCTCAAAATAACTCCCACTTCCATTCACCATTGATGCGGCTCGTACTGCTGCGTAACCCCCATCACGATATATAAAACCGCACGGTTCGATCTCACGAGATTTTGTCCGCATTTTGAATAACCATGGCAACGTAATTAGCGGGAAAAAAAATTAACCAAATTCAAATCAAAACAAATTCTAACTGACATTGTTTTGTGTCATAGACTCAAAACAGAGATAGAATTTTGCTCCCCCCTCACTCATACATGACAGTTTTCAGAGGATTAATTACCATAGCAACAGAACACAAGGAAGAGCAGAGATGTAGAAAACTACAGAGATGGCGGAACAAAGTGCCACGAAGTAAACATCTGATTTTTACTTTTGCTAAGTTTACTAACTGTAGATTTTTTGTGTCTAAGCAGATACTACAGAAGCACTTATTACAAACAAGATGGCAGAAGAGCAAAGAAAGTAAGTTCCATATGCCCCTAAACTGACAACCACTTTGTCAGTTTAGGGGCATTTAGTTTGCTTAGTCAAAATAAACTAAAAGCCTTCACATTTTTCACAGCAGGTATTTGCTGTACTGGGCATTATATGACTGGTTAAGCCAAACCACTGTTACTCAAGAGATTAGTGAGGACTTTTAAAATTAAGCTTACTGGAAATTTCAAAATAAAAGCCTCCAGTGACCTCAGGTCACTTATAAAGGCTGAAATAAGGCTAAAGTACATATGACTTTTGAACAATAACAATATTTGTTGTTAATTTGTTGCTAAGAGATGAGCGTGTTTTCTGGTAACAAAGTCCCACAAAGTAGACATCTGATTTTTACTTTTGCAAAATTTTCTAACTGTAAATTTCTTGTATCTAAGCAAATAAGCAGTTTTTTCAAAAGAGCTTATGCTTTATAAACAATAATATTACTTGTTATTGATTTGGTTTTAAGAGATGAGCATTTTTTTCTGGTAATGAACTGCCATGAAGTATAAATCTGATATTTTGTGTTGAATGTCTGTTTTATATACTTACCACCAGTGACAAAAAAGTACATTTTCACTTTGCTAAATTCACCAACTGCACAATTCTTAAATAGCATAAAATGAGTAGTATTTCTAAAGAGATGAAGAGATCTTATGTTTTTTGAACAATAGTATTTGTTAATCTGTTGCTAAGAGATAAGCATGTTTTCTGGTAACGAAGTGCCACGAAGTAAACATCTGATTTTTACTTTTGCTAAGTTTACTAACTGTAGACATTTTGTGTCTACGCAGATAAACAGTATTCCAAAAGTAAAATACTGCTAGACATGATTAGACATGATTTTAACAAAGCTCAACATTAAAAGTTTCTCTCCTTGATTTTAGCAATAAGTTATGTGATTCCAATAACAACCTAATAGAGGCATTAATAAAAAGATATACATAGTATATGTCATAGACAGGAAAGAAATTATAAATTTGATTATTACATTTATGTTGTTGTTGTTCATAGGACATGCAGTTGAAACAGTTGTAATTTCCTTCCACATTTTTTTCAAAGTATGAAAAGACCCACCCTCTGCTTCTGTTTCTTTTGCATTACATGTCTGTATAATACACCCTGAAGTTTATTGGCTTGCTAATCTGGTATACTTTAAAACATTGTCTGTCATAATGATACAAGAAAAGGCCCATGCAAATTAAGTTTTAGACATCAATAGCTAAAAGGTCTTTATTTGTTTAATGTGTCATTTTGTTGATCTTTACATCTTAAATCTGCTGGAAAGGTACAATCTCTCACTTTGTGGACAATGTACTGCACAGTCCAGTTCATAGTCCTAGTCACAGTTGTCAAACTTCAAACACTGACCTCCAAAGAGATTGTATTCCACATAACATTAATTATGTCTATTGATACTATTATTTTTTTAATGTTGTATTTCTTTCTCAACCTAATAATAAACCCAAATGATTTGTTGGTATTATCATACATTTCTGTATTGTAACATGTGCAGCTGCATCAAAAATGTGTGTATTTTAATGATAGACAAATTTACCAGGGGTGGCAATTTAAGAAGGTATTGTTGCTCCATAATTCCAAAAACTAATAATATTATTAATAAAGAGCATAATTCACATTTCAGATCAAAAAGGTTTTTATGAGTTTGTTCCATATTTTTAATGATGTTGCAGTTTCTGTCTGCATTTTTTCTATATTAAGGAAAAGTTCACCCTCTGCTGTTTATTAAAGCTCCGCAGTTTCTCCACTCACTAACCTGGTGCCTCTGAAAAGTTGCAGCTCTTATTGTTACCACAAAAACATGAAAAACTGAGCCATAATCTACATAATCTATATTACAGTGGTTACCGGCACATAAAGAGTTAAGACTTCCTGTTCTTGCTATATTTCTGTTGCTTATCCTTATAATATCCCATTTGATCATATAGCATGAATTAAGTCAGCTAATTTCTATGCACAGTGCTAAATGTCCACTGGGTGGTGCTATTGTGGTAAAAAAAAAAAAGAATGGCGTCCTCATAATTCTATAAATCACTCTTATTTTTATTTTACTAGTATATTAGTATACAAGTACATAAATAGTATATATTTGATGTATTTTTTATGTATTCTTGTTTTTGTTTTGTTTGTTTTTTTTTTTTTAAAATTGGTAATGGCACAAAAAAAATCTTGCTTGTGAAAACAAAATTGTGATTATCAATCATAAAACATATTACACAATTCCTGGTGTAAATATATGTAAAGTATGTTAATAGATTCAATACAGGCTGAGAAGTTTTGGTTTAGCACGTTTTTCACTTTGGGTCATTTTTTACACCACTATTAATATTTGCACAACAACTGGTGCACTTCTTACAATACAAACTAAGGATGTATAGTTCATCCCTCAAAACCAAATGTTCACATTAATGGACGTGACAATGGCATCAGAATAAAAAGTTCAGGTTTATGCACAAGCGAGTCAAAGGGATTTGCCATGTTTTCGTTGTGACTGCTCACTCTGAATGTACTTTCTAATACAAGAGAACCACATCTTGGTAACACTAGCAAATAATTTTTTTTTTCAACAAATTATTTCAAAACTGGTCCAAACTCGCCTGTCTAGCTGGCTTAGAAAACCTCTTCATTGTATCGCCAAGCAGAACCCCATTCCTAGTGTAAAACTCTTTGGCCAGTGAGGGATTCATGGGGGAGGAAATGTACTCATCACACCGGCTTCCTCCCAGACTTGGTGCACACTCCACGGAGTAAGTGAAGAAGAACGTTCCATGATTAATCATGCAGCTGTCTGTCACAAGCCCTTAGAGAGTTCACAGCTGCAAGAAAGTCATGACTAAAAGGAGGACTAGTGGTCAGTCTGTACCTGTGGAGCAGAGAAAGAATGAAAAGAAGTTAAGGATTGTCACAGAGTCCGTTTGAAAATGCATGTACATGTTGATGTGTGTTTTAATCATTTTTACAATCTTTCCAAAAATTATTTGCAAATTTTATTAGAACAGATGTGGGAGTTGGTGGGGATCATCTTAAAAACTGATGGCCTACTATAATATTATAATTCTCCTATTTCTATCTTCTAAGTAGAATAACTGATTTAATGTAATGTATTGATTGTTGAATGTAGCTGTTTGTAGGGCATTAAACACACAACTTCCATTCATCTATACCAGATACTTCTAGTTCGTACTCGGCATTCGATCCGACTCAAAAGACAGGAATTAGTGACTCCTTACACTAAATAGACCTACAATTGCACATGTAGATTTTCAGTCATCCAGATTATGGCAGTCCTTAAATTCTCTTATTTAAGCCAAGTTAACCTGAAAATGTGATTCATAAGAGATCGGCACCACATCCCAAATTAGTTAACAGGCTATTCAACGGAAAAAAATAATGCTTCCTCTAGGGTCTCAGTTATCGTCATCCTTCTTACTTGAAGTAACTAACCTGCTCTCTGTCGCGGCTGGTTTGCTTTGAAAACTAAAGTTTTTCAATTGTTACACTTTTTTGCTCACCACCTGCCTATCTCTGTGGATAGTATGTCTGGATATGTACTTTATACTCTAATTTGTAACACAAAGATTCAAAACATTCAAATGTTTTCAACATTTGCTTCTCTGAGATTTTGGTTTGCAGTTTTGTAAATTATGTCTATGCCCTTCTTAATTAAAAAAAATTTAATAAAAAATTTTGTTTTATCTTTTATTTATTGTGTTTGTGCTGTTATGTGAATTTCCCTCGGATTTATAAAGTATGTTCATACAGTCATTCATTCTCCTTTTATTAATTGTTCTGTATTATTAAGTTAATATAATTTCAAAATCGGCAGGTCAGGCTTTTTAAAGATCTGTAATCCGCCAGAAAACTGCAATCGGTGCAGCCCTACACATATATTTGTGACATTCTATGATTAAATTAATTTCTCTTAAGCATAACTCCAATAGCTAAAAATTTTACTTCAGATTACCTGTCTCATACTGTCATGACCTGATAATAGTTTGAAAAAATATGTTAAGAAAACAAAAAAAAGAAAAACAAAAAAAGCATTTTATTTATTTATTTATTTATTTTGTAAAAGTTACATACTATGCAGCCGCAAAGGTTTTGAAAACAAAGTTGGGATTAATAAAAAGGGCAGTAATGTTCAGTATCCACATGATGGTGCTATTGTGTAACAACTGTTGTGGCACAAATAGTTTTGTTTATTACACTGATTTGTACACTTCTATAAATCAAATAACCACTTGTAGTACATAGAAAGTCTTATTATTAATACAACAAATCTAAATTAGGCTGTTAAAATTATTACATCTTTCAAAGTTTCTAAAACTAGAACTGTGTACAGGATGAGAAGGATTACATTGATCTCTGAATTTTAAAGGAGGCCGTTGCATTAATACTAAAATAGAATAAATGTGGGTCTTTTTCACATTTCCAGTCAGATCTCCTACTGCAGGATAAGGGATTAGATGGTAGACTTCAAAATAACTTTTTGGACATTTAGTTAAGTTTGGATTACAATAATTGAGCACACAAGTTATAAATGCAGGTACCAGATTTGGATATCATTTTAAATATGATGAACAGGGTGGGCCAGGCATTTGAGGTATTGTGCAGGTGAAAGAAACCAGATACTACCCCAACATGTCTTGTCTTAGTATTCCAGTCACACCAGGCAGATAAGCTGGTTGTCTTTGTGTGCCAAGACAATTTTTCTCTATAAAGATGTCATATCAAGATGCCATCTTGCAGATGGCGTGCTAAATTTTGTTATGGGGCCACTATTATGTGTCAGAAAATTGAACTTTCTACACGCAATACATTTTTCTTTTCCTTGTAAAGCAGAATTCATACTCAGTACACTTTTGTCATTTTAATGTAAATCCCACATTTTTGATGTACTGTGCAAAAGAATTTGAATATGTTTCTAAAACATATGAGCAAAAAATTTTTGTGTAACTTTCTGTTGATCATGTGCATTGGAGCTTCTTAAGTTAAAATATTTATTTGTCATACTCAAATTACAACATGGAAGCAACTGTTGTCTTTATGAATGCTTTATTGCAGTAATTTGCAAGTACAAAGGAAGAAACAGAGACAGAAGTTATCAGTACAGATTATCACATTTAGACTGAATTTGCAAACTATGTTCTTTTAATTAATATAAAAGTCAAAGATAGAAATGCCAAAAGCAAAAATGATTCAGATCAAAATCCTTGTCATCATCCAGTCGTCTCACAGTTGGCCCAAACCTGGCTGAGGAGCAGATTTAACAAACCCCTTATTTAAATCTCCAAGCAGAACCCCGTTTCTGGAGTAGAAAACTTTAGCCAAAGACGGATCCATGGGAGAAGGAATGTACTCCTCACACTGGTTGCCACCAAGGCTTGGTGCACATTCAACTGAGTAGCTAAAAAAAAAGGTACCATGATCAAACATGCAACTGTTTGAAACGATTCCGCTGCGGAGATCAATGGAGCAACTACCAAGCAGGTCCCTTTTCCAATATGTATCGTCGTCATAAACCGTGAATGTAAGTTTGTCATAGTAATTTACAACAATGGATCCAAAATCAAATGACTCTGACCAATTGGGATTGTCAGACTCATCTATCCTTTCAGTACGCTTTTCCTGGTTAGTATATTTAACAACCACTGAAGCGTCTGTCTGAGAGCAACAATCACCATACAGTCCCCTAGCATAAAGATTGTACACCCTCAATGTTGCAAGACCTTTTCCAGCTGGACAGCAGTTTGACCTAATATTCTGGTTGCCGTTACACACACAAGCACAGGGATCTCTGCTATTGGATCTGTGTCCAATTTGACAGGATTCTAAACATTTTTTTAGCACTGCATTCTCCTTAATATACTTTTCCACCTCTTCTTTAAGCCCACTTTTGGCAGGATGACCATCTGGCAGAATTGTGTGCAGAGGCTTCAGGTTGTAACTCACGATGTCAGGGGTAGTTTTAAGAGACTCTTTCCATGCGATATGGACACTGGGATCATTAGACCCTTGGAAGAACACAACATCATTTTTGTCCCCACCAACAACTTCTGTGATACGTTCACTAAACACAGAGTTGAAACTTTGACCATAGCCCAGATTCTGTTTTTTTTTCTGACAATTTTCATACATAGCTTTAATGCTTGCCACAAAAGCAAAGTTAACTGAAGCTTCAACTGACAGACAGTCACTAACTTCGGTAGCCGACAGCCCCTTTAAGGATGCCTCGCAGGTCCTAATCGATGTTGTTGCTTTTATCTCCCCTCCTAGGAAAACCTGTGTGATGTAATGTGTGCCATAAGTATCGATGAAATTGCGATATGGTAACCCAGAAGAATTTGGAGGAAGAGACTTCACAGCCGTTTTAAATTCGTGATGCAAAGGTGGGTTTGTTGTCAGTCTGTAGCTGTGAAGGAATGAAAACAGATAAAACAAGTTACTTTTTGTCACAGACATACTTTATGCATAGCAGCTTAATGAAAAGTTGCACAGTAAGTTCTGCCTTGACACTCACTTGTAGAAGGTACAGCTAACAGAATGGCGGGTAAAGGTGTAGCGGTCTTGTTTTGACTTTGCTATGCCAAATTCAGCCACCTTGGAATGGGAACCTCCAAAACCAACTGAGACAAAAGGAACTTCAAGACCAATTTTCCAGTCGTTGGACACAGATGATGTAGAGCTATTGACGAGAGATTCAACAGAATCATAGACCATACTGGAGACTCTCAAATTGCATTTCGGGACATTTCTCCAGTCCACCACAGAGACTGGGATCTTTTGTTTCTCTCCATTCTGGTAGCTGTTTCTGTACATTCTGCAAGTGCCATTTCCAAGGTCCCATGTTTCAGTGTCGATGACATAGGCAGATTTTCTTTGCATTTTGACAATGTCGAAGCCTTCTCCACCCAGGTTGTAACCTGGAACAAAGTGAGCAGTTTTACATTCCTCTGGTGAACCAATGAAACTCACAGTGGTTGAGAGACACAGAGGACTGAATGTCCAGGTCAGGAGCAGGAGCTGCAGAAGTCTAGTCATCTGTGAAAAAAAATAATTTAAATGTTTAAATTGCATAGCAAAAGATTCACAAACATACACATATGCACAGAAAAATTCTGCTTCAGGATATTTAGTAAATAACCATATATAGAATTTGGAACAGCAAAAATGAGAGTTTAGGTGAAAGTTTTTAAAGTCTTACTCTGACAGAAGACTGCAAGCTCTGATCGTCTGTAAAGTGTCTGGCTGCTCTTATACTATTGATGTGAAGGTGGAGCTTTTCTTATCAGCTTAGTTTCATACCAATACACTTATTGTGTATTATCTCGTGAACAGGGTATCCCAACCTGTCCAGGGTGAACCCCGCCTCTTGCCCGGAACATAGCTGGAGATAGGCACCAGCAACCCTCCCGACCCCATTAGGGACAAGGGTGAACGGAAAATGGATGGATGGATGGATGGACAGGGTATCCCATATGGATACTTATGCAATTTATTTTCCTTAATTCTTTCAAACTTTTTGCCGCTTCCAACATTTTATTAACCTTTCTGTACTGGTTAATAAACAACTTGGTAGCTATTAATTATTTTAATAATCAATTAATCTAGTGATTATTTTTTGGTTAATCGAACAGTAGATACTTTTAGTAAAACATGCCCCAATAATTAAGTGTTTAGAATTTTAAAATACAAATTCACAGTGCAACGTCATGGCAAAAAAAACATAAAAGCTTGAATTTGTTGCCCAGAAAATAGCATTTTCAAAATATTGATTTGAGATTAATACATTTTTGTTACATTTTTAAGAATAGTGAACAATATTCACTATTTTAAATAGTGAATATTGTTCACTATTCACAATAGTGTCAACCAAGCTAGCTTGTCAACCTAGTGACAAGCTAGGTTGAATTTAGATTAATACATTTTTCAACAATATTTATGATAACCTAGCTTTTTAGATCAACTCAAGAGTAGAAGAAAATGTCACTATAGTGAGCATCTCTACATGCTCAGAACTCAGACTTGCTCTTCCATTAGTACCTGTATTCCAGCTGCTGAAAACAGTCGTTCTGATGGTGGAGGTGACAGGAAACAGAAAGGACTTTGGCTGTTTTGCCAGACTCTGTATCAGAGTCTGTATCGTCGCCATAAACCGTGAATGTAAGTTTGTCATAGCTATTTACAACAATGGGTCAAAAATCAAATGACTCGGAGCAATTGGGGTTGTCAGTATGATCTAAAATTCTAGTACCCTTTTTCTGGTTAGTATATTGAAGGTTTTCCACCAAAGGAGTGGGTTTTATTTTGGATTTTCTTCATAACTTGCTCTTGAGTCAGATGATGATTGAAGTACTGTCGTGTTCTGTGTTTTTCTGTATGTTTATTTCAAGTTTCCTGTGTGTCTGAGTCTCTGTGTTGTCCTGTCTCCCCTTGATTAGTTCCCAGGTGTGTCTCGTTCCCTGATTACCTCTTGTGTATTTAATGTCACCTGTGTCTCCGTGTGTTTGTCGGGTCCTACGTCAATCTACGTCTTCCCACGTCTGTGTACGGCTGTGTCATGTCTGAGTTACGTTTGTTTCATTTAGGAGTTGACTGTTAAGTCCTCTTGATCTCCTGTTGCTACCTGTTGTGAGCATTAGCCCTCCGCTCAGCAGGGCTGCCGGGTTTAACTCATTAAACTCCTCATCTACACCTCATCTGTGTCTGCTGCGTTTACCTCACCACCGCCAACATCACACTCCTTATGACAGAAGGACCCGACCAACACAACGGTGAGGCCCGCACTTCCCATTATGGACCCAGAAGAAACGCAGGAGTTGTTGGAAACCATACGCGAGTATGAGGAGGCCATGGCAAAACCGTACGTGGCTTGGAGAAGGCTTGGATTTGCCATCCGGTTGGGTCTGCTGCTGGATTACTGGGTTCCGCGCTTTCCGCACCTGCAGTTGGTGGAATTGCAGAGGGAGACAGAGTGGGAGCGTGAGGCAGCGCTAGCAGTCATGGCTGGAGAACCGCTGCCTCCCAGACCCAAGACTCTGTCCTCCCGTTCCACCACCCCAGCCCCGTCATCTCCAGTGCCTCCTGAGCCAGCCGCCAGCAACGCTTCCGCGGCCGGAGCCGCCAGCAACGCTTCCGCGGCCGGAGCCGCCAGCAACGCTTCCGAGCCCCCCAGTGTCTGTCCAGAGCCCCCCAGTGCTCCTCCAGAGACCCCCAGTGCTCCTCCAGAGACCCCCAGTGCTCCTCCAGAGACCCCTAGTGCTCCTCCAGAGACCCCTTGTGCTCCTCCCGAGACCCCAGAGACCCCTGGTGCTCCTCCCGAGACCCCAGAGACCCCTTGTGCTCCTCCCGAGACCCCAGAGACCCCTTGTGCTCCTCCCGAGACCCCAGAGACCCCTGGTGCTCCTCCCGAGACCCCGCCCGAGACCCCAGAGACCCCTGGTGCTCCTCCCGAGACTCTCCTTGCGCCGGGACGGCCGCCGACCGCCTCGGTTCCCGCCATGCGCCGCTGGACGGCCGCCGGACCGCCTGGTGGTTCCCGCCTGCGCCGTGGACTGCCGCCGGACCGCTTCGTGTTCCCGCCTCTGCGCCGCTGGAGCCGCCGGACCGCCTCCGTGGTTCCCGCCTCCTGCGCCGCGGACGGCCGCCGGACCGCCTCCGTGGTTCCCGCCTCCGGCGCTGCGGACGGCCGCCGGACCGCCTCTGTGGTTCCCGCCTCCGGCGCCGCGGACGGCCGCCGGACCGCTTCTGTGGTTCCCGCCTTCCTGTGCTTCCGCCCACTTAGTTGGGTTTGTTTTGTTTTGTTTTTGGACTCTGGACCCTTGTGTTTCCGCCCAATTATGTTGGGTAGTTTTTCGTTGTTTATGGACTCTGGACCCCCAACCAGCTCCCCGCCGCCCACCCTCGTTGGGTTTCCCGTTTTGGGCGTCTGGGAGCCGCCCGTTAAGGGGGGGGTACTGTCGTGTTCTGTGTTTTTCTGTATGTTTATTTCAAGTTTCCTGTGTGTCTGAGTCTCTGTGTTGTCCTGTCTCCCCTTGATTAGTTCCCAGGTGTGTCTCGTTCCCTGATTACCTCTTGTGTATTTAATGTCACCTGTGTCTCCGTGTGTTTGTCGGGTCCTACGTCAATCTACGTCTTCCCACGTCTGTGTACGGCTGTGTCACGTCTGAGTTACGTTTGTTTCATTTAGGAGTTGACTGTTAAGTCCTCTTGATCTCCTGTTGCTACCTGTTGTGAGCATTAGCCCTCCGCTCAGCAGTGCTGCCGGGTTTAACTCATTAAACTCCTCATCTACACCTCATCTGGGTCTGCTGCGTTTACCTCACCACCGCCAACATCACACCCTTTATGACAAGTACATTGACCAGGAAAACGTTTTCTTCTTGTTGTCTGCTTGTTTACTGGATTTTAGATCAAAACTTGTTTGCATTGATTTCTTTACATTAGGGTCTTGGTTTGCACCATGGTTTGCACTTTGAGTACTAATTCAGGAGGTAAAATTTAAGTCTCCTTCATTTGGGATCAAACGCAGCAGAAATTAAGACGATGTTGGGGCATTCTGGTTTGAACACAAAGTTTTTATTCCGCCTTAATGTAATATCAGGTCTGGAGGACCTTCACTGAAGCTGCTTGAAAGTCTGAACCCTATGTGGCTGTCTTATGATTATGAACAAGTTATGGGAATGTAGACAGAGTTGCATTCTTATCCACTCAGTAAAACAGTTGCCCCCTCAAATGGAACAAGGGTTTGACTTAGTTCTTCTGCAAAATATGACTGTTCAGGTATCAGATCTATATGACTGTGTCTATCTTTGTTGGATCTGATAGTGTAACTGGTACTTAATGATTGAACTGTGCCTGTTGTGCAAACGAGCCCCCAGTTCCCTTTGGGTATTTGTCAAAATTTCCTCTTCCTCTTACTGCAATATCCACAATCTAGCTGTTATATTGCTTATCTGCTTTTGTTCTGTATCCTATGATAACAAGAATGAAGCCTGTTCTTATTAAGAGCCTCTTATTGTGTATTATCTTGTGAACAGGGTGTACTGTTACATCCCTAAAAATAACATGCAAGCATCAGAGTAATCTTAATATATGCTCATTTAAATGCCCTTGTGATTATTTAGATCACAATGATGTCTGTTTAGCAGATTGTTTTAGCAACTATGATTCAGAACAAGACAAATTGAAGCTATTTTCCTGCAGACAAAAATCTATTTGTAATATTATTGTAGCAAAATATGGAAGAAAAAAAACAATAAATGACAAGAAGCTCATGAGATGCATTTCATATTTTTAGTCACTGATCTCAGAGTTGTACTCTTTTTCTATTCTCTATTCTTTGCAAATTGTTATCTCGTGATGAAAATTTAACATAATTCTCATAAGATTTTGCTTAGAAGACTGCAACAGCAGAAAGGGGATGTTTTTTATGTTTGATTGTTTCTTTAAAGATTGCACTAGGTAAAGGAAAACTAGACATTGTACACGAGTAACAAATTCACACATTCTGCCTGTGGTCAGCTTTGCTTCTCTATTTTCACAAGATTGTATCATCTGATATGATCAAACTTCTTCCATGTAAAAAGGAAGACATGCAGCAGACTGGTTAGAGAGAATTTTGTAGAAAGATTTAAAGAAGGGTTAGGTTATAAAATAATATTCCAAGAACTTAATATCAGACAGAGCTCCATTCAAACTATCACTTGAAAGGAGAAAGCATATGGAATAAATGCAAAATTACCAATTTATGGCCACCTAATATGACAAGTTATTAATCAGAGAATGCCAAGAGGCCATAATGACTGTAATCATTCTATCAGTCAAGTTTATTTGTATAGCACATTTCAGCAACAGGGTAGTTCAAAGTTTTACACCATAAAAACACAAAAATACAAAGTCATAAAATTACCATGCAGTCAACAATTGAGAAAACCAGAAGCAAACATTACATGCCATCATCAAAATCATCAATACACATCAAATATGTTAGTTTATCATGGTTCAAAAGCAACTCTGAACAGGTGGGGGTTTAGTTTTGATTGAAAGAAGCTCAGTGTTTTAGCTGTTTTGCAGTTTTCTGGAAATTTGTTCCAGATTTGTGGTGCATAGAAGCTAAATGCTGCTTCTTCATGTTTGGTTCTAGTTCTGGGGATGCAGAGCAGAACCGGAACCAGAAGACCTCAGAGGTCTGGAAGGTTGATACAACAGCAGATCTTTAATGTATGTGTGGTGCTAAGCCACTTAGTAGCCACTGAAACACTGATAATACAATTAAATTTTTTTTTTAATTTTGTTAGTTTTTTAGGAAATCTACTAAAATGAGCATGGTGTGACTTTAAATGTGCACTTATGCCTAATTTAAATAGGTCTGTTTTCCTTTGTAGTTTTATTTACTTATCTGGTTATGGCCTTCTTTAAAATGTACTGGTTTCCTTTGGTTTTGCAAAATAGTTTTGTAAGTGTGTCAGATTTTCATCTTTCAGCTTTGTTTGATAATGTATAAGCTTTTCATTGTTTTAGTGGCCTCTTGTCAAATCTTGATCAGGAACAAGTTTTTTTCTTGTTGTCTGCTTGTTCACTGGAGTGTAGATCAAAACTTGTTTGCATTAATTTCTTCACTTGAAGGGTCTTGGTTTGCACCATGCTTTGCATTTGAGTACTAATTCAGGAGGTAAAATTTAAGTCTCCTGAATTTGGGATCAAACGCAGCAGAAATTAAGACGATGTTGGGGCATTCTGGTTTGAACACAAAGTTTTTATTCCGCTTGTAATGTAATATCAGGTCTGGAGGACCTTCACTGGAGCTGCTTGAAAGTCTGAACCCTATGTGGCTGTCTTATGATTATGAACAAGTTATGGGAATGTAGACAGAGTTGCATAAAACAGTTGCCCCTCAAATGGAACAAGGGTTTGACTTAGTTCTTCTGCAAAATATGACTGTTCAGGTATCAGATCTATATGACTGTGTCTATCTTTGTTGGATCTGATAGTGTAACTGGTACTTAATGATTGAACTGTGCCTGTTGTGCAAACGAGCCCCCAGTTCCCTTTGGGTATTTGTCAAAATTTCCTCTTCCTCTTACTGCAATATGCACAATCCAGCTGTTATATTGTTTATCTGCTTTTGTTCTGTATCCTATGATAACAAGAATGAAGCCTGTTCTTATTAAGAGCCTCTTATTGTGTATTATCTTGTGAACAGGGTGTACTGTTACATCCCTAAAAATAACATGCAAGCAGCACAATAATCTTAATATATGCTCATTTAAATGCCCTTGTGATTATTTAGATCACAATGATGTCTTTTTAGCAGATTGTTTTAGCAACTATGATTCAGAACAAGACAAATTGAAGCTATTTTCCTGCAGACGAAAATCTATTTGTAATATTATTGTAGCAAAATATAGAAGAAAAAAAACAATAAATGACAAGAAGCTCATGAGATGCATTTCATATTTTTAGTCACTGATCTCAGAGTTGTACTCTTTTTCTATTCTCTATTCTTTGCAAATTGTTATCTCGTGATGAAAATTTAACATAATTCTCATAAGATTTTGCTTAGAAGACTGCAACAGCAGAAAGGGGATGTTTTTTATGTTTGATTGTTTCTTTAAAGATTGCACTAGGTAAAGGAAAACTAGACATTGTACACGAGTAACAAATTCACACATTCTGCCTGTGGTCAGCTTTGCTTCTCTATTTTCACAAGATTGTATCATCTGATATGATCAAACTTCTTCCATGTAAAAAGGAAGACATGCAGACTGGTTAGAGAGAATTTTGTAGAAAGATTTAAAGAAGGGTTAGGTTATAAAATAATATTCCAAGAACTTAATATCAGACAGAGCTCCATTCAAACTATCACTTGAAAGGAGAAAGCATATGGAATAAATGCAAAATTACCAATTTATGGCCACCTAATATGACAAGTTATTAATCAGAGAATGCCAAGAGGCCATAATGACTGTAATCATTCTATCAGTCAAGTTTATTTGTATAGCACATTTCAGCAACAGGGTAGTTCAAAGTTTTACACCATAAAAACACAAAAATACAAAGTCATAAAATTACCATGCAGTCAACAATTGAGAAAACCAGAAGCAAACATTACATGCCATCATCAAAATCATCAATACACATCAAATATGTTAGTTTATTATGGTTCAAAAGCAACTCTGAACAGGTGGGGTTTAGTTTTGATTGAAAGAAGCTCAGTGTTTTAGCTGTTTTGCAGTTTTCTGGAAATTTGTTCCAGATTTGTGGTGCATAGAAGCTAAATGCTGCTTCTTCATGTTTGGTTCTAGTTCTGGGGATGCAGAGCAGAACTGAACCAGAAGACCTCAGAGGTCTGGAAGGTTGATACAACAGCAGATCTTTAATGTATGTGTGGTGCTAAGCCACTTAGTAGCCACTGAAACACTGATAATACAATTAAATTTTTTTTTTAATTTTGTTAGTTTTTTAGGAAATCTACTAAAATGAGCATGGTGTGACTTTAAATGTGCACTTATGCCTAATTTAAATAGGTCTGTTTTCCTTTGTAGTTTTATTTACTTATCTGGTTATGGCCTTCTTTAAAATGTACTGGTTTCCTTTGGTTTTGCAAAATAGTTTTGTAAGTGTGTCAGATTTTCATCTTTCAGCTTTGTTTGATAATGTATAAGCTTTTCATTGTTTTAGTGGCCTCTTGTCAAATCTTGATCAGGAACAAGTTTTCTTCTTGTTGTCTGCTTGTTCACTGGAGTGTAGATCAAAACTTGTTTGCATTAATTTCTTCACTTGAAGGGTCTTGGTTTGCACCATGCTTTGCATTTGAGTACTAATTCAGGAGGTAAAATTTAAGTCTCCTGAATTTGGGATCAAACAGCAGAAATTAAGACGATGTTGGGGCATTCTGGTTTGAACACAAAGTTTTTATTCCGCCTTAATGTAATATCAGGTCTGGAGGACCTTCACTGGAGCTGCTTGAAAGTCTGAACCCTATGTGGCTGTCTTATGATTATGAACAAGTTATGGGAATGTAGACAGAGTTGCATAAAACAGTTGCCCCCTCAAATGGAACAAGGGTTTGACTTAGTTCTTCTGCAAAATATGACTGTTCAGGTATCAGATCTATATGACTGTGTCTATCTTTGTTGGATCTGATAGTGTAACTGGTACTTAATGATTGAACTGTGCCTGTTGTGCAAACGAGCCCCCAGTTCCCTTTGGGTATTTGTCAAAATTTCCTCTTCCTCTTACTGCAATATGCACAATCCAGCTGTTATATTGTTTATCTGCTTTTGTTCTGTATCCTATGATAACAAGAATGAAGCCTGTTCTTATTAAGAGCCTCTTATTGTGTATTATCTTGTGAACAGGGTGTACTGTTACATCCCTAAAAATAACATGCAAGCAGCACAATAATCTTAATATATGCTCATTTAAATGCCCTTGTGATTATTTAGATCACAATGATGTCTTTTTAGCAGATTGTTTTAGCAACTATGATTCAGAACAAGACAAATTGAAGCTATTTTCCTGCAGACGAAAATCTATTTGTAATATTATTGTAGCAAAATATAGAAGAAAAAAAACAATAAATGACAAGAAGCTCATGAGATACATTTCATATTTTTAGTCACTGATCTCAGAGTTGTACTCTTTTTCTATTCTCTATTCTTTGCAAATTGTTATCTCGTGATGAAAATTTAACAAAATTCTCATAAGATTTTGCTTAGAAGACTGCAACAGCAGAAAGGGGATGTTTTTTATGTTTGATTGTTTCTTTAAAGATTGCACTAGGTAAAGGAAAACTAGACATTGTACACGAGTAACAAATTCACACATTCTGCCTGTGGTCAGCTTTGCTTCTCTATTTTCACAAGATTGTATCATCTGATATGATCAAACTTCTTCCATGTAAAAAGGAAGACATGCAGCAGACTGGTTAGAGAGAATTTTGTAGAAAGATTTAAAGAAGGGTTAGGTTATAAAATAATATTCCAAGAACTTAATATCAGACGTTGCTCCATTCAATCTATCACTTGAAAGGAGAAAGCATATGGAATAAATGCAAAATTACCAATTTATGGCCGCCTAATATGACAAGTTATTAATCAGAGAATGCCAAGAGGCCATAATGACTGTAATCATTCTATCAGTCAAGTTTATTTGTATAGCACATTTCAGCAACAGGGTAGTTCAAAGTTTTACACCATAAAAACACAAAAATACAAAGTCATAAAATTACCATACAGTCAACAATTGAGAAAACCAGAAGCAAACATTACATGCCATCATCAAAATCATCAATACACATCAAATATGTTAGTTTATCATGGTTCAAAAGCAACTCTGAACAGGTGGGGGTTTAGTTTTGATTGAAAGAAGCTCAGTGTTTTAGCTGTTTTGCAGTTTTCTGGAAATTTGTTCCAGATTTGTGGTGCATAGAAGCTAAATGCTGCTTCTTCATGTTTGGTTCTAGTTCTGGGGATGCAGAGCAGAACCGGAACCAGAAGACCTCAGAGGTCTGGAAGGTTGATACAACAGCAGATCTTTAATGTATGTGTGGTGCTAAGCCACTTAGGTTAGCACCACAATACAACTTCAAAACAACAGTGTGGCTTAAGTGGCTTAGCACCACACATACATATCTGTATTGGAAGGTTTTGATCACAAATGTCAGGCTGTGTATAAATTTACCTCATGACTAAATAGCTGCTGCTTTACAAAGAAACTGTATCTATTTGTAGGTACATCTCACATTTATTGTTTTGGACACAGCTTGACAAAATTTATCTCTGATTTAGTCATTAAAGTCATTACTATGTAATGATGACAAAAACCTCCATACAAACATGTAGTTATACCTTTGATTGTGTGGTTATTCCATTGATCACCTGTTTATTCATCTCATGAGATCTGCCACAGGCATTTATTCATCTTTTACATTTTTCCAGACTCCATTTGAGTTTTGGAAAAGGAATAAACTCCATTTTGTGCTCTAAATGCTCGAGGTAAAGTGTGTCTTATGTACATGTTCCCCATGGACAACATTTAAGCATTTGTTTCTTATTATTTTCACCCAATCTCTATGATCGAACCACATTCACTATGATAAACCCTGGCACTTTGTCAGAGGTTCAGTTTCTCCAGGAAAGGGCTAAAGAAAAATTGTGACAGCTGATTGATCAGTTCCTGTCAAACACACTGGATTGACTGATTCCAATTGGGTACATGATTCCAGGTGTAAAACTGGAACTGATTACCCGATTTAAATGAAGACTTTTCACTCTACTGGTTGTTATCATGAAGAGAGTTTGAGAGCAAAGCGGCCATAAAAAGAAGATGAAGTTGAAAGCCATGGAGATATCCTATTAATATTTTGATATTATGAAGGCATAATAATAATAACAAACAACACAATTCTTTTAAATATATATTTCAAAATGTTACAGCACAACAGTAAAAACATTTAAAAGAACTAATCCAAATTAAACAGCTGTATTTCACGCCCCTCCCTTCCAGCCACTTGCTCTCCAACTGAATCAGACACATAGGACATAATGGAGTTGTGCCATCAAGCGATTGTAAGCTGCAATTATATTAGGTGGTCTTCCAACTATAAATTGACATTGCCATGGGATATTTCTCTTCTGTTTATTAATAGTTTTAGTTTATATTTTTTAATCAAATCAAATTCAAATCAAACTTTATTTGTATAGCACATTTCAGCAGCAAGGCATTTCAAAGTGCTTGACATCAAATCAAACACAAAAAAACAATGAAACATAGAATCAACATTAAAAACACAACATCAAGTCAGATTCCGTCAATAAATTTGCAATTGATTACGTTTCAAATACAAATCTTTTAACAAGCGGGTTTTTAGTTGAGATTTAAAGGAAGTCAGTGTTTCAGCTATTTTACAGTTTTCTGGAAGTTTGTTCCAGATTTTTGGTGCATAGATGCTAAATGCTGCTTCTCCTCGTTTGGTTCTGGTTCTGGGGATGCAGAGCAGACCAGAATCAGAACCTGAGAGTTCTGGAAGGTTAATACAACAGCAGCAAATCTTTAATGTATTGTGGTGCTAAACCATTCAGTGATTTATAAACTAACAACAGTATTTTAAAGTCTATTCTTTGAGCGACAGGGGGCCAGTGGAGGACTTTAAAACTGGTGTTATGTGCTCTATCTTCCTGGTTTTAGTGAGAACGAGCAGCAGCATAACAGAAAATATTAATAAGCAATATTTTCTGTTAATGGGGCCTGCCAGGTCTTGTACGGAGCAGGGCCGGCCCAAGCCTCCATGGAGCCCTAAGCGAAATTTGGTTGTGGGGCCTTTTGATTCTGCTTACAATGTGGACTGGCTGCAGTCAACAGATAGACAATTACATCATTCACACACTGGCTATAAACTTTTTGCATCTCTGATGGTGCTGTTTGCATTATATCCTATGCATGTATAATATAGGATACATTTATCGGCCAGTCCATTTCTGGGTGCCCATTTTCTTAATTTTGGGGGATCTTGATTGGGCGATACTAACAAGTGAAGCCCATCTTATCCCCTGATCTTATTTTCGTCAGCAAAGGTTTAAAAATCAGCCTCTGTCTTCTTCTGCTCTGCAGTGAGAGGTGTGACTGACAGAGCTGCCCACAAGGTTATGTCTGAATGTTTACAGTTAACAATATTAATCCCACCGTTGCTAACTCACTGACTTCCCTCCTATATTTAGCAAAATTTCAGAAAAAAATAAAATAAATTGATATCGGCCAAAATCAAAATCGACAGGTCAGGCTTTTTAAAGATTGGTAATCGGCCAGAAAACTGCAATCGGTGCAGCCCTACACATATATTCATGACATTCTATGATTAAATTAATTTCTCATAAGCATAACTCCAATAGCTAAAAATTTTATTTACAGCAGGTTAGAGCAGCTCACCAATATATTAATGGTGCAGCTATGTACCCTGATGGAAAACATTTTGTTAGACAATATCAAACATTGAGAAGTTTTAATTATTCTTATTAAACGTTATTAAACATGCCATTTTGAAGCCAAGAAACCTCAGAAATATACAGAGCCAATCAGGAGAATCAACTAATTTCAAGTTAAAATTCAGCTTCACACAAAGACGCTAGCATAAATGCTGTTTAACTGAATCGTTCAAGGTCGCTATAAAGCTAATTTTCTATTAGCAGCTTCACAAATTACATTACATTACATTATGGAGACACATTAAAACAAACCTTTACCTTGACTTTTTTTCTATTATTCCTCTTTTCTTCCTCCCTGAAGGATAAATCCTTTTTTGAGACATTGTTTTGCCAACTTATCTTCTACCGGAGCTTTGGACGTTTTGATGCGCGCACTGCACGTTGCACGGCAGCTTATGTTACTGGAGGAGCGTGCGGTACCTACCGCGACCACCAAGGTGAGCATTTTTTTTTTTTTGTCCATAAAATATTGATTTCTACATACAGTATTTAATATATTGTAAAAACAAATCACTTCATGATGACATTGTGTGTTTTTGTTATTGTGATGACAGAAATTGTTATAAAAAAAAAAATAAAATAAAATAATATCAGCTCCACTGTGGGAGCTTGGTGGCCCTGGGGCCCTAAACGGCTGCTTTGTTTGCTTTTGCTTTGGTCCGGCCCTGGCAGGGAGCCATTGAAATGACCTCAAAATAACTCCCTCTTCCTTTCACCATTGATGCGGCTCGTACTGCTGCGTAACCCCATCACAATATAAAAAAACGCACGGTTCGATCCCACGAGAATTACTTTTGTCCGCATTTTGAATAACCATGGCAACGTAATTAGCAAGAAAAAAATTAACAAAATTCAAATCAAAACAAATTCTAACTGACATTGTTTTGTGTTATAGACTCAAAACAGAGATAGAATTTTGCTCCCCCCTCACTCATACATGACAGTTTTCAGAGAGGATTAATTACCATAGCAACAGAACACAAGGAAGAGCAGAGATGTAGAAAACTACAGAGATGGCGGAACACTCAGTTCCTACAGAGGAAGGCAGAGCTTCCAGTTAGAACTACAAAGATGCCATTTCTGGTAACAAAGTGCCACGAAGTAAACATCTGATTTTTACTTTTGCTAAGTTTACTAACTGTAGATTTTTTGTGTCTAAGCAGATACTACAGAAGCACTTATTACAGACAAGATGGCAGAAGAGCAAAGAAAGTAAATGATATGCCCCTAAACTGACAACCACTTTGCCAGTTTAGGGGCATTTAGTTTGTTTAGTCAAAATAAACTAAAAACCTTCACATTTTTCACAGCAGGTATTTGCTGTACTGGGCATTATATGACTGGTTAAGCCAAACCACTGTTACGCAAGAGATTAGTGAGGACTTTTAAATTTAAGCTTACTGGAAATTTCAAAATAAAAGCCTCCAGTGACCTCGTAGGTCACTTACAAAGCAAGGCTGAAATAAGGCTAAAGTACATATGACTTTTGAACAATAACAATATTTGTTGTTAATTTGTTGCTAAGAGATGAGCCTGTTTTCTGGTAACAAAGTCCCACAAAGTAGACATCTGATTTTTACTTTTGCAAAATTTTCTAACTGTAAATTTCTCGTATCTAAGCAAATAAGCAGTTTTTTCAAAAGAGCTTATGCTTTATAAACAATAATATTACTTGTTATTGATTTGGTTTTAAGAGATGAGCATTTTTTTCTGGTAATGAACTGCCATGAAGTATAAATCTGATATTTTGTGTTGAATGTCTGTTTTATATACTTACCACCAGTGACAAAAATGTACATTTTCACTTTGCTAAATTCACCAACTGCACAATTCTTAAATAGCATAAAATGAGTAGAATTTCTAAAGAGAAGAAGAGATCTTATGTTTTTTGAACAATAGTATTTGTTAATCTGTTGCTAAGAGATATAAGCATATTTTCTGGTAACGAAGTGCCACAAAGTAAACATCTGATTTTTACTTTTGCTAAGTTTACTAACTGTAGACATTTTGTGTCTACGCAGATAAACAGTATTCCAAAAGTAAAATACTGTTAGACATGATTAGACATGATTTTAACAAAGCTCAACGTTAAAAGTTTCTCTCCTTGATTTTAACAATAAGTTTTGTGATTCAAATAACAATCTAATAGAGGCATTAATAAAAAGATATACATTGTATATGTCATAGACAGGAAAGAAATTATAAATTTGATTATTACATTTATGTTGTTGTTGTTCATAGGACATGCAGTTGAAACAGTTGTAATTTCCTTCCACATTTTTTTCAAAGTATGAAAAGACCCACCCTCTGCTGCTGTTTCTTTTGCATTACATGTCTGTATAATACACCCTGAAGTTTATTGGCTTGCTAATCCGGTATACTTTAAAACATTGTCTGTCATAATGATACATGAAAAGGCCCATGCAAATTAAGTTTTAGACATCAATAGCTAAAAGGTCTTTATTTGTCATTTGGTTGATCTTTACATCTTAAATCTGCTGGAAAAGTACAATCTCTCACTTTGTGGACAATGTACTGCACAGTCCAGTTCATAGTCCTAGTCATAGTTGTCAAACTTCAAACGCTGACCTCCAAAGAGATTGCATTCCACGTAACTTTAATTATGTCTATTGATACTATTATTTTTTTTATGTTGTATTTCTTTCTCAACCTAATAATAAACCCAAATGATTTGTTGTATTACCTTACATTTCTGCATTGTAACATGTGCAGTTGCATCAAAATGTGTGTATTTTAATGATAGACAAATTTACCAGGATGGCAATTTAAGAAGGCATTGTTTCTCCATAATTCCAAAAAAATATTAATGATATAATAATATTAAATATCTTTTATTTATTGTGTTTGTGCTGTTATGTGAATTTCCCTCTGGGATTAATAAAGTATGTTCATTCAGTCATTCATTCTCCTTTTATTAACTGACCTGCCAAAATCGGCAGATCAGGCTTTTTAAAGATCTGTAATCGGCCAGAAAACTGCAATCGGTGCAGCCCTACACATATATTCATGACATTCTATGATTAAATTAATTTCTCTTAAGCATAACTCCAATAGCTAAAAATTTTACTTCAGATTACCTGTCTCATACTGTCATGACCTGGTAATAGTTTGAAAAAATATGTTTAAAAAAAAGAGAAAAAAAACGAAAAAGGCATTTTATTTATTTAGTTATTTATTTTTTGTAAAAGTTACATACGATGCAGCCGCAAATGTTTTGAAAACCAAGTTGGGATTAATAAAAAGGGCAGTAATGTTCAGTATCCACATGATGGTGCTATTGTGTAACAACTGTTGTGGCACAAATAGTTTTGTTTATTACACTGATTTGTACACTTCTATAAATCAAATAACCACTTGTAGTACATAGAAAGTCTTATTATTAATACAACAAATCTAAATTAGGCTGTTAAAATTATTACATCTTTCAAAGTTTCTAAAACTAGAACTGTGTACAGGATGAGAAGGATTACATTGATCTCTGAATTTTAAAGGAGGCCGTTGCATTAATACTAAAATAGAATAAATGTGGGTCTTTTTCACATTTCCAGTCAGATCTCCTACTGCAGGATAAGAGATTAGATGGTAGACTTCAAAAATAACTTTTTGGACATTTAGTTAAGTTTGCATTACAATAATTGAGCACACAAGTTATAAATGCAGGTACCAGATTTGGATATCATTTTAAATATGATGAACAGGGTGGGCCAGGCATTTGAGGTATTGTGCAGGTGAAAGAAACCAGATACTACCCCAACATGTCTTGTCTTAGTATTCCAGTCACACCAGGCAGATAAGCTGGTTGTCTTTGTGTGCCAAGACAATTTTTCTCTATAAAGATGTCATATCAAGATGCCATCTTGCAGATGGCGTGCTAAATTTTGTTATGGGGCCACTATTATGTGTCAGAAAATTGAACTTTCGACACGCAATACATTTTTTTTTTCCTTGTAAAGCAGAATTCATACTCAGTACACTTTTGTCATTTTAATGTAAATCCCACATTTTTGATATACTGTGCAAAAGAATTTGAATGTGTTTCTAAAACATATGAGCAACAAATTTTTGTATAACTTTCTGTTGATCATGTGCATTGGAGCTTCTTAAGTTAAAATATTTATTTGTCATACTCAAATTACAACATGGATGTTGTCTTTATGAATCTTTATTGCAAAGGAAGAAACAGAGACAGAAGTTATCAGTACTGTCAGGATCCATGTTTCTCTGTGTATTTATTTCTAGTTTTCTTGTGTGTCTGAGTCTCTGTGTTGAGTCAGTTCATAGTCCTAGTCATAGTTGTCAAACTTCAAACGCTGACCTCCAAAGAGATTGCATTCCACGTAACTTTAATTATGTCTATTGATACTATTATTTTTTTTATGTTGTATTTCTTTCTCAACCTAATAATAAACCCAAATGATTTGTTGTATTACCATATATTTCTGCATTGTAACATGTGCAGTTGCATCAAAATGTGTGTATTTTAATGATAGACAAATTTACCAGGATGGCAATTTAAGAAGGCATTGTTTCTCCATAATTCCAAAAAATAATATTAATGATATAATAATATTAAATATCTTTTATTTATTGTGTTTGTGCTGTTATGTGAATTTCCCTCTGGGATTAATAAAGTATGTTCATTCAGTCATTCATTCTCCTTTTATTAACTGACCTGCCAAAATCGGCAGGTCAGGCTTTTTAAAGATCTGTAATCGGCCAGAAAACTGCAATCGGTGCAGCCCTACACATATATTCATGACATTCTATGATTAAATTAATTTCTCTTAAGCATAACTCCAATAGCTAAAAATTTTACTTCAGATTACCTGTCTCATACTGTCATGACCTGGTAATAGTTTGAAAAAATATGTTTAAAAAAAAGAGAAAAAAAACGAAAAAGGCATTTTATTTATTTAGTTATTTATTTTTTGTAAAAGTTACATACGATGCAGCCGCAAATGTTTTGAAAACCAAGTTGGGATTAATAAAAGGGCAGTAATGTTCAGTATCCACATGATGGTGCTATTGTGTAACAACTGTTTGGCACAAATAGTTTTGTTTATTACACTGATTTGTACACTTCTATAAATCAAATAACCACTTGTAGTACATAGAAAGTCTTATTATTAATACAACAAATCTAAATTAGGCTGTTAAAATTATTACATCTTTCAAAGTTTCTAAAACTAGAACTGTGTACAGGATGAGAAGGATTACATTGATCTCTGAATTTTAAAGGAGGCCGTTGCATTAATACTAAAATAGAATAAATGTGGGTCTTTTTCACATTTCCAGTCAGATCTCCTACTGCAGGATAAGGGATTAGATGGTAGACTTCAAAAATAACTTTTTGGACATTTAGTTAAGTTTGCATTACAATAATTGAGCACACAAGTTATAAATGCAGGTACCAGATTTGGATATCATTTTAAATATGATGAACATGGTGGGCCAGGCATTTGAGGTATTGTGCAGGTGAAAGAAACCAGATACTACCCCAACATGTCTTGTCTTAGTATTCCAGTCACACCAGGCAGATAAGCTGGTTGTCTTTGTGTGCCAAGACAATTTTGCTCTATAAAGATGTCATATCAAGATGCCATCTTGCAGATGGGGTGCTAAATTTTGTTATGGGGCCACTATTATGTGTCAGAAAATTGAACTTTCGACACGCAATACTTTTTTTTTTTCCTTGTAAAGCAGAATTCATACTCAGTACACTTTTGTCATTTTAATGTAAATCCCACATTTTTGATATACTGTGCAAAAGAATTTGAATGTGTTTCTAAAACATATGAGCAACAAATTTTTGTATAACTTTCTGTTGATCATGTGCATTGGAGCTTCTTAAGTTAAAATATTTATTTGTCATACTCAAATTACAACATGGAAGCAACTGTTGTCTTTATGAATGCTTTATTGCAGTAATTTGCAAGTACAAAGGAAGAAACAGAGACAGAAGTTATCCGTACAGATTATCACATTTAGACTGAATTTGCAAACTATGTTCTTTTAATTAATATAAAAGTCAAAGATAGAAATGCCAAAAGCAAAAATGATTCAGATCAAAATCCTTGTCATCATCCAGTCGTCTCACAGTTGGCCCAAACCTGGCTGAGGAGCAGATTTAACAAACCCCTTATTTAAATCTCCAAGCAGAACCCCGTTTCTGGAGTAGAAAACTTTAGCCAAAGACGGATCCATGGGAGAAGGAATGTACTCCTCACATTGTTTGCCACCAAGGCTTGGTGCACATTCAACTGAGTAGCTAAAAAAAAATGTACCATGATCAAACATGCAACTGTTTGAAACGATTCCGCTGCGGAGATCAATGGAGCAACTACCAAGCAGGTCCCTTTTCCAATATGTATCGTCGTCATAAACCGTGAATGTAAGTTTGTCACGGCTATTTACAACAATGGGTCCAAAATCAAATGACTCTGTCCAATTGGGATTGTCAGTATGATCTATCCTTTCAGTACGCTTTTCCTGGTTAGTATATTTAACAACCACTGAAGCGTCTGTCTCAGAGCAACAATCACCATACAGTCCCCTAGCATAAAGATTGTACACCCTCAATGTTGCAAGACCTTTTCCAGCTGGACAGCAGTTTGACCTAATATTCTGGTTGCCGTTACACACACAAGCACAGGGATCTCTGCTGTTGGATCTGTGTCCAATTTGACAGGATTCTGAACATTTTTTTAGCACTGCATTCTCCTTAATATACTTTTCCACCTCTTCTTTAAGCCCACTTTTGGCAGGATGACCATCTGGCAGAATTGTGTGCAGAGGCTTCAGGTTGTAACTCACGATGTCAGGGGTAGTTTTAAGAGACTCTTTCCATGCGATATGGACACTGGGATCATTAGACCCTTGGAAGAACACAACATCATTTTTGTCCCCACCAACAACTTCTGTGATACGTTCACTAAACACAGAGTTGAAACTTTGACCATGGGTCAGTTTCTGTTTTTTTTCCTGACAGTTTTCATACATAGCCTTAATGCTTGCCATAGTATCAAAGTTAGCAGAAGCTTCAACTGACAGACAGCAGCCGACAGCCCTTTAAGGATGCCTCGCAGGTCTTAATCGATGTTGTTGCTTTTATCTCCCCTCCTAGGAAAACCTGTGTGATGTAATGTGTGCCATAAGTATCGATCAAATTGCGATATGGTAACCCAGAAGTATTTGGAGGAAGAGACTTCACAGCCGTTTTAAATTCGTGATGCAAAGGTGGGTTTGTTGTCAGTCTGTAGCTGTGAAGGAATGAAAACAGATAAAACAAGTTACTTTTTGTCACAGACATACTTTATGCATATCAGCTTAATGCAAAGTTGTATAGTAAGTTCTGCCTTGACACTCACTTGTAGTAGCTACAGCTAACAGAATGGCTGGTAAAGGTGTAGCGGTCTTGTTTTGACTTTGCCATGCCAAATTCAGCCACCTTGGAATGGGAACCTCCAATACCAAAACCCACTGGGAGACAAGGAATATTAAGACCAATTTTCCAGTTGTTGGACACAGATGATGTGGAGCTATTGACGAGAGATTCAACAGAATCATAGACCATACTGGAGACCTTCAAATTGCATTTCGGGACATTTCTCCAGTCCACCACAGAGACTGGGATCTTTTGTTTCTCTCCATTCTGGTAGCTGTTTCCATACATTCTGCAAGAGCCATTTCCAAGGTCCCATGTTTCAGTGTCGATGACATAGGCAGCTTTTCTTTGCATTTTGACAATGTCGAAGCCTTCTCCACCCAGGTTGTAACCTGGAACAAAGTGAGCAGTTTTACATTCCTCCGGTGAACCAATGAAACTCACAGTGGTTGAGAGACACAGAGGACTGAATGTCCAGGTCAGGAGCAGGAGCTGCAGAAGTCTAGTCATCTGTGAAAAAAAATAATTTAAATGTTTAAATTGCATAGCAAAAGATTCACAAACATACACATATGCACAGAAAAATTCTGCTTCAGGATATTTAGTAAATAACCATATATAGAATTTGGAACAGCAAAAATGACAGTTTAGGTGAAAGTTTTTAAAGTCTTACTCTGACAGAAGACTGCAAGCTCTGATCGTCTAAAGTGTCTGGCTGCTCTTATACTATTGATGTGAAGGTGGAGCTTTTCTTATCAGCTTATTTATCTTGTAAACAGGGTTTACTGTTACATCACATATGGATACTTATGCAATTTATATTCGTTAATTCTTTCAAACTTTTTGCCACTTCCAACATTTTTTTAACCTTTCTGTGCTGGTTAATAAAGCAACTTGGATGGTAGCTATCAATGATTTTAGTAATCAATTAACCTAGTCATTATTTTTGGTTAAGCTTAACAGTAGATACTTTTGCTAAAACATGCCCCAATATGCAAGTGTTTAGAACTTTAAAATGCAAATTCACAGTGCAACATCCATCCATCCATCCATCCATCCATCCAGCTGTCTTCTTCCGCTTTTCCGGGGTCGGGTCACGGGGGTAGCAGCTTCACAAGGGAGGCCCAGACTTCCCTCTCCCCTACCACTTGTTCCAGCTCCTCCGGGGAAACCCCAAGGTGTTCCCAGGCCAGCCGAGAGACATAGTCCCTCCAGCGTGTCCTGGGTCTTCCCTGGGGCCTCCTCCCGGTGGGACGTGCTGAACACCTCACCAGGAAGGCGCCCAGGAGGCATCCTGACCAGATGCCCGAGCCACCTCAACTGACTCCTCCCAGGCACCCTATGGAGAAAACCCATTTCGGCCGCTTGTATCTGTAATCTCGTTCTTTCGGTCATGACCCAAAGCTCATAACCATAGATGAGGGTGGGAACGTAGATCGACTGGTAAATCGAGAGCTTCGCTTTTTAGCTCAGCTCTCTCTTCACCACGACGGACCGGTATAGCACCCGCTTGACTGCAGATGCTGCGCCAATCCCCCTGTCAATCTCCCGCTCCCTTCTTCCCTCATTCGTGAACAACATCCCGAGATACTTGAACTCCTCCACTTGGGGCAGGCCCCCTCCTACTCCCCCCCGACCCGGAGAAGGCACTCTACCCTTTTCCGGCTGAAGACCATGGCCTCGGATTTGGAGGCACTGATCGCCATCCCAGCCGCTTCACACTTGGCTGCAAACAGCTCCAGCGAGAGCTGCAGATCACAACCCGATGAAGCCAAAAGACCGCATCATCCGCAAAAAGGAGAGATGCAATCCTAAGGCCACCAAAATGGATCCCCTCAACACCTTGGCTGCGCCAAGAAATTCTGTCCATAAAAGTCAAGAACAAAATCTGTGACAAAGGGCAGCTCTGGCGGAGTCCAACTCTCACCGGAAATGAGCCCGACTTACTGCTGGTAATGTGGACCAGACTCCGACACTGGTCATATAGGGACCTGACAGCCCGTATCAAGGAGCCCGGTACCCCATACTCCCGGAGAACCCCCCACAGAGCTCCCCAAGGGACAATGTCGAACGCCTTCTCCAAGTCCACAAAACACATGTAGACTGGTTGGGCGAACTCCCATGCACCCTCCAGGACCCTGCTGAGGGTATAGAGCTGGTCCAGTGTTCCACGACCAGGACGAAAACTACACTGCTCTTCCTGAATACAAGGTTCAACAATCCGATGGACCCTCCTCTCCAGAACCCCGGAATAGATCTTGCCAGGGAGGCTTAAGAGTGTGACCCCCCTGTAATTGGAGCACACCCTCCTGTCCCCCTTTTTGAACAGGGGGACCACCACCCCAGTCTGCCAATCCAGGGGAACTGCCCCCGATATCCATGCGCATCAGCCAACACAACCCTACAACAAACAGAGCCTTAAGGAACTCCGGGCAGATCTCATCCACCCCCGGGGCCCTGCCACCAAGGAGCTTTTTGACCACCTCAACAACCTCGTCCCCAGAGATTTGAGATTTGTTGAGTTGAGGTCACCAGCACACCATCCCCACTGTAGACAGTGTTGGTGCTGTACTACTTCCCCTCCTGAGATGCTGGATGGTGGACCAGAATCGTCTTGAAGCCGTATGGAAGTCTGACTTTTTGCCTCAGCAACCACCCGAGCCTAATGCCGCTTCACCTGCCAGTACCCATCAGATGCTTCCGGAGTCCCACAGGCCAAAAAGGCCCACTAGGACTCCTTCTTCAGCCTGACAGCATCCCTCACCGAAGGTGCCCACCAACGGGTTTGAGGATTGCCGCCACGACAGGCTCCAACAACCTTGCGGCCACAGCTCCGATAGGCCGCCTCGACCATGGAGGCATGGAACATGGTCCACGTCCCCCACCTCCCCCAGGACATGTTCAAAGTTCTGCCGGAGATGGAAGTTAAAGCTCTGTCTCACAGGGGATTCCACCAGACGTTCCCAGCAGACCCTCTCAACACGTTTGGGCCTGCCAGGTCTGACCGGCATCCTCCCGCACCAGCGGACCCAACTCACCACCAGGTAGTGGTCAGTGGACAACTCCGCACCTCTCTTCACCCGAGTGTCCAAGACGTATGGCTGCAGATCCGATGAAATAATGACAAAGTTAATCATCGAACTGCGGCTAGGGTGTCCTGGTGCCAAGTGCACATATAGACACCCTTATGCTTGAACATGGTGTCCGTTATGGACAATCCATGATGGGCATAGAAGTCCAACAAGAGAAAACCACTCGAGTTCAGATCTGGGGGGCCGTTCCTCCCAACCACGCCCCTCCAGGCATCACTGTCATTGCCCACATGAGCGTTGAAGTCCCCCAGCAGAACAAGGGAGTCCCCAGGAGGAGCACACTCCAGTACCCCCTCTAGGGACTCCAATAAGGGTGGGTAATCTGAAATGTTGTTTAGTCCATAAGCACAAACAACAATCAGGACCCGTCCCCCCACCTGTAGGCGGAGGGAGGCTACCCTCTCGTTCACCAGGGTAAACCCTGATGTACAGGCACCAAGATGGGGAGCAACAAGTATGCCCACTCCTGCCCGATGCCTCTCACCTTGGGCAACTCCAAAGTGGAAGTATGTCCAGCCCCTCTCAAGGAGAAAGGTTCCAGAACCAGAGCCATGCGTCGAGGTGAGACCTACTATTTCTAGCCAGAACCTCTCAACCTCACACATTAGCTCTGGCTCCTCCCCACCAGAGAGGTGACATTCCACATCCCAAGAGCTTGCTTCTGCAACCGAGGATCAGACCGCCAGGGTACCCTCCCTCGGCCGCTATCCATCACACAATGCACCCGACCCCTTTGGCCCCTCTCACAGGTGGTGGGCCCATGGGAGGGGGGGGCCATGTTTCCTCTTTGGGCTGAGCCCGGCCGGGCTCCATGGGTAAAAGCCCGGCCACCAGGCACTCGCCATCATGCCCCTCCCTGGCTCCAGAGTGGGGCCCCGGTGACCCGCGTACAGGCGAGGGAACACCAAGTCCAAAGGTCTTTTCCATCATAGGGGTCTTCGGGCTGCACTTTGTCTGGTCCCTCACCTGCCATGGATGACCCTACCAGGGGCATGAAGCCCCAGACAGCATAGCTCCCATTATCATTGGGGCACTCAAACCCCTCCACCATGATAAGGTGGCAGACCAAGGAGATGTCATGGCAAAAAAACATAAAAGCTTGAGTTTATTGCCCAGAAAATAGCATTTTCAAAATATTGAATTTAGATTAATACATTTTTGTTACATTTTTAAGAATAGTGAACAATATTTATGATAACCTAGCTTTTTAGATCAACTTAAGTAGAAAAAAATTTCACTATAGTCAGCATCTACATGCTCAGAACTCAGACTTGCTCTGCCATTAGTACCTGTTTACCCAGGAGCTGAAAACAGTCGTTCTTATGGTGACAGGAATGCACAGAAAGGACTTTGCATGTTGTGCCAGAGTCGGACAGCATCCTTCATCTGTCCGACTGTATCGTCGCCATAAACCGTGAATTTAAGTTTGTCATGGCTATTTACAACAATGGGTCCAAAATCAAATGACTCGGAGCAACTGGGGTTGTCAGTATGATCTAAAACTCTAGTACCCTTTTTCTGGTTAGTATATTGAAGGTTTTCCACCAAAGGAGTGGGTTTTATTTTGGATTTTCTTCTTAACTTGCTCTTGAGTCAGATGATGATTGAAGTCCATTGTTCAGGAAAATGTTTTCTTCTTGTTGTCTGCTTGTTTACTGGATTTTAGATCAAAACTTGTTTGCATTGATTTCTTTACATTAGGGTCTTGGTTTGCACCATGGTTTGCACTTTGAGTACTAATTCAGGAGGTAAAATTTAAGTCTACTGAATTTGGGATCAAACGCAGCAGAAATTAAGACGATGTTGGGGCATTCTGGTTTGAACACAAAGTTTTTATTCCGCCTTAATATAATATCAGGTCTGGAGGACCTTCACTGGAGCTGCTTGAAAGTCTGAACCCTATGTGGCTGTCTTATGATTATGAACCAGTTTAGGGAATATAGACAGAGTTGCATTCTTATCCACTCAGTAAAACAGTTTCCCCCTCAAATGGAACAAGGGTTTGACTTAGTTCTTCTGCAAAATATGACTGTTCAGGTATCAGATCTATATGACTGTGTCTATCTTTGTTGGATCTGATAGTGTAACTGGTACTTAATGATTGAACTGTGCCTGTTGTGCAAACGAGCCCCCAGTTCCCTTTGGGTATTTGTCAAAATTTCCTCTTCCTCTTACTGCAATATGCACAATCCAGCTGTTATATTGTTTATCTGCTTTTGTTCTGTATCCTATGATAACAAGAATGAAGCCTGTTCTTATTAAGAGCCTCTTATTGTGTATTATCTTGTGAACAGGGTGTACTGTTACATCCCTAAAAATAACCTGCAAGCAGCAGAGTAATCTTAATATATGCTCATTTAAATGCCCTTGTGATTATTAGATCACAATGATGTCTGTTTAGCAGATTGTTTTAGCAACTATGATTCAGAACAAGACAAATTGAAGCTATTTTCCTGCAGACGTAAATCTAGTTTTAGTATTATTGTAACAAAATATACAAGACAAAAACAATAAATGACAAGAAGCTCATCAGATGCATTTCATATTTTTAGTCACTGATCTCAGAGTTGCATTCTGCTAAAAGAAAATTGCTGAATTAAATTGTATTATATAATCAGACATCTTGTTTTTGAAAAGCTTATAAGTTTGACAGGCAATGCTCCTTAGAGGAAGCGTTTCTACAAAATGGTGCCAGACACGTGCAAATTATCTTCAACAGCTTTAACTTAAGAAAACCACAAAAAATTACACATCTTGTTGTTGGTGAACTTTTAGCCCTATGCATTTTTCAGAATTTGACATTCCTTTCAGAATGAAGAAAGTTGCCATTTCTGGTGTAATGAGACTACTTAGTAAATTAAAATATTTCTCTTCAAAATAAGACCAAACATCTTCTATAAGTCACATAGTAAAGTAGAGTGCTGTTGATGAACTTTTGCCTGTATTTATTATGAACTATTGTCTAAACTTGATCTTTCCTTAAATGTTTTCGAAAACTATCTGCTTTCATGTAAGCTTTAATGAATGCTGCTTGTCTTGAACATCTTGATTATATGATTTTTAAACCATTATATTAAATTTACTTATGGATCTATTCTGAAAAGGGGTTATTAATGAACTGAAAAACGACTCATAGTATTCTAGTACTTAGTGTGTCTTTTTTAACATCATATGGTACAAAATGCTAAAATGGCCCGATACACATCAGGGCCAGCAACCTTTCTCCGTATGATTTTAATACTTAAGATAATGTAGCAAATGATTCTAGCAAAGTCCAAACCTACATTAAGTTTCAACGTGATCTGGAATGTCAGTCAAACGCAAAAATAATTTCACCAAACAGACATTTTCTCTTCATGGGTTGCAACAGAAAATTATCTGTCTCAATGTAGCCCAGTCCACTGCGTCCTCCACACTAACACTAACTAACTTCCTGTCAGCTTTGACCAGAGACCACTGTCCTGATTTTTTTCTTTTAATATTACTTGTAGTATTAAAGTTAAAATGTACTCTTTTTCTATTCTCTATTCTTTACAAATTGTTATCTCATGATGAAAATTTAACATGATTCTCATATCATAAGATTTTGCTTAGAAGACTGCAACAGCAGAAAGGGGATGTTTTTTATGTTTGATTGTTTCTTTAAAGATTGCACTAGGTAAAGGAAAACTAGACATTGTAGACGAGCAACAAATTCTCACAGTCTGCCTGTGGTCAGCTTTGCTTCTCTGTTTTCAAAAGATCGTATCATCTCATATGATCAAACTTCTTCCTTGTAAAAAGGAAGACATGCAGCAGAGTAGTCAGAGAGAATTTTGTAAAAAGATTTAAAGAAGGGTTAGGTTATAAAATAATATTCCAAGCTCTTAATATCAGACAGAGCTCCATTCAATCTATCACTTGAAAGGAGAAATAATCAGACATCTTGTTTTTGAAACGATAAGTTTGACAGGCAATGCTCTTTAGAGGAAGCGTTTCTACAAAATGGTGCCAGACACGTGCAAATTATCTTCAACAGCTTTAACTTAAGAAAACCACAAAAAATCACACATCTTGTTGTTGGTGAACTTTTAGCCCTATGCATTTTTCACAATTTGACATTACTTTTTAGAATGAAGAAAGTTGCCATTTCTGGTGTAGTGAGACTACTTAGTAAATAAAAATATTTATCTTCAAAATAAGACCAAACATCTTCTATAAGTCACATAGTAAAGTAGAGTGCTATTGATGAACTTTTACCTGTATTTATCATCAACTATTGTCCAAACTTGATCTTTCTTTAAATATTTTCTAAAACTCCATCTGCTTTTATGTAAGCTTTAATGAGTGCACCTTGTCTTGAACATCTTGATTATATGATCTTTAAACCAGTACATTAAATATACTTATGGTTGTAATCTGAAAAGGGGTTACTACTTAAATGGAAAAAGGACTCATACTTCCTTCTAGTATTTAATGTGTCTTTTTTAATATCACATGGTACAAAATTCTACAATGGCTCAATACACAGAGGGGCCTTCTCTATTCTTTGCAAATTGTTATCTCATGATGAAAATTTAACATGATTCTCATATCATAAGATTTTGCTTAGAGGACTGCAACAGCAGAAAGGGGATGTCTTTTATGTGTGATTGTTTCTTTAAAGATTGCACTAGGTAAAGGAAAACTAGTTCTATACACGAGCAACAAATTCTCACATTCTGCCTGAGGCTTTGCTTCTCTGTTTTCACAAGATTCTATCATCTCATATGATCAAACTTCTTCCATGTAAAAAGGAAGACATGCAACAGACTGGTTAGAGAGAATTTTGTAGAAAGATTTAAAGAAGGGTTAGGTTATAAAATAATATTCCAAGAACTTAATATCAGCCAGAGCTCCATTCAATCTATCACTTGAAAGGAGAAAGCATATGGAATAAATGCAAAATTACCAATTTATGGCCACCTAATATGACAAGTTATTAATCAGAGAATGCCAAGAGGCCATAATGACTGTAATCATTCTATCAGTCAAGTTTTTTTGTATAGCACATTTCAGCAACAAGGTAGTTCAAAGTTTTACACCATAAAAACACAAAAATACAAAGTCATAAAATTACCATACAGTCAACAATTGAGAAAACCAGAAGCAAACATTACATGCCATCATCAAAATCATCAATACACATCAAATATGTTAGTTTATCATGGTTCAAAAGCAACTCTGAACAGGTGGGGGTTTGTATGAATTTTTACCACATGACTAAATAGCTGCTCTATTTGTAGGTACATCTCACATTTATTGTTTTGGACACAGCTTGATGCATTAATCTTTGTTTTAGTCATTAAAGTCATTACTATGTAATGATGACAAAAACTTCCATACTAATGTAGGTTTTTGTCCCTTAGCATGAACAAAAACCTCCATTACTTACATACAACATGTATAATTTTAACATAATTTTAACATGTTTATGTATAACTACATAAACATGTAGAAATACCTTTGATTGTGTGGTTATACCACTGATCACCTGTTAAATCATCACATGAGGTCTGCCACAGGCATGTCATTTATTTACATGATTCCAGGTGCAAAAGTGGAACTGATCACCCTATTTAAATGAGGACTTTTCACTTTACTGGTTGTTATCATGAAGAGAGTTGGAGAGCAGAGTGGCCATAAAAAGAAGATGAAGTTGAAAGCCATGGAGATATTTTAATAATATTTTGATATTATTAAGGTATAATAATAATAATAACAAACAACACAATTCTTCTAAATTTATATTTCAAAATGAAACAGCACAACAGTAAAAACATTTAAAAGAACTAATCCAAATTAAACAAATTGCATTTTTTTAATAAGCAATATCTTCTGTTATTGGGGCCTGCCATGTCTTGCACGGAGCAGGGCCGGCCCAAGCCTCCATCGGAGGCTGAATCATGTTACTGGCGGAGCATGCGGTACCTACCGTGGCCACCAGGGGCCCCCCAAAGGCAATTATTTTTTTTGTCCATAAAATACTGATTTCTAGATACAATATTCAATAGATTGTAAAATCAAATCACTTCATGATGACCTTGTGTGTTTTTGTTATTGTGATGACATAGAAATCATTATAAAATAAAATAAAATAAAATAAAATCAGCTCCACTGAGGGGGCCCCTTGGTGGCCCTGCGGCCCTAAATGGCTGCTTTGTTTGCTTTTGCTTTGGTCCGGCCCTGGGATGGAGGCATTGAAATCACCTCAAAATAACTCCCACTTCCATTCACCATTGATGCGGCTCGTACTGCTGCGTAACCCCCATCACGATATATAAAACCGCACGGTTCGATCTCACGAGATTTTGTCCGCATTTTGAATAACCATGGCAACGTAATTAGCGGGAAAAAAAATTAACCAAATTCAAATCAAAACAAATTCTAACTGACATTGTTTTGTGTCATAGACTCAAAACAGAGATAGAATTTTGCTCCCCCCTCACTCATACATGACAGTTTTCAGAGGATTAATTACCATAGCAACAGAACACAAGGAAGAGCAGAGATGTAGAAAACTACAGAGATGGCGGAACAAAGTGCCACGAAGTAAACATCTGATTTTTACTTTTGCTAAGTTTACTAACTGTAGATTTTTTGTGTCTAAGCAGATACTACAGAAGCACTTATTACAAACAAGATGGCAGAAGAGCAAAGAAAGTAAGTTCCATATGCCCCTAAACTGACAACCACTTTGTCAGTTTAGGGGCATTTAGTTTGCTTAGTCAAAATAAACTAAAAGCCTTCACATTTTTCACAGCAGGTATTTGCTGTACTGGGCATTATATGACTGGTTAAGCCAAACCACTGTTACACAAGAGATTAGTGAGGACTTTTAAAATTAAGCTTACTGGAAATTTCAAAATAAAAGCCTCCAGTGACCTCGTAGGTCACTTATAAAGCAAGGCTGAAATAAGGCTAAAGTACATATGACTTTTGAACAATAACAATATTTGTTGTTAATTTGTTGCTAAGAGATGAGCGTGTTTTCTGGTAACAAAGTCCCACAAAGTAGACATCTGATTTTTACTTTTGCAAAATTTTCTAACTGTAAATTTCTTGTATCTAAGCAAATAAGCAGTTTTTTCAAAAGAGCTTATGCTTTATAAACAATAATAGTACTTGTTATTGATTTGGTTTTAAGAGATGAGCATTTTTTTCTGGTAATGAACTGCCATGAAGTATAAATCTGATATTTTGTGTTGAATGTCTGTTTTATATACTTACCACCAGTGACAAAAAAGTACATTTTCACTTTGCTAAATTCACCAACTGCACAATTCATAAATAGCATAAAATGAGTAGAATTTCTAAAGAGATGAAGAGATCTTATGTTTTTTGAACAATAGTATTTGTTAATCTGTTGCTAAGAGATATAAGCATGTTTTCTGGTAATGAAGTGCCACGAAGTAAACATCTGATTTTTACTTTTGCTAAGTTTACTAACTGTAGACATTTTGTGTCTACGCAGATAAACAGTATTCCAAAAGTAAAATACTGCTAGACATGATTAGACATGATTTTAACAAAGCTCAACGTTAAAAGTTTCTCTCCTTGATTTTAGCAATAAGTTATGTGATTCCAATAACAACCTAATAGAGGCATTAATAAAAAGATATACATAGTATATGTCATAGACAGGAAAGAAATTATAAATTTGATTATTACATTTATGTTGTTGTTCATAGGACATGCAGTTGAAACAGTTGTAATTTCCTTCCACATTTTTTTCAAAGTATGAAAAGACCCACCCTCTGCTTCTGTTTCTTTTGCATTACATGTCTGTATAATACACCCTGAAGTTTATTGGCTTGCTAATCTGGTATACTTTAAAACATTGTCTGTCATAATGATACAAGAAAAGGCCCATGCAAATTAAGTTTTAGACATCAATAGCTAAAAGGTCTTTATTTGTTTAATGTGTCATTTTGTTGATCTTTACATCTTAAATCTGCTGGAAAGGTACAATCTCTCACTTTGTGGACAATGTCCTGCGCAGTCCAGTTCATAGTCCTAGTCACAGTTGTCAAACTTCAAACACTGACCTCCAAAGAGATTGTATTCCACATAACTTTAATTATGTCTATTGATACTATTATTTTTTTAATGTTGTATTTCTTTCTCAACCTAATAATAAACCCAAATGATTTGTTGTACAGTATTACCTTACATTTCTGTATTGTAACATGTGCAGTTGCATCAAAAATGTGTGTATTTTAATGATAGACAAATTTACCAGGGGTGGCAATTTAAGAAGGTATTGTTGCTCCATAATTCCAAAAACTAATAATATTATTAATAAAGAGCATAATTCACATTTCATATCAAAAAGGTTTTTATGAGTTTGTTCCATATTTTTAATGATGTTGCAGTTTCTGTCTGCATTTTTTCTATATTAAGGAAAAGTTCACCCTCTGCTGTTTATTAAAGCTCTGCAGTTTCTCCACTCACTAACCTGGTGCCTCTGAAAAGTTGCAGCTCTTATTGTTACCACAAAAACATGAAAAACTGAGCCATAATCTACATAATCTATATTACAGTGGTTACCGGCACATAAAGAGTTAAGACTTCCTGTTCTTGCTATATTTCTGTTGCTTATCCTTATAATATCCCATTTGATCATATAGCATGAATTAAGTCAGCTAATTTCTATGCACAGTGCTAAATGTCCACTGGGTGGTGCTATTGTGGTAAAAAAAAAAAAATGGCGTCCTCATAATTCTATAAATCACTCTTATTTTTATTTTACTAGTATATTAGTATACAAGTACATAAATAGTATATATTTGATGTATTTTTATGTATTCTTGTTTTTGTTTTGTTTGTTTTTTGTTTTTTTAAATTGGTAATGGCACAAAAAAAATCTTGCTTGTGAAAACAAAATTGTGATTATCAATCATAAAACATATTACACAATTCCTGGTGTAAATATATGTAAAGTATGTTAATAGATTCAATACAGGCTGAGAAGTTTTGGTTTAGCACGTTTTTCACTTTGGGTCATTTTTTACACCACTATTAATATTTGCACAACAACTGGTGCACTTCTTACAATACAAACTAAGGATGTATAGTTCATCCCTCAAAACCAAATGTTCACATTAATGGACGTGACAATGGCATCAGAATAAAAAGTTCAGGTTTATGCACAAGCGAGTCAAAGGGATTTGCCATGTTTTCGTTGTGACTGCTCACTCTGAATGTACTTTCTAATACAAGAGAACCACATCTTGGTAACACTAGCAAATAATTTTTTTTTTCAACAAATTATTTCAAAACTGGTCCAAACTCGCCTGTCTAGCTGGCTTAGAAAACCTCTTCATTGTATCGCCAAGCAGAACCCCATTCCTAGTGTAAAACTCTTTGGCCAGTGAGGGATTCATGGGGGAGGAAATGTACTCATCACACCGGCTTCCTCCCAGACTTGGTGCACACTCCACGGAGTAAGTGAAGAAGAACGTTCCATGATTAATCATGCAGCTGTCTGTCACAAGCCCTTAGAGTTCACAGCTGCAAGAAAGTCATGACTAAAAGGAGGACTAGTGGTCAGTCTGTACCTGTGGAGCAGAGAAAGAATGAAAAGAAGTTAAGGATTGTCACAGAGTCCGTTTGAAAATGCATGTACATGTTGATGTGTGTTTTAATCATTTTTACAATCTTTCCAAAAATTATTTGCAAATTTTATTAGAACAGATGTGGGAGTTGGTGGGGATCATCTTAAAAACTGATGGCCTACTATAATATTATAATTCTCCTATTTCTATCTTCTAAGTAGAATAACTGATTTAATGTAATGTATTGATTGTTGAATGTAGCTGTTTGTAGGGCATTAAACACACAACTTCCATTCATCTATACCAGATACTTCTAGTTCGTACTCGGCATTCGATCCGACTCAAAAGACAGGAATTAGTGACTCCTTACACTAAATAGACCTACAATTGCACATGTAGATTTTCAGTCATCCAGATTATGGCAGTCCTTAAATTCTCTTATTTAAGCCAAGTTAACCTGAAAATGTGATTCATAAGAGATCGGCACCACATCCCAAATTAGTTAACAGGCTATTCAACGGAAAAAAATAATGCTTCCTCTAGGGTCTCAGTTATCGTCATCCTTCTTACTTGAAGTAACTAACCTGCTCTCTGTCGCTGGTTTGCTTTGAAAACTAAAGTTTTCAATTGTTACACTTTTTGCTCACCACCTGCCTATCTCTGTGGATAGTATGTCTGGATATGTACTTTATACTCTAATTTGTAACACAAAGATTCAAAACATTCAAATGTTTTCAACATTTGCTTCTCTGAGATTTTGGTTTGCAGTTTTGTAAATTATGTCTATGCCCTTCTTAATTAAAAAAAATTTAATAAAAAATTTTGTTTTATCTTTTATTTATTGTGTTTGTGCTGTTATGTGAATTTCCCTCGGATTTATAAAGTATGTTCATACAGTCATTCATTCTCCTTTTATTAATTGTTCTGTATTATTAATTTAATATAATTTAAAAATCGGCAGTTCAGGCTTTTTAAAGATCTGTAATCCGCCAGAAAACTGCAATCGTGCAGCCCTACACATATATTTGTGACATTCTATGATTAAATTAATTTCTCTTAAGCATAACTCCAATAGCTAAAAATTTTACTTCAGATTACCTGTCTCATACTGTCATGACCTGATAATAGTTTGAAAAATATGTTAAGAAAACAAAAAAAAGAAAAACAAAAAAAGCATTTTATTTATTTATTTATTTATTTTGTAAAAGTTACATACTATGCAGCCGCAAAGGTTTTGAAAACAAAGTTGGGATTAATAAAAAGGGCAGTAATGTTCAGTATCCACATGATGGTGCTATTGTGTAACAACTGTTGTGGCACAAATAGTTTTGTTTATTACACTGATTTGTACACTTCTATATCAAATAACCACTTGTAGTACATAGAAAGTCTTATTATTAATACAACAAATCTAAATTAGGCTGTTAAAATTATTACATCTTTCAAAGTTTCTAAAACTAGAACTGTGTACAGGATGAGAAGGATTACATTGATCTCTGAATTTTAAAGGAGGCCGTTGCATTAATACTAAAATAGAATAAATGTGGGTCTTTTTCACATTTCCAGTCAGATCTCCTACTGCAGGATAAGGGATTAGATGGTAGACTTCAAAATAACTTTTTGGACATTTAGTTAAGTTTGGATTACAATAATTGAGCACACAAGTTATAAATGCAGGTACCAGATTTGGATATCATTTTAAATATGATGAACAGGGTGGGCCAGGCATTTGAGGTATTGTGCAGGTGAAAGAAACCAGATACTACCCCAACATGTCTTGTCTTAGTATTCCAGTCACACCAGGCAGATAAGCTGGTTGTCTTTGTGTGCCAAGACAATTTTTCTCTATAAAGATGTCATATCAAGATGCCATCTTGCAGATGGCGTGCTAAATTTTGTTATGGGGCCACTATTATGTGTCAGAAAATTGAACTTTCTACACGCAAGACATATTTCTTTTCCTTGTAAAGCAGAATTCATACTCAGTACACTTTTGTCATTTTAATGTAAATCCCACATTTTTGATGTACTGTGCAAAAGAATTTGAATATGTTTCTAAAACATATGAGCAACAAATTTTTGTATAACTTTCTGTTGATCATGTGCATTGGAGCTTCTTAAGTTAAAATATTTATTTGTCATACTCAAATTACAACATGGAAGCAACTGTTGTCTTTATGAATGCTTTATTGCAGTAATTTGCAAGTACAAAGGAAGAAACAGAGACAGAAGTTATCAGTACAGATTATCACATTTAGACTGAATTTGCAAACTATGTTCTTTTAATTAATATAAAAGTCAAAGATAGAAATGCCAAAAGCAAAAATGATTCAGATCAAAATCCTTGTCATCATCCAGTCGTCTCACAGTTGGCCCAAACCTGGCTGAGGAGCAGATTTAACAAACCCCTTATTTAAATCTCCAAGCAGAACCCCGTTTCTGGAGTAGAAAACTTTAGCCAAAGACGGATCCATGGGAGAAGGAATGTACTCACACTGGTTGCCACCAAGGCTTGGTGCACATTCAACTGAGTAGCTAAAAAAAGGTACCATGATCAAACATGCAACTGTTTGAAACGATTCCGCTGCGGAGATCAATGGAGCAACTACCAAGCAGGTCCCTTTTCCAATATGTATCGTCGTCATAAACCGTGAATGTAAGTTTGTCATAGTAATTTACAACAATGGATCCAAAATCAAATGACTCTGACCAATTGGGATTGTCAGACTCATCTATCCTTTCAGTACGCTTTTCCTGGTTAGTATATTTAACAACCACTGAAGCGTCTGTCTGAGAGCAACAATCACCATACAGTCCCCTAGCATAAAGATTGTACACCCTCAATGTTGCAAGACCTTTTCCAGCTGGACAGCAGTTTGACCTAATATTCTGGTTGCCGTTACACACACAAGCACAGGGATCTCTGCTATTGGATCTGTGTCCAATTTGACAGGATTCTAAACATTTTTTTAGCACTGCATTCTCCTTAATATACTTTTCCACCTCTTCTTTAAGCCCACTTTTGGCAGGATGACCATCTGGCAGAATTGTGTGCAGAGGCTTCAGGTTGTAACTCACGATGTCAGGGGTAGTTTTAAGAGACTCTTTCCATGCGATATGGACACTGGGATCATTAGACCCTTGGAAGAACACAACATCATTTTTGTCCCCACCAACAACTTCTGTGATTCACTAAACACAGAGTTGAAACTTTGACCATAGCCCAGATTCTGTTTTTTCTGACAATTTTCATACATAGCTTTAATGCTTGCCACAAAAGCAAAGTTAACTGAAGCTTCAACTGACAGACAGTAGCCGACAGCCCCTTTAAGGATGCCTCGCAGGTCCTAATCGATGTTGTTGCTTTTATCTCCCCTCCTAGGAAAACCTGTGTGATGTAATGTGTGCCATAAGTATCGATGAAATTGCGATATGGTAACCCAGAAGAATTTGGAGGAAGAGACTTCACAGCCGTTTTAAATTCGTGATGCAAAGGTGGGTTTGTTGTCAGTCTGTAGCTGTGAAGGAATGAAAACAGATAAAACAAGTTACTTTTTGTCACAGACATACTTTATGCATAGCAGCTTAATGAAAAGTTGCACAGTAAGTTCTGCCTTGACACTCACTTGTAGAAGGTACAGCTAACAGAATGGCGGGTAAAGGTGTAGCGGTCTTGTTTTGACTTTGCTATGCCAAATTCAGCCACCTTGGAATGGGAACCTCCAAAACCAACTGAGACAAAAGGAACTTCAAGACCAATTTTCCAGTCGTTGGACACAGATGATGTAGAGCTATTGACGAGATTCACCAGAATCATAGACCATACTGGAGACTCTCAAATTGCATTTCGGGACATTTCTCCAGTCCACCACAGAGACTGGGATCTTTTGTTTCTCTCCATTCTGGTAGCTGTTTCTGTACATTCTGCAAGTGCCATTTCCAAGGTCCCATGTTTCAGTGTCGATGACATAGGCAGATTTTCTTTGCATTTTGACAATGTCGAAGCCTTCTCCACCCAGGTTGTAACCTGGAACAAAGTGAGCAGTTTTACATTCCTCTGGTGAACCAATGAAACTCACAGTGGTTGAGAGACACAGAGGACTGAATGTCCAGGTCAGGAGCAGGAGCTGCAGAAGTCTAGTCATCTGTGAAAAAATAATTTAAATGTTTAAATTGCATAGCAAAAGATTCACAAACATACACATATGCACAGAAATTTCTGCTTCAGGATATTTAGTAAATAACCATATATAGAATTTGGAACAGCAAAAATGAGAGTTTAGGTGAAAGTTTTTAAAGTCTTACTCTGACAGAAGACTGCAAGCTCTGATCGTCTGTAAAGTGTCTGGCTGCTCTTATACTATTGATGTGAAGGTGGAGCTTTTCTTATCAGCTTAGTTTCATACCAATACACTTATTGTGTATTATCTCGTGAACAGGGTATCCCAACCTGTCCAGGGTGAACCCCGCCTCTTGCCCGGAACATAGCTGGAGATAGGCACCAGCAACCCTCCCGACCCCATTAGGGACAAGGGTGAACGGAAAATGGATGGATGGATGGATGGACAGGGTATCCCATATGGATACTTATGCAATTTATTTTCCTTAATTCTTTCAAACTTTTTGCCGCTTCCAACATTTTATTAACCTTTCTGTACTGGTTAATAAACAACTTGGTAGCTATTAATTATTTTAATAATCAATTAATCTAGTGATTATTTTTTGGTTAATCGAACAGTAGATACTTTTAGTAAAACATGCCCCAATAATTAAGTGTTTAGAATTTTAAAATACAAATTCACAGTGCAACGTCATGGCAAAAAAAACATAAAAGCTTGAATTTGTTGCCCAGAAAATAGCATTTTCAAAATATTGATTTGAGATTAATACATTTTTGTTACATTTTTAAGAATAGTGAACAATATTCACTATTTTAAATAGTGAATATTGTTCACTATTCACAATAGTGTCAACCAAGCTAGCTTGTCAACCTAGTGACAAGCTAGGTTGAATTTAGATTAATACATTTTTCAACAATATTTATGATAACCTAGCTTTTTAGATCAACTCAAGAGTAGAAGAAAATGTCACTATAGTGAGCATCTCTACATGCTCAGAACTCAGACTTGCTCTTCCATTAGTACCTGTATTCCAGCTGCTGAAAACAGTCGTTCTGATGGTGGAGGTGACAGGAAACAGAAAGGACTTTGGCTGTTTTGCCAGACTCTGTATCAGAGTCTGTATCGTCGCCATAAACCGTGAATGTAAGTTTGTCATAGCTATTTACAACAATGGGTCAAAAATCAAATGACTCGGAGCAATTGGGGTTGTCAGTATGATCTAAAATTCTAGTACCCTTTTTCTGGTTAGTATATTGAAGGTTTTCCACCAAAGGAGTGGGTTTTATTTTGGATTTTCTTCATAACTTGCTCTTGAGTCAGATGATGATTGAAGTACTGTCGTGTTCTGTGTTTTTCTGTATGTTTATTTCAAGTTTCCTGTGTGTCTGAGTCTCTGTGTTGTCCTGTCTCCCCTTGATTAGTTCCCAGGTGTGTCTCGTTCCCTGATTACCTCTTGTGTATTTAATGTCACCTGTGTCTCCGTGTGTTTGTCGGGTCCTACGTCAATCTACGTCTTCCCACGTCTGTGTCATGTCTGAGTTACGTTTGTTTCATTTAGGAGTTGACTGTTAAGTCCTCTTGATCTCCTGTTGCTACCTGTTGTGAGCATTAGCCCTCCGCTCAGCAGGGCTGCCGGGTTTAACTCATTAAACTCCTCATCTACACCTCATCTGTGTCTGCTGCGTTTACCTCACCACCGCCAACATCACACTCCTTATGACAGAAGGACCCGACCAACACAACGGTGAGGCCCGCACTTCCCATTATGGACCCAGAAGAAACGCAGGAGTTGTTGGAAACCATACGCGAGTATGAGGAGGCCATGGCAAAACCGTACGTGGCTTGGAGAAGGCTTGGATTTGCCATCCGGTTGGGTCTGCTGCTGGATTACTGGGTTCCGCGCTTTCCGCACCTGCAGTTGGTGGAATTGCAGAGGGAGACAGAGTGGGAGCGTGAGGCAGCGCTAGCAGTCATGGCTGGAGAACCGCTGCCTCCCAGACCCAAGACTCTGTCCTCCCGTTCCACCACCCCAGCCCCGTCATCTCCAGTGCCTCCTGAGCCAGCAGCAGCCCTTCCGCGGCCGGAGCCGCCAGCAACGCTTCCAGCAACGCTTCCGCAGCCGGAGCCGCCAGCAACGCTTCCAGCAACGCTTCCGCGGCCGGAGCCGCCAGCAACGCTTCCAGCAACGCTTCCAGCAACGCTTCCGCGGCCGGAGCCGCCAGCAACGCTTCCGCGGCCGGAGCCGCCAGCAACGCTTCCGCGGCCGGAGCCGCCAGCAACGCTTCCGCGGCCGGAGCCGCCAGCAACGCTTCCGCGGCCGGAGCCGCCAGCAACGCTTCCGAGCCCCCCAGTGCTCCTCCAGAGACCCCCAGTGCTCCTCCAGAGTCCCCCGGTGCTCCTCCAGAGACCCCCGGTGCTCCTCCAGAGACCCCCGGTGCTCCTCCCGAGACCCCAGAGACCCCCGGTGCTCCTCCCGAGACCCCAGAGACCCCCGGTGCTCCTCCCGAGACCCCAGAGACCCCCGGTGCTCCTCCCGAGACTCCTCCGCCGTGGTTCTCCTGCGCCGGACGGCCGCCGCCTCCGTGGTTCCCGCCTCCTGCGCCGCGGACGGCCGCCGGACCGCTTCCGTGGTTCCCGCCTGCTGTGCCGCGGACGGCCGCCGGACCGCCTCCGTGGTTCCCGCCTCCGGCGCTGCGGACGGCCGCCGGACCGCTTCTGTGGTTCCCGCCTTCCTGTGCTTCCGCCCACTTAGTTGGGTTTGTTTTGTTTTGTTTTTGGACTCTGGACCCTTGTGTTTCCGCCCAATTATGTTGGGTAGTTTTTCGTTGTTTATGGACTCTGGACCCCCAACCAGCTCCCCGCCGCCCACCCTCGTTGGGTTTCCCGTTTTGGGCGTCTGGGAGCCGCCCGTTAAGGGGGGGGTACTGTCGTGTTCTGTGTTTTTCTGTATGTTTATTTCAAGTTTCCTGTGTGTCTGAGTCTCTGTGTTGTCCTGTCTCCCCTTGATTAGTTCCCAGGTGTGTCTCGTTCCCTGATTACCTCTTGTGTATTTAATGTCACCTGTGTCTCCGTGTGTTTGTCGGGTCCTACGTCAATCTACGTCTTCCCACGTCTGTGTACGGCTGTGTCACGTCTGAGTTACGTTTGTTTCATTTAGGAGTTGACTGTTAAGTCCTCTTGATCTCCTGTTGCTACCTGTTGTGAGCATTAGCCCTCCGCTCAGCAGTGCTGCCGGGTTTAACTCATTAAACTCCTCATCTACACCTCATCTGGGTCTGCTGCGTTTACCTCACCACCGCCAACATCACACCCGTTATGACAAGTACATTGACCAGGAAAATGTTTTCTTCTTGTTGTCTGCTTGTTTACTGGATTTTAGATCAAAACTTGTTTGCATTGATTTCTTTACATTAGGGTCTTGGTTTGCACCATGGTTTGCAGTTTGAGTACTAATTCAGGAGGTAAAATTTAAGTCTCCTTCATTTGGGATCAAACGCAGCAGAAATTAAGACGATGTTGGGGCATTCTGGTTTGAACACAAAGTTTTTATTCCGCCTTAATGTAATACCAGGTCTGGAGGACCTTCACTGAAGCTGCTTGAAAGTCTGAACCCTATGTGGCTGTCTTATGATTATGAACAAGTTATGGGAATGTAGACAGAGTTGCATTCTTATCCACTCAGTAAAACAGGTGCCCCCTCAAATGGAACAAGGGTTTGACTTAGTTCTTCTGCAAAATATGACTGTTCAGGTATCAGATCTATATGACTGTGTCTATCTTTGTTGGATCTGATAGTGTAACTGGTACTTAATGATTGAACTGTGCCTGTTGTGCAAACGAGCCCCCAGTTCCCTTTGGGTATTTGTCAAAATTTCCTCTTCCTCTTACTGCAATATGCACAATCTAGCTGTTATATTGCTTATCTGCTTTTGTTCTGTATCCTATGATAACAAGAATGAAGCCTGTTCTTATTAAGAGCCTCTTATTGTGTATTATCTTGTGAACAGGGTGTACTGTTACATCCCTAAAAATAACATGCAAGCATCAGATAATCTTAATATATGCTCATTTAAATGCCCTGTGATTATTTAGATCACAATGATGTCTTTAGCAGATTTTTTAGCAACTATGATTCAGAACAAGACAAATTGAAGCTATTTTCCTGCAGACGAAAATCTATTTGTAATATTATTGTAGCAAAATATAGAAGAAAAAAAACAATAAATGACAAGAAGCTCATGAGATGCATTTCATATTTTTAGTCACTGATCTCAGAGTTGTACTCTTTTTCTATTCTCTATTCTTTGCAAATTGTTATCTCGTGATGAAAATTTAACATAATTCTCATAAGATTTTGCTTAGAAGACTGCAACAGCAGAAAGGGGATGTTTTTTATGTTTGATTGTTTCTTTAAAGATTGCACTAGGTAAAGGAAAACTAGACATTGTACACGAGTAACAAATTCACACATTCTGCCTGTGGTCAGCTTTGCTTCTCTATTTTCACAAGATTGTATCATCTGATATGATCAAACTTCTTCCATGTAAAAAGGAAGACATGCAGCAGACTGGTTAGAGAGAATTTTGTAGAAAGATTTAAAGAAGGGTTAGGTTATAAAATAATATTCCAAGAACTTAATATCAGACAGAGCTCCATTCAAACTATCACTTGAAAGGAGAAAGCATATGGAATAAATGCAAAATTACCAATTTATGGCCACCTAATATGACAAGTTATTAATCAGAGAATGCCAAGAGGCCATAATGACTGTAATCATTCTATCAGTCAAGTTTATTTGTATAGCACATTTCAGCAACAGGGTAGTTCAAAGTTTTACACCATAAAAACACAAAAATACAAAGTCATAAAATTACCATGCAGTCAACAATTGAGAAAACCAGAAGCAAACATTACATGCCATCATCAAAATCATCAATACACATCAAATATGTTAGTTTATCATGGTTCAAAAGCAACTCTGAACAGGTGGGGTTTAGTTTTGATTGAAAGAAGCTCAGTGTTTTAGCTGTTTTGCAGTTTTCTGGAAATTTGTTCCAGATTTGTGGTGCATAGAAGCTAAATGCTGCTTCTTCATGTTTGGTTCTAGTTCTGGGGATGCAGAGCAGAACCGGAACCAGAAGACCTCAGAGGTCTGGAAGGTTGATACAACAGCAGATCTTTAATGTATGTGTGGTGCTAAGCCACTTAGTAGCCACTGAAACACTCATAATACAATTAAATTTTTTTTTTAATTTTGTTAGTTTTTTAGGAAATCTACTAAAATGAGCATGGTGTGACTTTAAATGTGCACTTATGCCTAATTTAAATAGGTCTGTTTTCCTTTGTAGTTTTATTTACTTATCTGGTTATGGCCTTCTTTAAAATGTACTGGTTTCCTTTGGTTTTGCAAAATAGTTTTGTAAGTGTGTCAGATTTTCATCTTTCAGCTTTGTTTGATAATGTATAAGCTTTTCATTGTTTTAGTGGCCTCTTGTCAAATCTTGATCAGGAACAAGTTTTTTTCTTGTTGTCTGCTTGTTCACTGGAGTGTAGATCAAAACTTGTTTGCATTAATTTCTTCACTTGAAGGGTCTTGGTTTGCACCTTGCTTTGCATTTGAGTACTAATTCAGGAGGTAAAATTTAAGTCTCCTGAATTTGGGATCAAACGCAGCAGAAATTAAGACGATGTTGGGGCATTCTGGTTTGAACACAAAGTTTTTATTCCGCCTTAATGTAATATCAGGTCTGGAGGACCTTCACTGGAGCTGCTTGAAAGTCTGAACCCTATGTGGCTGTCTTATGATTATGAACAAGTTATGGGAATGTAGACAGAGTTGCATAAAACAGTTGCCCCCTCAAATGGAACAAGGGTTTGACTTAGTTCTTCTGCAAAATATGACTGTTCAGGTATCAGATCTATATGACTGTGTCTATCTTTGTTGGATCTGATAGTGTAACTGGTACTTAATGATTGAACTGTGCCTGTTGTGCAAACGAGCCCCCAGTTCCCTTTGGGTATTTGTCAAAATTTCCTCTTCCTCTTACTGCAATATGCACAATCCAGCTGTTATATTGTTTATCTGCTTTTGTTCTGTATCCTATGATAACAAGAATGAAGCCTGTTCTTATTAAGAGCCTCTTATTGTGTATTATCTTGTGAACAGGGTGTACTGTTACATCCCTAAAAATAACATGCAAGCAGCACAATAATCTTAATATATGCTCATTTAAATGCCCTTGTGATTATTTAGATCACAATGATGTCTTTTTAGCAGATTGTTTTAGCAACTATGATTCAGAACAAGACAAATTGAAGCTATTTTCCTGCAGACGAAAATCTATTTGTAATATTATTGTAGCAAAATATAGAAGAAAAAAAACAATAAATGACAAGAAGCTCATGAGATACATTTCATATTTTTAGTCACTGATCTCAGAGTTGTACTCTTTTTCTATTCTCTATTCTTTGCAAATTGTTATCTCGTGATGAAAATTTAACATAATTCTCATAAGATTTTGCTTAGAAGACTGCAACAGCAGAAAGGGATGTTTTTATGTTTGATTGTTTCTTTAAAGATTGCACTAGGTAAAGGAAAACTAGACATTGTACACGAGTAACAAATTCACACATTCTGCCTGTGGTCAGCTTTGCTTCTCTATTTTCACAAGATTGTATCATCTGATATGATCAAACTTCTTCCATGTAAAAAGGAAGACATGCAACAGACAGGTTAGAGAGAATTTTGTAGAAAGATTTAAAGAAGGGTTAGGTTATAAAATAATATTCCAAGAACTTAATATCAGACAGAGCTCCATTCAAACTATCACTTGAAAGGAGAAAGCATATGGAATAAATGCAAAATTACCAATTTATGGCCACCTAATATGACAAGTTATTAATCAGAGAATGCCAAGAGGCCATAATGACTGTAATCATTCTATCAGTCAAGTTTATTTGTATAGCACATTTCAGCAACAGGGTAGTTCAAAGTTTTACACCATAAAAACACAAAAATACAAAGTCATAAAATTACCATGCAGTCAACAATTGAGAAAACCAGAAGCAAACATTACATGCCATCATCAAAATCATCAATACACATCAAATATGTTAGTTTATCATGGTTCAAAAGCAACTCTGAACAGGTGGGGGTTTAGTTTTGATTGAAAGAAGCTCAGTGTTTTAGCTGTTTTGCAGTTTTCTGGAAATTTGTTCCAGATTTGTGGTGCATAGAAGCTAAATGCTGCTTCTTCATGTTTGGTTCTAGTTCTGGGGATGCAGAGCAGAACCGGAACCAGAAGACCTCAGAGGTCTGGAAGGTTGATACAACAGCAGATCTTTAATGTATGTGTGGTGCTAAGCCACTTAGTAGCCACTGAAACACTCATAATACAATTAAATTTTTTTTTTTATTTTGTTAGTTTTTTAGGAAATCTACTAAAATGAGCATGGTGTGACTTTAAATGTGCACTTATGCCTAATTTAAATAGGTCTGTTTTCCTTTGTAGTTTTATTTACTTATCTGGTTATGGCCTTCTTTAAAATGTACTGGTTTCCTTTGGTTTTGCAAAATAGTTTTGTAAGTGTGTCAGATTTTCATCTTTCAGCTTTGTTTGATAATGTATAAGCTTTTCATTGTTTTAGTGGCCTCTTGTCAAATCTTGATCAGGAACAAGTTTTCTTCTTGTTGTCTGCTTGTTCACTGGAGTGTAGATCAAAACTTGTTTGCATTAATTTCTTCACTTGAAGGGTCTTGGTTTGCACCATGCTTTGCATTTGAGTACTAATTCAGGAGGTAAAATTTAAGTCTCCTGAATTTGGGATCAAACGCAGCAGAAATTAAGACGATGTTGGGGCATTCTGGTTTGAACACAAAGTTTTTATTCATTAATGTAATATCAGGTCTGGAGGACCTTCACTGGAGCTGCTTGAAAGTCTGAACCCTATGTGGCTGTCTTATGATTATGAACAAGTTATGGAATGTAGACAGAGTTGCATAAAACAGTTGCCCCCTCAAATGGAACAAGGGTTTGACTTAGTTCTTCTGCAAAATATGACTGTTCAGGTATCAGATCTATATGACTGTGACTATCTTTGTTGGATCTGATAGTGTAACTGGTACTTAATGATTGAACTGTGCCTGTTGTGCAAACGAGCCCCAGTTCCTTTGGGTATTTGTCAAAATTTCCTCTTCTTCTTACTGCAATATGCACAATCCAGCTGTTATATTGTTTATCTGCTTTTGTTCTGTATCCTATGATAACAAGAATGAAGCCTGTTCTTATTAAGAGCCTCTTATTGTGTATTATCTTGTGAACAGGGTGTACTGTTACATCCCTAAAATAACATGCAAGCAGCACAATAATCTTAATATATGCTCATTTAAATGCCCTTGTGATTATTTAGATCACAATGATGTCTTTTAGCAGATTGTTTTAGCAACTATGATTCAGAACAAGACAAATTGAAGCTATTTTCCTGCAGGCAAAATCTATTTGTAATATTATTGTAGCAAAATATAGAAGAAAAAAAACAATAAATGACAAGAAGCTCATGAGATACATTTCATATTTTTAGTCACTGATCTCAGAGTTGTACTCTTTTTCTATTCTCTATTCTTTGCAAATTGTTATCTCGTGATGAAAATTTAACAAAATTCTCATAAGATTTTGCTTAGAAGACTGCAACAGCAGAAAGGGATGTTTTTATGTTTGATTGTTTCTTTAAAGATTGCACTAGGTAAAGGAAAACTAGACATTGTACACGAGTAACAAATTCACACATTATTCTGCCTGTGGTCAGCTTTGCTTCTCTATTTTCACAAGATTGTATCATCTGATATGATCAAACTTCTTCCATGTAAAAAGGAAGACATGCAACAGACAGGTTAGAGAGAATTTTGTAGAAAGATTTAAAGAAGGGTTAGGTTATAAAATAATATTCCAAGAACTTAATATCAGACAGAGCTCCATTCAAACTATCACTTGAAAGGAGAAAGCATATGGAATAAATGCAAAATTACCAATTTATGGCCACCTAATATGACAAGTTATTAATCAGAGAATGCCAAGAGGCCATAATGACTGTAATCATTCTATCAGTCAAGTTTATTTGTATAGCACATTTCAGCAACAGGGTAGTTCAAAGTTTTACACCATAAAAACACAAAATACAAAGTCATAAAATTACCATACAGTCAACAATTGAGAAAACCAGAAGCAAACATTACATGCCATCATCAAAATCATCAATACACATCAAATATGTTAGTTTATCATGGTTCAAAAGCAACTCTGAACAGGTGGGGGTTTAGTTTTGATTGAAAGAAGCTCAGTGTTTTAGCTGTTTTGCAGTTTTCTGGAAATTTGTTCCAGATTTGTGGTGCATAGAAGCTAAATGCTGCTTCTTCATGTTTGGTTCTAGTTCTGGGGATGCAGAGCAGAACCGGAACCAGAAGACCTCAGAGGTCTGGAAGGTTGATACAACAGCAGATCTTTAATGTATGTGTGGTGCTAAGCCACTTAGGTTAGCACCACAATACAACTTCAAAACAACAGTGTGGCTTAAGTGGCTTAGCACCACACATACATATCTGTATTGGAAGGTTTTGATCACAAATGTCAGGCTGTGTATAAATTTACCTCATGACTAAATAGCTGCTGCTTTACAAAGAAACTGTATCTATTTGTAGGTACATCTCACATTTATTGTTTTGGACACAGCTTGACAAAATTTATCTCTGATTTAGTCATTAAAGTCATTACTATGTAATGATGACAAAAACCTCCATACAAACATGTAGTTATACCTTTGATTGTGTGGTTATTCCATTGATCACCTGTTTATTCATCTCATGAGATCTGCCACAGGCATTTATTCATCTTTTACATTTTTCCAGACTCCATTTGAGTTTTGGAAAAGGAATAAACTCCATTTTGTGCTCTAAATGCTCGAGGTAAAGTGTGTCTTATGTACATGTTCCCCATGGACAACATTTAAGCATTTGTTTCTTATTATTTTCACCCAATCTCTATGATCGAACCACATTCACTATGATAAACCCTGGCACTTTGTCAGAGGTTCAGTTTCTCCAGGAAAGGGCTAAAGAAAAATTGTGACAGCTGATTGATCAGTTCCTGTCAAACACACTGGATTGACTGATTCCAATTGGGTACATGATTCCAGGTGTAAAACTGGAACTGATTACCCGATTTAAATGAAGACTTTTCACTCTACTGGTTGTTATCATGAAGAGAGTTTGAGAGCAAAGCGGCCATAAAAAGAAGATGAAGTTGAAAGCCATGGAGATATCCTATTAATATTTTGATATTATGAAGGCATAATAATAATAACAAACAACACAATTCTTTTAAATATATATTTCAAAATGTTACAGCACAACAGTAAAAACATTTAAAAGAACTAATCCAAATTAAACAGCTGTATTTCACGCCCCTCCCTTCCAGCCACTTGCTCTCCAACTGAATCAGACACATAGGACATAATGGAGTTGTGCCATCAAGCGATTGTAAGCTGCAATTATATTAGGTGGTCTTCCAACTATAAATTGACATTGCCATGGGATATTTCTCTTCTGTTTATTAATAGTTTTAGTTTATATTTTTTAATCAAATCAAATTCAAATCAAACTTTATTTGTATAGCACATTTCAGCAGCAAGGCATTTCAAAGTGCTTGACATCAAATCAAACACAAAAAAACAATGAAACATAGAATCAACATTAAAAACACAACATCAAGTCAGATTCCGTCAATAAATTTGCAATTGATTACGTTTCAAATACAAATCTTTTAACAAGCGGGTTTTTAGTTGAGATTTAAAGGAAGTCAGTGTTTCAGCTATTTTACAGTTTTCTGGAAGTTTGTTCCAGATTTTTGGTGCATAGATGCTAAATGCTGCTTCTCCTCGTTTGGTTCTGGTTCTGGGGATGCAGAGCAGACCAGAATCAGAACCTGAGAGTTCTGGAAGGTTAATACAACAGCAGCAAATCTTTAATGTATTGTGGTGCTAAACCATTCAGTGATTTATAAACTAACAACAGTATTTTAAAGTCTATTCTTTGAGCGACAGGGAGCCAGTGGAGGGACTTTAAAACTGGTGTTATGTGCTCTATCTTCCTGGTTTTAGTGAGAACGCGAGCAGCAGCATTCTGGATCAGCCCCAATAACAGAAAATATTAATAAGCAATATTTTCTGTTAATGGGGCCTGCCAGGTCTTGTACGGAGCAGGGCCGGCCCAAGCCTCCATGGAGCCCTAAGCGAAATTTGGTTGTGGGGCCTTTTGATTCTGCTTACAATGTGGACTGGCTGCAGTCAACAGATAGACAATTACATCATTCACACACTGGCTATAAACTTTTTGCATCTCTGATGGTGCTGTTTGCATTATATCCTATGCATGTATAATATAGGATACATTTATCGGCCAGTCCATTTCTGGGTGCCCATTTTCTTAATTTTGGGGGATCTTGATTGGGCGATACTAACAAGTGAAGCCCATCTTATCCCCTGATCTTATTTTCGTCAGCAAAGGTTTAAAAATCAGCCTCTGTCTTCTTCTGCTCTGCAGTGAGAGGTGTGACTGACAGAGCGGCCCACAAGGTTATGTCTGAATGTTTACAGTTAACAATATTAATCCCACCGTTGCCAACTCACTGACTTCCCTCCTATATTTAGCAAAATTTCAGAAAAAAATAAAATAAATTGATATCGGCCAAAATCAAAATCGACAGGTCAGGCTTTTTAAAGATTGGTAATCGGCCAGAAAACTGCAATCGGTGCAGCCCTACACATATATTCATGACATTCTATGATTAAATTAATTTCTCATAAGCATAACTCCAATAGCTAAAAATTTTATTTACAGCAGGTTAGAGCAGCTCACCAATATATTAATGGTGCAGCTATGTACCCTGATGGAAAACATTTTGTTAGACAATATCAAACATTGAGAAGTTTTAATTATTCTTATTAAACGTTATTAAACATGCCATTTTGAAGCCAAGAAACCTCAGAAATATACAGAGCCAATCAGGAGAATCAACTAATTTCAAGTTAAAATTCAGCTTCACACAAAGACGCTAGCATAAATGCTGTTTAACTGAATCGTTCAAGGTCGCTATAAAGCTAATTTTCTATTAGCAGCTTCACAAATTACATTACATTACATTATGGAGACACATTAAAACAAACCTTTACCTTGACTTTTTTTCTATTATTCCTCTTTTCTTCCTCCCTGAAGGATAAATCCTTTTTTGAGACATTGTTTTGCCAACTTATCTTCTACCGGAGCTTTGGACGTTTTGATGCGCGCACTGCACGTTGCACGGCAGCTTATGTTACTGGAGGAGCGTGCGGTACCTACCGCAACCACCAAGGTGAGCATTTTTTTTTTTTTGTCCATAAAATATTGATTTCTACATACAGTATTTAATATATTGTAAAAACAAATCACTTCATGATGACATTGTGTGTTTTTGTTATTGTGATGACAGAAATTGTTATAAAAAAAAAAAATAAATAAAATAATATCAGCTCCACTGTGGGAGCTTGGTGGCCCTAAACGGCTGCTTTGTTTGCTTTTGCTTTGGTCCGGCCCTGGCAGGGAGCCATTGAAATGACCTCAAAATAACTCCCTCTTCCTTTCACCATTGATGCGGCTCGTACTGCTGCGTAACCCCATCACAATATAAAAAAACGCACGGTTCGATCCCACGAGAATTACTTTTGTCCGCATTTTGAATAACCATGGCAACGTAATTAGCAAGAAAAAAATTAACAAAATTCAAATCAAAACAAATTCTAACTGACATTGTTTTGTGTTATAGACTCAAAACAGAGATAGAATTTTGCTCCCCCCTCACTCATACATGACAGTTTTCGGAGAGGACTAATTACCATAGCAACAGAACACAAGGAAGAGCAGAGATGTAGAAAACTACAGAGATGGCGGAACACTCAGTTCCTACAGAGGAAGGCAGAGCTTCAAGTTAGAACTACAAAGATGCCATTTCTGGTAACAAAGTGCCACGAAGTAAACATCTGATTTTTACTTTTGCTAAGTTTACTAACTGTAGATTTTTTGTGTCTAAGCAGATACTACAGAAGCACTTATTACAGACAAGATGGCAGAAGAGCAAAGAAAGTAAGTTCCATATGCCCCTAAACTGACAACCACTTTGCCAGTTTAGGGGCATTTAGTTTGTTTAGTCAAAATAAACTAAAAGCCTTCACATTTTTCACAGCAGGTATTTGCTGTACTGGGCATTATTTGACTGGTTAAGCCAAACCACTGTTACGCAAGAGATTAGTGAGGACTTTTAAAATTAAGCTTACTGGAAATTTCAAAATAAAAGCCTCCAGTGACCTCGTAGGTCACTTACAAAGCAAGGCTGAAATAAGGCTAAAGTACATATGACTTTTGAACAATAACAATATTTGTTGTTAATTTGTTGCTAAGAGATGAGCCTGTTTTCTGGTAACAAAGTCCCACAAAGTAGACATCTGATTTTTACTTTTGCAAAATTTTCTAACTGTAAATTTCTTGTATCTAAGCAAATAAGCAGTTTTTTCAAAAGAGCTTATGCTTTATAAACAATAATAGTACTTGTTATTGATTTGGTTTTAAGAGATGAGCATTTTTTTCTGGTAATGAACTGCCATGAAGTATAAATCTGATATTTTGTGTTGAATGTCTGTTTTATATACTTACCACCAGTGACAAAAATGTACATTTTCACTTTGCTAAATTCACCAACTGCACAATTCTTAAATAGCATAAAATGAGTAGAATTTCTAAAGAGAAGAAGAGATCTTATGTTTTTTGAACAATAGTATTTGTTAATCTGTTGCTAAGAGATAAGCATATTTTCTGGTAACGAAGTGCCACAAAGTAAACATCTGATTTTTACTTTTGCTAAGTTTACTAACTGTAGACATTTTGTGTCTACGCAGATATACAGTATTCCAAAAGTAAAATACTGTTAGACAAGATTAGACATGATTTTAACAAAGCTCAACGTTAAAAGTTTCTCTCCTTGATTTTAACAATAAGTTTTGTGATTCAAATAACAATCTAATAGAGGCATTAATAAAAAGATATACATTGTATATGTCATAGACAGGAAAGAAATTATAAATTTGATTATTACATTTATGTTGTTGTTGTTCATAGGACATGCAGTTGAAACAGTTGTAATTTCCTTCCACATTTATTTCAAAGTATGAAAAGACCCACCCTCTGCTGCTGTTTCTTTTGCATTACAACATGTCTGTATAATACACCCTGAAGTTTATTGGCTTGCTAATCCGGTATACTTTAAAACATTGTCTGTCATAATGATACATGAAAAGGCCCATGCAAATTAAGTTTTAGACATCAATAGCTAAAAGGTCTTTATTTGTCATTTGGTTGATCTTTACATCTTAAATCTGCTGGAAAAGTACAATCTCTCACTTTGTGGACAATGTACTGCACAGTCCAGTTCATAGTCCTAGTCATAGTTGTCAAACTTCAAACGCTGACCTCCAAAGAGATTGCATTCCACGTAACTTTAATTATGTCTATTGATACTATAATTTTTTTTATGTTGTATTTCTTTCTCAACCTAATAATAAACCCAAATGATTTGTTGTATTACCTTACATTTCTGCATTGTAACATGTGCAGTTGCATCAAAATGTGTGTATTTTAATGATAGACAAATTTACCAGGATGGCAATTTAAGAAGGCATTGTTTCTCCATAATTCCAAAAAATAATATTAATGATATAATAATATTAAATATCTTTTATTTATTGTGTTTGTGCTGTTATGTGAATTTCCCTCTGGGATTAATAAAGTATGTTCATTCAGTCATTCATTCTCCTTTTATTAACTGACCTGCCAAAATCGGCAGATCAGGCTTTTTAAAGATCTGTAATCGGCCAGAAAACTGCAATCGGTGCAGCCCTACACATATATTCATGACATTCTATGATTAAATTAATTTCTCTTAAGCATAACTCCAATAGCTAAAAATTTTACTTCAGATTACCTGTCTCATACTGTCATGACCTGGTAATAGTTTGAAAAAATATGTTTAAAAAAAAAGAGAAAAAAAACGAAAAAGGTATTTTATTTATTTAGTTATTTATTTTTTGTAAAAGTTACATACGATGCAGCCGCAAATGTTTTGAAAACCAAGTTGAGATTAATAAAAAGGGCAGTAATGTTCAGTATCCACATGATGGTGCTATTGTGTAACAACTGTTGTGGCACAAATAGTTTTGTTTATTACACTGATTTGTACACTTCTATAAATCAAATAACCACTTGTAGTACATAGAAAGTCTTATTATTAATACAACAAATCTAAATTAGGCTGTTAAAATTATTACATCTTTCAAAGTTTCTAAAACTAGAACTGTGTACAGGATGAGAAGGATTACATTGATCTCTGAATTTTAAAGGAGGCCGTTGCATTAATACTAAAATAGAATAAATGTGGGTCTTTTTCACATTTCCAGTCAGATCTCCTACTGCAGGATAAGGGATTAGATGGTAGACTTCAAAAATAACTTTTTGGACATTTAGTTAAGTTTGCATTACAATAATTGAGCACACAAGTTATAAATGCAGGTACCAGATTTGGATATCATTTTAAATATGATGAACAGGGTGGGCCAGGCATTTGAGGTATTGTGCAGGTGAAAGAAACCAGATACTACCCCAACATGTCTTGTCTTAGTATTCCAGTCACACCAGGCAGATGAGCTGGTTGTCTTTATGTGCCAAGACAATTTTGCTCTATAAAGATGTCATATCAAGATGCCATCTTGCAGATGTGGTGCTAAATTTTGTTATGGGCCCACGATTATGTGTCAGAAAATTGAACTTTCGACCGCATAATACATTTTTCTTTTCCTTGTAAAGCAGAATTCGGACTCGGTACACTTTTGTCATTTTAATGTAAATCCCACATTTTTGATATACTGTGCAAAAGAATTTGAATATGTTTCTAAAACATATGAGCAACAAATTTTTGTATAACTTTCTGTTGATCATGTGCATTGGAGCTTCTTAAGTTAAAATATTTATTTGTCATACTCAAATTACAACATGGAAGCAACTGTTGTCTTTATGAATGCTTTATTGCAGTAATTTGCAAGTACAAAGGAAGAAACAGAGACAGAAGTTATCAGTACAGATTATCACATTTAGACTGAATTTGCAAACTATGTTCTTTTAATTAATATAAAAGTCAAAGATAGAAATGCCAAAAGCAAAAATGATTCAGATCAAAATCCTTGTCATCATCCAGTCGTCTCACAGTTGGCCCAAACCTGGCTGAGGAGCAGATTTAACAAACCCCTTATTTAAATCTCCAAGCAGAACCCCGTTTCTGGAGTAGAAAACTTTAGCCAAAGACGGATCCATGGGAGAAGGAATGTACTCCTCACACTGGTTGCCACCAAGGCTTGGTGCACATTCAACTGAGTAGCTAAAAAAAAATGTACCATGATCAAACATGCAACTGTTTGAAACGATTCCGCTGCGGAGATCAATGGAGCAACTACCAAGCAGGTCCCTTTTCCAATATGTATCGTCGTCATAAACCGTGAATGTAAGTTTGTCACGGCTATTTACAACAATGGGTCCAAAATCAAATGACTCTGACCAATTGGGATTGTCAGACTCATCTATCCTTTCAGTACGCTTTTCCTGGTTAGTATATTTAACAACCACTGAAGCGTCTGTCTCAGAGCAACAATCACCATACAGTCCCCTAGCATAAAGATTGTACACCCTCAATGTTGCAAGACCTTTTCCAGCTGGACAGCAGTTTGACCTAATATTCTGGTTGCCGTTACACACACAAGCACAGGGATCTCTGCTATTGGATCTGTGTCCAATTTGACAGGATTCTGAACATTTTTTTAGCACTGCATTCTCCTTAATATACTTTTCCACCTCTTCTTTAAGCCCACTTTTGGCAGGATGACCATCTGGCAGAATTGTGTGCAGAGGCTTCAGGTTGTAACTCACGATGTCAGGGGTAGTTTTAAGAGACTCTTTCCATGCGATATGGACACTGGGATCATTAGACCCTTGGAAGAACACAACATCATTTTTGTCCCCACCAACAACTTCTGTGATACGTTCACTAAACACAGAGTTGAAACTTTGACCATGGGTCAGTTTCTGTTTTTTTTCCTGACAGTTTTCATACATAGCCTTAATGCTTGCCATAGTATCAAAGTTAACTGAAGCTTCAACTGACAGACAGTCACTAACTTCGGTAGCCGACAGCCCCTTTAAGGATGCCTCGCAGGTCTTAATCGATGTTGTTGCTTTTATCTCCCCTCCTAGGAAAACCTGTGTGATGTAATGTGTGCCATAAGTATCGATCAAATTGCGATATGGTAACCCAGAAGTATTTGGAGGAAGAGACTTCACAGCCGTTTTAAATTCGTGATGCAAAGGTGGGTTTGTTGTCAGTCTGTAGCTGTGAAGGAATGAAAACAGATAAAACAAGTTACTTTTTGTCACAGACATACTTTATGCATAGCAGCTTAATGCAAAGTTGTATAGTAAGTTCTGCCTTGACACTCACTTGTAGTAGCTACAGCTAACAGAATGGCTGGTAAAGGTGTAGCGGTCTTGTTTTGACTTTGCCATGCCAAATTCAGCCACCTTGGAATGGGAACCTCCAATACCAAAACCCACTGGGAGACAAGGAATATTAAGACCAATTTTCCAGTTGTTGGACACAGATGATGTGGAGCTATTGACGAGAGATTCAACAGAATCATAGACCATACTGGAGACCCTCAAATTGCAATTCGGGATATTTCTCCAGTCCACCACAGAGACTGGGACCTTTTGTTTCTCTCCATTCTGGTAGCTGTTTCCATACATTCTGCAAGTGCCATTTCCAAGGTCCCATGTTTCAGTGTCGATGACATAGGCAGCTTTTCTTTGCATTTTGACAATGTCGAAGCCTTCTCCACCCAGGTTGTAACCTGGAACAAAGTGAGCAGTTTTACATTCCTCCGGTGAACCAATGAAACTCACAGTGGTTGAGAGACACAGAGGACTGAATGTCCAGGTCAGGAGCAGGAGCTGCAGAAGTCTAGTCATCTGTGAAAAAAAATAATTTAAATGTTTAAATTGCATAGCAAAAGATTCACAAACATACACATATGCACAGAAAAATTCTGCTTCAGGATATTTAGTAAATAACCATATATAGAATTTGGAACAACAAAAATGACAGTTTAGGTGAAAGTTTTTAAAGTCTTACTCTGACAGAAGACTGCAAGCTCTGATCGTCTAAAGTGTCTTGCTGATCTTATACTATTGATGTGAAGGTGGAGCTTTTCTTATCAGCTTATTTATCTTGTGAACAGGGTTTACTGTTACATCACATATGGATACTTATGCAATTTATTTTCGTTAATTCTTTCAAACTTTTTGCCGCTTCCAACATTTTTTTTACCTTTCTGTGCTGGTTAATAAAGCAACTTGGATGGTAGCTATCAATGATTTTAGTAATCAATTAACCTAGTCATTATTTTTTGGTTAAGCGAACAGTAGATACTTTTGCTAAAACATGCCCCAATACGCAAGTGTTTAGAACTTTAAAATGCAAATTCACAGTGCAACATCCATCCATCCATCCATCCATCCAGCTGTCTTCTTCCGCTTTTCCGGGGTCAGGTCACGGGGGTAGCAGCTTCACAAGGGAGGCCCTGACTTCCCTCTCCCCTACCACTTGTTCCAGCTCCTCCGGGGAAACCCCAAGGTGTTCCCAGGCCAGCCGAGAGACACAGTCCCTCCAGTGTGTCCTGGGTCTTTCCTGGGGCCTCCTCCCGGTGGGACGTGCCCGGAACACCTCACCAGGAAGGCGTCCAGGAGGCATCCTGACCAGATGCCCGAGCCACCTCAACTGACTCCTCCCAGGCACCCTATGGAGAAAACCCATTTCGGCCGCTTGTATCTGTAATCTCGTTCTTTCGGTCATGACCCAAAGCTCATAACCATAGATGAGGGTGGGAACGTAGATCGACTGGTAAATCGAGAGCTTCGCTTTTTAGCTCAGCTCTCTCTTCACCACGACGGACCAGTATAGCACCCGCTTGACTGCAGACGCTGCGCCAATCCCCCTGTCAATCTCCCGCTCCCTTCTTCCCTCATTCGTGAACAACATCCCGAGATACTTGAACTCCTCCACTTGGGGCAGCCCCCCCCCAGTCCCCCCCGACCTGGAGAAGGCACTCTACCCTTTTCCGGCTGAAGACCATGGCCTCGGATTTGGAGGCACTGATCGCCATCCCAGCCGCTTCACACTTGGCTGCAAACAGCTCCAGCGAGAGCTGCAGATCACAACCCGATGAAGCCAAAAGACCGCATCATCCGCAAAAAGGAGAGATGCAATCCTAAGGCCACCAAAATGGATCCCCTCAACACCTTGGCTGCGCCAAGAAATTCTGTCCATAAAAGTAAAGAACAGAATCTGTGACAAAGGGCAGCTCTGGCGGAGTCCAACTCTCACCGGAAATGAGCCCGACTTACTGCTGGTAATGTGGACCAGACTCCGACACTGGTCATATAGGGACCTGACAGCCCGTATCAAGGAGCCCGGTACCCCATACTCCCGGAGAACCCCCCACAGAGCTCCCCAAGGGACACGGTCGAACGCCTTCTCCAAGTCCACAAAACACATGTAGACTGGTTGGGCGAACTCCCATGCACCCTCCAGGACCCTGCTGAGGGTATAGAGCTGGTCCAGTGTTCCACGACCAGGACGAAAACTACACTGCTCTTCCTGAATACAAGGTTCAACAATCCGACGGACGCTCCTCTCCAGAACCCCCGAATAGATCTTGCCAGGGAGGCTTAAGAGTGTGACCCCCCTGTAATTGGAGCACACCCTCCTGTCCCCCTTTTTGAACAGGAGGACCACCACCCCAGTCTGCCAATCCAGGGGAACTGCCCCCAATGTCCATGCGCATCAGCCAACACAACCCTACAACAAACAGAGCCTTAAGGAACTCCGGGCAGATCTCATCCACCCCCGGGGCCCTGCCACCAAGGAGCTTTTTGACCACCTCAACAACCTCGTCCCCAGAGATTTGAGAACCCAGAGTCCCCAGGGCCTGGGGACTCTGGGTGTTGAGTTGAGATCACCAGCACACCATCCCCACTGTAGACAGTGTTGGTGCTGTACTACTTCCCCTCCTGAGATGCTGGATGGTGGACCAGAATCGTCTTGAAGCCGTATGGAAGTCTGAGTTTTTGCCTCAGCAACCACCCGAGCCTAATGCCGCTTCACCTGCCAGTACCCATCAGATGCTTCCGGAGTCCCACAGGCCAAAAAGGCCCACTAGGACTCCTTCTTCAGCCTGACAGCATCCCTCACCGAAGGTGCCCACCAACGGGTTTGAGGATTGCCGCCACGACAGGCTCCAACAACCTTGCGGCCACAGCTCCGATAGGCCGCCTCGACCATGGAGGCATGGAACATGGTCCACTCAGACTCCATGTCCCCCACCTCCCCCAGGACATGTTCAAAGTTCTGCCGGAGATGGAAGTTAAAGCTCTGTCTCACAGGGGATTCCACCAGACGTTCCCAGCAGACCCTCTCAACACGTTTGGGCCTGCCAGGTCTGACCGGCATCCTCCCGCACCAGCGGACCCAACTCACCACCAGGTAGTGGTCAGTGGACAACTCCGCACCTCTCTTCATCCGAGTGTCCAAGACGTATGGCCGCAGATCCGATGAAATAATGACAAAGTCAATCATCGAACTGCGGCTAGGGTGTCCTGGTGCCAAGTGCACATATAGACACCCTTATGCTTGAACATGGTGTTCGTTATGGACAATCCATGACGGACATAGAAGTCCAACAAGAGAAAACCACTTGAGTTCAGATCTGGGGGGCCGTTCCTCCCAACCACGCCCCTCCAGGCATCACTGTCATTGCCCACATGAGCGTTGAAGTCCCCCAGCAGAACAAGGGAGTCCCCAGGAGGAGCACACTCCAGTACCCCCTCTAGGGACTCCAATAAGGGTGGGTAATCTGAACTGTTGTTTAGTCCATAAGCACAAACAACAATCAGGACCCGTCCCCCCACCTGTAGGCGGAGGGAGGCTACCCTCTCGTTCACCAGAGTAAACCCCGATGTACAGGCGCCAAGATGGGGAGCAACAAGTATGCCCACTCCTGCCCGACGCCTCTCACCTTGGGCAACTCCAAAGTGGAAGTATGCCCAGCCCCTCTCAAGGAGAAAGGTTCCAGAACCAGAGCCATGCGTCGAGGTGAGACCTCCTATTTCTAGCCAGAACCTCTCAACCTCACACATTAGCTCTGGCTCCTCCCCACCAGAGAGGTGACATTCCACATCCCAAGAGCTTGCTTCTGCAACCGAGGATCAGACCGCCAGGGTACCCTCCCTCGGCCGCTATCCATCACACAATGCACCCGACCCCTTTGGCCCCTCTCACAGGTGGTGGGCCCATGGGAGGTGGGGGCTATGTTTCCTCTTTGGGCTGAGCCCGGCCGGGCTCCATGGGTAAAAGCCCGGCCACCAGGCACTCGCCATCATGCCCCTCCCTCCAGGCCTGGCTCCAGAGTGGGGCCCCGGTGACCCGCGTACAGGCGAGGGAACACAAAGTCCAAAGGTCTTTTTCATCATAGGGGTCTTCGGGCTGCACTTTGTCTGGTCCCTCACCTGCCATGGATGACCCTACCAGGGGCATGAAGCCCCAGACAGCATAGCTCCCATTATCATTGGGGCACTCAAACCCCTCCACCATGATAAGGTGGCAGACCAAGGAGATGTCATGGCAAAAAAACATAAAAGCTTGAGTTTATTGCCCAGAAAATAGCATTTTCAAAATATTGAATTTAGATTAATACATTTTTGTTACATTTTTAAGAATAGTGAACAATATTTATGATAACCTAGCTTTTTAGATCAACTTAAGTAGAAAAAAATGTCACTATAGTCAGCATCTACATGCTCAGAACTCAGACTTGCTCTGCCATTAGTACCTGTTTACCCAGCAGCTGAAAACAGTCGTTCTGATGGTGACAGGAATGCACAGAAAGGACTTTGCATGTTGTGCCAGAGTCGGACAGCATCCTTCATCTGTCTGACTGTATCGTCGCCATAAACCGTGAATGTAAGTTTGTCATGGCTATTTACAACAATGGGTCCAAAATCAAATGACTCGGAGCAATTGGGGTTGTCAGTATGATCTAAAATTCTAGTACCCTTTTTCTGGTTAGTATATTGAAGGTTTTCCACCAAAGGAGTGGGTTTTATTTTGGATTTTCTTCATAACTTGCTCTTGAGTCAGATGATGATTGAAGTATGGTACATTGTTCAGGAAAATGTTTTCTTCTTGTTGTCTGCTTGTTTACTGGATTTTAGATCAAAACATGTTTGCATTGATTTCTTTACATTAGGGTCTTGGTTTGCACCATGGTTTGCACTTTGAGTACTAATTCAGGAGGTAAAATTTAAGTCTCCTGAATTTGGGATCAAACGCAGCAGAAGACAATGTTGGGGCATTCTGGTTTGAACACAAAGTTTATCAGGTCTGGAGGACCTTCACTGGAGCTGCTTGAAAGTCTGAACCCTATGTGGCTGTCTTATGATTATGAACCAGTTTAGGGAATGTAGACAGAGTTGCATTCTTATCCACTCAGTAAAACAGTTGCCCCCTCAAATGGAACAAGGGTTTGACTTAGTTCTTCTGCAAAATATGACTGTTCAGGTGTCAGATCTATATGACTGTGTCTATCTTTGTTGGATCTGATACTGTAACTGGTACTTAATGATTGAACTGTGCCTGTTGTGCAAACGAGCCCCCAGTTCCCTTTGGGTATTTGTCAAAATTTCCTCTTCCTCTTACTGCAATATCCACAATCTAGCTGTTATATTGCTTATCTGCTTTTGTTCTGTATCCTATGATAACAAGAATGAAGCCTGTTCTTATTAAGAGCCTCTTATTGTGTATTATCTTGTGAACAGGGTGTACTGTTACATCCCTAAAAATAACCTGCAAGCAGCAGAGTAATCTTAATATATGCTCATTTAAATGCCCTTGTGATTATTAGATCACAATGATGTCTGTTTAGCAGATTGTTTTAGCAACTATGATTCAGAACAAGACAAATTGAAGCTATTTTCCTGCAGACGTAAATCTAGTTTTAGTATTATTGTAACAAAATATAGAAGACAAAAAACAATAAATGACAAGAAGCTCATCAGATGCATTTCATATTTTTAGTCACTGATCTCAGAGTTGCATTCTGCTAAAAGAAAATTGCTGAATTAAATTGTATTATATAATCAGACATCTTGTTTTTGAAAAGCTTATAAGTTTGACAGGCAATGCTCCTTAGAGGAAGCGTTTCTACAAAATGGTGCCAGACACGTGTATATTATCTTCAACAGCTTTAACTTAAGAAAACCACAAAAAATTACACATCTTGTTGTTGGTGAACTTTTAGCCCTATGCATTTTTCAGAATTTGACATTCCTTTCAGAATGAAGAAAGTTGCCATTTCTGGTGTAATGAGACTACTTAGTAAATTAAAATATTTTTCTTCAAAATAAGACCAAACATCTTCTATAAGTCACATAGTAAAGTAGAGTGCTGTTGATGAACTTTTGCCTGTATTTATTATGAACTATTGTCTAAACTTGATCTTTCCTTAAATGTTTTTCGAAAACTATCTGCTTTCATGTAAGCTTTAATGAATGCTCCTTGTCTTGAACATCTTGATTATATGATTTTTAAACCATTATATTAAATTTACTTATGGATCTATTCTGAAAAGGGGTTACTAATAAACTGAAAAACGACTCATACTTCTTTCTAGAATTTAACGTGTCTTTTTTTATCATCACATGGTACAAAATGCTACAATGGCTCAATACACAGCAGGGCCTGCAACCCTTCTGCTTTTGACTTTCATACTGAAGATAATGTAGCAAATGATACTAGCAAAGTCCAAACCTACATTCAGTTTCAATGTGATCTGGACAGTCAGTCAAACGCAAAAATAATTTCACTAAACAAAGCTTTTCTCTTTTGGGGTTGCCACAGAAAATTATCTGGCTCAATGTAGCCCAGTCCACTGCGTCCTCCACACTAACACTAACTAACTTCATGTCAGCTTTGACCAGAGACCACTGTCCTGTTTTTTTTCTTTTAATATTACTTGTTGTATTAAAGTTAAAATGTATTCTTTTTCTGTTCTCTATTCTTTACAAATTGTTATCTCATGATGAAAATTTAACATGATTCTCATATCATAAGATTTTGCTTAGAAGACTGCAACAGCAGAAAGGGGATGTTTTTTATGTTTGATTGTTTCTTTAAAGATTGCACTAGGTAAAGGAAAACTAGACATTGTAGACGAGCAACAAATTCTCACAGTCTGCCTGTGGTCAGCTTTGCTTCTCTGTTTTCAAAAGATCGTATCATCTCATATGATCAAACTTCTTCCTTGTAAAAAGGAAGACATGCAGCAGAGTAGTCAGAGAGAATTTTGTAAAAAGATTTAAAGAAGGCTTAGGTTATAAAATAATATTCCAAGCTCTTAATATCAGACAGAGCTCCATTCAATCTATCACTTGAAAGGAGAAATAATCAGACATCTTGTTTTTGAAACGATAAGGTTGACTGGCAATGCTCTTTAGAGGAAGCGTTTCTACAAAATGGTGCCAGACACGTGCAAATTATCTTTAACAGCTTTAACTTAAGAAAACCACAAAAAATCACACATCTTGTTTTTGGTGAACTTTTAGCCCTATGCATTTTTCACAACTTGACATTACTTTTTAGAATGAAGAAAGTTGCCATTTCTGGTGTAGTGAGACTACTTAGTAAATTAAAATATTTATCTTCAAAATAAGACCAAACATCTTCTATAAGTCACATAGTAAAGTAGAGTGCTGTTGATGAACTTTTGCCTGTATTTATCATCAACTATTGTCCAAACTTGATCTTTCTTTAAATATTTTCTAAAACTCCATCTGCTTTTATGTAAGCTTTAATGAGTGCACCTTGTCTTGAACATCTTGATTATATGATCTTTAAACCAGTACATTAAATTTACTTATGGTTGTAATCTGAAAAGGGGTTACTACTTAAATGGAAAAAGGACTCATACTTCCTTCTAGTATTTAATGTGTCTTTTTAATATCACATGGTACAAAATTCTACAATGGCTCAATACACAGAGGGGCCTTCTCTATTCTTTGCAAATTGTTATCTCATGATGAAAATTTAACATGATTCTCATATCATAAGATTTTGCTTAGAGGACTGCAACAGCAGAAAGGGGATGTTTTTTATGTGTGGTTGTTTAAAGATTGCACTAGATAAAGGAAAACTAGTTCTATACAAGAGCAACATATTCTCACAGTCTGCCTGTGGTCAGCTTTGCTTCTCTGTTTTCACAAGATTGTATCATCTCATATGATCAAACTTCTTCCTTGTAAAAAGGAAGACATGCAGCAGAGTGGTCAGAGAGAATTTTGTAGAAAGATTTAAAGAAGGGTTAGGTTATAAAATAATATTCCAAGATCTTAATATCAGCCAGAGCTCCATTCAATCTATCACTTGAAAGGAGAAAGCATATGGAATAAATGCAAAATTACCAATTTATGGCCACCTAATATGACAAGTTATTAATCAGAGAATGCCAAGAGGCCATAATGACTGTAATCATTCTATCAGTCAAGTTTATGTGTATAGCACATTTCAGCAACAAGGTAGTTCAAAGTTTTACACCATAAAAACACAAAAATACAAAGTCATAAAATTACCATACAGTCAACAATTGAGAAAACCAGAAGCAAACATTACATGCCATCATCAAAATCATCAATACACATCAAATATGTTAGTTTATCATGGTTCAAAAGCAACTCTGAACAGGTGGGGGTTTGTATGAATTTTTACCACATGACTAAATAGCTGCTCTATTTGTAGGTACATCTCACATTTATTGTTTTGGACACAGCTTGATGCATTAATCTTTGTTTTAGTCATTAAAGTCATTACTATGTAATGATGACAAAAACTTCCATACTAATGTAGGTTTTTGTCCCTTAGCATGAACAAAAACCTCCATTACTTACATACAACATGTATAATTTTAACATAGTTAAACATGTTTATGTATAACTACATAAACATGTAGAAATACCTTTGATTGTGTGGTTATACCACTGATCACCTGTTAAATCATCACATGAGGTCTGCCACAGGCATGTCATTTATTTACATGATTCCAGGTGCAAAAGTGGAACTGATCACCCTATTTAAATGAGGACTTTTCACTTTACTGGTTGTTATCATGAAGAGAGTTGGAGAGCAGAGTGGCCATAAAAAGAAGATGAAGTTGAAAGCCATGGAGATATTTTAATAATATTTTGATATTATTAAGGTATAATAATAATAATAATAATAATAATAATAATAATAATAATAATAATAATAATAATAATAATAACAAACAACACAATTCTTTTAAATATATATTTCAAAATGAAACAGCACAACAGTAAAAACATTTAAAAGAACTAATCCAAATTAAACAAATTGCATTTTTTTAATAAGCAATATCTTCTGTTATTGGGGCCTGCCATGTCTTGCACGGAGCAGGGCCGGCCCAAGCCTCCATCGGAGGCTGAATCATGTTACTGGCGGAGCATGCGGTACCTACCGTGGCCACCAGGGGCCCCCCAAAGGCAATTATTTTTTTTGTCCATAAAATACTGATTTCTAGATACAATATTCAATAGATTGTAAAATCAAATCACTTCATGATGACCTTGTGTGTTTTTGTTATTGTGATGACATAGAAATCATTATAAAATAAAATAAAATCAGCTCCACTGAGGGGGCCCCTTGGTGGCCCTGCGGCCCTAAATGGCTGCTTTGTTTGCTTTTGCTTTGGTCCGGCCCTGGGATGGAGGCATTGAAATCACCTCAAAATAACTCCCACTTCCATTCACCATTGATGCGGCTCGTACTGCTGCGTAACCCCCATCACGATATATAAAACCGCGCGGTTCGATCCCACGAGATTTTGTCCGCATTTTGAATAACCATGGCAACGTAATTAGCGGGAAAAAAATGAACCAAATTCAAGTCAAAACAAATTCTAACTGACATTGTTTTGTGTCATAGACTCAAAACAGAGATAGAATTTTGCTCCCCCCTCACTCATACATGACAGTTTTCAGAGGACTAATTACCATAGCAACAGAACACAAGGAAGAGCAGAGATGTAGAAAACTACAGAGATGGCGGAACAAAGTGCCACGAAGTAAACATCTGATTTTTACTTTTGCTAAATTTACTAACTGTAGATTTTTTGTGTCTAAGCAGATACTACAGAAGCACTTATTACAGACAAGATGGCAGAAGAGCAAAGAAAGTAAGTTCCATATGCCCCTAAACTGACAACCACTTTGTCAGTTTAGGGGCATTATTCTTAGTCAAAATAAACTAAAAGCCTTCACATTTTTCACAGCAGGTATTTGCTGTACTGGGCATTATATGACTGGTTAAGCCAAACCACTGTTACTCAAGAGATTAGTGAGGACTTTTAAAATTAAGCTTACTGGAAATTTCAAAATAAAAGCCTCAAGTGACCTCCTAGGTCACTTACAAAGCAAGGCTGAAATAAGGCTAAAGTACATATGACTTTTGAACAATAACAATATTTGTTGTTAATTTGTTGCTAAGAGATGAGCGTGTTTTCTGGTAACAAAGTCCCACAAAGTAGACATTGATTTTTACTTTTGCAAAATTTTCTAACTGTAAATTTCTTGTATCTAAGCAAATAAGCAGTTTTTTCAAAAGAGCTTATGCTTTATAAACAATAATATTACTTGTTATTGATTTGGTTTTAAGAGATGAGCATTTTTTTCTGGTAATGAACTGCCATGAAGTATAAATCTGATATTTTGTGTTGAATGTCTGTTTTATATACTTACCACCAGTGACAAAAAAGTACATTTTCACTTTGCTAAATTCACCAACTGCACAATTCTTAAATAGCATAAAATGAGTAGTATTTCTAAAGAGATGAAGAGATCTTATGTTTTTTGAACAATAGTATTTGTTAATCTGTTGCTAAGAGATAAGCATGTTTTCTGGTAGCGTAAACATCTGATTTTACTTTTGCTAAGTTTACTAACTGTAGACATTTTGTGTCTGATTTTAGCAATAAGTTATGTGATTCCAATAACAACCCAATAGAGGCATTAATAAAAAGATATACATTGTATGCCATAGACAGGAAAGAAATTATAAATTTGATTATTACATTTATGTTGTTGTTGTTCATAGGACTTGCAGATGAAACAGTTGTAATTTCCTTCCACATTTTTTTCAAAGTATGAAAAGACCCACCCTCTGCTTCTGTTTCTTTTGCATTACATGTCTGTATAATACACCCTGAAGTTTATTGGCTTGCTAATCTGGTATACTTTAAAACATTGTCTGTCATAATGATACAAGAAAAGGCCCATGAAAATTAAGTTTTAGACATCAATAGCTAAAAGGTCTTTATTTGTCATTTGGTTGATCTTTACATCTTAAATCTGCTGGAAAGGTACAATCTCTCACACAATGTACAGTTCATAGTCCTAGTCACAGTTGTCAAACTTCAAACGCTGACCTCCAAAGAGATTGTATTCCACATAACATTAATTATGTCTATTGATACTATTATTTTTTTAATGTTGTATTTCTTTCTCAACCTAATAATAAACCCAAATGATTTGTTGTATTACCATATATTTCTGCATTGTAACATGTGCAGTTGCATCAAAAATGTGTGTATTTTAATGATAGACAAATTTACCAGGGGTGGCAATTTAAGAAGGTATTGTTGCTCCATAATTCCAAAAACTAATAATATTATTAATAAAGAGCATAATTCACATTTCAGATCAAAAAGGTTTTTATGAGTTTGTTCCATATTTTTAATGATGTTGCAGTTTCTGTCTGCATTTTTTCTATATTAAGGAAAAGTTCACCCTCTGCTGTTTATTAAAGCTCCAGGTTGGTGAGTTTCTCCACTCACCAACCTGGTGCCTCTGAAAAGTTGCAGCTCTTATTGTTACCACAAAAACATGAAAAACTGAGCCATAATCTACATAATCTATATTACAGTGGTTACCGGCACATAAAGAGTTAAGACTTCCTGTTCTTGCTATATTTCTGTTGCTTATCCTTATAATATCCCATTTGATCATATAGCATGAATTAAGTCAGCTAATTTCTATGCACAGTGCTAAATGTCCACTGGGTGGTGCTATTGTGGTAAAAAAAAAAAAAAGGCGTCCTCATAATTCTATAAATCACTCTTATTTTTATTTTACTAGTATATTAGTATACAAGTACATAAATAGTATATATTTGATGTATTTTTTATGTATTCTTGTTTTTGTTTTGTTTGTTTTTTAAAAAAAAATTGGTAATGGCACAAAAAAAAATCTTGCTTGTGAAAAAAAATTGCGATTATCATAATCATAAAACAGATTAAGAGTGAATATATGTAAAGTATGTTAATAGATTCAATACAGGCTGAGAAGTTTTGGTTTAGCACTTTTTTCACTTTGGGGCATTTCTTACACCACTATTAACATTTGCACAACAACTGGTGCACTTCTTACAATAATACAAACTAAGGATGTATAGTTCATCCCTCAAAACCAAATGTTCACATTAATGGATGTGACAATGGCATCAGAATAAAAAGTTCAGGTTTATGCACAAGCGAGTCAAAGGGATTTGCCATGTTTTCATTGTGACTATTCACTCTGAATGTACTTTCTAATACAAGAGAACCACATCTTGGTGACACTATGTGGAAGTACTCAAGACAACACTATTCACTATTTGCACAGCTATTTTAAAAGTGCAGTGACACTAAGTGAGGTAAAAGAGTACCACAGAATGATGCTTCACACTTTTGCTCCAAATAGACTCTTTGCAATTGTGATGCTAGTTTGTTGACAGCGCTGTTCAAAAGCTAAGAACAATATTATTTACAGCAAACATTAAAAACAACCAGTGGATAAAGCTGTACACTTATGGAAAAATATCATCTGAGAGAAATTGTTCAGTCTGGGAGACATTTTAAGGAAAGAATGATGAAGAAATGCCTAAAATATATTGTCAAATGATGCTTCTACCTGTATTTAATATTAGAGACGTGACAAAATATATCTATCTGTTTAGAGAAGTCCAAATATGGATTTTAATATAATAAAATATTCTCTTAACACATATAATAATGAAAGAGACACTTCATTGTCTTTGTAGATGCTTTATTGCGATATTTTGCAGACAGGAAAGAAAAGGGAAAGCAGGATTATCAGTGGGTATTTTCACCAATATATAATAGTTACATGATATTACCGTCAAACTTTTTCCACACAAAAGTTAAAGAAGACACACTACAAGCAAATGCATTTGTTATCTTTTTCAACAAATTATTTCAAAACTGGTCCAAACTTGCCTGTCTAGCTGGCTTAGAAAACTTCTTCATTGTATCGCCAAGCAGAACCCCATTCCTGGTGTAAAACTCTTTGGCCAGTGAGGGATTCATGGGGGAGGAAATGTACTCATCACACTGGCTTCCTCCCAGACTTGGTGCACACTCCACGTAGTAAGTGAAGAAGAACGTTCCATGATCAAACATGCAGCTGTCTGTCACAAGCCCTTTACGGAGCTCAAAAGAGCACCAGCCAAGCAGATCACTATCCCAGCGTGTATCCTCATCATAAACAGAAAATGTCAATTTGTTTTGCATATTTATGACAATTTGTCCAAAATCAAATTTTTCTGGCCATCTGGGATTGTCGTCATTACTGATTATTTTGGTGCGCTTTAGCTGGTCACCATACTTAATCTCTACTGAACCATCTGTCTCGCCCCACTTATCACCATACAGTCCCCTTGCATAAAGTTTGTAGACCTTCATTGTTGCAAGACCTTTTCCAGCAGGACAACAGTTTGCCTTGACATTCTTGTTGCTGTTACACACACAAGCACAAGGATCCCTTTTGTTGGATCTATGTCCAATTTGACAGGTTTCAGAACATTTTTTCAGCACTGCATTTCTTAAAATGTACTGCTCCACTTCTTTTTTCAGCCCATTTTGTGCACTGTGAGTTTGTGGAAGTATGGTGTGAAGAGGTTTCAAGTTATACTGCACGACATCAGGTATGGTTTTAAGAGAGTTCAACCAGTTTTTATACACATCAGGGTGCGAACCGTCCCCAAAAAGCCCAACTCCCACATCATCCCCACCAGTGACCTCTGTGAAACGCTCATTAAATTCTGAGCTGAAACTTTGTCCCAAGTTCAATTTTTTCTTTTTCTCTTCACAATGTTTAGTCATGGCTTTAACACTAGCACTGCTAGCAAAGCTAGCTGATGCTTCAACCGTCAAACAGTCACTAACATCAGTTGCCGTAAACCCATTCATGGTTGCCTTGCAGGTCTGAAAAGAGGTTGTTGTCTTTATTTCCCCTCCAAGATACACCTGTGTGATATAATGAGTGCCATACGTGTCGATCAGGTTGCGATATGGTGATGCTTTTCCAGGACAATATGGTGGAAGAGAGTTCACAGCTGCAAGAAAGTCATGACTCATAGGAGGACTAGTGGTCAGTCTGTACCTGTGGAGCAGAGAAAGAAAGAAAAGAAGTTAAGGATTGTCACAGAGTCCGTTTGAAAATACATGTACATGATGATGTGTGTTTTAATCATTTTTACAATCTTTCTGAAAATCATGTTGCAAATTTTATTAGAACAGATGGGGGAGTTGGTGGGGATCATCTTAAAAACTGATGGCCTACTATAATATTATAATTCTCCTATTTCTATCTTCTAAGTAGAATAACTGATTTTATGTAATGTATTGATTGTTGAATGTAGCTGTTTGTAATTTGATTTAGAGAAATCTGATCTTCTGACTAAATCAATTTAATTTTTGTGACATTATCAGTTAATTTTGGTTAATATTCATCATCCAAAAAAGGTTTTTGAAAAAAATTAATTTCTAACAAAGTGTATTAACTGTTACAAACCTGAATTTCTGTAAATCAAATAATAAACACTTACAAGGTTAAGTACATGTATGTTGAACATTATGTCTTCAGTGTGCAAAATTCTCCATCTCTTTTCTGTCCTGATGGAATCTCATTTAAACATTTCTCAATGAACACAAAAGATAAGCATCCAGCTCATTAACAGCATCCATGTGCGTCCTCACCTATAAAAGTTACAATTGACTGATTGGCGGACAAATTCGTAGCGATCACTTTTGGATTTTTTCATTCCAAATTCAGAAGCCCTGGAGTGTGACCCTCCGAGGCCAACACCAACAGTGACTGAAGGGTCCACAGGGATCTCCAGACCAATCTTCCAGTCGTTGGAGACAGATGATGTGGAATCGTTGACGAACGATTCGACAGAATCATAGAGCATGCTGGAAACTTTCAAGCTGCACTTTGGGAGGTTTCTCCAGTCCACCACAGAGACTGGGACCTTCTGGTTCTCTCCATTCTGGTAGCTGTTTCTGTACATTTTGCAAGTGCCGTTTCCAAGGTTCCACGTCTCAGTATCGATGACATAGGCACCCTTCCTCTCCATTGTCACAATGTCGAAGCCTTCTCCACCCAGGTTGTAGCCGGGGACAAAGTGAGCAGTTTCACATTGTTGTGGAGAGCCAATAAAACTGGTCGATGAGAGACCAGGAGGAATCCACATCCAAAACAGGAGCAGGAGCTGCCAAAGGTTTGCCATCTATGGGGAAAAAAACAAGGAATATCACACAAAAACACAAAATCCATTGTGTCAATTTTAAAAACATTTCCTCACTGCTCGAAATGGCAACAGAAAATAAAACAAGTAGAATTTTGTTTAAATAGATAAATAGAAAATAGTTGGAACAGGCAAAGAGGAAGTACCTCGGTACCTTACCTTCACTAGACGGCAAGTTCTGGTAAGTGGGTTCCAGTTTCCAACTCATTTACTGCACTAATGCAGAGGTGGAGCTACACTGTACAAATGTGATTCTCACTGGTGTTATTAATAGTTTAATTTAGCAGCTGTCTTGCATTCACAGTGAAATGCAACAACTCTAAAGTTGTCACTCTAACTCTCTAAAGGTTTTGTTTGGGGGTGACAAAGTGAGAAATTGGTTTTCTGTGTGTGTTTATCGGTCTCTGTGTCGTGGCGCCCTCTTGATTGGTTCTAGCTGTCTGACATTTCCCCTGATTACCCCCAGTGTATTTAATCCCACCTGTGTTCTCTGCTCCCCATCGGATCCTTGTCGAATGAGTCCGACAGGAACTCAGACACCACCGGTGTCCACAAAACTCCAGTTCATGACAAACAAGTCATTTGAGTCAATTGTTTTTTAATACTCACTACTCTAATGTTAATGTAAAAGAGTTTTTCACCTTCTTGCAAATTTGCAAAGAGTGTCACTTTAAAGATGACATCTTAAGCAATACTGTATGTTTAGACAGAGCTAACATGAACAAAAATGCATCAAAATAGTTTTTACATAGTTGGAGTGCTTCTGAAATTAAAGTGCCCTTGATGTTGCGCCATAAAAGTATTAAAGTCTAGAAGGTGCCTTCAGGTCTGAAGCTTGAGTCACCATCTCTGCTTTGAGGTTTTTCTGTTCTAAGACTAATCACTACATATTATCTTATCCTTCACTGTTTCGGTGGCTGGCTGAAAATATAAAAAAATAACACTATAATAAAGCTCTTCAGAACTAAAACGACAAGACAGAAAACTACTTTCTCAGTTTCTATTTTCTTCTTTTTAATGAGAAGTGTAAATGACTTCTGACTTCTTTGTGGCTCTCAGTCAGCATCATGCCACAGCTTCTGAAGTGCTCATGAAACCTCAAGTTGTGGAGGAATTTCACACTTGGGCATCTGTACACTTTATCTTTAGACTTCCCCTTTCAGAAAAAACATGAGTATTTAAACTTTCTTGGAAGTCAGCTGACTGGTTATATGCATGAGTGTGTGTGTAAATGTGGGTGTGCAAAATCAGTCTCAGATTTTACCTAAAGTATGGACGTGGAGATTGAGTTATGATTGCTGGTGTCACCCACTTATGCTGTTCATGACAGCCTTTGTTTAGTCGGTTCTAAGATGATTTATTTCATTAAAATTGTGTTCTCTTTATGTTTATTTACAAGCAAATAACTTTATACATTACTATTTATAGAACTTTTGGCTGAAGTACTTGTCTTTTTAAAACTCGTGCAATGGGAAGGGATTTTATCTAACTGTTGTTTTAGGTAAACCCTGAAATGGCAACATTTCTGGTGTGAAACTTCATTTTGTAGCTAGTCTTCAGACATTCTCCCTTAAACTTTCAGGTCGTGAGCCTGAATGGATCACTGCAACACTTTCTTGCCCCTGCAACTCTACACACAAAAAAAGTCTCTAATTTACGTTAAAATGCCTGCAGCTTTACCGTATAAATATTGATTTGACCATATTTATGTGTTACGATTCTGGCAAACAGAGCTACCAGTATTTTCCTGTAAATTAGAGATGGGTTTTTTTTGTTTTTTTTTTTTACAGTGTGAAATGTTTCTGGTTTCTAAATCACTAAAACACTGAAGAAAGCAATTTCCGTTTTTTACTATTAGTGTGCTTGGAGTTAAAATTGCTTTTTTAACATTTTTTGACACTCTATCAAATCCACCAGACTTGTGATACCTGCTAGGAAATGACAGAGACTCGAGGAAATCCTCCTGGCACAACAGCATGGGGTTGCTGTTGCCAGCTTATCACATTTTGACTTTAAATTTGATGCCGCCTGTATGGTAAACCATTTAGGGCATACAGTCTTTTAAAGTTCATATACCTGAAGTGTTTTCTATAGTGGTTGTTTGGGGACCAATTTGAGACATTTGGCCTGGAGATACTCGCAGGAAAACCTCTCCAGAATGATTGCCTGTGTTGTTGCTATCAAACTTGCTTTTACTTAAACTTGTTATAGTTAAGTCCAGAGGCAAACACCAATGTGCAGCCTCAAATCGTGACTGAGCTATTTTTTTTAGTTAGGACTTGTCACACACCAACTGGAGAGAGTTGCTGTTTTTCACCTTTTAAGTTTGTTAAAACAGCAAGGATGATTTGTGGCATCGACAATGGGAAATTAAATAAATCTGAATTTTCCTGTTGACTCACAATATGTAATCTGTATGAATACAACAACATGCTCTTTTACATTCAGTTCAAAAGAAATATGTTAGTCAAGTTAAAATATCACTTTAAAGTTAAACATTAGAGGAGTGTATATTCATTGTTAACCCATGAAAAACCTGTATAAAAATGTGACAAATGCATAATGGTGAGGCTTAAAATGCAGAAAATCGAGCCAAAGCCCTACGGCAATATAAAGAACACCCTAAGCTCAAGAACACATGTACTTCCTGTAACAGCAATGTGTCAATGACAAGTTTTGAAAGCTATAGGTGCTAAAACCTCAAATTCACTCAATAGCTGCAGTCATCATGAAAACAAAGAGGTTGGTTAGAAGTTTTTTTTAATTTTTTGGTTTAAATAGCAGTCGGTTTTTATGTGAGTCAACTGCATCAATTGGGGGATCACACCGAAAATAAATCCATAAATGGAGTGTATCACAAGGGTGAAAAGCTCATTTGACTCAGGGTCAAGCGGATCCATGATCTGTATAAAGTGCACAGTTGCTTCTGATGAATTTAAGAGAATAGATGTTAGTTGAATTCATTTATTATCTTTACCATCAGCAAGAATAAGAACTACTGCAAAATGAGATGTTTCAGTTGTTTGTCTGGTTTGGAGCATTCAGATGCAGATGAACACAGGATCAGGGAGGAAAACATGTATTAATAGTCTTAGTTTCATCTGGCAGGATAATGGGGCTATTTCCTAAGCATTTAAGACTTAGAATAGAATAGAATAACTAGCAGATTCACACAAAGACAGAACATAAAATATATAAAAACAGAAAAAAACAATTTAATTTCAACATAAATACTATGTAATTATATGAAAAAATAGTGTACTCCTGTCCAAAGTAATGACTCTGCCATTTTGTCCTTGGGCAAGATACTTCACCCACTTCGGCTGCTGGTGGTGGTCAGAAGGGCATCTTCTCATTTTGCAACTGAGAAGTTGCAAAATGGCAGCCTCACTCCACTGAAACTTAGCTAGACAGCAGCTGTGGCTACGATCCGGTAGCTTGCTGTCATCTGTGTGTGAATGTGTGCATGAATATAAATGACTGATTTTTCTTGTAAAGCTTCTTTAAACACTGAGAACCCTCTTAGCGTTGAAAGCGTTGTATAAGTCTGATGTCATTTAATTTCTGTGTCAAAATTAACTCGATTTCTTTGAGAAAAGTGATTCTCTTTTAATGAGTTACATGTGAGCTTTGATAGATTGGAATATAAGTAAATGCAAAGCGGTTATCCAGATCTCACACTGATTACTCCTACAGAGAGCATACGTGCTGATGCAGAAGCGATCTATCTAGATTAAACGAGCAAGTTTCACTTCTTAAAACAGGAAGACTTTTCAGAAGAGCATTCAGAAATAAGCGAAACAGCAAGGAAAACCTCATGACCAGAATGCCCACTGGATGGTGTTGTACAAGAATTATGTTGTTACTGTTCTCAGATTTAGCCTTCGCTTTACTACATTTTTCTATGAGCTGTTAAATACATAATTGTTCCTATGAACTGCCTTCCCAGACTATTCTAATAAGTAGAGAAATTATTAAATTACTCCACTGATAATTCTGCATTTAAATGTGTTTCTGCAGGGATTCTGAACTAAATGGGTTTCATATGGTAATGCCCTTGGCGTATTCTTAGTAATATTTTATCTAGCTATGCTAAACATCTGTTTGAGTTTATAGTTGATAAGACTGTAACGGAGACCAAACTTGTTTACTTGCTTAAATAATTGTTTTGTTTTGGGGTTTTTTTCAACAAACTTATCAGCTCATACGAAGTGAGGTATTATTATATTGTTCAATAGCATGTAGATTATGATCTTTCTTTGTTTCTGATGTATATCAGAATCGGTGCTACATTGCCACATAAAGGCTTGTGATAGGTAAGATCAAATTTTATTTATTTTTACATTGTTAAAGACATTTTAAAGACATTTCTAGAGAGCATTTCTTGTCCATAAGATTTTTTTTTTTTTTTTTTTAGAAATAACAATACAGATTGTTTCAGATGGTTTATGCTTAATGTGGATAATGTTTTTAACCTCTGAGATTCATGGAAATAGAATTATTAATATATTGCAGCGGGTTTCCATATGGGCCATAAAGCCCAGGGTGCCCTTTTCTTAGGGGAAAGCATTAGTGCTAAAAATCATCATAATATCACATTGCTTGTTCACATGTCCACTTAATACCACACACAGAGAAAAAAGTGTCTGATTTGGGTTTAGTTTAGTTGATCCTTCTATATTCATTATTGCTTAAGATGTGTTCCCATATTAATTCACTTTATGTATTCTCGTATTATTTTCTTTGTTCATATGAATTTATTATTATAGATCAGTGTCAATCTTTCTCCCCATGATTTGTAGTTTCTTTGTTAGTGTTAATTATTTACCTTATCTCAGTCTCCCTCTTTCATCTCCCCTATAGCTGTTCCTAATTCCTTGATCAACTCACCTTCACACTATGTCATTTTCCATTCTCTCCTCAGTTTATGAGGTTTCATTGCTGGTTCTCCACCATTTTTTTAAGGTGTACTATCTCAAACCTTTTACTGGCCTAGAAAATGTACTCTGAAAAGTACATTTTCTTGGAACACCACTGGTTCAAACCATGTAATTTATCTGTTTCCCCAATTAAAATTTTCAGCATGCTCATTCTAAGTTTGTGTCCTGTATTTTGGTCAATCCTTGAACCTAAAAACATGACTAATATCGGAATGGTTAAACCTTCAACTAACTGAGATGTTCTTCTACTTAGCCTCATCAAATCCTCAAGATTACTGTCCCATTAAAACAACACTTTCATACTTTAATGAAAACCATCACTGAAAACAAAATTTATAATCATTGCAGAAAACTGCATACTAAATAAAATTGTGTGAAATAGCCATTATGAATACTTAAGCCACAAAATAGCCATGCTGTTATTCAGATTATCAACATTTTCTAACAAAACAATTTTTGTACTGACTTTTAGCTTGGAAGGGCCAAACTTCCAAGCTCTAAGTCACTGAATGCTAACATAGCATTGACTTTTACTCTAGCACTCAAAATGACAGTCTCCACAACTTATACAAAAGCATAATGTTAAAATGACATATCCCATGAACAGACAAATGCAGTACACAAACCCAGTGGAGGTGAAATTGCCATAAATACCCTGTTTATCTCACTGAGCAAACAACCCAGCACATAAAATTCCCAGTTAGCCTGACATGCACACTCTTTTGCTGCAGGAGTAAGTAGCACACTGGATAAACCCATATATGCTTGGATGAACATTGAAACTCTATATTTGAGGTATCTATCTCAACTACTAGACATCTGAGTTAACCAAAAAGTCAAAAAAGAAATTAGTCACTTAATTCCTTTAAGATTTGAGTTTTGAGGATCAAAATCAAATTTTGAATGAAAGTTTAGCAGCGTCAGAAGGAGGTGGGTGAACAAAAACATTCATATGAAAGGAAGTGCCTGACATTTCCTGAAACTGCGCTTTCCGTCACTGCTGCAAGCTTGCAAATGCATCCTACTTGAAAGCTCGTTTTTCCTCCATTCCCGGTGATAGAATCTTGGCCAGGTTACTTGATTGAAAACTACTCTAATCTGAATTAAAGTTATTGTCAGAAAGAATTATTCACATTAGCAACTTCCCAGTGAGTATTGCTGGTATTCAAAAATCAGCCTCAAATTTTAAACCACCAAGCACCATGTGGGCAATTACATGACTATTCTGGTACATCCTCCTGTGACTTAAAATAACAAAACAAAGAGATCTAATCTCAAGTGAAAAAGAGAAGAAACCAGTTTGAATGCCTCCTATCATAACTATTTCAAATCTTTTTATTTTGCTGTTTAAAGAGGAAATATACTGAAGCTTTTTTTTTTTTTTTTTTTACATGAAAACATTTTAAAAAGTATTTGTAAAATGCCTTGTTTTTATTGTTTTCCAGTCTTTATGATACTGATGCTTAATTTGAAAAATGATGTGAGGCCATCCAAAAACTTTATCAAGTTGGAAATATAGTCTGACTCAACTACATGAAGATAAGGTCTTTTATCTAGAGTTTAAGGCTTACATGCAATGGATTCTTTGTCACAGGGTGCAGTAAATCATCCTGTATTTCTCCTTTACAGTATGTGTTCAATGCTTCTATGTCTACACATACAGCAACTTGGCCCCATTGAAAGGTTGCAAATCATGCTGTAGCCACAGCAGGGTTGACCTAGTCAGATAAATTGTTGATGACAGCTTTGGTACTTAGATGCTGGTATTTATGACAATTATAACTTAGAGACCTTCTCTGTTCAGTACTATTCTATGAAAGGCAACACAACACTTATATGACATGATAGGCCACAATGAAGAAAGAGTTTAAAAAAAACATGCAAATACATACAAATTCTGAAAATAAATATGAAATCCCTAAACATTGTTGTGATTGCTTCCATGAAGAGCATTTGTGATCTTATACACTGATCAGACGTAGCATTTTAACAACTGGCATTCATGTCTCTGCTGCTTTACCTTTTAGATGGTGGAATATTCAATATTAAGAAATAAGAGAAAATGTCCTCAAAATCTGTGTTAGAAACTGAGATGCACAAGCTTAAGGATTTGAGTGAGCCAAATGTGGTTCTTCTTTTCAAGTGCAGATCATGTTGGAGAACCTCTGCAGCTGCAACTACGGTGGAGTGTTCTCAATCTGCAAAGGACAGGAGCTACTAAAAGTGGTTCAGAAGAAGAAGAACAGTAGTGAGGTGACAGGACTATGAATAACTATGTTTGATTGATGCACATTTACAGCATAGACTGGTCGTCTGGCTTTTCAAACAGATGAAAAGCCAAGCAGGCATGCATTTTCTAACTGTATGCCTGCTTGCGGTTAGAAAATAACACATTTCAGCTTGCTTCTGAAACCCGCTTTTTTCAATTTAGACAGCTCAAACATTTTTCCATGCCTAAATTTGCAAAGGGAAAACAGATGTTCTGCACCTAATCGTCTTCATCTCACTGGGGGATTGAGCAAGCACACACCCACAAACTGATCTTGTGAAGCAACGCTTAAAGTGAGTGACAGCGGCCAACAAATCTTGTACTAAAACAAATATGCCATGTGTTATATTGTATTTTACCAAATAAATTGGTGTGGTGTCAAGTTTATCACTCTTGCTTGAGAACAAAGGAACTGCTCTTCATGAGAACTGAAGGTAGGAGGATGACAGCTATGTTTGCATTTGCCTTGTATTGTGGTTATTTGCACCTACTGAAAGTGCACTGCTGCAACCTCAAAAAGGAAGTAAGCAAGTAGGCGAGGTTCATCTTTTACTGCACCACTGCTTCAAAATATATTCCAAGAGGTGCAGTTCTGAATTGTTTCAGTAAGAGGAGGACACATGGTGGCGAGAAATAAAAACGAATTTGATTCTTTAAATTATTCTTTGCTTTTTTATATTTTAATGGCTTGTTTTTATGGACACTGCTGGAGACGATTCTAAAGCTCTTTTTTGCTGTGTTTTTGGGTGAGCATACCACTTAAAGCTAAAAGGACTGAGCTGTGGACACCAACTATTTTTCAAAAAACGGAATCTCCAGGAAGTCAAACAGAGGGATTGTTTGCAAAGTCAAAGCTCTGTCTTGTGGATATTGGATTGCACACTTTCAACAAGCTGACGATGCCTGTGATTGTTTTGGAAGCCCGAGACTTCACCAGTCCACTGTTTTTGGTGCGAACATTGGAAGTCTTCTCTAGCTGCACAGCCTTCAGTCTTGTGGCCTCTTTGGAACATAAAAACTCAAACAGTTCATCTGATCCTTCATCAGACACATTCAGGATCTTCTGTATGTTTACCTGGTGTTTCTTCTTTGTGATCACTCTCCTCATACACATTATCAGCATCATCCAGTTCCACAGCCTCATCCCAATATCCTGGAAGAACCTGACCATGACGGTGGCACTGTTGGGAGTGTTGATGAGTCTCAGCTCCACTGTGGTTTTTCCCTGGATAGTCATGGATCATGGAACTGTGTCCCCACGTGCTTTGGCTGCTACAGTGGCTTCTGGTCTCACCTTCATGGCCTATGTCTCAGAGTCTTGTGTTCTTCGCACCCAAGCGCACGAACAAAGAGGCTACATAAGCACCTTGCCTGGTTTCCTCAAGATTATCCAACTTTGGGGGGGACTGAAGATGATCCCTCTGATGGTGATAATCTCCAATTTGACGACTGGAGTACTTTGGCAATTTTGGATATCTTGCGTCTCATATGGGATTTGCATCTTCATATCACTCGTCATCCTGGTGGTGATACTGGGTGACTTTGCTGGGCGATGCCTCCTGCCTTTTGACAGATTTTTGGCTGCCTTCAGTCTGATTGGGGTGCTGCTCTACATGTTGGCCACTGTTATTTGTTTGACCAAGATACTGCAGCTGAGTGAGACGCAATCAAACCTAAATCATCTCAATGTGGTCATCATGGAAACAGTGGTTTCCAGTGTCACACTGTTAGCTTACACAGTGGACCTTGCCTTCTCCATTAAACTGTTATGTGACAGGAGACACATGTGAAGCTGGATTTTTTTATGTTTATGACTGATTTTTGCTACAAAAACTTAATAGAAAAGCACTCAGAGTAATTCAGGTTTTCCTCTTAATCATTGCTGTCATGTTAAACTGTCTTTCTCACCCAGGTGATGATTGTGGTTGGTGTGCCACCACTAGTGGTATTTTGGGTTCCTCACCTGGTTCTCATGAGACACTTTAGTATCAACAATTTACAAGTTAAAAACTATGGGTTGATTAAGTGCTTTAATTGTTACTGGAACTGGTTGCTGAACCAGGGTTTATTTTGTCAAAGTTTTTATCAATGATCTTTATGTCCTTAAAAAAACCCCGGATATAACTAATCAAAAACTCACAAAGCATGACTAACTATAAAAATTATGCTTCTTAGGTAATTATTAGGAATAAGATTAAAATCTAACTTCTGTCACTGCCAAACGTTGGAAAAATACTAGAAATGTAACTGGGGGGGGGAATCATTTTCTTTATATTTTAGTCAACAAAATTTCAGTAAATTTTCTCTTCCTAGGAAAAAAAAACTTAAAGTAAAATGTAATGTAAATTCTACTGCAAAATAAAATTTGCAGTAAAAGCATAGTCACTGCATAAAACTGTCTTTTCCTCAGCTAAGTGTTCCCACCAAACATGTGCTAATGATATACAAAAAATGTGTATTTTATGATGAAAGAACTGAAAATAATTTTTTTTAAAAAGGCCTAACACTGAATTCAGAGTTGTGCTGTTGTTCTAAAGTTTTTACTATCTTCTGATAGATTTCTGATTAATTCTAACATAGGCGCAGATTCTCAACCATTTCATCACACCGAACACTTTTCCAAAGTCAGCTTAGGCTAGTCTGGCTTACCAAGTAATACTTAGTGTCATATTAGACTTAGACTTAGACTTAGACTGACTTTATTGTCATTTTGTATGCACAGGGTGTATACAGAACGAAATTTCGTTGCATACGGCTCAGAACAATGTAAAACTGTATATTATCAATTTTGGTTTGATTGAGCTCTCAAAGATGTCCAAGATTGGTGTTTTCTAAGGTGAAATGAAAAGCTTGAGAACTAAACCTCTGAACTAACTTGTAGAGTTTCACTAAGCGCTTTAAAAGGGATTGGTTTTATTGTCCTGAAACAAATATGTGTCACGCTGCCTTAAACTGAAACTGATTGTGGAAATGTCTTACTTACTTGTAGTTGCCATCAAAAACCACTAGATGGCAAGAAAACAGCATGATCTCACATCTTTTTAAGCTTCATTTGAACATGTTGAATGTCGTTCACATCAAAATCATTGTTTATCATATAAGACTTTTGATCAATAAATTGTCAAACTTTAAAATCATCTTTGTCTATAAAGTTAATTGCTCAAACATTCAGATAATTCATGCCTTTACCATAATTAGACTGTACTATGAATGCAATAGGTTTTATTTAAACTGAGGATTTTTTTAACTATAACTATTGCTTACACCTACAAAAAAACAACTAAAATTCAATTTCTCAGAAAATAAAACATTGCATTATTTTCTGAGAAACTGTGGAGTACCGTAAATTGACTGATATGGTACTCCACAGGAAGGGTAAGCTACAATAGATCAGTAAAGAATCTTGTTGTTCACAGTGTTTTCTATGCTTCCATACAAATGGCAAGTTGAGTGGAAGAAAAACATGCAATAGAACAAAAATATATTTACTATTCTGAGATTTTTTCCTTCTGAAAATATGTTCATATACTTTAAATCCTTTCAATACTCAGTTGGGGTCCGCGTTGCATATACTGAATCAGTGCAGCGTGGTATAATGGTGGGCAGCATGTGACACTGCTGTGATGTTAAGGAAGGTCCGGTAGCTTTAATAGGTAGACTGGCATGTATTGTTGGGCTGGACATCCTGTTTCATCTTCCTCTTTGCAAAACCTCATAGATTCTTCATGATTGCTAAATTAGGCTAGTTTGTTGTCCAATGATGATGATGACGATAATTTTTCCATGGTCATTAAGCTGGAACTTTTGGCAGAGAGGGAAGAATTTCTATATAGTTTGTTGGAGGAGGAAGTCTGACTGCTGTGACTTTGGACCAACAGATGTATGATCCTACAAGGCTACCCAAATTATCACTGCCTCTAAAAGCCTCACACTGAAACTCCAGAATCTTGCAAACTCTGCCTTTCCACTCTACTCCCAAGTATTCAGTTTCTCAGAAAGTAAAACATTGCATAAGACCAATACGAAAAGTAATTGGACCTTGATTTTTAAATAAAATGCAAAATGTACTTTTATCAGTGAAGTGGTTGGAATGCTAACTAATAATCTAGTTCATTTTCCACTTGGCACAGGTAAAATACAGACATTTTTCCTGTTTCCAGTAGTGCAACTTAATACAAAGAATGTGACACCAACTAAAAATTTAGTTATTTGTTTTTAAGGTTGAAATTTGGGTGCCTATAGCCTATAACCACCCAAATATAAATACTCTAAATGCTTAAAGTAAATCACTTTAATATGAATTTCATTTTTTAGATTAAAAGTATTGAAGTAAATTCACTGATAAACGTGTAGAGTTCAACAATGCTATACGGTTCATTTCAGCAGTGTGGAGTAACAGTAAAGTAACTTTGCATTTTACATCTGCATCATCTGTTGCAGGCATGTCCAATCGCTTTATCGAAACGTCGATTGCTAATCCCCAACGATTAAATATTTGACCATTCCAGCTGCGGGTTTGATTGCTCTGGTCTGAGAAAGAAAAAAACTCTACAGTTTTTTTTTTTCTTTAAGGAACTGACAGAGGCTTGTCAACAGGGGGAGAGACAAATCGAGGCGTGAAGACTGCTTTGTACGTGGAGCTGGTAAACGTTATTAAACGGTTTAGTATTCAAATCTTTGCGTTCGTTTGTGGCTCTGTTCGGTGAATCCAGACCGTAATGGACAGCCCTCTACATGGTGAGTTTCGTCTGGTTTTAAAGCAGCTTGTGAGAATGGTGAAGTGGTATCGGTCAGAGGAGCACTTTAAAGACTAATTTGTGAGTTAAATCTACACTGGCGCATTTTGATTGCGCATTAGTAATTCTTTAAAGTTTGTTTCGAAAATCGAGTTTTAGATAGTGACTGTTAAAAGTGGGACTTTATATCATTTTTAGGCTGGAGCTAGCTGCTTCAAGACCACAAACTGATTTGACAAAAAGTTGTACAAATGATTTAAAGGTTAAACAAGTATATTAATAAACCACCACATAATTACCGCATGTAATCAACTAATTAATTTTGGTTGAAACACGACAAAGAGAGCTATTTGGCCTGTAACACATGGCTATGGCTAGTTGGTGGTCCACAACGCTGTAAATGCAAAAGCAAGAATCACTAAAATGTCAGATTTAGCTGACATTTAAAGTGTTTCTTTTAGAAAGAAACTGGACCAACATTTTTAAATGCCGACTTTACAGGGCTTGTGGGGGGAAAAAATTTATGTATAAGTCAGACTGTACTTGCAACGTTCTACTTTTTAGATTCCCTAGAATTGAAATTCCCTTAAAATCAGTTCCGATATCGCAAAGCTCCATTTTGAATGGTGGTGAATACAACCTGGCTAGAATATTTGGCATTTGCATCAATCCAATTAAAGTTTTTCAAAAACATTACATTTATAGGAATGCATAAGGATTAATATTATGAATTACTGGGGTTTTTTTTTAACTTTCAAATGTGTTTTTCAGAAGACCCCTGAGCTCCACAGACATGAGAAACTTGACTCTACTGTAGGCCGATGCGAGTCCCAGGCTGGATTGAATGGCCCCGAGTATCCAAGGTAAGCACTTAGCCAGTACATTTGAACTCATTATTGATCTGCTTCCTGTGCTGCAAATGATCAGAGAGGGGCAAAGTCTATGTAGAGAGAGAGGGTAGATAAGAGATGATAGGAAGGAGAAGCACAACTTTGGTTAATGAAAAGGAAGACTAATGATGTTGAAACTCGGTGCCAGCTATTACTGTCAAGGAGGAAAGAAAGTTTTGAGTCATACACAGCATTGGGTAATGTTTGTTTTTCCAAAAATATTTATAAAAGTTACAGAACAGTTTTTCTTTTTTGTAAATTGTGTGTTTACATTTTACCTTGAACACAGAAGGGTAAAACTATATATATATATATATATAGATATATATATAGATATATATATCTATATATATATATATATATATATATATATATATATATATATATATATATATATATATATATATATATATATATATATATACACACACACAGTGATGGCATAGTTACTTTGAAAAATAACTTTAATTGGATTACTGATTACTCCTTGAAAAAGTAACTTGGTTAGATTACTGACTACTTGATTTGGAAAGTAACTAAGTTACATTAAAATTAACTTTCTAGTTACTTTCAGCAGCTGCTAACAACAACGCTTCACCACCTGTGAAAATTACATTGAGTTTGACAATACTTAATTGCAAGGTATTTTATAATGGTAACATCAACAATGTGTCTCCACTTATAAGGTTGAACTGAAGAGGAAATTTCTTAATGGTTACAACAGTACAAAAAAAAAAAGTTAGTAATTTGTGCGTGTTTTTGTGTGCTCCGCTATTTTCCATTTTCCCTCTGAGGGATTTTAAAGCCCCCAACTCCCTGTCCCAGCCTACAGGTTCTGCTTTACGGCCCTGTGTTCACATTTCTGCCACTGCTGATAACTGTTGCATAAAAACGGCAATCCCTCCCCAAGACACGTAGAGTAAAGGCAATTAAATTACAAAAGTAAATTAAATTTACTGCATCATTGGGATTTCTCACTGCAGACTAAAAGATGTTGGGCAGAAGGAAGTTGGTCACCTGCTCTTAATCAAAGCTAACGTTACTAAGGTGGCCAAAAAGGTGATACAAAAACTCTGTATCTTGCAGGTATAGATGATGTGTATTTTAAGGATATGAACCTTGGTATGAAAAGACTGTGGTGTAGGTGAATTCTGCAGGTTGGTTCTAAGCTGCAGTCTAATGGTTCTGCTTCCAAAGCATCACTATCCCTCTGTTATCACTCCACGCAAAGCTTCCTCCATATCAAGCCATTTATCATCTTTCAAAAACAATCAGAGGCCATCATTGTCTCCAATGAAACTCATCATGAAAAACGTCCATTGTTGTTTTTGAAATCTAAATTTTAGCTCCTGTGAACCTGCCCTTTCACTTCTTCTTAGCATTTGACTTTTTTTTTAAATTATTATTCTGAAGATTATGGCTATTCTAAAACCACTTGATAAAGATAGTTTTTAATAGATGTTATGTATTTAATCTAACAACAAACTAAGAGCTGGAATCTTCAGGAAATATAAAAGTGGCAAATTGTTCATTTGGGTGTTCAACACAAGAGATTGCATATTTTCCACTTGGTGAAATGTTTTTTAGTCTCTGGTCTGTTTTTCACCTCTGATCCAGATTTACAAAACAGGAATATTATCCTCTTGTCATATGCTAACTCTGTTTGGTTTCAGGCTCTTAAGCTTTTCATACTCTTCAGCCGCCTGGCTCTTGCCTCATTTGGACTGAATAAAATAGAAGTGGAGATTTGTTTTTCTAAGTGCATGGGATTTTCCTTTTTTAAAGCCGCTCTTGCAATTACATGACAACTTGTTGTTTATAGCTATTCTTGATGATGCTGGAAAACCTGAATGGAATACCAACTAAGAATCATGTTGAAATAGTCGACAGTCTTCGCAAAAATGCAAAGCCATAAGGCCTAACTCCTTGTCACATGAATGCAGTCAACTTTTTTATCAGAGCAATGTCCAAGGCTTTGTTAGAAATGCAGCATTTGCTCAAATGCTCACAGAGGTGTGTCCATATTTGTGTAGTCTTTACAACCAATAATGGCGACATTTGTCTGCTAAGTATTGTTATATAGGCATGTGCAGCTAAAGCTCCTTGCAAAGTATTGATAAACATTTAAGCTCCTTCACAGGAGTTTATGTCCTAAAGACATACAATCTTTAGGACTTGATGTTATTGACCAACACAAAGTGGTGCATAATTGTGATATGAATGAAATGATTGATTAGAAAATCTAAAAAGAAGTGTTATTTTTTTGTCGGATGACGTCTGATTCTGTGTTTTGTAGCTACAAGCCTTTTGGGGTATGTCTACCAGCTTCACACATTTGCAGAGTGCTTGCATTTCCTCCACATGTGAATCTGTGCAGCTCCTCTTGTTTTAGTATGACTCTTTAGGCAACTTCTCTAAGTAGTGTTGACCTTGCCTAGTCTGTCTGTGTGGGTAGACATATTTTGGTTAGTTTGGATGTAAGCTGCACTGTGTTGTCTTTAATTGATGGATTGAACAACTCTCTGTGAGATGTTGTATTATATTGTTTTATGGCATAATTCAGCTTTATGCTTCTCCACACTTGTCTGCTGTTTTCCTTGGCCTTCACGGTTAACTTTGTTCTCTGTTCTGAGAGAACACCTGGTTTAACACCTTATTACCAGGGATTAATCCAATAACATAATCCCGTTATAATATAAACCCATTTGTTTTATTGGGTATTTTATTGGACTCATGTCTGTTTTCTAAACAGGTGCCCTTTGAAGGCAGTTGGATACACAACATTTTATTTAGGGGGTATAAGATCAAAGAACGCTGAATACGAATGCATGCCACACTTTTCAAATGTTCAGTTTTGAAACATTCTTAAAATAAAATTTTGTTTCCCACCCCTTCATGATTATATGCTTATTTATGCTGAATTATCACCTAATTTGCAATAAGATAGAAGGTGAACTCTTTGGTGTAAAATTGTGACGAAATGCATAAAAATGTAAGGTTTGTTCCTAGAAGTGTCTAGCATTAATATAATTTTGCGAACCTGTATAAATGCATATGAATCTTTGCACTGTAAAATGAGCTGGGATAACATCAGGCCTACTTATCTTTAAGCACAAATGTAAAAGCCCTTGTCCAATCACTGATATGTGGACTATTCCTTAGGATTTGTGAAACTGTGGCACTGTCGGCTCGCAGCCTGTTTTAGCTGCTGTCTCTGCCAGCAGCAGCCCTTTCATTCCCATCAGCGTAATGATCACTTGTTACCAACAGAAAGAGACAGAACGTAAGGTAGGAGGTGAGGATATGTGTAAATATAGTGTTTCTATAAATAAACTTTAATGGATTCTGGGACTTAAAGTAGAGTGCACACAGTGATGGCAAGACAGCAGAAATACTGATAGAGACGAAAACTAAGATATCTGACCATTATTACTTATTGTTATTATTTGCACTTTTAATGTGAGCCTTGAGGAATGTTTTCTGTCTCTCATGAGGCTAAAACGGAGCTCTTTTACAATTTTATGGGATCTTTCACAGGCCCCGATGAGCTGCTCTCACGCTTCACAGTTTGTTTTGAATAAAGTGCAAATTTCCAGAATTTTATTCGGTATCCCATTCTGTTTTTTGCTGCATCATTTGAAAAAGCAGCTATCCATTCTGTATTTCTGTGTAGTCCTTTTTGAAACTGATTTTTATTACTGAATGAAGTCCCTTGGGGCCCTTACATGCTTGCTGTTTTGGAACTGAGGTGAGTGGCATTAATTGTAATTACTTGAGACAGATTATTGTGTTGCTTTTGCAGGTGTGATGAATGTAACTAGAAACTGGAAAAAGTCCACAGCTCTAAACCAGGAAGGGAAACAACCCTGGCTTTATTGTCCTGTTGCACGATCTCATAAACATCTGTAGTTTTCTTTTAATTGTCCGATTTTAGTGAGTCTGATGAATGTAGCATGTTGACATTAAACAAGGCATGGGAACTATTTGGAGAAACAAAGGAGTCTTTGTGGAAGGAAAGCAGCATGTTGGATCTGTGCTCTCCAGGTTTTGACCAGAGGGGAGTTAATGGGCAGACAATTTCTTTTAAGTGCACCATTCCCATTTTGCCTTACTGACAGCTGAGTATTTTGTTGGACTCCTTCAACCAAGAATCAGCCTGACATACTTCACCAGTGTATTTCTTTTTACATTTGGAAGGTAGCCGGGAGTTTTTGGTCAGTCCCTCTTGAACACTTGCACTTTTTTGTTGCATCACAACCACCAACGTTCATCACATTTGGATTTTTATTTTTGATAAGACCAATAAAATGTAGTTGTTTGCCAAATAGATTGAGATCAGTCAGAATTAACTAAGAGTTTCTGTGAAACTAAGAGTTTCTTTGAAGTCTTGCCACAGATCCTTCATTGGTTTTAAGAGGAGAGATTGATTGCAGCGTTCTCACACATGAACATACTTTGATCTAAAACCACGCTGCTGTTTGTCTGTCTGTATGTTTGGGGTTAATGTCCTGCTGGAAGATGACGTCCAATGCCATCCCAAAACCTTTTGCATCAGCTGGCAGGTTGAACAGCTCTGTGTTTCTCTCTATCTTCTCATCAACCGTGTCACTGTTGAGGGAAAGTGTCCCCCCTGTATAATGTTGCCATTACCTTTTTTGAGAGTGGGGATGCAGCGATAATGGTAATGTGCAATGTTAACAGAAGCTCTACACAGTTTTTCAGTAGTGGATGTAAGTCATGGTGTATCACATGAGGATCCACATAAAACTACATTGGGGTTTGTGGTTGGAAAGTCACAGAATGGCAGTAATATTTCAAGGAATGAGAATACATTTTTTGAACACTTTGTTTGAATATGTAGAAATAAAAATGAAACAAACCTAAAAGTAACAAAATTTTAAAAGCCTGTTTAAATTTTTTAAGTTTCATTGGGTCAATTTTAGTTCCTAAAACTCCTGAAGAGGTTCGTCTGGACACTTCCATATTCTTAAGTGACCTACAGGATTATCCAGCTGATAATTGATTAGTTTCGCTTCCTAACAGATCATTTTAGGTGTCGACACTTAACAAAAGTTCCTACTTTCCAGATGACCTAAAACTATCAAACATGTCAGTTTGAGTAGCTTCTGGGAATGTTGTTTCTGTGGTGGCAGATCTTTGACCGACATAATTTTGTGTGCTCTGCAGCTAAAGGCATTCATGCAAAAATAATGAGGGCTTGTTGATGTGTCTAAGCAGTTCAGCAAAGAGTTTATTATTTGACACCAACAAATCTGGGCTCCTGATCTGACATGGTCTGAAATGCAACTCAATAGGCTCGGTGTATTTTTGTTTGTTCGCTTGTTTACAATAGTAGTGCTAATATTTAATCTGCACATAGTGTCTTGGTAATGGAAAGATTATTTGTTACATATTTCATTCTTTCCATCTGTCTGTCATCGGTTTCTTAAATCCGAAGATTTCTACTTCCCACTCGGTCAACACTCTGTCACATGCTCCACACAAACTGTTGTGTTGTAATCCACAACAGCTGAGGAATTGCAGGCAATAGTTGAGAAATTTGGTTATCTTGATAAGTCATAACTGTCCAAATCTGTCAGAACAGATGGCAAATATTATTCCGTAATCCTGTTTGAAGTAATAATGGACGTTGTTTTCTTACTAGGTGAAAGTGTGTCTAGCTTTGTTTTTTTGTTCAATCTTTTTTTTTTTTATTTTATTTTTTTTTTTTTATTTATTTATTTATTTATGATTTTCAAGAATAAACAGGCAAATTAGAGGACAAAACAACAAGAATAAAAATAAAAAAAACAATAAAAAAAAACAAAAAACAAAACAAAACAAAAAAACTAACCAGAGTCATCAAAATAAAAGTTCACAGAACAGAACAATCAAAACACTGTCAGCTAACAAAGGGTCTGATAAGAGGATAAAATAAATGTACATCAGATTGTAGAATGTTATCGAGCATGAGACCAAGCAAGTAAGAGACATATCTGAGGACATTGAATCAAACAGCCCACCATGGAATATGGAATAACAAGAAAAGATGAAAACAAGTTATAAACACAATAAACATGATTTAAACGGTAAATGAATAAAATAAATTATTAGAAAAAACAGGTCCAGATGTAAACGACAGTTATTTTAGCCTATTATTTTTTATGTATCTATTGAAAGGACCCCAAACATCCAGGAACTTATGATGATTGTCAGACAAAGAATATCGAATCTCCTCAAGATAGATACAGGACACCATATCATTAAGCCATTTCTTAAAACAAGGCAGGGTAGAGGATTTCCATTCCAGAGAATAACCCGCTTTGCATACCACTAAACCAAACATTAGAGACTGTTGTAGGGACATGGGAAGAGCAAGAGAGGATTTAGAGCAACCCAAAATGATCAAATGGCTATCCGGACAGAGAGGTTTGTCATAAGCGCTATAAAATTCAAAAATCTTGCACCAGAAGTCCATTAGTTTAGGACAGGAGCAAAACATGTGACCCAGGGTCCCATCATCTAATTTACATTTGTCGATTTTGGTGAGACGAGGGAATAGCCTGTTGAGTTTAGTTTTAGAAAAGTGCAGCCGATGGATAACTTTGAATTGAATAAGTTGCAGTCTAGAGTTAATGGAACAGGTCTTAATTCTCGAAAGAGACAAATCATTGCTCGTCCGAAATCTCACCAAGTAAATCAGAAGCCCAGGCCTCTTTTATATGCCAAGTAGACGGGATGAACTGAAAAGATTAACAAACTGAGAAATTAGATTTTAGAGGTAGGGGCTTTTTATAAGCTCAAGAAACAATGCTGTGCCGGTAAGGTTTCATAGTGGGGAGGTGCTGTTTTACAAAGTTCCGAGCTTGCAAGTACCTAAAAAAATGACTAGACGGAAGACCAAATTTAGATTGTAGTTGCGTGAAGGAAGCAAAGTGATTATTAATGTATAAATCCTTAACAGCAACTATCCCCTTATTTAACCAGTGCTTAAAAACTACATCCATATTACCTGGCTTAAATGTTGAATTCTGACAGATCGGGGCATAGATGGACAAGCCAGGGAGATTCAGTACATTCTTTAACTGCTTCAGAATCCTGAGTGAATTTCTTAGTATAAAGTTATCCTTCAGCAACTGAAAGGACAGAGACGGATTGAAAACAATACTGCAGCTGAGGAAGAAGAAGTCAGCTCCAATAACGCAAGGTTTTCATTCAATGGCCATTTGGGTAGTAGCGAAGTCAACCAATTCACCCCTCGGACAGAGCTGAGTCCAGAAAACCCAGGATCTGGCATTACATGCCCAGTAATAGTATCGAAAACAGGAAGGCCTAGGCCCCCTCCGTAGGTTTCTGTAGGTGAGATTTTGATATTCGAGGGTGTTTACCAGCCCAGACAAAAGGGATTATAATAGAGTCTATCATCTTAAAAAGGAAGCAGTGAGATAAATGGGTATATTCTGAAAAGATAGATAAATTTCGAAGGAGCACCATCTTGACAGCATTAATGCGACCAATCAATGAAAGAGGAAGGTGCCTCCACATGTTAGCCATGGATTTAATTTTGTTGATTAAATCCAAAAAATTATGTTTAAAAAGGAGTTTAGGGTCTTTTGTGATATTTATCCCCAGATACTCAAAATGACTAGTGGAAACTTTGAATGGCAGATTGCTAAGAAAAGCAGCGTTTAGACCGTCTGAAAGAGGCATAAAAGACTTTATCCCAATTAATGGTGAAACCGAAAGCTATTTATAAGAGTAAGAAGTGGAGAAAGAGAGACTGTGATGTCTGAAAGGGTCAGGATAACATCGTCCGCATACAGACCAATGGGACTATCTGTAGCATAGTCTGCAATGCCAGAGATCAATGGATGAGTCCTGATGGAAATAGCAAGGGGTTCCATGGCCAGTGCAAATAGTAATGGAGAAAGACAACACCCCTGTCTGGTTCATGATGCAATAAAAAAGAAGCAGACCTGTCGTGATTAGTCAGAACTGAGGACCTTGGCTGAGCGTAAAGCATTTTTAATAAAGTCATAAAATTATCGCCAAAGCCAAATTTTTGGAGAACCATAAACAAATAGTCCCATTCAATTTGGTCGAATGCCTGTTGAGCATCTAGTGAAATAACTGCGGAGGCAGGAAGGTTGGTCTGGTACATAACACTTAAGAGTCGACGTGTGTTTGAAAAGGAATACCTATTGGGGATAAAGCCAGTCTGGTCGGGATGGATAAGATGAGCTATATGCTTATTTAAACGAGTAGCTAGTACTTTGGCTATAATTTTTTGGTCACCATTTAGTAAGCTTAAAGGACGGTATGAGGCAACATTAGAGCAATCCCTGCCCTTCTTAGGGAGAAGACAGATATGAGCATCATACAAACTCTGGGGAAACACTCCCTCCACCAAAGAAGAGTTCAACATACGCAGAAGAAGAGGGGCAACCTGGTCCAAATAACATTTATAGAAATCAATTCCAAACCCATCCGGACCACAAGCCCTACCAGGAGATAAAGAACGTATCGCGGATTTAATTTCTTCAATAGTAAAACTGAGTCCAGGTATGCCCCTGGATTCATCCAGGACAGGCACATTTAAATTGTTTAGAAAGTCTTTAATATCCGTGCTGGTAGCACTACTCTTGGAGGTGTATAAATCACTGTAATAATTGAAAAAGGCATCATTAATGAGTTTAGGATCAGTTAACAGTTGGCCAGAAGGAGAAGTGATTTTATGAATAGCTCTATCTGCCAGAGTGCCTTTTATTTGTCTAGAAAGCAATCTATCAGGTTTATCCGCCAGTTCAAAATGCTTTTGTTTAAGTTTGCGAATGCAATTACCAACTTGTTCACCAAGCATGTGGTTATATTCAGATTTTATCTTCAGAATGGCATTAAGTATATTTTCATCATTTGTATTCTGGTACCTGTCCTCCAAAGCAGACAATTCAGCCTGAATATCTGCAAAACGCTGTGATCTGGCCCTTTTGGCAGAAGACTGATAGGAAATAATGTTGCCCCTCAGAACCACCTTAAATGACTCTAGACACATCACCTTTGTCATTAAAGAAGAAAATCTGAAATTTTAGCTGAAATGAAGTCCTTAAGTGCTTGATCCGAATTGATGGGGGGGATAAACCTCCAGTTAAACGATGGAGCATGAAGATTAAAGTGGATCTGAAGTAAGAGAGGGGCGTGATCTGAAATTAAGATCCCGTGATAGAGAGAACTGACTGTACGTGAAATCAATTTAGAATCAATTAAAAAGTGGTCAATTCTGGTAAAACTACCATGGAAGGGGAAAAAAGAGTATTTATGATCGGAAGGATGCTGAAGCTCCAGATATCAACTAAGTTTAGTGACTTAATTAGATTATTTATAACAGACACTGATTTCAAAGAAGAAGCAACCTTATTGGAGGACCTATCCAACACTGGGTCGAGATAACAGTTGAAGTCACCTCCTATAATCAAGTCCCTATTATTAAATTGTGCAATAATATCAAATATCTTGCAGAAAAGTCGGGACAGTCACAATTTGGGGCATAAATATTCAAAAGGGCAACAGGGATGGAATTAATTTCGCCAGTGACAAGCACATACCTCCCCCCTGGATCTGCAGTCATTGAGTTAAAAATAAATGGGATAGACTTGCGAATAAGGATTGCAACCCCTCTAGCCTTGGAAGAAAAATTAGCTTGGTAAACCTGAGACACCCAAGAAGATCTCAATCGTCTCTGCTCAGTTGGATGAATATGAGTCTCCTGCAGAAAGACAATATCAGATGAAAGTGATTTTAGGTGTGAAAACACCTTCGCTCTTTTAAGAGCCATACCAAGGCCTCTACAGTTCCAGGAAACAAAATTAATAGGACTCATGCTCGACTTAAAAGTACTATTATCCTGCATTTATCACAACGTAAAAAAAACAGCTGACAGGGTAAACAAAACAAAACACAGGCAACTTAACAGCAACAAGGTAAAAACAAAAACCCCAAAACTCACCCTTGCCGCAACATGAACAAAGCGGCATATCCCAGAATCTAGAGTGGAGGCTGCCGGGTAACAGAGCAAAAAAAAGAATCACAAGTGGGCAATCTAAACCCAACACCCCGTGTTTACCTCCAGAAATTGTATAAAGTATTTAGTGTGCACCAAAGCTTAATCGAACTAGCAAACTAACTAGCATAGAATGATTAACAAAGTCATTTATTATGAGACAAAGAATTGGCAAACCGCTCTGCATCAGCCGGTGAAGTGAAGGATTTCACAGTGCCATTTAAAGACACTTGCAGCTTGGCAGGAAAACGCAGGGAACAAGTGGCTCCGGCCTCCACCAGCCTCTTCCTCACGGTGTTTTTTTGTTCAATCTTTCAGTGGAAAAAAAAAATATGTCATGTGATGCAGCCAGCGTGCAGCTCCTGGCTGATTTTTGATTTGATTCAGATTTGATTTTGTTTTTTGTGTTTTTGGCAAATGACCTAATAAGGAGGAAAACTGGGATATGGATTTTTTTTTTAATTGAGGTGGTCATTTTGAATGGAACAAATAACACGAGTTACCAGGTTATTCTCATTTGTGTATCATGTCCCTAACTTTGATCTGATTTTTAATGAAACACAAAAGAAGTGCATTGCATTTCTTAGTTTTGATTTGTTCAATGAAGAAAAAAAAATCACTGTGATTTTGCTCATCGACAATAGAAAACCTGCACAGTACAACAATAATGATTAGATTTCATTATATTCTTTTCAAATAACACTTGTATCCTATTTCTTATAATGATACTTAAGAGTGTGAATTCCATGTACAGTTTATTGATGCTGCATTGAGACTACAAATTACTGAATTCCTAACTTTCACAGTTGCAAATGATTTAAGTATTTAATGCAGTGATAATTGTGTGTTTTAAAGATAAAATTAACTACAGTTAGTGAAGCACATTTTCAGATGAGTTAATGCTGATGTAAATAAAAACCATATTTTTTAAAATGTGTCTGTTGGGATGTGAAGCGGTTTGACCTTTTTCAATCTCTCACTTTTTAGTCAGTGCTTGACCTTATTCCTTAGTTTAATAACATTTTTGTTAGATAAGCTTGCTCCTTATCTTATCTGGTGTTGGCTGATTGAATGGTGTTATCATGTCAAGGAAATGTCATCCATTATTACAGATGCATTAGTATGCAAGTTCTTCTGTTTCATGGTAATTACAATGAGGCTTTTACAAATCTCACTTTACAATAGAAAGACATATTTACTATAGAAAACATCTGAAAAAGTTGGATTATAAGTATTTCCCAGGTTTGTATACCCATTGATAAATAACAGTATTGCCAATCCAATTCATTTGTCCAAAACAAATTTTTAAAAATAGAGTGCTGATGATCTGAATCGTTGCCTTAGACGTTGTAGGGTTATACGCCACAATTTAGTTGAAGCGTGTTCTCTGGACATTGCACTGCAGCTGTTGCTGGAGGAGTTGCTTAAGGTTTTGCAGTCAGCTGATACTTGGGATGATCTCAACACAAAACATTTTAGTTTGTCGTGTCACTAGTTTGTCAGCATTCTTAAGAACAGGTTCGGTACTGTTGGGCAGCTGGCTGCTTTCTGTTTGTCTCCACAACATGAAGTCAGGGAGGTATTGGTATTTAATTGTTGATTAAAATGCCACACGCACAACAGGGCGTATAGTGGTGGGGGAAAAAACTGCTGAAATTATGTCATTTGAATCACAATTGCACAATTTAATAATACCTAGTGACCTTCAAGTCCAGCCAAAACAACAGTTTTGAGAACAGAGATATTTAGTTTTAAATAAACCACTCTGTTTTTAGTTGTGTTGACCCATACTTTAAGGTTGGAATTCTACCTACATACTATGCATAAAAATGCCTCTCATAGCACAACAGAGACGGTGGGATCAAAGTTCAGGTTTTTCCAGAGTTACAACCTGTTAGACCTTACCTGTTTAAAAAAATGAGGGAGTGTACAACCACATTCAGAGAACATTCTCAAATGTGTCTTGTCATTTCTTACCCTTTAACATTTAATATGGCTAGAGTATCTGTAATACTGGCACAGCACTAAAGGGAACACTGAGATGCGAGACCGTCATTTGTTGCCCTTTCAGCCAACGCTCAGGACAAACCATTACCAGCCTAAGTAAACAACAGGATTCAAGTAAGGACTTCCTCTAATCTCTCTCTTGGCAACCTCTGAAGTGTTTTCATGCTTTTCTCTGCTTGGTGTTTTTCTCGTGCAGTTTGCCTTCCGTCTCTCAGCAAGCGTCCTCTTGATGTCAGTGATGTCCTCTACAACAGCAGAGCGTGACATTTGAGATTCTCTACAGGAGCTAATATGTTGCATTTGCAGCAAGAAATGAGCAGAGTGACTCCCAGAAATAACCTCACAGAAAGCTAATTGAGTTTTGTAAAGTGAAAACTGACCGCCTGTTCTCCTGTTTAAAGCTCAGGTGCATTTAGAGAATTGTCAGGATTTGTAGCTGGAATTGGTAAGAGTTGCTTCTTACGTTTATCTTTTTTCTTATTTCATTAATACTATTTTATCTACTGGTCATTTTCAGATAAATATCTATTGGTATGTATCTGAGAGATGCCCTTTTGTACTACAGATGGCACTTTTTCCTGATGTAGCAGTTTCTTAAAAAGTGAGGCATAAATTTATTTCTGCTATAAAGATGACCCTAATTGATCTAGTTGCCAAAAGTTGTCATCATTAAATATTGCAGTCATGGTGTTAATAACCAATGATACATTTGTTCTGAATGTCTCTGTCTTTTCCAAAATGTACTCCCCCACTTTCCCTGAGCTTGGTTACTGAGATCTGTATTAGATAGGACATTGAAAGTCCACCCATAAGGCCACAACCCAGATATATAATGAAGTAATGAGATAATCAAAAAATCAATATATGGCACTTAAAGTATAACAGGCTACCAAGCATTGAATATTAGTGACCTTCCAGTATTGTCCTTCCAGTGACAATTTTAAACACATTGAAATTGTGATAATTGCTACTTCATTTTCTCTATGAGAGAAGTTTGACTGATGAGCCCACCCACCAGGTCATGTCTGCACATTTAAAGTTAACAAAAGTCACACCACTGTTACCATCCCAGCAACTCTGTTGGTATATGTTGCAACATTTTAAACAAAATAAGTATCGGAAGATCAGGGTTTTTAGAGACTGGTAATTGGCGAAGGGCCAGAAAACTGCAATCAGTGCACCTCTACTATTTGATATATTGTAATATATATAAAATATTTTTGGCAGATTTCTTCCTCTTATGGTAGGTTGGCTGTTAACATTACCTTATGCTCTTAGGTAGGTTTACTGCTTCTCTTTTGCAGATTCAGGAGCTTTATAGATCTTTTCTTATTGCTCTTAAATATCAGAGTGTGGGTTATATAGCACGGCTGGGTTTAAAGCTCATTCTGTTTGTTGTCTCATAAGCAGAATCTCTCGTAAAATTGAGAGTTTTCCTTGTAAGCAAAGGTTTCCAAAACTTGTCCCCAGTTCTTCTTGCAATGTTAAATGCTGTTTAAACTTCTAGCAGCACTTCCCCATTTTGTTTCTCAGCCATGATTGTTTAGATAAGCCTTTGCATGGATGAGCGTCTGTGTAAATGTTCTTTTTTTGGCTGTTTATTAAGGAGTTAGTATTACCTTTTTAAAAGTGTGTGTGTATAAAAGCAAAAATATAGCCAATTGCCTGAATTCTTGTAGTAACTATTTGTTAAGACCACTGTTATTGCTTCTATTTCGCAAGAGAGTGATGAGGGGGGAGCAGTGGTACAAGGCATGACATGATGGCCCATTTTCTCTACTTCCCTTTTGTCCCAGATCCAAAAAGTCTGAAAAAATGTGACTTTTAAAGTGATCTCACACTGGTCATGTTATGGTCAGAAACCACCTCTGTAGTAAGTCAGCTGTTTCTGAACATCACATCATGAGGAAAACTGTATGATGTTGGGTGAGTGTGGGGGTTGTTTGTTTTTGATTCACATATTGACTTCCTAGATTTCAGTTGACAGCAATGTGAGAATACTAATGTGTGGCTGTGAAGTTGTACTGAGAGAACAGATGAGGCAGAGCAACCCTTCAAGAATCTCCCCACATAAGCGGGCTATGCGTTTCAATATGACTGGCATTTAACTGTATGGCTGTTTGAAAGAGATAAAAAAATAAATAAAATTTATTTCTTTAAAAACCCAAGACGTTTCATATTACTCTTATTTATATTTGAATAATTCTCTTCATTTTTGCTAAGCACAGTTGAAACTTTAGTTGAGTATTTTGATACTTCCCAAGTCCAGTAATTTGTTCTGTCTCCATGTCCTTGTACACACTGTGATCAGTATGTTGAAAAGATCAATTAACATCAATGGTAGAAACACAAAGTGGGTTTCCTTCTATGTTGTGCTTAAGTTTGTAAATTGTCCCAGATAACACTGAAATCAAATATTATGATTATCAGAATGAACAGCGTAACCGTTTATAAGTATGTAGAAACAACATCCATTCATTCAGTGTGTTCAGTTCCCAAAAAGCTTAAAGCAGGAAGTGATAACCCACATCCAAAAGCCAACTTTTTGGTCATATTTATTTAAACTGTGAATTTGTTTTGAAAGTAAAGAATGGGACAATATAACAGTTTGGCCAACTCACTTCTAAATGTGGCTTCTGATGAGCTACATTTAAAAATTTTAATTTACTTGCTATTCAGTGTTGTCAGGTTCTGATTTCATCAGAAGATAAAAATCAAATCCAACTTTATCCCGCTTTTTTTTTTTTTCTTTTCTTTTTTTAAGCTGCTATTGGAGGATTTTCAGAATTGTGTTGACATGCTATCCAATTCCGAATGCCTTCTACAATGGCTCATTGTGTTGCAGTGCACCAAAAGCTGGCTAACCAGGGATAGAGGTTGCTGGCAGATTGCCTGACTGGGTAACGAGCTCACTCATGACCCATGTGACAATGAGTGGGTGAGTGGAGTCTGTAAATGAGTGAGCCAGTTTGACCTGCCACCTCCACAGCACAGACAAAACACAAGGACATGAATGCCAGATGTCACCATGCTATTAGCAGAACTCTATTTTCTCCAGAGGATGTCACAAAGATGCAAATAGAGATAAAAATTTGAATATGAATTTGTATTATTAATCTGTTTGAGAGTTTTGGCCTTTTCGCAGCCTCACGAAATGTCGATGGAAAGCTATTAAAACCTTACAGCAGATACCATTCTCAAGGAAATGGCGTTGCAATACTCTGTTTTGATAGCTTAGCATTTTTTATTACAGATTGGATTTAATTTTTGCCTTGTCAGATGGTTGAAATCCTGTTAAGAATTTGGCTGTTATTTTTGGCTTAGTTATTAAATATTTTAGAAGTGGCATTTTACTACAGTATTTTTTAATTTGGGCTCATCACACATACTCTTCAGACAGTAGATGGTCATATTCTGTCTATTTCTGCTTGACTATTCCGTTTCTTATTTTGGCCTTATTTAGAGGTTTTTGGGGGGTTTTCAGCCTTTTTGTCCTCTACAAGTTTAAACTAAACAAAAATATTAACATGTTGGTTATGAAATGCAATTCTATAATTTCTTTGTCTTTCAATGAAAGTTTTCTGTGATGTTTGTTGGTACAACTGTAGAGATAAGTCACACTCGTCTGGCATTACTGCATTTCAACGGATCCAAATATTTGAATATTCACTTTAAACTCTGTTTATTTTTTGCAGACTGACTCAGTGGCCGTACTGAAATGACCAGCCAGGATCCTAGCCATGGAGCGAAATCCACAGATAAAAAGCCATCTGTTGTGGCCCCTAAACTCCATGTCCAGCGATCACCATCAAAGGAGGCCATTACCATCCACTTCTCAGCTCTTGGGAAGGAGGAAGAGGAGGAAGAAGAGGGTCTGTTCATCGCAGCCCGTCCTACAGCTTCAGCTCCTCTGGACGACTCTAATATCGTGACGGCCGTGGAAGCAAGTGAGGAAATGTTTGACGGGGCATCTCTGGATTCTGCAGCCGGTGTTGCTGTCATCCCTGAATCCTCTGGGTTTTCTCCCAGTTCAAGTAATCAAACTAACCGTTTTCCTACACAAATTCTGTCTTCGCATGTCCCTGAGCAAAAGGCCTCATCTGCCAATTCTTCTCCCATAAAATCTCTGAGCTTTCCCTCCACCTTGGGCTGGGCAAAGTCACCTTCCTCAGACATCGAGTCCCGTGAAGGGGCTTCCTCTGCTCCGACATCCTCAGTTAGACACAGACAACTCATGAAAAGTCTTGTCAAATCTTTATCATCGGATACATCCCAGGACTCGTCCTCTTCTTCCACATCTTACCGTCTTCCAGATTCTCGTCTTAACCTGAGTCTTTTAAAGCAATTTGCACAGTCAAGGATGCCGTCTGCTGCCGTGGCATCAGTTAACGACTCTAAAACTGCCCCCTCCTCACCGTTGGTGTCGCCAGACAACCGAAGCTTCTTTAAAGTCTCGGAAGTTGAAGCACGATTCGAAGACACTAAGCGGCGTCTCACGGAAGCCATTTCCGAACCACTCCAGCTACTCAGCAAGATCATGGATGAAAAGAGTGGTGGTGGCATTTACCGGCCTAAGGGGCTCTCTGCCAGTGCCACAGAACTCTCCACCATCAGTTCTGTCTGTAGGAACCAGGAGAGCAACAACAACAACTACTGCATCAAAGAGGAAGATGGAGTTGACGTTCAGGCAGAAAGCCCCAACAGTTGGACCTCTGTTGGAGTCGAATCACCTGGTGAGCCCTCTGCTGACTCTAAAAGCCCCAACAAATTATCTTTACTTAACTTGTCTGCGCTGGCAAAACAGGAGGAGGAGGACTTTTGCATCTTGAACAATGAAGACTTTGAGACTTGCACTGACACAGAGGGTGAGAGTAATGAAGGAACTACTACTACTCAAGCTGACAGTCAACTCTCACAAAGTGGCAGTTTGAACCCAAGCAATGACGACGAATGTGAAGAGTGTGAGCAAGCACCTTATGTGCCATACTATACTCTCGCTCTCCTTACTCTTGTGGTCTATGGATGCTTTGTGTTGCCATTTCCAGGCTATATTAGAGGAATACTATTTGGGATTGGGGTAGGATTCTTTTTGGCCATCGGTGTTGTTTGGCTCACGGGGCCAAAATCACGTGGACTTGAAAAGAGACATTCAAGAAAGCTCTCGAAAATTATCAGGTTGGACGTTAAAGAGCCAGAAACATACAAGGTCGGTTATTTCCACTTTTTTATTATTTCATTCTTCTATGCTGTTGCCATTTTTCAGCTCCACAATAGTTTTTTTAAGATATGTAATTTTAAAAACATAAATGCTGAGATCATTCAGTGTCCTGTATGCTAAAAAAAAAAATGCATTTTTTATTTTGAATGTGGTATCACAAAACTACATTGAGTTGCCAAATTATTGTGCAGTTTGGCTAAACCATGTTATTAAAAATTGTTCAAACTGGTCAAATAATAGGATTAAAATATTTAGAAAATAATTGCAATAAAGAAATGCTTTCTTTAAAAAAAAAACATGGCAAATGTGACTGAATTTAGCTAGATAAACTTTAATAACCATATATTAACATTTTTCTTGCAGCTTTGTATATTTATTTGGAGTTGTATAATTACTATTATGTTCATTTACATTTAAATGTGATAAATGTATAAAAAAAGAACAGTCAAAAGTTGTGAAAGAGGGCTGTTACTAATGGCATACCAAACTCCTCCTTCATGCTCACTGATTTTTCATTAAATAAAATAGTGACGTCATTGTCCAACTGGAATTGGAGCTGATAAGGTGACGGTAAATATGAGTTGGAAGTTAGGTCTCCAAGCCACTGCCTGCTGCATTGCAGCATTTGTCCTAACAGACCAGCAAGCTCTCCACAAATAAAAAAAAAACTTTCTGTTTTTAATTCCTCATTTCAGCTGCAATCTACAGTGTTGTGATCTGTATTAGTAAAATGACTGTAAAGGTAAATGGCCTGTGCTTGTATGCGTGCAGGGAAAACAAAGACTCTTTACGATGCTCTATGTAAGAGACCTCAACACCAGTATTTAAGGGTTGATGTGGTCTGTTGATATTTAACATGCTCTTTGGGTTAATAGTCTTCAAGTTTCTGATTTCAGCTCCAATATAGTGCAGTGAAGCATTGTCTATATTCAACTGATATGTTATTCTTTCAGGGCTGGATGAATGAGATATCAAACTACGACCCAGAAACATACCATGCCACACTTACTCAGTCTGTGTTCGTTCGCCTTGAGGGCTCTGTCATTCGTCTTTCCAAACCCAACCGCAACATTTCCCGCCGTGCTGGACACAGCGAACCAAAGCCTGATGTGAGCTTTGTCAGTCAGAAGATATACGACCTTCGCAACAGCAAGGTATGCTTTCACACTACTGTCTTATTACTCACTTAATACTGTCTCATATTTTCAAAATATAATCTTAGACATCCCTACACCTTTGAAGATTATCTTCAAAGCTCTTCATAAACTCTATAAAAAGTAAATCTGCAAATAATAGCTCAGTATGTGATAACTTCCATTGAAATTATAGCAATGGTATTAGCTTTTTGGAAAATAATAAATATATGATGACCTGAGAAGTCTGTTCCCCCCCACCCCCACATGTCTTCCCTCAGATCTATTTAACGCCTTTAAATCTAGCCAAAAAGAGAGTATGGAACAAAAAATATCCCATCTGCATTGAACTTGGGAGACAAGCTGACTTCATGTCAAAGATAGATGAGCCAGATGAGGGCAGGTTGGAGGATGGCGAGACTTTGAGTGCTGGGATTAATCAAGAGGGAACCAGTGAAGCACAGGACCGGCGGTCCTCCCTGTCCAAAAGAGATCTGACCATCTTCCTGTTTGGACGGACGGGGAGGGAGAAAGAGGATTGGTTTCAGCGCTTCCTCTCAGCCTCTAACGTCAGAGTGAATATGAAGAAAGTACCTTCTGTTGGGATCAGTACAAAAGGTCAGAGACTTTATTTATTTATTTATTTATGTATTATGACTTGTCTGTTGATAATTTTCTTAATCCTTAAGTCAAAATCCCTGTTAGGATAACTTAAGATGGTAATCTGTAATTTGTTACAGCCACGATCTCGGCCGGTCACAGCCCCAGAAGTAGCCGCACCGTTAGCGACGAAGCCATGGCGCCACTGTTCAAGTCAAGAGACTCCATAAGCTCCCTGACACTATCAGGGAGTTCCAGGAGCAAGCTGCTTTTAGAATACAGTGTGTACATGGCCTCCTTGCTGCAAAACCACCGGGCAGACAATCTCACATCTGCCGGCTTTGCTGAAAGCCCGCAGAGCAGCCCTGGAACTGATAAAAAGGTATAGTGAGTTTATTATCCTTTTATAAGCTTAAAATATTTGGCTCTCTTTTTAACTTAACTTTTTCAGTTAATTTTTTTAAGGTGATAAACCTGTCACCTCATTTGCTGTTTGTGTGTTCATAACATGAATGGCGGAGGAGCATAATAAAATGCAGCAAGTTGAATGTTTCATACTCCTGTTAACGGGAACTTTGTGTTTAGGTTCAGAGCAATACATCAGCTCAGGAGCAGCCCAAGGGACAGGAAGAGGACTCTGTTGCCTGGGTGAACGCAGCCCTTGGCAGACTCTTCTGGGACTTCCTGACCGAGCCCTACTGGTGTGAACAAGTCTCCAAGAAGATTCAGATGAAGCTCAGCAAGATACGAGTGAGTGTAACAAGACCTGGGGACGCTTTTGTTCTTAGAGTGCAAAAAATTCCCTTTCTTTCCCATTTTATTGTCCTGTTTGAACTTCAGTAAGTTATCTTTAGTGCATACAAATGGCTAAATGCATTAAGCTGCTCTCATGTGAGTGGCTGTTTCACATGGCATTGTGTTTACGAACATTTACCTGATGAAGCGTAGTTGTTGATGGAGGTTCAGACTGTACGCTTGGGTCTCTTTCAGCTGCCTTACTTCATGAATGAGCTAACCCTGACAGAACTGGACATGGGGACAACCACTCCCAGAATTCTTGGAGCATCTGCACCTTCCGTTGACTGCCGAGGCAAGAGATGGATCACACTACACAGACAGACATACACTCCTAGGGGTTAATCACACATTTCCTCAAACATTGCAACCTATATCAGCTCTGTGATAACGCACATCAAGGGAAGATAACCTTATTTCTTTTTGGTTTGTAACCAAGTTGCAGATTTTGAATTTAATGTGTTACATGATTATCGGGCTTTGAGTCCCACAGTGTTCCTCATGTAACATTGTCACGGGCTTATCATTCCATATGCAAATATTGTTGAACAGTTGCTTTGACAAAGCTACCCCAGTGTGTGCAACATGCTGACAGGCTCCCATTGAAAATTTGCTTGAAATGCCCATCCTACCTAAGCTGCATTAATTCAAAGTAAGGATATATATTACTGTGTTTTACTGGTTGTACAGTAGTTATCCTTTATTAGAACAGAAAGTGTATGAATATACTGACAAAAACATTTTGTGACTTCTGAATTCACCAGACATTCAGAACAGTTTCACTCATTAAAAACAGACAAGATATTTTTTTTTTTTTATGTACAAGTTCAGTACAGTATGCTTTGGAGCTTATCAGGCAGTCAGCTCACAGGAGAAACATTGCTCCTGTGTGTGTTTAGAGTACAACCGTTTGTCTTATCTATGGTTGCTGTTACATTGTCACTGTGACCAAGAGTACCTCAGGGCTTTGTTTTATGCTGTCCTTTGCTATCACTTTAGAAGCTTTGCATGGCTGGATGTTTTGCAGAATGTAAAAGATTTTACAGTGCAGTGTAAATGATTTCATATTGATTCTCAAATTACCGTACAATTGGCAGAAATGTGCTGCAGTGTGAGCAGGTCAGAGTTTTTTGGGTGCAGTACAGACTGGTCATAAACGCATAACCAGGATGTGTGCCTGTGGAATTAATATGTGAAGCTTAAGCCTGTACTGAGAATATGAGACTTGAATTTTGACTAAACACGAAAAAGTGTGGATGATTTTGAGTTACTAATATCTTGGTGAACCTTTTTAAGAAAAAAAAACATGGTAACACATTTAATAGAAACGGCCTTTATGGTTTTGGCGCAACTTATTAAATTCAGGTGTAAGAGTTCACACATAAAAAGTCACATAATACTAAAAACAATATATGTAGAAAAGATTAACAAAAACACCAGTGATGGTGTAATATTATATTTACTATTGTTATAGTATATTATAATTTCAGAAATAGTTTGTTTACATTTTTTTCCCCAAACATTCAGACTTCAGGATTAAGCTTTGGTTCTGTTTTGTCATTATTCCATACAGTCTGTCTTTTCATCACATGTATATTTGCTGCTCTATATTGTTATTTTCTGTATTCCCTTTCCTTTTTATATTCCTCTTTGTGGGTATGCTCTTTACGTCTCAGTTTTCACTGTTCTTCTCTACACCATGAGTCACTGCCTCATTTTTATTGCCACAGCTCTCGTATAACCCTTTAATGAGAGTAAGAGTTGATTGCATCACTAACCAAAATGGCAACTGCTTTTGCTTATGGTTTCAAACAGTGTGACCTGAAATGCCAAATTTATTCAGGAAACATAGACCATTGTTCTCCTCTGAGTCAGAACATAAATATAGTGACACTCAAGAGATGTTAGTCTAACAAAAACCTCTATACTTGTGGATAACATTTATTTGAGATGTTTGGGTTTTGTTTTTTTTTTTGTTTTTTTTTTCAAATCAGATTGAACCTTTTCAGAGAAAGCTTATTTTTAATGGCCCGCTAAATCATCCAACTCAAGCAATTCAAACTTTCAAGCTGATTCCTGGAACAATTTGGCTGATTGCATGAGCTCAATGAACCTTTACTGTTTTGTGTGCTAGCATCTTGAGCATTTGAACTTTTTCTTTCATTTTACTATCCTTTTACACCATGTATAACCTCCACTAAACATTTCTTTAGCCATTGGTCCATATAGTCTGTCCTTTTGTGACATGTACTGTATATTTGCTGCTTTTTGCCTGTATTGTTTTTTTTCTTTGCACCATCTTCATGTCTGAAAGCAAAAGTTCTCATTAATTTTCGATCCAAGCCAGGTAGAACTCTCTAAATTTAGCAAGTTGAACTATGTGCCATGCAAATCTCTACCAGTTTCACAGTCAGTCAAAACCCACCAGTCTGAGGAGAGCAAACTTGTTCATCCTGCCTGACTGCTTTAATGAGTTTTTTTCATCTATTTTTACATACTGCTTTGCCAAACCTTCAGTTCTGTCTTTTGTTTTCTTCAGGCTTTGATTTATTTTCTCTCTCTACTTTCTGTTCCTCTTTGTTTCTCCATTCCTCCTTTCTGATTTCTTTTGTCTGGCTCACCTTGCTTCATAACTCTGTATGAAAACAAGGTCCATTCTTATCTGCTGCTGATCCAACCTCATCATCTTTAAAGTGTTTAATTTGTTTTCAATACTATTATTAATTCTGCATTTTATTTATTTGGATTTTGTCAAACCTCTAGAGTGCTAGAGGCGGAAATGCTAATTATGTACTGGCTAACCCAGTTGAGTAACAATGTCTTTCAGCTGTTGCTAGCAGTGACATCTAATGAAATTATGTTTTCTTAACGACAGAAAAAGTGGCAAACCAAATATGTAAGACTAAATACCTGTTTTAATATTAGGTTATCTAAATGGCTGTCCGTATGAGTTTGCATTCGCACTCTTTATTGATTTATTATTTGTCAAAATTTGCTGCCATCAAGTGGTAGAAACATGAACTGTAACTTTGCACAGCCCACCTCATACCTGCTATTTTTTATAAGGGCGTATAAGCAGTTCTGTAATATTGAGTTATTTATCTCCCAATGGGACATTTCACAGCATTAACATGCTGCTAAATGTCATAAACAGTGTTGCACAATTGTCATATTAAAAGACAGGCAAATAAGTTTGCAAATTTTTGGCAGGTCCATTGTCCTTGTTTTTTTAACACTTGGGAAAAAGAGTATCCTTGCTGTATTTATCCAGGTTTAATCAACGACAACTTAAAAGTATAAACCAATGGTAACCATTTTAAAAAAATAACCAATGGTACTGTCTGTAAAAATCTCAGTGTAAAACATTAAAAAGTGTTCATGTGCATCAATCGCCTGTGCTTAGAGGGCATATAGTCAGTCGGGGTGACTGAACAAATTCATCCAAATCAGTAGAGTGGGAGGAGTGTTGCTTTATATTAATCTAATGTCTTCTGGACCACCATACACACTTCTAATGAATTTTTTATATTTATTAGGTCTCTGGTTTGATTTGGAGATCTCCTACAACGGCTCCTTCCTGATGACTCTGGAAACCAAGATGATTCTTAATCGACTGGGAAAGGAGGAAGAGAGTCTCCGCTTGGGGGAATTTGGCAAAGATGGGTAAAGTGGAGGACAATGGTCTTTACTTAAACATTTTAGCTGCATTTTTGTCTCAATCTAGGAAATTGCTGGTTCTCTAATTTTTTCCTTCCCTCCTTTAAAACTTGTTCCTTTTACTGCTTCTCCTTCTTTTTGACTTCTACTTTTCTACGGCTGTTAATTGGATGTTTCTTCCTTTGGTGAGTTCTGCTTAACATTCAACCTACATGTACAATTAACCAATGCCTTCATGTGTTCAGTAATTTATTTCTTTGCTCTTCATAGTTTCAAATTGTATCTTATAAATTACTTCTAAGTAATTAAAAGCTGGAACATTGGAGATTGACGTTTGCCTCCGTAATGGTGATGGCTTGAAGCATGTCTTTCTGTATGATACCTAATCTCATCTTTTTAACCAAAATTAAACCATAAAAACTCTTCACAATCACTTCATGGCTCTTTTATATAAAGTTTTGTGGTGACAAGATTGGTTTGAAAAATGAGAGGGTCAGTAATTATCTAAAATCCCTCCATTCGGTGCTGATTTGACAAGTCCCCAACCTGCTGTGTTCAGACTACTAAACTAGAGTTCATCTTGTATCCTTGATTTGATGATCATCAAGTTATGATTTTAAGCTTGTCGTTCAAGATATAACATTCGGTCTGGTGCAACTGCTGGCTGTCTTGTGTTTATTTCTCATATATACAAATATGTATGCGTGTAGTAGCCCTTATCCATTTTGGCTTTTGATTGCTCCCAGGCACAGACCTCGGACCTACTGCCTATCTGCTAGTGATGAAGAGTCATCGAGTGCAGGTTCGTCAGATGAAGAAGACAACGCCGACATCTCAAATGATTCAGCTGGATCAGAAAGGTACCACTAAGCTTGTGTAATACTTTCTGTTTACGCATTTAGTTTTCCTAATTACAGTTTTGTTATGTAATGCAATGCCTTGTGCGATGTGTTTGTAACAATACGTACACGACATAACATAATAATCCACACAAACTTGACTAGGCAGTAAACACAACTAGAATGACGATGTCCAAAGCCTTTGCAATAAATAAATGAATTATAGGCCAGACAGTTAATTTTTAATCATGGAATGAAAAATCAATTCGTTAAAGAAAAAACACAAGTGAATAATAGTTATTTTCTCCTTTTTGTTGAATGCAGTCTAGTGGGTGGACGTAGATCAAGCAAGATTATGCGCTTTGTGGACAAGATTGCCAAATCCAAATACTTTCAGAAGGCCACGGAGACAGAGTTCATCAAAAAAAAGTTGGAGGAAGTCTCCAACACACCCCTCCTTCTCACTGTGGAGGTTCAGCAACTCAGAGGAACTCTAGCTGTCAACATTCCTCCTCCTCCCACTGACAGGATTTGGTATGTAAAGGCAGAATCGTCTTACTCTTACAATATTCAGTAGGATGGTCTCCAATAGGTCTCCAAAGCTAGCATCCATATTTTGTTCAAAGGGGTTAAATTGGTACATCTTCATCATCAGTTTGTTTCCTACAGATCAAAGAAATTAAGTGAATAAATGGATTTAAGATGACTCCTAGTGGTGTTATCATCACTCCATTTCTGCAAGGAGTTGCTGAAATTACAAATCTGTGTTTATAAAGGAAGAGAAACTAACAAGATGTTTTTTGTCAGAACAAGTAATTGCATTCTACTGTACAAACACCAGTTTAGAGCTTAAGGATTGTAGGTCTGCCCCCTGGTGGTAAAGGGGTTTTTTTTTGTTTCAAAGGTATTGTACAGTAGAAATTCAAAATTTTTGAAAGTGAATGATTTTGAATGTATTCTTCTGAAGGTATGGCTTTAGGATACCACCTCACTTGGAACTGAAGGCTCGACCAAAACTTGGGGAAAGAGAAGTGACTCTGTTTCATGTTACAGACTGGATTGAGAAAAAACTGTACCAGGAATTCCAGGTAATATTGTATAAAGTGACTTGCAGAAGTACACATAGTACACATTGGCCCTCTAGAATTGTAAAAAGAAAAATAAATACATTTTTCACATTGCAGCTGTTGATGTAATGCAAATTCATTCCTGAGATAATCCATAAAGTATTACTTGTGTGCTTTTTGAAACCTTTAGGTCACTCAAATTATAACTGATTCAGTCATACTCCTGACAAGACAAACAAAATGTTCACTAAAACTGTATTATTCTCTGTCCTTTTTCAGAAAATCCTTGTAATGCCAAACATGGATGACGTGTGGCTGACGGTCATGCACTCTGCCATGGACCATCGAACAGCTGGCGGACCCTTAGTCAGCTTCCCAGGAATGGAGGAGCTGTCCTGACAGCAGCCATCAGCCTTGGAGATTGTTTACAGTATTGCCTAAAGTTTCTGGAGTTTCATAATGAAAGTTCAAGCCAAAGTCTTCAGGCACTGTTGTGAGAGAAAGACATTCCCCCACAATCAGCCACTGTCTGGCCTACCAAAAGAAATGCTACGGTTTTCTAGGAACCAGGTTAAGGCGACCAAGTAGAAACTAATGGCAACATGTTGCTTGCTGCTATGTAAACTAATACTCTCTAATGTAAGGAAGTCATTGATGAGTAACAGTTATTTGAAAGTGAATCATGGGTCGGCTCTTAGCTGATTCCAGTGCTCAAGGTAATAAGTAGGAAAATACTCTGATTATTGTAAATATGTCCTATAATCAGAAAGATGGAGATGCATTCACCAGATACCTTAGTTAGTTAGCTGACCGAACATGAAGAGCAGCACTGTATGTTCTGTTTATTTTGCAAGAGATCTGAAATCTTTTTTATGATCAGTTATTAATATACAGTATTTTCACTTTTATTTGTTGTGACCAGACCTGAGCACCCCGTACAACTGCCAAAACTTAGTTTTTTAATTTTATTTTAACACCACTGATGCTCTTATCACACCGTATGTTAATACTGCACAGCTGAAGTAGTAAGGATATGATCTGCCTTGGAAATTCTATATATGTTTATTGCACAAGCACAATAAAGCCAACAAGTGCTTCATAGACTAAGAGACTATATCAAAATGTATACCTGAAGAGTACAATGCCTCTAGAATTTGGTTGAATGTATATTTCGGGTCCATTTTTTTGGTAGCTGAAAACGGTTTTTACCCAGATCAAGTTGGGCTGGGTTATGCAAACAATTGCACAAACTTGTTTCCCTGCCCTCATGACAAACACAATCTTACTTTGCACATTTTTTCCGGATGGTCAGCAAAGCTAATAAAGTAGCACCTGATGCATTTTTGCCATACAGCACATGTTGATGTTGATATTGGGAGAGAATGTTGTTGACCAACTTGGAACGTGCTTTTTAAAACTACCTGCCATACTGTATGTCAACAGACGGTACGCTCAACACAGAAAGCATATTTCTTGCCAAGAATGTAGCTACAGATTAAATTTTCTGAAGAAATGTTTCTTAGCCAAAGTCCTTTAGGGTTAGATTCTTTTGTGTGCTTAAATCAATAAAGCTTTGTAGGTTCTTACTGAAGAGTGTGCTACGAACTTGCATCAATTTTGTTTACAGAAGTTCTTACAGTTTGAATCACTGTGACATTAGTTATCTTGGTAATTTCCTTTTACTTTTTGTCTGGTTTTCAATTTACATGGTCTTTTGAAAAGATGCTTAAAGTGGGTTCTGGCTTCAGTTTTTTGACTTTTTGGTATTATGAGAATGAAACAAGATTTTTGAGGAAATATTAATAAAGATGTGTAATTTGTATCTGTGAATTATTAATTATGTCTGACAATGTAATTTAAGGCCAATATTCAAATACTATAAAGGTCGAAAATGATTCCACATGTATCTGCCTTATTTATATAGCAAAAATAAATCTGTTAATGATAGACTTGTTGTTTGGCTTACAATTGATCCTTCTAAATTTGTTCTCATGCCTTTTTTATATATATTTATTCCTAAATTGTTGTGTAAACATGAGGGTCCTCGGTCAGAGGTTTCTTCAGAATTGCTGTAATATAGAATGCTACAGGAGACACAGACAAGCAATTACAACTATGAAGAAAATTGTATGATTTAAGTTGCAACATCTAATTTCCCACTGAGAAGTAATAAAGTATTTTTTAATAGAATTAAAGAACTGATTTTTAACTTTATGTATGTATTCTGTCTGGAAATTATAGTACAGTGTAATGAAATCTTGAACCAATTTGTTGGCAAAACGTTTACTTGAACATAAACAAAACCAATAGGGACATTGTAAAACTTCACCAATCTCATCGTAGCTTCTGCATTGATGGATGAATTTTCATATTAAGATTTTAATGTCATCATAAGTCTGTAGTACTTTACTTGGAAAACTATTCATACTGCAAATTACTTGAATAAGGCCATTAGTAATTAAAATACTTTTGTATTTCAATTCAAAATTGTAAAATTATGGAACAAGTTAAATGAGGAGTTAAAACAAAGTTAAAATTGAATACAATTTAAAAGGAAATGGGTAATTTCCTCAAGATATAGAAATGTGGGTGAGCGTTAGCACAAATGTGTATGTAAATTGAGGCTAATGCATATGAGTGTTGGTGGGTATGGAAGTATTGATGCATATATTTAGACATATCCAAACCCAGCTAAAATCGAAAATGAATTAACCTCTGTTTTTATTATTATTATTCAATAAAAGGTCCATCTGAAAATAGTGTATCAGTTTATGGGGTAGGAGTTCATAAGTTTCTTACTTCTTCCCACTCCTTTTCGAGCATGTTAATATTATTGTGGTACAAAAATATGTCTTTTGCATACCTTGTTCATGTGTGTAATTTTAATGGTCGAAATAAAAATAAAAAATTAACCTCTTAAAACATGTACTTCAAGTATGGCTATAGTGTTTAATAAGGCAAGTCATCTTTTGCAAAACAAAAGAGCAGTTATAAATTCAGTGTAGTTAACATCACTAAAACTAAATTAAGTGCTTTTGTCTATTTGACGGTAAGCTTAAGCGCTTTTACACACGCTTTTTTTTTTATTACACAGGACAACTCTTTAAATACAACTGCCATTGAAAATGAGTGTACCGGAAGTTACTGTTGCTGACAAGCCTACCTATTCTCATGAAACGGAAACTTACCGTTGCCTGGTTACGCTTGCACGGTCACAATAGCCTACTCTGCGGTTTGTTAGCTGCAGGAAAGCGGTGGTAGGTGTTTGTTTTCATTGTTCTTTATTTAACAAATGAAACGAAAATATGAGTAGGCTAATACTTCCTGAAAGTGTTCTTTTTAGTTGTAAACAATCAACTTTAATCAAACGGAATGAATTGCGATGCTTAATTTTATTTGAAAGATATTGAGTACAATAATTACAAGGGGGAAATAACCTGTAAACGGGTAATAATTATTGTGGTGATAATTTGTCACGCAAAAACCATCAAGACAGCTTGGCGTGACATGTTAACATTTTGTCGTTAAGGCTACAGGTAAAATGCAGAACGTAAGCGATGAAGGCCAACATGACGAAGACCACCTGAATACACAAGATGGCGCTAGTGCGGTGACTATCCCTCTTTCTTTTGAGGTTTAATTTCCATGGAGACTTGTTTTCTGTCTTAATTCCTACGCTTAGTTTATTATCCATTTTGCTTAAGACAGCAGACATTTGGTTTGCTTTCTATTTTAATGTCCCATAGAATATCAGCAGGGTATTGTGACTAGTTTGTAAAACTTTCAAGTAGAAGCTTGAAGTTATAACAATACTCAATGTGAAGCTCATAACAGATTTATTTTTTCTCTTATACAGAATCCATCAGCACAGCAGTCAGATGATGTCAGTCATGATTCTGATCTTGATCCAAATATGACAGGTGAATACTTGAATGCTCCTTACTGTCCTGTTAAGCCTGTCATTACACAGCTGCACAGAATACCGGTACTCTGTTTAGAGCACTGGTTCTCAAATGATAGCACAAGTACCTCTGGGGATTTTAGAATTCTGTTAAAGTTTGTTAAGAATATTATAATATAATAGTTTGACCCAAACTGGCTTGTGCAGACTACATAATTTAGGTCAAGAAACACCCACACCTGTTGCTTGTATTGCATTTACAGTTAACCCAAAATAATTCATATCTTGTACAGATTTAAAAGTAAAAGTATTTTTCATTTAATCAAGAAGTTGGTTTCTGGTAAGAAGATCCCAAAAGATAACAAAATGGGTAAAACGGAAAGAAGATTTTTTTTATTGCTATGGCCAGACCACTTATCTCCAGTTAGAATAAATGTTTTGGTAAAAAATGGGTTCAATGTAGCACTGTTGCTTTAATGTAGTTTAATCCCATTTTAAGAGTTCGTCATTTCATTCATATCCTTAATCAAATATTTCATGTTTTGTTTTTTGTTTTTTTACACAAAAATCTTAATTTGTATTTTGTTAATCTTTTTGTTTGCACAGAATGTTTTCTAAAATTATGACTGAATGTAGTTTGAGATTATGATCCCCAAGCAGGATGCCTTATTTAATAATTATTTATTGTTTATTAGTGCCAAAGATTGATGAATCAATTATTTACATTTAACATGTACAATAACTGCTAGGAAAGACAAGTGTCTTGTTGTTGACTCACCACCCAGAAACCACTGTTACATCCTTGATGGGTGCGGGAGGCTTCACTTCTTCTGAACAGCTCATTCTGAAAGGTTCTTAAGGCCATCTGCTGAGTGCCTGTCTTTAAAAAAGAATGACCTGCAGAGAATATGAGAACTAGAAAATGTCACACATGAAGTTAGCAACATGCTAACTTCATGTGTGACAAGACTATCAACTATAAAGGGAAGCATAACAAAAAGGGGGAGTTTTCAAGCTGGTTTGAAGGACAAAGACAATACAACTTTTCCAAACTCTATGTCTGACATTAAAAAGTACCTTCTCTTTTTTGTAAGTTTGCTTCACATTGTACTTCATTTTTTTGGGGACTCTATGTCGATTTTGTAGCTGATCAGTTGAGCGTTGGCACATCAGAAGATGACAGGGGACCAGAACATGACGAGGACTCGCCACAAGAAGAAGGAAATGAAGACCTCGTCATCCTAGACCCTGACCATGTCTGTTGTATTTTACTGTATATATTTATGCTTAAAAATATGTTAATACCTAAGTTTCACAAACATTTTATGAATCTGTGAGTCGTTTCAAGATATGGTGGCGATCTTGCATCCTGATAATTGTTTGTGTCCTCTGCTTTACAGCCGCTGATCAAAAGATTTCAAGAAGCTATCAAAATTTACTTCAAAAGACGTCTGGAAGAACTCAAGCAGGAAGTGAAGGGAAAGGTTGGCTGCTTTTCAATCAACATCAACAAAATTAGGATTTAAATGAAACATGAACAGTTCTTGTTTGGCCTGTTGTACAAACAGCACATGTGTTACACCATTGTGGCCCCAACGTAATGATAAGTTTGAAAGTTTGATTTCTGATTCTCTCATTATGCTCTCTTTCTTCTGAGTCCAGCGGCCAGTCAAAATGATGGAAAAAAAAATGGTAGCTGACACAGGTATAGAATTGAATAAACTAAGCGACAAGCTGAAAGTAGCTGAAAGCAAACTGCAGGAGATTCAAGAATCCAAGACAAAGACTGAAGCTGAACTGAAGAGTGAACAAGATCATCTGGAAAAGGCAAAGAGCACTTATCATGACATGAAAAATCGGAGCCGTCAAGCCAGCGCTCTGGGTAGGATTTGCTTTTCAGTTGATGCTGCGCTTGCATCATGTTGAGAGACTGATGTTCTTGCCTCTTTTCTTTTTACTCAAATTGGCAAATATCTGATCATTAAACTGTTTTATGTTTTAATGTTTAAACTGATTAAATTTGGAAGTAAATGTAAATTCCTTTATGTCCATGTCCAACAATCTCTCGGTTTGTGCATCCATAATCAAACACAGCCCATGGCGTCAAGATACGAGTTTGTCAGGAGAGCTTTGCTCTTCAGGTTAGGTTACGTCAGATGTAAGATCCACTGTGTGCTTGTTATGGTAACTAAGCTCTTCCAAAAGACTCAAAGCTGAGGTCATATATTGCTTTCACAGAAGCTTTGTGAATTAACTTTTTTGTTGTTGTTGTTTTTGTCTTTACTTAAACTTTTTTTTATTGCTTTGTTTTTAAATACAGTGCCCATAACAGATATCTTATATTTTTGCTTGGCATCCCTCTTAAATGTTTCTAATTTTCAAACAGTTTTTCATATCAGACATAGATAATCATAGATAAACTGATGTGTAAATTAAAAAAAATAACATATGGTTTAATTTATTCAGGGAATAAAGATTCCCAAACCAAACCTGTCTTGTGTTTAAAAAAATAGTAGTTGCCCCCTATTGTTTAATTATTACTTAATCAGTTATTAGCTGGATTAATTGTGACACATAGAATCGAGAAATCCTTTAAAGGACAACATGAAGTAGTTTAAAAGAAGTTTAAAAGTAATTCATGATGCAGTTATGATGCAGCCCATCATATTATACAGTTGATCTATACAGTACTGCTGTAATGGTTGAAAGTCATTTTTCAAATATCTAACCTCAAATTTTAAACATCACAACATCTTTTACTTCTCTGTTTGACACCAGCGTTTGCAAGGCAGGCGGACTTAGACAAAAAGCATCAGCAGGTCATTTTCGCTCAAGCAGCCAGTGAGGAACTACAGTCCCAAGTCAAAGTCATTGATTATACCAAATACAAAGTGGGCACACAGAAGACAAAGGCAGAAGAAGATAAAATAAAGCAGGTGCCTATGCTGTTTTGCACTGACACATCTTAAATCATTTTCTAGGTGGTACGAAAAAATCCTGAACTGAGTGGTAAATTTTTGAAAATGCCTCTTTGTCATCAGGACTTGTATGTAGATCATCTGACAAAAGACTTGGAGAAGAAGACATGGCAGGCGGCCGAGTATGAGGTCCAGAGAAGTGCTCAAGCCCAGGAGACAGGAGACGTCACCAGAGCACTCTCTGAGGTAACTGTTATGTTAAAACGTAAAACTTTCTAGCATATCAGTTCAAATGTTAACTTTAGAAGAAGAGTATGTACTCGAGTCGTGCATCACTTTTTGTATTAATCAGTTTTGTAACTGCCTCAGTGATTGTGAAAAAATATATCAGGTAATCCCTTTTATTTACACAAGTGCTTTTCTGATCATTTTAATTCATTTATTTGTATTTTAATTCAGTGCTTCCATCTTGGTGTTTTTGTTTAAGCGAATGTCAGTGTGTCAGGTCCTACAGCATTGACTTTTCACATTACTTTTGACATTGTTAATGTAGTCACATAGGTAAACCATTTGACTATTTTTATTTGTATTACTGACTGTAATAGTATATTAAAAATAAATAAATACAACTTAAAATGTGAAAGAACTTAAATATGAATACGCGGAAAGCAGAGTAGTTCACACCATGAATAGTTCCTATGGGTTTTATGTATTACTGAATCTTGTTTTGCAGAAAAATTAACTTGTCTCTAAACAAGTAGAGGCTTTATATTTGTGGGATGATGCACCCATTCTAAGGGATTTTCTCAGTGTTTGAAAATAATAATCACAGGAAGTGAATACTGCATAAGTGGTTAAGACCGCACGCATATCAACCAGAGCTAACTTTTTCACTATCATTTGTAGACAGACAAATACTTAATTAATCCCCAGAGGGGAAATTCTTATGTTAAGATGGCTTCTAAAAATCACAAAACAAACACACTATACTACTACCATTGAAAAAAGCAATAATAAATAAATAAAATAAGGCTGCACAACAGCTGGTGTTGTGCAGCCTTATTTCAACAGGAATGAAGGATCCCCTCCAATTCTCTGTTCTACGGTGCAGAGCGAGCCTCCGTACAGCTATAAGCTGTAAGCTGCTCTATAGCTAAAAGGTTGGCTTGATTCATCAGGGTCTATAGATGAATATAGATAATAAAAATATATATTCGCTGAGAATCATCAGCATAATAATAAAAAATGATGTCAAATATTTTTACAATGTTGAAGCATGGTAATTCTGACAATAATAAAATAAGCTAAATGTAAAAAGAGGACAAGTGCAAATAAACATTAAGAAGGTGTGCAAGTGTGGATTTTCACCTTCTATATTAACTCATTAAAAGTATCTTAATATATTCAGAACCTGAGGTCAGACTTGAAAACTTTGCATTCGTGACTGTCTTTGTCTAGGCTGAGATGGAAATGGAATCGCTGCTAATGATGCATAAGAAGTTGCTGCAGCAGTGGAACAGCAACATAACAGACATAAAGAGACATGATGAGACTGTTAATGCGATGCAGGAAGCTGTACGGTAAGACGGGGAGTAAGGGGGAGGTTGAAGATGTCAATTTCTTTACATGTTGGTTTCGACAACTTGACAAGAAAGAAGTTTAAATGAAAAGGAAACATTTGCTTGGCTGTTTGCGATTACTCAAGCAGATGTGAAAAAATATGTTGTTTCTGCTAAATCTGTCCAAAGTTCTGTATCTTTAGGATATACTATATGAAATGCTAACAACGTTATCTTTGCTTGATTTCATGTTTTTTACTGTAGTGCGGTTGAGGATGACGTGGTCCTGCTGGACAGAGAGATTGAAGGTTATAAGAAATCCATCAATGAAGAGCTGGAGAATAATGAGACACTGACCGTTCAGCTGAACCGGAGTTCAATGGATTGTGTGACTGTGGAAAAACTGATCAATAAGAAAAAGTTGGAACGAGAGGCACTGCAGGCTCAGTACACCGCCTGTCTAAAATCCCTGGCTGAGACAAAGCAAATCTTTGCTACGCTCACAAAAGTACAGCAAGAACCCTTCTGAAAGCCCTCCCTGCTCTCATGGTTGCTTTCAATTTCCTGACTTTACTTCCACTTTTTTCTCTTTTCAAGGATATGATTGAACATCAAACTGAACTAAACAGCCAGAAGAACCAGCTAGAGAAACTGAGTGCTGCACGTTTGGAGCTGGAAGAGAAAATCATGTCCTTCATTCAGCAGCATCTCACACACAGCAAGGCGGCTTCACATTCACAAAATCTCACAAGCAAGTTGCTCACTCGAAAGATGGAGAAGGTAAAAATTTGGCTTCTAATGTGGGATAATAACAAATGAGAATCTACAATTTAAGCAATTTATTTGATTTTTTTTGCATTTTCTTTATTGTGTTTAATTTTTTTCTTTTTACGAGAAAATTTGTCTTTTGTCTTTCTTGCTGCATTAACTACAGATGAATCAGCTGCAGAGGCAGGAAACAGACACCTTGTCAGTGAAGCTGGAGTGCCAGAAGGTTGAGCAGCATGTCAACAGACTGACCATTTCCGTGGAGAGCCTTGATGAGGAGATTAATAAGTACAACAGGTTACTGAATTCACATGAGAATACATTTGCCTCCCTTGTTCGACAAATGAGGCAGAAAGAAACAGCGATCAACACCCTAAAAATCAGGATTGCTAAAATTGTGGAGATCACTGGGGTAAGAGGCTAAATGGAGACAGTAAACTTTAGCCTTGGTACTGCGTGCCGGACACATTTATTTGCACCCATTTCACTGATGTATTAAAAACTTCAGACAAACCTATCTGTTATTGCAGTAGCATACTGACACACTGGAATCTTCGCACTATTCTAACCTTTTGTATAATAAATCATAAATTCAGTCAAGAAAGAAAGAGTTGTTTTTATAAAAATATTTCACACAGGCTTCTTTTGCCTGTAGGACAACATCTGGGTTTCTTTAGCATTTTGCCAGCTTACTGCGAGAACGAGCTCTAATCTCCGAGGATTTTTTTATTTAAATCTTTCCGGTGTGTTTTGATATGAGAAATATTTTCATATAAATAAGTAAGTCAAATATTTATATAGGACCTTTCATAGACATATAAATATTATTTTTACACGAAACCCAACAGAGAATTTGTTGCCAAAAAGCTAATCTGACCAAAGTACAATGTCCCAGTTAAAGGCTATTTAGCATTAGCAAACTCTATATCTACTTTTGCAGTGGCTACATCAGTTATTTGTATAACTGGTTGTTGTGTAGATGACTGGTGTTTATTGTAAAGATGCCACTTTTTGGTGCAGTTTTCTAGCAATGAACTTTAGAGGTTTATTTTACCTTGTGTCTTATGATGCTTCTTATTGTGGCGGGTGCAGGAAAAACATGGTCCTCATTTAGGTTAATGGACAGTGAAAAAGAGAAATGGGCCTCTATGCTAGATTATCTGAATACCAGAGGAAAAGAGAATAAAATGGGTTGTTAATTTGAAGCTCATACAAAATGCTTTATTTTTTATTTATTTATTCCTAAAAGTGATTAGGGGATATATACAGTTGTGCCACTGGTGATTTCTTTAAAAAAATGAACTCAAATTAAAGGCTGTGGAAGATTATGCTTCTGTAGTGGATTCATGTTAAGGTTTTCACATCTTTTGTACTTTTTTTCCCTTAATTTACAAAAAACTTTTGGTTACTATTAAAAAAGAAATATGCACAGAAATTAAAGTACTTAATTAAATAAAAAAATAAAAAAACACTTGGAAAATATATACAAAGTATTGTAACAATAATAATGTTTTCATAATATTCAAATTTAGTAATTTTCTATACATTCCGCAGTTAGAGGAATTTCCCCTTTAGATTTATCATGGATAGATATGAGGCTGACGAACTTTATTCCTTATAGGATTTTGATGCATAAGTATAATAAAGTAAATCGGGAATGCTTTTTGTAATTTAGACCTAAAAATACAGAGATGCATTTTTCATTTGTTTCTTCCTATTTCCAGCATGAAGATATGCACCCTCTGCAAATCAAGATCCAGAATATAACGGCTGAGATTGATGAGCTTGTTGCCCACATCAAGAATGAGCAGCGCCTCTGGTTGCTGCACCAGGGAACCCTGGTGGGACTGACCAGAGAGTTGGATGTCAACAACAAGAAGATGCGCAAACTGCAGAAAGACTGCACTGGACTACAAATGAAGGATATCCGACTAGATTGTACGCATCCCATGCACAGAAAATCACTTCTTGGGCTAACGGGTTTTATAAGACACTTTTAAATCAGATGTAGTACAGTAATTCTGTTTTGTTTGAGTTGCCAGTCTGATAATACACTTACATTTAATTGTAAAGCTATTCACTTACACATATACGTTTATATATTAACCATTAGCATCCCTAAACAATGTTGACTGTAACTTCACCACTCCCAGGTCAGACTAAACAAGAGGAACGAGAGCTGGCAGAGCTGGAGAAGGGCTCGATGCAGCTGAGGAAAGACCTCGAGAAGCTCTGCAAGCTGAAGATGAAGAACAAAGAGCGAAATGAGACACTGGAGTTGGAAAACCTAGAGATGGAGACAGACTTCAGGAACAAACTCAAGGCATGGCGTGGCTGTTTGATAGTTGTTCCTTCTCCTTTTAACTTTGTATTAGAACTAACTTGAATGTGTTTTCGTCAGGATGCTGAAGAGCAATCTGCCAGTCTTCACATGAAACTTGAGGCCACTCAGGAGGAAAAAGAGAACCTCCTCAAGTGTCTGTTGGAGGCTAAGTCAGTCACATTTAATCACAAACGGATCACCATCTTAATTACATACCTTCAAATAATTTTAAAATTACACAAGAAATTTAAGCTGATGTGTTGTTGAGGTGATATTTTAAACAGATTTAAAAGAACAGCTTCTCAGTCTGACGTCAGGTTCTTGTAACCTGCAGGCAGCAGATCATGCTGTGGGAGAGGAAGACCCATATTCTAAAGGAGACTCGGTCAGTGGTGGAGTTCGACATTAGCCAGGGAGACATCCAGAAGATGAATACTGAAATGCATCGGATGGAGGTAAACATATTTAGCTTCATGTGATGATGAGGAGATGTAATAAAACCAGATTCAATTTTATCATTTTACTGTTTGTCAAGGTAAAAATTTGAAAAGCAAAGTGTTGTCTTTCTAGTTTCTTTTTGGTATTTTTTATATTCACTCCCACATTATGGTAGGGCTGGGTAATAAATTGATAACAAGCTCTATTGTGATGGACATGGCATCAATATCAATAGAAAATATGTCCAATAATTTTACTAAACTCCATAATCACACAGCATTCTGAGGGGATGGTTTAGCCACTCGACTCTCGTGGCCAGCTAAGCAAGGTTGGCATCAAGTAGCTCCCTCATTCTTCGGTTACCTAGCAACAACCTGTTGAGTACGTTTCGCAGCAGCAGTTTCAGGTTTCTCCACGACTGATATGAAACAGTTATCTGATGGTACATTTTTCAATCATATTGTCCGATATCGCTATTTTTTACTGTATGTTAGATATGTTATGAGGCCCAGTGACGTTCTTATAAGACTAAAGTGTAACACATGAGCAAAAGTGCAAATGATAAAAAAAACAACAAGTGCAAGTAATTTTTAAAAAAAGCGTTAGCAGCTAAGTTTGCTACGGGCAGTTTAAAACAGCTGCAGCATGAACAGTCTTCTTGTGTGATGTAGTCAACTGTAAGCATCCACCTTTCAGCGGACTTCGGTCAGTTTACCTTTTGTGGGAAGCAAAACTAATCCTATCAAAAACATTTTGAGCATTCCAGACATTTATTCGTTGTAGAAGAGTGCACAATCACTCACTTACACAGGCAGCAAATTGTGTTGCAGCGCAGTCTGCTCAAATAATTCAAACTATCGCTCATCTTCAGTTTCATAACACTGATTGAATTGGTGCGCCGCATGATGCAAAGCTAGAGCGAGCCTCCCGAACAGGCATCGCTGCCCTCCTGGGTTTGATTTCGAACCTTGAGACTTTTGTTGTGTGTCTTTCCCTTTTCTGTCACCACCTGTTTCCTGCCTGGTGTCTGTCAAATTATTGATTTTTTTGTAAAGGTGCGATACATTTCAGGATGAGGAGGGCGGTGCTAGTGGTGGTTGGTGGCGGCAAAAAGTAGAATACATCCGACTTTATAAATTCAATGACACTTTATGATTTTTCAAAAATATGTTTGCATGTTTTTATTCCTATTTTGGACCTTCCACAATATTTGTGCAGTTACATATCGACAAGCTGAAAAGACGACAAGAGCAGTTGATGAGGGAAAGCGAGAAAGCCGTGGAGAGAAGAGAATACCTTGACATACGCAAGGATGCCATGATCCGAGATTGCCGCAAAAACCTTGCAAAGGCAGAACTGAAACGTTCCAGCGCTGGCCTGCAGAAAAAAATCGCTAAAACATTAAATGTAAGAGAAGTAGATTTATCAACATCCAGAAAAATAAAGGGAGCAAACTGTATAATGATCTTACATATGTCTCTTCAGGAGTTTGATGATTGTGAAGAGGAGGTGAAGGAGCTTGAGAACAAGAAAACTCTCCTGAGAGAGAATATTCAGCTGCAAACGCAACATGTAACTGAGTTGTTAAACACCGCCACAAAGACCAGCAATAACTTTCAAAACCTCCGGGATAACAAAGACATGGTAAATCTGCGAGCAAATTGTTTTTTTCCAAGTTTCTTGTATGGATTAAAATAGTTGGTGTAAGTATTTTAAGCAGTACTCATCACTGTTGTGAAAATGAACCAAGTGCAGTGCACTATCTTCATTCTTCATGTAAAAAATAGCAACTGGCATTCATCACCAGTTTAATTGTGATGAATACCACAATTAAACTGAATCACTCGATGTGATTCAAACAAGTGAATCACATCGTGTTGCACAACAGCCCAATAAAGGCATGATGACAAAGTTTATTTTAAGGCTTTTTTTTGTCCTACGTCAAGTCAACACAAGTTGAATTCCTGGCATGAGTATCACAGGTTCTATTTTTAACAACCTCCCCCACACATTAACAATGAACAATAATGTCTTATTGTTCCATCTGCCTGCCTCTTTGATGTGTATGGCAAATGCTCCAGAATGTACAAGCACCAAACAACTTCACCTTGTCTTTCTTCACCTCTTCCCAGAACCAGACTTTCATAATTGCTATGCAGGATCGAAACAAGAAGCTGCAGGCCGTTTGCAAGGGGAGCTACAAACTGTCATCCAGCAGCGAAACAATCATAGCCTCTCTGCAGAGCCAGAAGGAGCACCTGGAGGAGTGCAGCAAGGTCTTGAAGCAAAGCTGTGAGGACTTCCCTCAGCACCAGGGGGCGCTGCACCCTGTGACACAGGCGGCAATAGCTTATATAAAAATTGCCAACCAGTAATGTTCTAAGAGTGAGGCGGTGACTGAAACATAACAGTGAGTAAACAAAGGCATGTGAATGTGCAAATACCCAATTTACTGGTTTATTTGAATGTTTTTTTCTTCACTGTAATGTTTGGATTTAGTTATTTGTTTTGAAACAACATGTTTCCTTATAGACTTTGGAAGAGAAATGCAAAAAAGAAAATAGTTTATGAAGTTGTCAGTTTCTTCTTGGAATTAATATGTAATTTACTTTATGAAGTAAAGTTCAATGTATTCACGTTTCTTCCACTTGTGCTGTTTGATCTGTATATTTGTCAGTGATATGCTGCAGCAAAGGCGACTTACTTTTCATGAAAAGACACCTTGATTGGATCAAATAACTAGGACATTTTAATGGCTTCTCCAAATGTTTATAAATTAATAATTTAAGGTCTTTCAGGACACCGTCATGTTTCAGGATGCTCCTTAGTTAGCACTGCTTTGGTATAGTTCTGCAATCCACACTTTGAGTCTGAATACATTTCCTCTAAAACCAAGCAGCCACATGACGTCTATATGCTGGAGACATCCAGAGTGGATATGAATACAATGTGAAGACCTTTCAATGATCACAGCCATGCAGTGGAACCAGTGACGTGCGGTGAGGTTCATAGCTGGTGAGGCACTGACGTCATCAGAATCAGATTTGCAAATAGATGCATAGATTGACAGCAGTTTACAGGTTATGTTTCACTGTCCTGAACAAACTGTCATTATCACTGCTAACATGAAGCAAGGAAAATCAAAGGAGTTTCCTGAAAGGGGTTTCCTCTTGTGAAACTGTTGAATAACTAACAAATAATGACAGAAATTGAGTGTGCCTTGTCACTGATCACATTATTTCACACATTTCCCCTATAATGGTTGTTATGTTGAGTTTTCTGCTGATAGAGGTGAGAACTAGAGGCAAGAGAACTGCCTGCCTCACCTCGAACCTGTTCTCTGCCGTTTGAAGAAGTTACAGAAACACTGATAATGGTGACAAAAGCACTGTACATTATATACATAAGCTAAATTATTGGAAATAAGTTCACATATTAAATTTGTTTAAGACTGTTAATAAAGTTAATAATTTTTCAAGGCACTGTCTGGAAAACAGGAACAATTAATGGGAAAATAAGAAAATTCAGCGATTTTGAACAAATAAAAATCAAAATTGGTGAAGCTACATGAAAAATAAATATTTTTTAGTACAAACCACCGGATGAATATAACAATTTAAATTACTTTATGATTATATATTATATATACCGTAGTTAGGAAAGAAGTTCTATATTGTGCGAAATGCAAATGCTTGTTAGTGCCAATAAGCTTTCGATTTTTCCTGTCAACTACTTGGAGTTTCTAAACAGTTGCAATGTAAAGATTTAATTTCAGGGTCTAGAGGACATACCTAATTTAATGGTTTTTTTCTACAGAAATCTTTCAACTTTTGAAAGTTCTCTGAAAATGTAAAACACTGATGTAGTTTTCACAATACTTCTGAGATTGGTTTGTCATAAGTTTAAATCAGTCTTCTAAATAGTTCCAAAATTTGTACGTGATTCACACTTACAGGTCAAAACTGACTGTGATCTATCTGTTACCAAATGTGGGATGATTCAATTGTTGCACTCTGTGTTGCTCCGTTTTATAGAATCGTTTATAATATCCTACTGGAAAATTCCACATAGTGTTCAGCTTTTACTGTTTTAAGGACTATGAGGCAGATCATCAGGCCTTGTACTGTTGACAGAAGCTGATTATCCTCCAGAATGCTGTAAAGAGTCATTTGAGTTCATCAGCCTTGGCTTAAGAACTTTGAGTCTTCCGTGAGCTTTTCCATGGCCGGTGTGTTGTCGCATCATTTTGCTTTTATGATCCAAAACCAGTTCTGTCTTTGAGATAACAGTTGTCTTTGTCAGTGCATAAGTTGTAGATCTAACTTACATGAACAGTTTACAGGGCTTCTTCCAAAACCTTTCATTAAACCTCCATACTTTTTATGAGCCCACTGATAAAAGACGTCCTCCAGCGCACTTACACATATATATAATTTACAGCGGCTTCAATTTGTATACATCCTCCCTTATGACACATTAAGCCTACGTATGTTTGGCTTAGAAAAACACTTTGTCCTGGTAATATTATTTCCTTCAGTGGAAGAGGACTTTGCTCTGCTGCTCTCTCTGTTTGCTCCTGTCTATGGCGCAGAATGTTTACCTTCCTGTGATTAAGAATTATTAAGCTGAACTCTAATGTGCCTGTTTTGAATCTGCCTCGGCCCCCCAAAAAGTTATGTGAAAAACTAATCTCAACACTCACTCACTGTGGCAGAGAAGAAGCTTATTAATGTTAGATGAGACACTGAATATGCCTTTCAAAATAAGCAGCCTTCTAGAGTGAGGCGCTTACAGTAACGCTTTGTTTTAGCTGTGTCTTTTTAAGAATGTGGTTAAAATATGACGAGTATGTGTGAAAACCTGATCAGATGATTGTGTCGCCTCTAGCTGAGCTGCAGAACAAAGGTTGTCACACAGGTTTTCCTTCACGCCCACAGATGCATGCTTGAAATAAACAGCAGGGCGTGGAAACCAGCCTGCCTTTTTTTTTTTTTTTTTTTTTAAATCATACTTTACCCGGCTCCTTCACTCAGTCTGTTGGTCTGCTGTAGAAGTGTGTGTGTGGGAGTGTGTTTTCGCTGTCGCCTCACCGGCTTCAGCTGTCTGTACGCATCAGTGATCCAACGCACTAAGGATGGCGGAGGAGTCTGTTCCAGAGGGTCGCAGCCTGAAGGAGCTGAGCGAGGAGGAACTTTGGGAGCTGATCAATGACAACCGTCACCGGATCTCCCTCGGGGTCCGACCGTGCGTCTTGTTGCCCTATCTGAGGCAGGTCAAGGTTCTCACAGAGGTGGATGAAGACGAGATCCTGTCCTGTCATAATCTGACTAATCGCTGCATGAGAACAAGTAAGCTGTCTGACTAGACGTTCTGTTTTACGTTTGACTGTTTTAAGAAAGTTAGATCTGCTCAAGCCGATAAGAATGTCCAGAGGTTTCTGCAGCTTCTGATTGTAAAGTTATGGGTTCTTTTTGCTTTTTAATATGCCAATCAAAGGTATGCCTGTTGTTTACATTTTTTTCCCCTCAGATTGTCGAACGAAGTTTATCAGATAAAGCTGACCTCAGTAAATGCAAAGAGCCAGTTTCAAATGATCTTTTAATTCTTTAAAGGTAGAAGCTATTCAGACCAACATGACCCTGTGTAAAAAAGTAATTGTCATCCAAATCTAAAAACTAACCAAAGCCACCTGAGGTAGCAGCAGCAGCAACTGCCATCAGGCATGTAGGATAACTGTGGGGGAATTTTGGCCCAGTTTTTGTTGCAGAATTGTTTATATTGAGCAACACCAATCAAAGGTATGCCTGTTGTTTACATTTTTTTCCCCTCAGATTGTCGAACGAAGTTTATCAGATAAAGCTGACCTCAGTAAATGCAAAGAGCCAGTTTCAAATGATCTTTTAATTCTTTAAAGGTAGAAGCTATTCAGACCAACATGACCCTGTGTAAAAAAGTAATTGTCATCCAAATCTAAAAACTAACCAAAGCCACCTGAGGTAGCAGCAGCAGCAACTGCCATCAGGCATGTAGGATAACTGTGGGGGAATTTTGGCCCAGTTTTTGTTGCAGAATTGTTTATATTGAGCAACACTGGAAATTTTTTAACCATAAATATGTGAGGTCCTACCACAGCATCTGAATTAAATTTAAGTGTGTAGTTTGACAAGCCCTCCAAACCCATCCACTGTTTTACATTCAGAGATAAACTTTCTAGTGTACCGGCTGAACATCCTTCTTCCTTTATATTTGCCTAAAATCTCCTACATTTTAGGCAAGAGAACAAGATTCATAGTTCCCTTAGTTACAATAAGTGGTTCAGGTCCTGAAACTGTACAGCAGCCCCCAGACCACCTCTCTACCACCACCATGTTTCACCGTTGATATGATTGTTGACTTTCTGAAAAGCCGTAAGACAGATATAATGAGACACACGCCAGGAGGGCGTTATTGTTACATTTTCTCAAAGAGCTAAATTGTCCATCCTTCCATTATCTTACCCGCTCATCCTTAGTGGAGTTCTGAGGGGTGCTGGTGCCTCTCTCCAGTGGCCAATGGGCGACAGGCGGGGTACACCCTGGTCAGAACGGCAGTCCGTCACAGTGCAGCACAGAGACAGACAGGACAAACAATCATGCACACACACACACACACACACCTAAGGAGAAGTTAGAGATGAAGGATGGTCAAAACCCTCTGTAGGAGCGCAGCTATTTTGCCACACCACCATTCATCCAGTTAGAGAGCTAATAAAGCAATTACTCCTGGATCTTCATGCTATTATTTTAGCATTCAGAGGAGCAGACATGTAATCATTTAAGTGAATAGAAAGTTAATTTGACATTCAGGGTCTAACACATTAAGCAATGTTTAACGCATTGACTGGTAATGTCAAAGTTTTTCTGACTTTGTAAATTAACAAAATTTTACTTTCAAAAGTTGTTTGAATGACTGTCCAGACGTGTCAGTATTTTTATTTAAGAATCGAACAAGGCTAACAACAATGAACTGAATTCTGGTGAATAAAAAAAAAAAAAAAAAAGGCTTTTTATGTTCTTTCCAAATAAAACTTTGCACTTTTCACCTGAAGCTGAATCTGAGACAAAAGGAGATTAATTGTACCTCCTTTTAGGCTACATGTTGGATCTGCTGAGGACCCAGGGAAGAAATGGAGCGATAGCTCTGTTAGAGGGGCTGATGATTCATTATCCAGTTCTCTACACCCACGTTACAGGGCGTCAGCCCAGCACAGAGCCCTCGAGATTCAGTGGTAAGTGTCCTAAAACATCTCCTACTCTTTCAAAGGGTGTCTTTGTCTCCTACGGCTCACCTGCATTGTCCTCCTCACAGGTCTGATTAAGTACTCAGAGCTAACCGAGTATCTCATCAGAGCGGTGACGGGGATGCAGACGGAGTTGCAGGAGGCCCGCAACGAGGCTGGCAAGATGAGCGCCCGCTGCTCCTCGCTGGAGTCGGAGGTCAGCCAACTGATGGAGCAGGAAGAGAAGTGCAGCCACCTTCAGACTGAAAACGAACGCTTGCAGAGACACCTGAGCTCTCTGCAGCGGGAAGTCACCAAGCTGAAGGACGAGAAGTGCGACTTGTACATCCGCTACACTGCAAGCATAGAGGAGAAATCGGCTATAAAAGGGCGGCTGCACGACCTGAACCTGCAGGTGAGTTTTTGCCTTAAAATTTCTCTTTGTGTTTTAATATTTTTATTCTCTTAAAAAAATAGAAGCAGTCTCCAATATTTATTTTAGGTTATCATTCCTTTGTCCTTCTAAGAGTCTCAATGTCTCTTATTGCTAATCCAGGGAAAGCATGATTAATGTTAACAATATCATAAAAAAATAGATTCAAAGTACAAAAAGGAGATTCAGAAGAAATAATGATTTAGACAATCTTGAATTTCACCTCAATTCCTTTCTAGTTAAACAATAACTTGTTTCTTCCTGGAAGACAGTGAAGGTGGATATAAAGGGCAATGTCTAAAAACTGATTATAATTCTTAGGTTTTTCCATTAACAATCAAAAACGTCTTTTGAAAAACTATTTGGAGAATGTGATTAAATCTTAACTAAGAATTTCCTGCGTTACATGGTAAAATGCTGGCATGCTGTCTGTGACAGTTAATATCTTTTCCCAAAGAAAACATCACGAGATTTTGTTTTCTCTGATTTACAAATGACCATTCTGATGAAGCACATAAAGTACCAAGGTTTAAACTGTAGAGGTCAGATTCATGACAACGGCGTGGGCTCATTCAGTCTTTCACCAATCTCACAATATTCTCTGCTGTCTCCTAACTCCACTTTATATGTGCAAAATGAAATGACAATATTTTATCTTATGAACAATGTTCTGGCAGAAGGAAACAAATATAGCAGCTTTATTGAATTACTCAAGGTGCTTTTTTTAAAAATGTTTATTGCTAAATATTACTAAAAAAAAATGTAGCTACTAAGCTTAAATTATCATTATTATTATTATTATTATTATTATTATTATTATTATTATTATTATTATTATTATTATTATTATTATTATTATTATTATTATTATTATTATATCTTCACTATCAAAACTTTCTGGATTTTCTTGCATCAAAAGTAGAATGATTTGTGAGAAGAATATTTTTTTCCTAATTTTTTTTTTATGTTACACTTAGTAATTTCGCTTCAGCAGTTAAATGGTTTACTTTAAAAGGAAATGAGCTAATTATACTCTATGAGTAGTTTGCAATCTTTTTATTTTTTCATATCCTAATCAGGAAATATGACTACGGGAGCATCTTTGATGCATTTTTTTCTGTGCCAGGAAACCACCCTGTGCTGTTTGTCACTGAGGACATTAACGGCACTATGCGCAGTCGCTGCTACTGTTGCTACTGTTACAGAAAGAAATGTTTCTAGGTAAAAGTTGAAGCTCTTTATCTCAGCTTCTCAGAAAACCAACTACTAAACCCAAAGTTTATGTAACTGGTACTTATTCAACCTGAAGGATTCTACATTGTGCCACCAATGTGTCTGCAATGAGGTCATAGAAACAGACAGGGCTAGTTACGCAGTTGTGTTTCAGAGATCGAACAGCTGACAAGAGGTGTTTAAAGAGGAGCAGCTTCACATTTTCTGATGGATTTTGACCAAAGGATGTTGTAATCTCTTAATGAGGACCACAGCATGTTTTTTTTTTTTTTGTTTTTTTTTAAGCCCTGTCTGTTTTATTTTTGTTTGCATAATAGGCCAATATGTCTTATTCAAAAGTATTTCTAAATTTAAGAAATCTGTGGTGCTACCAACAAGCTTTGGATAAGTTACAAACAAATTTTATGTGTTTCTTTGACTTATTTTAAAAAAAAAAACCCATACACACACACACACATTGGATCACAAATAAACTTAAATCATTGCAGCACATCAAACATAACAAAAATATAATGACAATGCGGTTGTCCATGCTGTTCATCTTTGGCTTTTAGTTTACTTTTAAGCATTAAGATTATTTTTTTATATTGTTATATTTACAACATTTTTCTACCAGCTCACTGCTCCTTCCTTGTCTTTGTCTCGATTTTTGTCTTTCGTTTTGTCTTCTTCTTATCTTCTTGTACTTTTGACCTCTTTTTAACCCTCTTATGAGGAAATGAAGACTCTAGAATGAATGTTTGTCAAATTCAAGTATCTTCTAATTATCTCCATCAACCCAAATGCACTTCCACAGTCCTTCTAACCAACATTATGACTGTTGACTACACATTTCTGTACTTTTTTTCTTTTCCATTCTTACCCTATTTTTTAGATCTCTAGTTTTTAGGGGTTTTCTATTTTTTCTCTCGTTGTTTTAGCCTTGTTTTATATAAAAATTGCTCTATACATATAAAATGACTGGTTATGAGTAGAAAGTTAAACATCTTTCTGCAACATCACAGTAGGACTTAGGGGAAGGTTGTACAGAGGACCATGTTGTTGTTTTTTTGCTGTTCTTTTTTAAACGGAGCAAATATAATTGGCATTCATGTACTGTTGGATCAAACACCTGAATATCAGCTCTTTCTTAAGAGATGGGAATTTCTGAAGAAACCTTTTGAGACTTATGTCCAGCTACAAAAACAGACTTCACCATGGCATATAAAACACACCTGTTTTGTTTTTATTAGGTCACAGCAGTTCATTATCAGCATTGGGATTTATTTGTTGTCTTTGATGGCAGGTGTATCAGCTGCAGATGGACCTACAGAGCATTCAGATGGAAAATGAGTTCCACAAACAGCGGTCCCTCCGAAGCGTTTCTTCTTCTCAGACCCCACAGCTGCAAGAGGAGGTCAGAAACCTCTCATTGAGTTGTGTCAGTTTTCTTAGGATCAGCCTCTCCTTAACTCTTCATGATCTTGTCTTGTCTTCCTCTCACCTGTCAGGCTCATAAGGACATCCTGCAGCAGGACTTGGCAGAGGCAATCGACAGTCAGGTGGAGCTGGCGGAGCACCTGAAAAGCTACAGAGAGGAGAATGAAAAGCTGCTCAGAGACAAACAGGGGGTGTGTGCATGTTTGTGCTCTGCCACCGTTACGAATTAGGAAAAACATGCAAATTCAGCTTAACAGTATTAACAGAATGTGACCTTTTAAGATTTCCATGCCCAAAGTTAACCATGACATATAAAACTGTTCCTTGACCACAGGGAAATCATCAACTACGTTTGTTTTTTTCATTAGTTTACATGTTGGACTAGGCAACTTTTTTTTTTAAAAAAAAGCCTAGCAGCAGTTTTGCTTCTGACATTGATCATGTTTTTAATTTAGCCATATGTACTTTTTCAGCTCTTGAATCAGACAGAAGCTCTGAGCCTTCAGGTGCAGCAGCTTTCTCTGGATTGTAAGATGCAAGAGCAGAAGAGCACCGTGGTCCAGAGCCAGATGAAGGAACTTCAGGTAGAGAGGGACCAGGTGGGTACAGTAACTCTTCCCCTCAGTCACTACTTAATGCCACTACCATTTTTTCAAGTTGTGTGCTTCTGTTTCATATTTTACTTTCAATGTTCAGCTGGAACTGAGCCGCCATAATGTTTTTCCTTATTATTTCCTCATAAATGCCTCATACCAGTAAAATCAGTCATTTTTTATTGGATTGTTTCATGCTTGTTTTAGCTTCCTGTTCAGAGTTAGGGTTTCTTTTTTTATTGGTTGACATCTAAAAAGAACACCTGTCAAAGCAGAAATGTGTGTGTGTTGATTTGCATGAAAAGTATGCTTTGTTGCGCATTGTATTCCCATGAGGTCTCCTGGCTGCTATTTATAACACGAGCGCTGTACTAAGAAAAATGTTGACGTACAATCTGCCTCACCTTAGAAAAAATCAAGTGTCTCCAAGCTGCATCATGGAGCTATCCGCCTTATATAATTGCGTTTGGTGTCTGTGGCAGTGCCTGAGTGTAATAAACTGTGTAATAAACATTCTTTCTTGATTATGTCTTCTAGTTGAATTAAAAATTGCTTTTGAATCCTGGGTTCAAAAAGCCTGTTATCTCCTAAGAAACCCTCCTCATGTAATACTTCCCTTATTTTTAAGTGAAATCTCTATTTATCAGTTAAGAATAATGAGCCTAACTGCTGTATTTGTACTATGAAATGTATCATATTCTGTGCGTAATTTAAAATTGCTGAAAACATTTTTCTAATATCAGATCCCATCTTTAATAGCTTAAAAATAAAAACTAAAAGCTTATTCGTACTATGTAACCTTTAGATGAATCATTATTTTTCTATTCCACATTGCTGTCATTTATTGTTAGTTATTAAAAAACGAAATGTGACACCACTTTAACACCAATCCGCATTTCTTTTTTCTTGATGGAAGCCATCGTCAGCAACGTTATGTATTGATTTGAAGAATCCCTGACTTCCACATTTAGTTGGTCCATAACCACTTTTCCATGGTGATCATCTAGATGAGTCTAGGAGCTGTAAGGACGCTATTAAGTTTTGACTGAGCACCTTTTGATTAATTTGAATTAATTTGCGTGTAGGCCTTCCAGTCCAGAGACGATGCCCAGGCCATGATCGCCCGCATCCTGGCTGAGAAGGACACATTGAGGAGTCAGCTGGTGGAGCTGCAGGACGCCGTCTTCACGCTTCAGGCAAAGCGCAGCCCCAGACCCCGCCTGCGGAAATCTGATGTATGTTTTTAACACACAAATTACCACATTCACACAAAAGTACAACAGATGCAGAAGTAACTTTACTGATGCCTTTGGGTTGGGGTTGAAGGTGAAGGAGATCAGCTGGGAGAGTCCAACTTCCAGCTCTGAAGAATGTCCTCTGCCAGTCCGACAGCGACTACGACGCATGGACGCACTTAACCCCATGTCCCTGAATTCCTGCACCTCAGAGGTTTGTAACATGTCACTGTGAGAGATGGGTTTCTATTTAAGATAAATTTAGAGTTAAGTAATGCTTTAGTAGTCTACACTGCTTTTCAAAATGTTGTACTCCTTAAACTTGATCAGACTTGTTGCGTCCTTATGTGATGGCTTGTAATTGTGAAGTAGAAGGAAAATAAAACTGTTTTTTTGACTAATAAATTATGATATAAAAATAACCTAAACTTTGACTGGTCCAATGGCTATGTAGATAAGTAAGTATATTCAAAAACTGACTGGCTTTTCAGTCTCTAAATCGTGCTCAAGATGCAACATCATGTTCTGTTAAGCTTAAAATAACTAGTCCACATAATAATGCAAAATTCCAACAAAACCTGAGAAAATTTGAATGAAATCAGTGCTTTTTATTTGCTGTATTTATGTTCTCTTTATCCTTAGTCAGAAGATGTTGTTCCCTCCAGCATCCGATCCAAAGGCGTCGAACCACCCAGTCTGGAGTCTCTCCGTAGAAGACAGGAAGTTTGTTTCGAAGACAGCAGGTGTGTGTGTGTGTTTGTTGTGTGTGCATGCATGCGTGTGTGTATGTGTGCTATAGCATAATGTACATGTACAGTGAATTTGTTCATTGGTGATGGTGGGAGTGGGTGTCACCTTACATACCAGGAAAAAGGAAAATTTGAATTCTGTAAAGCTACATTATTTTCTGGTGTTGTAAGATGACTTTCAGGTGAATCATTAATTCACAGGAATGTGAGGTTCATGTAAGCAGTCATGGAGGCAGGCGAGAGGTGTTGAGCTTTCTGTTTGTACTCTTTAACCCCTTTTCTTTTTGTTACTTTTGTTCCGACAGCTTAAGGGAATGTTCCGTGTCAAATAGTTATAGCCTTTGTCATCCAAAGGCTATAACTATTTGCTCCCCAGGAAACCAGTTAGTGCAGTTGAATGATTTAATCTCAGCTATTTGTGGAAAATCTCCTCCTTGTTTGGGTCTTCTGTGTCTAAGCATATTATCAAAGTTCATTCTAGTTTGTTTTTTCTTCTCACGTAGTTTGGAAACAGCAGAAACTGACTCTGTGCTGGACGACTTTGTGTTACTTTCTGATGGTACGTAGAGACAAAAGCTGTCCTACAGTGAGCTGTGTCTGGTCTTTTGCTGTTTAGATGAAATACCTTTATTACTTATTGTTTTAATCTGAACCTTTCTTAGCACTGAAAAGTGATACATTAACTCTGGTATATTATTGTCAGGGAAAGCAGCCCTGGTGCCAGATCATCTTACAGCCCTTCTTTTGTTCAGCAGGGAGTGAAGACGAGCAGGAACTCAGACCTTCCTCTTCTCATGGCTCCAACTCTGTCTGGTGAGGACTAAAAAGGACTTGGGGTTTATAAAGTACAGCCTAAATATGTAAATAGTGTCACTTGAAGAATAATGCCGGTGATAAATGGGGTAAACTGTAAATAATATCTTGTCAACAAAAAAAAAAAAACAGGCCTGTAAACCTCTATGAACAGATTTAATAAACAGATAAAGTCTTAATCAACTATCTGAATTAGTGCAATGCATTCTGACAACTGGATGCATTTTTTTCCAAATAAAAGGGTGACTCATTTGTCTCAGCCAATCAGGGTGCCTTAGTAGTCTTAAAATGTATTTTAAATGTATTGTTTCAAAGGTTAGAAAACTTTGAATCAAAGAATTCTCAATAATTGGATTGAATACTGGAAATCAACCCCAATTTTCTCTCTTCTCCTCAGCGTCTCAAAATCTTCAGCCCCTCCTTTCCTGGTGCGTTCTCGTCCAAAAGCCATCCGCGTTAACGGCCGTGTTCTGAGCCTCTCCCTCCAGTGTGACGCACTGCTAAGCCAGCTCTCCATCGTGGGAGGAAACAAGTCTGGAGTGTTTGTGCACCAGGTGACTGAGGGCGGCGCCGCCCATGCTGTCGGCATCAGCCCCGGGGCGCAGATTGTGGAGGTGAGTGTACTGAGATAAAAGGTGAAGGTTTCCTGTAACGAATAATGCAACTCTTATCAAGCTGTTGTTCTGCAGGTCAGGTATAAGCAAAACAGCAGGGCTCTGAGGATGGTGTTGGAGGACTCCACTCTGGAAGAAGCTACCTGGGCTCTGGGCCAGGTTACAGGCTTCTGTCAGCTGTCCCTCCGCCCCAGGCAAAACGGTAAACCTTACAGCTTTAAAAAGACTAAAACACAGAGCAGAGTTGGTGCTACTGTGCATTTTGTGTTGTTTTTTTTGTTTTTTCTAAGTCAGTTGGCAATAATGGTTCCAGCTGATGTGAAGTTATCAGGAAGCAGATCTTTTTTGCAATTTTAAAATTAGATAACGGCTCACTTGTCATCTTGTCACATGGAGAAATAATATCAAAATGTTACCTCATCCACTAAAGGATTCTGACTCATATCAGAGAGGAGTAATTAAATCATGGAGTTACAAACAAATAGTGCAGCAAATCGTATGCACTATTTGATTGTTTCATCCTTCTGAAACAATTCATTCATGTTGTCCATTCACCTTCATGGCCATGGGCATCTAAACTAGTTGGACTCCTCTCTTGGAGTACGTCAACTACATCCAAGAGACCACAAAATATATGACAAACATTCTCAGCATCATGTGCAGAGGGCAACTGGTGATGAAGGTGTTGCAGCAAATTTACAGCAAATTTACTGTCGTCATCCTGCGCAGACTACGAGGCGCTGCTGCAACAGCTGCAGAGCAGCACGATGTCATCAGGAGATTCCTTTTACATTCGGGTCAATTTATCCCTTCCTGCTGGTGCCAGTGGGACCTTGGCCGTGTCGTGCAACAATATCCTACATGTAACAAACACGAGACCTGCCGGCACCGAGGATCTGTGGCAAGCGAGCCAAGTTCACCCGTGCCAGCTGCTTGACCTGCAGAGTGGAACAGTACCCAATTATTACAGGTTGGTGCTCTGCTGTGAGCTGGTAGTCGATCCTAATAGGTCGAGATGACAACCGATTTCCTTCTGTGTTACAGGGCCCAGAGACTTTTGATTCAAACAATTGAAGACATGAGCTTTCAGACAAAGAATTGCCAGAAGGTTTTTTTTTTTTAAAAACCTTTAAGCAATCTAACTAATAAAGTCTTCAGGGCTCTAAGTTAATTATGGAAAAACTGTCATCATCCCAGGCTGGACGAGAAAACACCCGGAGCGAACAGAAGGCAGTGAGGATAGTCAGCACGGGGCGCCAAGGAAGGAACCCTCTGTGGGTCAGTGTGGATGAAGAAAACACGAACGGCACCGAGCCAGGTACAGTGAGCTGCAGCAGCACCATCACAAGTGTAAAATGCTCGTCTTTACTGCTGTTTTGGTGATGCAGTGATGCAAATTTGCCTCTGTTTTTCCACCTCTGAAGGTTCTCCGCCACCACCCAAAAGCTGTGTAACCCTCATGCCCTACACCCTTGTTACTCCTCATTTCCCACCAGTCTGCAGGCCTATCCTGCTGCTGCCAACAATACTGGGACGCATGCTGGACAAGAAGCTGGCCAGCTGGCAGGGCTTTCAGCTCTGTGAGCCTGGTAAGCAACGCTACGGCGTTATCGCCCCGCATCCTCATCTCTGTCAATACAGTCGCAGGAAAACATATTATAACATGGTAAAATTTTGACACATAAAAAATGTTTGTCACTTGAATTTCTTTTTTTACATCTTATCATTTTATAATCATAAACCTCAATGTATTCTATTGGGATTTTGTGTGATGAGTCAACACAAAATGGGCGTCTGTGAAGTGGAAGGAAAATTATATGCAACTTTTTGTTTCACAAAAATGTGAAAAGTGGAGTACATTTCTACTCAGCCCTCCTGAATCAAGGCCTTGTTTAAAGTGACAAGTCTTTGGGAGAAGGATTCTGTCTACAAATTTTTGCTCACTCTTTCTAAAACGGCTCAAGTTCAGAACCGCTGGATTTGTACTAAATTAAATTACACGCTAGTCAGCTGTGGCGACCACTTAGATGACTTCTGAAGGCCTTTAGGCATATTGAAATGTATTTAGGAATATTAGAGTAAAGAGGGCTGAAACACACACCACAATTTTCAGATTTAAATTGATACATTTTTAGAGCCACATATCATTTTCTTCCCACTACACAGTCATGCAAGACTTTGTTTCTTTGTGTGTCTTACATGAAATCGTATTAAAGCACACTGAGGTTTGTGGCTGTAACATGACAAAGAGTGAAGAAGTTTACAGGGCACGAATCCATTTGCAACACACCTTAAGTTCAGTAGACATAACACGTTTTATTGGTGAGATTACTCATCTCTTCTTCTACTTCCGATTTACACTGAAATGACGGTGTGTCTGACTACCTGTGTAAACAATCTGGTCTCTTACTGGGCAGAGGTAAACATTTCATTGTGTTTATCTGTAGCTGTAATCCAGGAAGGAAATAAACGCAGTAGGCAAATATTTCTAGAAAAAAAAAAAAAAATCTGCAGCAGCTATAAATAGTAAGTGTGTGCCAATGTTCCCTTCAGTGGGGTAAATTAAATGTTTGTTGATCTTTGTGGGAAAGTTTGATCATTACAATAACAACGAACAAGAACATTTAGCGGAAAACATGGGGAAATTAAATATTTAGTGCTCAGGATTAACGGATGTAGTGTTTTTGTGTGAGTCCATGTGATTTGTCGCTGTCCCTGCAGAGATGTTGACCTCCAGTGAACATGCTGCTCGGCTCCAGAGGTCTGAGATTCTGGAGGAGGTGGAGCCTGGTGGAAACCAGTGCTACACTCTTCAAAGTGTCGAGAAAGTCATGAAAAAGGTCAGAGCGCACTCTTTTTGTTTTAGCATGTGTATTTAGACCGTCTGGATGTAATCTGTTAACAAAATCGTTTTTAAAATCACACATTTATGTTTTACTTTGTTTTATTCCTCTTGGACAGAGTTAAGGTATGTTTATGCATGCAAATCTCCAAACTGCGAATTGTTGTGGTTTTAATTTGAGCCTAAAACTACCAGACAAACCAGCACAAGCAGACAGTCACTTTAAATTATAAGGAACTCATTTCAGAGTGACAATCTTTCTGATTTAATGCCACGTTTTGCCATCCCCCTCCTTCTCTCAGGGCCTTCACTGTTTGCTGCCATTAGGCCTGGACTGTGTGCGTCGGCTGCATCGCTCCGAGATCTTTCCAGTTATCATCTTTATTGGCGTATCCGCACGCAACGCACGTAAACTGAAGTATGTTTGTTTTATTTTTGTTTTTTTAATTTTCTCTTAAGCACTACACGTACAGGGGCTAGAAATGTCAAAGCCCTTGAACTTTTCCAGAAACTACCTTATACGGATCCTGCTTAATAAACCAACATATATTAGTGCATAATTCTTTGACGTTTTGGTGTTTTATGAATAAAAATGTGAAAAGTCTTTAGTCCAATACTTGTGAATAAAATCCAGTGCAACCAATTGCCTTCAGAAGACGCCTCAGTAGTGCAAAAAATGTGAGTAATTTAATAGCTGTTCTGTAAAGGCTTCAGAGGTTTGTTTGAGAACATCCGTGAACAAACAGGATGATACGTAAGAAACGCAGCAGACGGGTCAGGTTTAAAGCTGTAGAGAAGTTTAAAGCAAGTTTGTGAAATACAACAGGCCTGTAGGAGACACAGTGAATATTTGGAAAAAGTTTCTAATGAGACCACAACTAAACTTGAGAAAAGCAGCCCAGTGAGACACAGGGCTGCTGTCTTGAGGAATGAGGAAACCAGTCAAAGTTGATTGGAAGATGTATGAAGCTACCTGCAGCATATCCTTGATGAAAACATACCAGAGACTGCAAAAGATTTCATTCTCCTCTTCCAGCAGGACAATGACCCCTACGCTACCACACAGTATGATTGACATTAGAGTATTTACACAAAAAAAAAAAAAAAACGCCTACTTTTTCTTGAATGGTGACAGAACTACCATGTTTTAGCTCAAACACTGCAGTAAGCAACTCCAGTTAAATGATTTTACATATCACATGGTCTGAAGTCAATGCGCCTCTTTTATTTTCCGTTTTGCAGGTCAAAGCTGCAGCGTAGCGGGCAGACGGAGGAACAGCTGCTTGCATGTTCAAAGAGCGAGGAGCCGCTGTTGGACAAGCTGCCATGCCTGTATCACAGCATGGCTCCAGACTCCTGGTGTGACCAGAACTCCCTGCTGACCAGCCTCCGTACCATCATCTGGGAGGAGCAGAGGAAGGTCGTCTGGGTGGAGCCGGACCTGTGGTGAAGATAAGGGGAGGAAAATGGAGATAAAATTATAGATATCTGTATAAGATGAATACACTTTACAAGAGATGTTTTTGTAAACTTCAGTATGTATCCATGATACTTGAGAGTGTTTAAAATCCTGTAGGAATGCCCTGTATAAACTGTATATTATCTTCTATTTTAGGTATTTATTTATAACAAGCATTTGTAAAACCACAATTGTATCAACTAGAAATCTTATCTCCACATTTGTTGTAGGTCAGTTCTTGTTATGAGGGACTGTATCTGGTGTAGATCTCTTTTAAACCACTACATCTACCACTGCTGTTTTTTAAATGTCTATTTTGTTAAATAAAAGGTTATTGTTACACATTAAATAAGCACCACAGATATCTCTGGCAGTTTAGTTTCTGTAAATCGTCCACAGGTTGTTACATTGTCACCGACTCTGAAGTAAGCCTGGAACTGGTCATGATGTTTGTGCCACTCAAAGCTAAACTCTGAACTCAGAGAATATGTTGAACCCACTTCCTCATTGCTTCTTTTATCCCTTTCTCTTTCCTTTTTGCATCAGAAAATATGATACAGTGTTTTTCACCCAGTTTGACACAATCACTTTAAAAAAAAACCCCAACCAAACAACTATTTCCTTTGTTCTCTCAGAAACCGTGCCACACTTGAGCATGGTTTGTATGTGTGCGCACTTCTCTCTTCTCTGCAGCCAGCCTCTTTGACAAAAGATTATATTCATGTTTTTTCTCCTTCTGTCTCTGTCTTTGCCTGCCAGAGTTTCATTCACATTGAAAGTGTTCTTAAATTTCTGATACAAAAACGGTATCACTCTAAATTTCTCTGAAGTTTGAAATGTAGGAAAAATGCTTCAAAATTTGCTGTATATTTTTTTAAATGTTAATTGCCAGATCTTTTAGGCTAAAACGTAAGGTCTCTTTGATTTTGTGAAGGATTAAGTGTTTTACAGGTTCTTATGCATTTTCATTCTGAATTCAGCCATTTAGCTTTAGATATAAATGAAAGCTTTTTAAGAGGCACATCTACCTGCCATAATCCAAATTTACATCGCTAAGAACAATAAATGAACATCAAGATTGTCTCTATTACCTAGCTGTTTCTTTTTTTTTATTAAAATAAATGATCTTGGAACCATTTCATAACATAGCGGCGTGATATGCTTGTAAACAAGTGAACTGCTCATGAAATGAACACAGTTCTATGAAAATAAGATGAATGCATATGTTGGTTATTTCAATTCGGTTATATCCAGTTCAGATTATTTGCACTGATATTAATCACAACCAAATGATGTCTTGTGATAAAAGACAGTGATAAAAAAACAGCACTTAAAAGTAGCTGAAAGTAGGTTAATGCTGTTGTTTTTGTCACAATTCTCAAACAAGAGCAAGAATCACCTATGAGATCTGGAAACTCCATAACTGGGTCAAGTAGGTAAATGTTCACCTAACCAAATGTATTTGTATGTAACCATCCTAACATCAGGAATGCAGAATAACTTGCTGCTTTGCTATGGATTTTTAAAATTCTTGTTTTGGCATCTGTTGCTAAAAATACCAGTCAGTAATTTTAATATGTTTCGTGTAAAGGTATTTCCTTAACCTTTTTCTTTTAAACAGGTGAAAACTATGTAGTTTATGATGGTTTAATCCAGCGCATGCGCATAAGTATTATAACGTCACTTCTCGCTGCATAGCCACAAGAGGGCGCACAATACAAATATCGCTGATAATTTGCCAAATTTGGAACAAAAATAAGTGCTGTAGTCTTTAGCTCATTTTTATTTTGCATGCAGTATTGCAGTTGAATACTCGGAGTTGCGTGAAAGGACGTGGAACCACATAAAGAGGTGGGTGAGATTTTGTTCTGTCACGGTAAACTGGCTGGAAGTTTACCGTGAAGAAAGAAATTTGCTGTTAGCTAAGTAGTTTTGTTTTATCAGACAAAATACAAACGTCTGCACCAAAATATATTGTAGAGATATCCTAAAGTAGTTTTCAATTAGCCTATTGTCAATTTTCAAAAATTCAAAATAATAATAATAAAATAGTTACTTCTAATAATGTAAACTGAAAGGTAGTGTAAAAACATTAAAACAGTGATAGTTTGACTACCACAGCTAACACAGCTACAACATTTAGTACAAAGGGTGAAGGTTAGAAATGGATTGCGGTTGCTTCTTTTGTGTAAATAACAAAACAGTGATTTATGAGGTCAGTCTTTACTTGGATTGCACATACAAACCACATGGGACGCACTGCAGCAGCAACATCTAGAAAACATTTTTTTTTTAATCTGTAAAAGAGCCAACTCTTGTTTTTTGCAGCTCTTTGCCTGAGATGTGCCCACATTCAACATTTGTTTTAATCTCCTATTAATTTAGGTATTTTCATGATGTATACAAACTTTTTTTATCCATGTGGAATAACAATAGTTGCGCTGATGAAGCTACGATACTTTAGAAAAATAAGAGTTTGACGCACAAGTTTGAGTTAAATACTTTTGTTTAATTTTTGGTAAGAATAAACCCTTCTTTTTCTTTTTATTATTTTTATTATTTTAGATCCATCACCAACATTTGGGCATAAATCTGAAAATATAGAGTTTGTTTTAAATGGACCCAGGTTAAGCATAAATAATTTTTTCCTAATAGTGTTCAGTTCAGAACTATTCTTGTCACTTATTCTTAATCTTAGTTTTCCATTTTGTAACCAGTTTTGAACGCAATGTCACCGTTTTAATAACCTGCCTCACACTTTCACGTCTGATGAAAGGAAACTGGTTAGCAGAAACTATGCCAGGACATTGCTCATGGCTATAAAATGCTTGTAGTTTTTCCTCAAAGCTGCTAAAAAAAGATTAGACAAATGTTATTGGGTGTGTAAGTACGTATAATTTTCTGCTGGCTTGAATGAGAAAACAGCCTCATAAGTTCAAACCCAGGTACCCAGTTCTTGTTTTAAAGATTGGTTTAAAGTTCAATACAAAATTTCATTTCTGGTGATTGTACACATTAATGGAAGAGGGTGATATTGAATGAATTTAGTAGATCTGCTGCTCTGAATTAAAGCAGCTCTGTGTTTTTTATTTATTTATTTATTTTAGGAAGAAAATTGGGCTTTACTTACTGTAACACATTTGTATGAAAACACTAAAGGACAGATCACATCATTAGCTCTTTTAAAAAGGCCTGACAAGAAAAAGTGAGAAAATGTTCTAATTATTTATGTTTTGGGCCAAATTGTGATTTTTTTTAAGAGTGCCTTGATTGTCAGTGGCCACTAGAGGGCAGCAGAGAGACGCAAATGTGGTTTGAAGGCAGCTGGAGTGGCGATAATGAGGAGCAGGGGGAGGGAGAGAGAAGAGAGGCAGCTCTTTGGTTTCTGACCACATGCTCGCAGCATCGCTGTTTCACTGGCTGTATCCCAGCTAATGTGTTTACAGCCTTCACTGAGAAAACAGAGCACCCCCTGCTCTGCACCCGCACACTCTCTCACCTCCGTATTCTGTCTTTAATTAGCTGTTTATTGTTTACTGACTAGATTTAAGGCTTTTTAAGACTTCAAGGGAATCAATTTCCACCACTGGAAGGTATTTTTGGCTCCTTCAGGGACTCAAACCCTCCCTCTTGTTGCTGGGAAACCACTCCAGTGATCTGTGTGTTGTCAGGGTGCATTAAAAACAGCAAAGTTAGCTGGAGAAAATAGAACAGATAGAAATATGGTACATATCATATTTCTTTTAGGTTTTTTTATACTAAAGGTGCAAGTATCACCACACCTTGATTTCCCTTTTTAAGCCCCTCTTGCTTCACACTAATATTTTAGTGAGAAATGTAAGCTTGAATACAAAATTTCATTTCTGGTGATTGTACACATTAATGGAAGAGGGTGATATTGAATGAATTTAGCAGATCTGCTGCTCTGAATTAAAGCAGCTCTGTGCTTTTTATTTATTTATTTATTTTAGGAAGGAAATTGGGCTTTACTGTACTCTGTACATTTGTATGAAATACAAAGGACAGAATGCATTCTGTCCTCTGTGTTTCTTTTTAAAAATTGAACGTGTCACACGCTTCTTTTAGGCAAAACTGGAAAAACCTGACTTTCATCTATTTCTCACACTAATTGTCGACTATTCAGATGGCTGAATAAGTAAGCCTTAAACAGTGTTACTCTGAAAACAATTTCATTTTACTGTCTGTAGGACTGTCATAGTACTGTCTGTAGTTCCTGTGAATCCTTGGTTTGCATTTCTGCTTGTGATTATTTCTTTGCTTTGTTGATGATATTTCCCCCGTCGTCTGATTCTCACAGTGTCTCAGCTCCCTCTACCCCCTGTCTGCCTGTCATCTGCTCATTAACTCACCTGTCTGGCACTCCAGTAACACTAAGTGGTTTTCACAGCCTGCATCAGGTCTTTTTATTGTTGCCACCAGCATGCTTTGTTGGCTTTTCTGAGGTCGGTTACCATTAAATCAGCTCTCACCTCCAGCCCTCATCTCTGTGTTTGGGTCCTTAACGACACCGTTTTGTGATCATGTGAACCTTATTAGACAAAGTATTTTTATGGTTATAGTTATTTCACTTAACTCAATGTCCTCCCCAAATGTGAACATTAAAGGCCATACGTTGTTGGGTCATTTGAGCAACCCCCAACAGTCTCTTGCTTAAATTTAGACAATAGATTTAGACAACAATATTTGAAGACCGCTTTTCACTCTTCGCATTTGTGCTTCGTTTAAATCAAAAGCAACATTGTCTCTTCAAAAATCTTTTTAAAAACTGTTTGGAAGCATGAAGGTTTGAGCGTATGAATTAAAGTTGACTTGATGAATGAACATATAAAATGCGAATCTTCGGGAAAATGTTCAGTTATGTAGCTTTCTTTTATGATAAGCTAATATATCTGGGTTGGGTCGACACAATCTTTCAGTATGGGTAAACGTGTTTCAATGGGGCTTGGCCTCATCGTTCTTAATTAGGTTTAAAATAAATCTTCCTCTGTTGTTCTTTGTCTTTACATAGTAAAGTAAGTTTTAGTTCATTTCAGTCTGCATGAGTTCAGTAGTGAAGGCAAAGAAATATAAGAATGCTACATGTTTGTTCTGCTTGTAACAGTGTAGAGTAAATAAAAGTGTTATTTGAATCTGAAACAACATGAGGGCAACATAAGGAGTGTATTATTACTTCAAACACCCAATGATATTAAAAAAGTTAGATTTTTTTCATAAATTATGTTGCTAAAGTATATTTACATGAATATGTTGACACAACTATATTACTTTGCTCTGAACTGTACATGACTTCATTACACTTACTTTTTAATAAATTTTATTCAGTTGATCTAACAAAAGTATGAGATTTAATGAGCAACTTGAACACTTTTAGGTCATTCATATTTATTTATTTTTTTATTTTTAGTATAGAGCGTTAATTGATGTTTCCAGGATAACAATTTCACCTTCTAGATTATTCATAAGGCTTCTTGGTTTCAACTAAAAGGTGTAGGTTTGAAAAATTGTGACCATAATAATATTTAATAATCAGATAATCAAATGAAGAGGTGATTTATTTCAGCAACTCAATTCACAAAGTAAAACAGATTAATTAATTACACACAGATGTTTTTCAAGCCTTTATTTCAGCTAATTATGCTGATTTTCTGCCTGAAGCTAAAGCTAACGCTATGTTTAAGATTAGAATATTAAATTAGTAAAAATATGTTTGACTGCTATAAGGTTGCTATTTATCAAATGAATGAGCCTCATATGTGTGCATGTGAAATATATTTATTTTGCATCTTACAAATGCAGCGACCAAGTTTGGACTTCAACAGGGTCGTTGTCTGTTGTGGCATTTTGCTCCTGTTCTTAATATGAACAAACCAACAACCATCAGAAATTCAACTACTCTTGATAAACTTTTTTTATTTTTAAGAAAAAAATTATTTTTATTGTTGAGTGCAGGATATGATGCTGGTTTCAGTGCTTCAGTATTTTATTACTTGTGCTATATTTAAGCTGCATTGGTACAGCTTTGCTAGCTGTTGGGTGTGCATTACGGATACGGTAGGCTTATCAGGTTTTTTATAAAGACATCTTTCTTCTAATGGTGGAAGACTAAATTCAATGAGCTACAGTTACTGACTGTCACATTTCACATCACACAGCATAATTTGATCTGCTGTTTGCTTCTCACCACACAAAAGCTGGTAGAAATACCATTAAATCTGCAGCTGATGGTCGCAGGGAAATTTGATAATCTCCAGTTTGGTGGCTTTAAACTCTCAAATTTTATTACTGTTGATGCCCTAAAAAAAATAAAAAAAAATCCATCTCTTTCTGTGTCTGTCTCCATGCATAGAGCAGTGACCCTTTGCTGACCATGCACGGTGTGAAACATGTCACACAGTAGTGGCCGTGACCTCGTGTATGTGTGTGAGTATCTTCAGGCTATCTGCTACAAACACACATTTACACAAAGATACTAAGACCTCAGATTAAAGACCTGTCATCACTGGAACTCCTTTAAATCAACAATTTCTTTCTGCAAACCGTCGGTATTAACAACAAATCCGGTATCTTTCATTTGGGATGTCTTTTTTTTGTTTTGTTTTTTTGTTTTTTAAAGAAACGTTGAAGACTCCACCCAGAATTTCTCAGCTTTTGTTGTAGCTCTGTCCCCTGGAGAGTAGTCACAAAGTTAAATGTCAGTGTGACAAAAGTCACCTAAAGGGGATTGAAAATTGCCTCATATAGACCTGCAATACGATGGAAAATATACACCTACAAGTGAAATACTTGAAAAAAGTACAAACCCAACACTTAATTTTGGTTCAATTCAGATTAAAAATATGCTTTGTCAAACTTAATGGTTAAAGAAATATATATATAAAAGATCTACTATTGTACCTTGAAGTTCCATGTCCTATGAGTTCGTCTTGCTACACTGAGTGTCATAAAACAGCCGTCTACCTCAATGTGCTGTGAATTCATCCATTCATCTACCGACTTATTTTCTGTTGTGGACTTGCAATGTTTCTGTGCCGTGCGTCTCTTCGGTTTTAGTCTCTGAGAGAGCACAGCTAAACCGATCGCAGTCACAAATTCAATTCAGTCACATGGCAGCAACTCTGAGCACTTAGCCATCAAATAAAAGAGGTGAAAATGACTTGCTGAAGTTCAAACTGAGCACCAGAAATTAGAGGAAATTGGATCATCTAGGTAACAGTGAGCATGTCAAGGTAGTTGGTGCCAGAAAGACTTGTCTGAGTGTTTTAGAAACGTATGATTTACAGCAGAGGTGTCAAACTCTAGGCCATAAGGGCAGGTCTCCTGCAGCACACCTCCCTGCTTCAGCAGACCTGGATTAAATGACTGCATTGCTGCCTCAGCATGCACTGACAGTCTATTGGGCCCTGTCTATATTTGATTTATGTATGTTGAAGCAGAGACCCATCTAAAGGTTAGAGGACACCGACCACCGAGGATTTGAGTTTGACACCCATGATCTGTGGAGGATCGTGCACACAACCAATTTCTCAGCTTTCAAGAGGCAGTTTCAAAAGCGAGAACATGTTCAGTGACCATCAGCTGCGTGGACGTAGACGACTTTGAGATGGCAGAAAGACAAGAGTAACTCAAACAACTTTCTAAATCCAATTTAGACACAATACTGTCTCTGAACACCAAACATGTGGAGCCTTATGACTGATTAGTTACAGTTGCAGAAAACCACACCTTTTATAACTTCTGACAACAAACTAAAACTGGACAATGAGAGATTGTAATTGTGATGTTAATTAGTTACGTTTCTCTGCGTTCCTGCGTGTGGTGGGGCGTTTAAACTACCTGGTTTCACTGCATTCCTCAATGTACCACACTGCCTCGCATTTATTTGTATCCTTAGTTGTATTTTAAATCCAACTAACAGTGTCAGCTTCTTGTTATCATTCTAAAATCTTTGTCATTATAGTTTTACCAGTAACATTTTGCATAAAAACACACCTGATAATATGTATTAGATGTCATATTAATACTGAAAATGTGACTCTATTGTGAAAATAATTAAAGGTGAACAATCTCTTATCAATATGGGTAGATAAATGTGGTATTAAAACTAAATCAATAGTTGAGTGGAAGACGTTCTGGAGCATCTATATCAACACCCTCTGAATCAAATCTGTAGCTTTCTGAAGCTGAAGTTTGTTTTTCCTTTTCCATGATGTTTCTGTGACAGTTGAAGAAAACATTTTAGTTCTGTAACAGGGTGTGAAGGTAGACCTGTTTGACTGGATTTTTACAACTGGTCATATTGGCCCTTGTGAGATGATTCTCAGGTATTCTTCATGCGTCTCTAAATACGCGCTTATGTTTAATTAGTCTCAGATTAAATCTTGAATTGAAGTAGTAGGAGGAGTATAGTTCAGTATGACACAAAACAAAAGCCAGAGCATTTAGTTATTGAGTGTTGGGCGTCCTCTTTTGTTTTCCAGACTGAACTGCACGCATTCTTGTTCACACCCATAAAACAATGTTTCTCATTTCACAGTCTCCGCTGTGTTTCTAAAGAAGTTTCTATGAAAGTAAAACATGAAAATGTGGCCATGCAAAGTGAAGGACTTTATAAAAAAAAAAAAAATCAAGTGTGATAAACCTTCAAACGGAACCAGGAACAACAGGAAATGAACAACTACATATATTTTTACTGAAACCAAAATCTAAACCGAGTGGAAGGCAGCAGGTCTTTACTTGTCCTTTGAGTCGCATCTAAGGGCCTGCTACTGCCTCCTGTTTCTCACTAAAATTATTATAAAAAAAAAAAAAAAAAAAGGTATTTAAACCATTAACTTTTCTTTCCACTTGCAAAAATAAAAAAAATGTTACATTTCTTCAATGTCCTTGTGCTCTATTTATACTTTTACTAAAATACATCAGTAGTCATAAAGAAGAATTCATTTTTTTGTCTTTGGTCCTTATATGTCCACTCTACAATACAGTGAGTGATGTTTCTATTTCTTCAGGATGTTTTTATATGTACTTGAAACATTGTTACTTTCTGATCGATAACCAAGTCTTAAAGTTTTCCTCCCATCTTCACTGAAGTGCTAATGTGTTGGCATGAAACCCCCATCCAGTCTATAAATGTGGCCTCAGCTGAAATAACCACCATGTATTAACTGACCTGCTGTCAAGCAGCCACAGTACGATCAATACTTTCAGATAATGAAGTCATTGACTCTCGGCAAACGCTGGATAATGACAAGACTGAAGGTCTCCTGTTATTGCTTTATTTTATGGCTTTGTCTCTTGGTAACATGTGAATGAGTTCTGCATGCTGGTGTATGAATGATGGAAATTGCGAGGGTTTTAGGGTTTGGACTGTAAAGAAGCATCGCTGGAGCGTAGCGGACTAATGGAGTTTGTCTTTTAAAATGCAGCACGGTTGAACTCAGCTTGGCTGATTCAGTAAACACTGCAGACACTACTGCCTCCTGCGTTACAACATATGGCTTTTTTTTCTTTTTTTTTTACATCTGAAAACTAGAAAAAAGAAGTCGATGTACCGACGAGAACAATGACAATCAAAACGTTGTCAAAAAACTTTTTCCTAACCAAATAAAAGAAAGACTAACATATTATAGGACGATGAAAACCAGCCAGATCTTATTTTAGTAGAAAAGGTGGAACTAATTATTTAGAACTCCATTCAGAACATTCTAGGAATATTATTGATAAAGTATTGTTCCTTTTAAATTGTAAGATTACCTAAATAGGAATAAATTAACTGCAGACCAATAAAACTAAAGTAAGCAAAAGATTGACTAACACTAAATTAAAATGTGCTGTCTATAGTAACACTGGTTCCAACACGGGAGAGATTAACTTTTTTTTACCATTTAACCTATGTGAATGTTTACTGAGACAAAATGCACATTATTTTCTATTCAGAGCCAACATATTTCTGCAACAGACAATGAATATCAAAGGGTCTGAAGAGAAAGAAGCTGTAGCTCCATTTTTATAATTATAAGAACTGCTTATGCATCTGTTAGTTATTCACATTACTTCCTCATTTTTACACCTGTTACTTTTGTTGAAAATGGTTTATATAAAGTTATTATTATTATTATTGCTACGGTAACCACAAAGCATTAGATTTCTATAACTGTACATCATTACTTGATGTTGTCATGCAGTTTTGTTGATTGACCAAATAATGTGAGTTCATCGAATTAATTAATTGTTTTGTCTGCTTGTTTGCTGGGAGACACCAGTTCAAAGCACTCCTGTTAAAAAAGGTTACTATGGATCCGAGGCTCTCCAAGCTGTTCTGTTGCATTTAGTAAATAAATGCAGTTAATCATAAAGCGTCTTTCAGGTGTCAATACAATATGCGAACCTTCTCCTCCTTTTCCCTTAGATCGCTCAATCTTGCTTAGATGTTGGGATATTGTAAAGCCAATAGTGTGTTTTCAGTATACATGCATGCATATGTTTTGTCTCTATAAAATCCCCAGGAAGCCTCCATGAATTTCTCTAAAACGGCTGCGTGGCAAAATGTTTTGAATCTTGTAGGATTGTCTTCGATAATAAGGTTCCCATGGTTGAGGTTTTTGTGTTTAAGCCTGTTCTGATCTTGTTATAAAGAACTGTTCTCATGAACATGTTGTAAATTTATACTAAGGTAAAGCCTGAGCCTCAGGTTGATCCACGGTTGATCTGACAAGAAGCAGCGAGAGCCAGAATCTGCCTGTGGCCAACTACCCCCCACCGTGGTGCACTTTCTTCTAAACACGCACATTCACCCCTTCCTCCTTGATGTTTTTACTTCCTCCACAACATTCTTCATCCTTTCCCTCTACTCCTCTTCTCCCCTCTTCTACCTCCAGGATGAGAGTTAAGACAGACAGCCTGAAGTGGATGTCGGGGTGAATTAGACACCAGCAGACAATGTGATTTCTCTGTCTTTAAGGCTTTCTTTTCCCCAGCAGAAAGCAAAAGGGCTTGGTTTGACATTTGCAAAAAAAAAAAAAAACTCACTCTGCTTAGAGGAAGAGATAGAAAAAAAGAACGGTATGAGTAGAAAGTACAACCAAAGAGCAATTTGAAGTGTTAAAGAAATGCAAAGCAACCAAGTAGAACTGACACAAAAAAAAGGTGTAAAAAACATTTAGGAGCAAAATCACAATGACAAGATGGGTTTTTTTTTAAAGCAAGTAGAAAAACTGAGCAGTCAAAAGGTTGTGTGAGTCAGAAACACAGGAAGACAATAGCAGGCCATCCAGGCAGCCACTTAATAGTCCACCCACTCACTGCTATCCAAATGGGTAGATTGACGCCTCTTAGCTCCTTTAATAGCTCCAATAATGGACCTCAATATAGGTGGGCTGTGAAGAGGATAGTCATCCTATCCAAATAACTCAATTCCTCAGTTCTGGTCTCTTGTTTCAGCAGCATTCAGTACATCAGGGTGGGAAGTACATGGGATAATGCTTCCAGATTTACCCGGCCACACAGAGCTGGGGATAAATGATGAATTATGGTGAGAGTGGCTGATGTTGTGGTAACATAAGGTGAGTGCAAGTTGTGTCTCTGTGGGCACAGCAAAATATATCAATATGTACATCAAGGACGTAAAACGCACAACTCTCTGGTTCTCGTTTTGTTTGTTTGATATCTAAAGCTCACTGTATTGTGTGTCATTACTGTAGATGTGTTCATTTTTGTTTTGCCAGAATTTAAATATGCTGATAAGAATACATAAAAATATATTCCTACAAATCTATTACTTAAACGTGTCAGGCCTATATTAGGAAATTCTAGGACAGCATTTCACATATCTACTAACATGACATTAATGTGTTGGGTTAATGTCTGATTAGCAGCCAATGGTGCCAGTTGAGTGTCAAACTGCAAATGGAGGTTCATGTACAACTTTTTGTCTAAAAACTACACTGAGATACAAAAGGTATTTGGGAAATTGGGATTCCAGTTACGTTGTTCATTATATGAAAGTTTAATGAATTCAAAATTAGTGTTGTTCACTACCAGATTCATCTAAGTGTATTTATGAACAAAGTGTATTTATGAATCTAATCTTGGTGTTCTTTAATTCTTATTAAAGGGATTTAGGTCATCGCTGGCTGTCTCTGTTGTTCTGCTGCTGTAGACTTATCCTGCTGGAGTACTTTGAACTCAACTATTAGTCTATTTTCTCCCACTGCTCTCCATTGGATGCACTTATTATTGCCAATAATTTTATCTTCCCCGTCTTTCTTTCCATAGAAGATATTTTTGTCTCAATTATTCAGGCTTTTGCTGCGTTTCCTGGAAGGAATCATTGTTATAGTCATCAGTGACTCAAGAAGAAGCGAGGGAAGCAACAGATCGAGTATTTTTAAAATGAAGCAATAAGACTTTTGTTTCTAGTTGGTCATTTTTTGATCAGTCCCTACAGTCTGTGACAGTGACTGCTTTAAAACAGTTATTGTTAGTAATAATAATAAACTCAAATTAGTAGAAACAAACATATGCTAGGAACTGACGGGACAAGATTTAAATTAGTATTTTTAAAGCTTACAGTAATATATATTTACACAGAAAGAATTAAATTGATTAAAATTTTGGAAGAGTCAATTTTAGCAAATAGACCTTTAAATAGTATTTACAGCCAACGGGTAAAAGACTGTTACCATAATTTGAAACATGACCTTGTAGTGTGAAAACGAAAACAGGTTTTTCTAAAATAAAATTGTTTTAATTTTTCTCAGCTGTGGCCAGTTGTTGTTGTTTATTAAATTGATAGCGACACCATGTTAGTTCAGACAGACAGAACAATGAGAACACGAACAAACAAAATTAGAAGAAAATCACACAAATTGCAAAGTATTAAATGCACATATTACATGGTTATAGATGTGTTCATTTCAGTGCCTCGGTGTCGTTTGTAAAATCCTCTCTTCAGCTTTAGTAGACCAGCCTCCACAGTTGTTCAATAACTGAGCCTGCAGCTCTGCACCAGGAGAGGAAACTGCACATCCGTTTCAGACCTTAAATACACCCCGAGTGAGTCATCAACCATCCACTGCAGTTTACTCCATCCCAGTCGATGTGCTTTGCATGTGTCCAACCTTGTAAGCCCCCTTCCCTACCGTCTTGCTACCCTCCCAGAAACCAGCAGCTGAGGGTTGCCAGGTCCTCCGCCCCAGATGTACTGTAGCTTGCCAGAGCGTAGTGAGCCCATGCAGCGTGGAGTGGTGGGGGTCTGAGGCGCTGCCTGTGGCCTGGTGCCACGCTGGGCCTGGTTATTATCTCCAGATGACTTCAGCATGAGTAGCAGATGCCTTTTTGGCCACAGGGGCCAAACAGAGCGATGCAGAGGGGAACGTTGAGTGGATGTGTGTGTGTGCGTGTGCAAGGCATGTTTGGATGCTATTCACGGCTGCATTGAGCAATTTATTACCTTCCCACTTATCGGACCATCTCCCTTACTGTGCTTGGAAGGAGTTAGTCTCATTACAAAATAACAATCCTCTCTCACAATAGCAATCTTACATGGACTTGGAGAGATGCATAGATGATGGCTCTAGGTGTGTTGAGATGGTGACACTAGCAAACAGATTATAAATCAGTGCACCTCTAAATGAAATTGCAGCAGAGGGCAGATTTATGTGCATGTATCTGTTCATGTGCCTCAGTTTGTTAGCAGGTCTATCACTGCGGTTATTTTACAGGCCTCCTTGCCAGCAGCTAATAATATACAGGCAATCCCCGCACTACTCCGAGCAATTTAATAGGAGAGCATCAGGAAATGATATTTCTAATCAGACTGCGGCAAATGTCTCCTTTTATTAAAGTGGGGGTGCATTTCCTTTCCGTATCCCTGTTTGTGTGTGGAGAAATCTAACCAGCTGATAATGGCCTCGGCTGGCCTGGTGTCATCATATTAAAGCGCTGAACAGCCCTCCCCACCACTTACGAATGCTCTCCTCCACACTCCCAACACCAACCCTCTCATATTCTTCCTTCTTCACTCAACTGGTAAAAATCCACACGTTTGTTGATTTTTTTTTTTATTGCTAGATACCAATGTGTTTTGTACCTTTACTTGGTAGTGATAAAGAAATGGGGAACTCAATAAAGGATGATGGTTTGAACTCAAGATCATCAGCTGGTTGTTCTCTTCAGTCCAGAGAGCGTGAATAAAAAGTAAAAAAGTTGGATTGTTTGAAAAAGACCACAAAGAATGTTGCACAATTATATATGCAACTGAATCATTTTCAGTATTTAACAAGCTCACATTTTGTAAATAAAAAAAGATATGTATTTTTTATTTTTATTCACAAACCTTAATTGCCTTTATTAATGCTTTTAAATATTTCACTTTCTCTTCCCAAGTGTAATTCTGGCTTCAAAATTATATGATTGCAAATATAACTGTATTAAAGTAACACTTTCAGTCACATACATTATCTTGTCATTCCTGACTTATTTTAATTCCTATTTAATTATTCAGATGCAGAGTCCTGAGTCAACCCCAATATCTTTTAAATATTGGGGTAAAAAGTCTGGAAAATGTCATATGGAGAGCAACTCGGTGATTTACAAAGCAGGCCTGGAATGCGTCTTGGCGCACAAGGGTTAATAAATCCGTCCACAGTAAAAAAACTTACTTACTACAAATACCTTACTATAAATATGCTGCTCCATACACAGCAACATTACACTGTACTGTGCTATGCTGTAGTAGACTATACTATGTTACTCCATGCCAAACTATCCTTTACTACGCTGTGATGTACTATAAAATATAATACAACGCAATGGTGCAGTATGTAACACAGTATGCTTTACTGTGTTCTGTGACAATATTGTACTGCACTACTAGACGCCATGCCACACCATTCTATAATGTACTATGTTTCACTGTCCTACTTTCATTGCCATCAGTACATTGAATTAACAAACGTTCAAGCTGCATTCCTTGCTTGTTTTGCTGATGCTGTTTGAACAGTGAGAGACTAAACAGTTTCTCGGGTTGCACCAGTTGTATTTTACTTACACTGAGCCGTATCATCATGGTAGGTGTAAATCAAGCTAAAGTTGCAATTAGAGGCCTCTGCGAGGGAGTTGTCTAAGGGACAGTGAGTGGTTGGTGCTGAGAGAGGAAACAAAAGCAAGTGAGTATCAGAGCCTGCTTGTTCACTGTTTGGTGTATTTATTTATTTTCTTCTTGTTTCTATTTTGTCAGTCTGAGTGTTGTCCCCGGTGTAGCCCTTGAATATTCTGGAACTGGGCTTGTGACGCCATCCAACCACCGGTATGTGTTCATCAAGACACAGACTGCTGGAGCTGGAGGTAAACACAAAAGTCGCCACACACATGTACACACAGCAAGTCTGGTAATGTGCACCATCAGCTCCCGAATTAACATTTTGAGACACAAAATGCACTTATGCATTCTCAGGATTTCTTCAGACACACATGTAAGCAGCGGAATATTTACCAAACTTTTTTGTGATTAAAATTTTTATTATCCTTTGCATTTTAGTACAGATACTCAAATGTACTTTACAGAAGCACAAGGTGCTGAATAAGAATATATACATCTGTACACAAGGTAGAAAACAAAAGCAAATAACATAGAAAAGGGATATGAAAGGTGAATAAATAAATGTATGTTTAAAAAATAAAAAGGAAATCATGACCCCTCGAGGAATATGATTTCCATACCTGGGATGTCTTTTCCAAATCAGATCTAATGCCGGAGGTCTATAGCTGTGCTGTAACAAAATCCAATAGTCTTGTAACAAATCCAGCTGTAAATTTAACGGCATTGAAGAGTTTTTAAAGAGGGTGAGTTGTGAGAGGGCCCTGCGGAGGTAACTCGTATGTCAAACCTATTACATACAGCATGTCCTGAAAAGTGAGTAATCCTTCCTCTCCATAAATAATATTTATCAAACATTTTAGCATGACTGTAAAATACCGAACCCATTCCTTGGCCGTGTGTTACAAATTCTAATCTCTGGTATTTGCAGCATTCAAGAGCAGCTTACGCACCAGAGATTCAATCTGGTTTCAGGGGTGTGGTTATAATTTATTTATTTAAATATCTCACATTAGTGAAAATTTTTTTTATAATTTGTGTGGATGTTGCAGCCTGATAAGTAAGGGAATGTTTATTATGGACGTTAAAAAAAAGGCCGACGGTAGGTGACATGATGTGCAGGATAAAAATTACTACTAAAGACAATTTTGCAGAATCATTCAGCTTTCATGAAGACAGTTTTATGTAATGTAATAAGCAGTTAACAACGTCCACAGCTACAAGTCCAGCCTCTACTTTTATTTGACCTCAGCCAATTTCATGTCAGAGCTAAGTTGGGAAAGGCTCCGTAAAAATCTGTGGCTCCGAGTCAATTGCAGTCGCATTTCAAGGCAACCTTTTTTAATAGGTATTGACAGCAGGTTTTAGCTACGTTCTACCACCATGCTTAAAAGCCCATGTTCTACTGATTAGCTAATTAAAACCTGGAGCGAGGGCTATCGATCCAGGGGAAGGGCAGCTGGGAGACTCCGGTCTCTCAGTGTGAGATGGCCCTGGTGCTGTCACGTGTTCACACACACACACACACACACACACACACACACAACAATGCGCACCCCTTCGGCTAGTTCCTGAAAGCATTACCAAGGCTTTTTACACTCTACTAGATCTATATATTGGCTTTGAGCAGAACTTATCTCTTCTGAATTGAGGACGCTCGCTCATGATTGCCAGTTGAAGAGGAGATATTTTTGTGCTGTCTTGTGTTGTGTGTGTGGCAATGGTGGCTCATCCCTCCAGCTTCTGCTTAATTTGTCCCCCGGCAACCTCTGGGTAATGCTGGGTATTTATATCCAGAGTGTTCAAACACCTGATGGAGGCAGATAACAGGCTTGTGGAAAGAGCAGGTAGCTATAGAGGTGACAGCCTTCACTTTTAGAGAATCAAGGTTCTGTCCTTTTTTTTTTTTCTGGCACCTCGCATTACGGCTAATTCTAGTGTATGATATCATCACACCCCTGAGAGTGAAGTCATTTTCAAGAACAGGCAGAAGCAAATGCGGTGGGCTGCATTCATGGAAAGACACAAAGTCACACAAGTAAGTGATGTAATGTTGAGACATTTTTAGAAACACAAAATAAAGCAGGAACGTGTGAGCTCCTTTTTTTGCACACAGCTAACCCTGGGAAATCATTAGTGCCAGGCAGAAATTGATATAAGTTAAATTTAAGCATGTTGAGGCTGAAACCTTTCACATCAGTTTTGTAAATTTTCTGAAGGTTAAACCCACAGTCTGCCAAGACTATGCTTTAAAATAATTCAAACTTATGTTCCATACAGTTTGCCCCCTATTAAAGATAGTTCCCCATTCCGGTGCTTTTTAGTTGCAAATTATTACATAACTGGGTAAAATTCAAACAGAAAATTTGCATAATCCACATGTAGTGGTGTGAAATAGAGTTTACTCTCTTCCTGATTTACTTTTTTTTTTTCATGTTCCTTCCAAAGAGTTCAACTTTTGTCTTGTGAATATGTTGTTTTTGCTCAGCAGTGGTTTTTGACAGGGGCCTCTGCCATGCAGGCCATATTTTCCCCCGGTCTCTTTCTTATGGTGGATGTATGACCTCTGACCTTAACTGAGGCAAGTGAAGCTTTCAGTTCTTTGTTACAGTTGAATCTTTTGTGACTGGATTTTGGTTGGCCGGCCATTTCTGGAAAGGTTGTTGTGCTTGTGTTGTCTTTCGCTAGTATTAAAATTGGTTTGACGTTTTGAAACACTTATCTGTGACAAACATGCAAAAGATGGGAATTAAGACCTTTTCACACCACGGTACATCACTCAGATGTCCCAGAAAGCTGACATTAACAGGACAGAGAATTTCTAAACACAGGAATAGTTTATATTCAGATTTCTTCTTCAGTGGTTTTTACTTGTATTGTGCATAACCACAGTAAAACTCCTGAGTCGTATGTTGAGAAAACTGCATAGGACTCAAGATTAAAAATGCTTATAAGCGGTTAATCAAGAGGAGCAGCGAGGACTGAAACGGCCAGATTTGAATATTTCCGCAACCTGCAAAGTTCTCACGTTAAGTGATGTAGCTGAAAGATCCCCTAGGTAACAGACTTACTATTCACCATGCATCCAGCTGCAGTAGAATAACACCATCAGCCTCATCAACACCAGTGGGAAGAAGCATGAACTTTATTTTTTAACTTTACCAGCAGAAATGACTCAAACACCTATGCTTCTTTTTTTTTTTATATCAGCTCTATGACTTACATGTTTGGTACATAGATATTTTTATGTTTCTGTTAGTATTTATGTGTTTCTATACCTTTTTGTTTAAAGGCCTCTTGGTGAGATTATGGTTCTGAAGTGAGAAATGTTTTCGTTCCATGTTTAGATTTCACTGTTTTCTGTTGTGGCTCACTTTGATGCTATTAGATGTAAACACACTACTGGCTGCAGGGAGAAAAAGAAATTGCGAATGGGAAATTACTATTTATTTATTTATTTTTTGTCTTGGTTCCACTGGTCGCCTCTGCATATGTACTTTCACAGGATCTCACTTGAGAGAAATCGTAACTGTCCCTTTAAGAGCAGAACTCTGGAAGTGTCACATTGCCTGTTTTCCATGACACTCATTTTCCATGATGAACACAGCTGGTTGTGTCACACAGGTTACTGAATTTCTGAGGTTTATTTGTTACAGTGCAGAGTAAAAACAAGTGGTGTTGAGGTGGAGAAATAAAAAGCAAACATATCTCTAAATGACAGAATAAAGTTCTGTGTGAGTTTAACTAAGATCTGCATGGCAAAGTCTTTTGGACTAATGATGATGAGGGATTGTTTATCAGACAGTTATGCAACTGATGCACATGATTACCTATCAAGGGCCATTTGACTTTCATAATGATTTCATAATGATATTTACCCAATCACTTACCCAGTCTAAGGTCAATCGTACACTGAAAGTAAACTTGTGTGAGCCTATTTATGTGTTTTTTTTTTGTTTGTTTGTTTGTTTTACTTTTATATAAACCCTCCAGCTGTCTAGCAAAACAAAGTATCTGTATACTGTTACATATCAGGACAGTATGCAGTATAGGTGTTATTATATAACTGATATGTCTATATAGGTTTAATGTTTGAGCATGAAAAACTCAGATTACCTCCACTGTATTCATTAGCCACCCGCTCGTCTCTCCTGGGATGAAGGATTATCTTAAGAGTGGAAATGAACGCTTTCTGGTTAGACGGCGTTCCTTCAGCCTGCAGCAGGAGGTCCATTGTCTGGTCTGATATCCACGCAGGACATGGGACATCTGATCTGGCAACCTTGACGCAGTTGACGTAGTCGTTTGCACTGCGGGACGGGAGAGGAAAGTGAATGATGTTGACAGGAAGGGCTCCTGTTTCCATCTGGGAGCTGCTGGTTGATGTGCTTGGGTTTGACTTTCTACAGGAAAAGTGTTGGAAAGTAATGAAGATTTTATTGACTTTCTGTTGACAAGCGGGGACAAGCGCGTGATGTGAGTCATTAGAACGTGTTGCGAATTGATTTTGATTTGTGACAAGAGGTGAATGGTCAGCATTTCAGCCTGCGAGACATGCAGTAAAAACTTTTTTAAATTTTTTTTACCCTTTTAGATTTTATCTACCCTTTTAGATATAAAGGTTCGCCTTTCCAGGGCAACAGCAGCAACATTATAGACTGTTTCTCTTGCTTTTCTTTTCTATTCAGACCTTTACACAAATGTTTTCTGTTGCAGAACTTGCCATCAATAGTTGCAGCTACATTTCTAAACTTCTGAATGTTCTAGGGGCTGCACAGTTGGTTGATTTGATTTAAATTTATACAATATAGTATTTGTGTATTATTCAGATTATTTGCTTGATGTTCCTTCAAACCACATTCGTAGTGACTCTGCATCATGTAAGAGCTGAACTGAACTGAATTGATTTTATGAATATTAAGTCCTAAGATCTGGAATTTTAACAAGGGTGTACAAATTTATCAAGATCCGCTGTATGGCTTGGAAGCAGGTTGTTTGGTTTGAGTTATTTTATAGCTCATGCTACGGATAAGCAGCACTCATCTGAACCATTGATGGACAAAAAAGGACGGATTGAGTCTGATGCAATCAGTGGTAGCAGCATATGCAAAGAGGTTTTCATGTTGCATTAGCAGTCTCTTATGTTATTCCACTTTACAGAATAATGCTGCGCAGGGAAGATGCTTTTTTTCTTTTTTCATTCCAACCAATGCAAAAGGAATTCTCTGTAGCCTCTCTGCTTTTCTGCAAATGGTGGCATTAAGCTTCAGAAGATAGAGCACATCTTTCACCACTCTGCCCCCTTCCCCTTTCTCTGCAGTCCACCAAATCCATCAGGGGAATTTAAGTAGCTGTTAATTACTTCCCTCTCCCTTCTGAAAAGAGGAAAAAGTGGAGGGAAATCTAGAGAGGGGTGAGATTTTTAAAGAGCCGAAGCTTTGCTGTGGTACAAATCCTCTCTGCCTAACAAAACCAAATCAATCTATACCCCTCAGCCATTTACAAACCGCTCCACGCTCACACATACACACCCAGGGGAAGATGATCCTGTAAATCTGTGGTCTCGAGGGGCTATTTGAGTGCTGCTCCAGGGTTTTTTTTTTATTTTTTAGAGGGAGCGGGGGGGGTTTCTATGTGAGCTCAGGGATTGAAGGTAGAGCGTAAATATCCCCAAATTGAAGCTAAAACGTAGCATTAGGATTGGTAAGCCCCACTTTCAGCCATAATGTTCCACAGCACCAAACCATTGTGCTAGAGGACCTCTATTACAGTGCCTGAACCCATTAAGTCAGTGCAGGAAAAATTACCTGTGAAACAGAAGCAACTAGCTGCTTCGTCTGACCCCCCCAACAAAAAAAGCCAGGGGCAAAATTAGATTTAGGGTCGGGCGTTGCCCCTGCCTGTAGGCAAGAATTAGAGACTGTTGGATCGACCACCATTTGCTCGTTACGTAGAAAGGTATGATCACACGGAAAAAAACACAGGGCCGTTGAGTTTTTAAGATATTTTCAAAAAATTTGAACCAGGTCACATGTTGGAGTCCAGCCACAGTTTTTTCAACATGCAAACAGGTTGAAAACAGGGCATTCAGAAATATGTACATTTTCATCATATGCTACGTTCACACAACAGGTCTTGATGGACAATTCAGATTTTTTATTTTATTTTTTTTACTGAAATCAGTTGTGTTTGTAGGCGTGTGTGCGGGTGTGTGTGTGCGTGCGTGTGTGTGTGTGTGTGTGTGTGGTCGTCGTTCGTACTACTCAATGATGTAACTGCAATTAGACTTCACTGTGAACGGTTACGACCCACATGTGCAGAAAAACGTAGATGTCACACAGCAGCGCGACGTTTACTGAAGTAATAATGGACGCCGCCGTCTATCGGTCGATATTAAAGGTTAGTGAGCAACGGAGCCGACAGTTTAGCGGAGCATTGACTGTGACTTTTGTAGAGAAGTCTGATTAGATTTGCAGTCAGAGCCAGGAATGTTTCACTGACACAAACTTTGACTCTGTCGCGTTTCCCTGAACAGAATTGGGAAGAATGACCTTTATTTACCCGGCTACATCTGCATGGAACGTGCTGCAGAAAACCTGGAAATGAACTGTATTTATTTCATTGAGCAATTTAGAATCTAGACTGAGAGCTCTAGAGATGATGTCCTTAACTTGTGACTGTTTTTCATAATTATCCATATGGCATTTTAATTAACTAATTGTAATTATTGTGTAAGCTTAGCTGCCTCTTGGCCGGTAATACATTGAAAGAGAGGTTTTTAATCTCAATGGGACTTTTCTGGTTAAATAAAAGTAAAATTACATTGTTTACGTCCAGTTTCACTGCGTCTAGCGTCCTCTGCTGCAGAATTATGATGCACGACTCACATCAGTTATGTAAAAGTTGAACGTTAAATGTGACATGACCATCCAGACGACAGACGCTTTGAAAACTATTGGATATGTATCCGACTCAATAGAAATGGAAGTGGCATAGCTCAATCTTTTGGGGGATGTGATAAGATTGGAATTGGGTTGCTCACTCTGCCATGAAAATGTTGGATGTTGTTCACATGAACATATATTGTTAAACTGCATCAAAGCAGTTGGAATTGGTGCTGCATAACACTAACAAGACATGCTATATGCAACAATGTTGCATGTGTTTGTGGTATTGTTATGACTCTGTTTTGGATTTTTTGGCAGACAGTTACTGAATGGTCTGTCCGTTTTACTGGACAAAACATTACAGTTCATTGTTTCCATCTTGACAACAAGTCAAAGTTAAAAAGTTACTTGTGGCCGATGTCTGAGGTTCACGTTCATTTATGTTTTTCTCCACTTTAAACAAGTAACAAACTCACAAACCAGCACTGCACCAGGCCAGAAAACCAAAACTTACCCATGAGCAAAAGTAGCCATTAAAAAGCTTCACCAACCACATAATCCAAAATCTCTTGCAGCACTAAAATAATAATGATGGCACTTACAAAACAAGCTTTACTGAAGCACTTTTTTAAATGACTTTACAGGAGTAAAAGGTATTGATGAGCCAATTCAGAACCAACTCTATTGAAACAGAAAACCTCTACATAACAAAAACCTCTACTGCCCAGCTGGCAAATATAATGTTTTATAAAATGGAGCTGATCTGTTATTTCAGTCAAAAATTTGACCCCATAATTGTGATCAAATATTTGTTACATGCTGTTTGATGCATGATTAACCAAAATTAATGAGCAGGGAACGCTAAGTACTCTTGATGTTCTTAATCTTTTTCGCTTTAAAAAAAATATATATATGCATTTTTTTTTTTTGCTGGGTTTTGGTTTTATTGAAACTCTAAAAACTTAAATCAAGCATCTTGTCTGTCCCATCTTGCAAGAAACCACTAAAATTACAACATATAACATGTAGCAGTCGGGGTTTCCCTCATTCCTGAAGCTGCTGCTGCTTCCAGCTCAGCAGGTGAGTTTTCTTCCCGTGTCTGTGGATCTTACCTGTGAGATGTTTCCCTTTAACAACTGACAACAATCTCTCATCAATTTCTCATCATTGCTTTGTGTCTATAATTGTCGAATCTCCGTATGATTCCTTGTAATCCTCCTTCTTTATCATAAACACAGCAAACATTTCACAGCATCCGTCATCAGCCTTTAGCAACCATCAAATCGCTTTTGACAGTTTATTTATATATTTTCAAATCCTGTAATAAAAAGTCTATCTGTATATATTACATACTCTTAAGTGTGAGCTCGGACCCACACTAACAGATAAAAGGCATGTGTGTGAGACGAACATCCTGAACTTTTGTTTCATTCCCTGCATCTCATTTTACGATCGCTGTGGTTAAAACAAAGTTGTGTGTTTGCCCAGAGTCCAGATTTATTGTGCATTACTTTGGCTGGTCTGATGCATATGCATTTAAGGACAGATAGTTTAGTGTGTGTGAGTGTGTGTATATGCGTGGTGGTGCTTGTTGCCATAGTATTTGTCCCACAGGGAGAAGACTGCAGTGGAAATGGAGGCAGGATGTTTTTAAGCACTTCAAAGTGGCCTTGTTCCACACAGCTGAGCTCAGAGGTGTCTGTCTGTGTGAGTGTGTTTTCACTGCGCAGACCCCACTGTGTTGTTTGCATATAAATATATACATGTAAATGTGCGCATGCATCCATCTTCTGCTCTGCATTGATGTCTGTTTTTTTTTTTTTTTTTTCTTCTTGTGTGAGCATCCTTTTGGGGTATAGATGGCCTGTCGTACCTGGCTTTGTTTGTGCCCCCTTTTAATCCTGGCTCCTCCTGCGACTGAGCTGCAGACTCTGCACAGCTTTGGGCCTCTTTTGACTCGCATATTTCTGCATGTGTGCGTGCGTGTGTGTGGGTGTATATAGAAAAAGGTCGCATCTCCCAGACGCAAATTGGAAGACAGGGGATTCGATTGTGACTGATGTGCTGCAGGTCTGAGCCTTGGCTGCACTGAAAGTAGAATCCACTGCCTATTGCTTTGTCTCCACGTTCCCCGCAGCAGAAATTGGAAATAGCCAACATCGAACCAAAGCAGTCAATATCGCTCTCCTGAAAAGAGCTGAAAGGGACATTGGCTTCCTCAGAGCAGGACCAGTGGAGGGAGGAGTGGGCAGTAGCTCAACTATGTCAGGCTTCATCTGCCCTGGCTGATATTCAGGTCTCTGACAGCTCTGCTATTCTCTGTCCAGTCTCACAGCAATATCCCATTTTCCTCTTCTGAGAACTCTCTTCTTCTTTTTGTATTATTTTTCTCAGAAACTCTCTCTTTCTCCTCTCTCTGTCCCTGTTTCTAGTTCTCACCCCCTCTGGGCTGCCATTCTGCAGCATATTGCTCTCCCACACAAGTACATGCACTAAAATATGGGCTTTACTCACTCACTCACTCTCTTTTCCTTTTTTTCTCTTAATTGGCATCTCTTCCATCCTTGTGCCTTCATGAATAAGATATTTGAAAAAAAAAATAAAAAAATCCAAGAACTGAAACAAAAAAAAAATTAAGTTATGCCCTCGACTCATAAATTATTAAGCTGCCAATGAGGAAGGCAATGGTGGAAAAATGTCCTTCCTGTCATTTGCAGTTTCCACTCATCATTGGGCGGATCAGATGTCCATCATGCGTCCTCAGCTGTCAGTCTCAGTGAAACGTCTCCACACCTGACACGCTTTGCCCACTTTTGTTTCAGAGAAGTTTTACATTTAGCATGAAGCTGTTCGGATGGCTTCAACCGGTAGTCTTACTAGAAACTAGTTGTTATATTCCTGGGTTGAGTTGTGTGTTGACATGTTTTATATGGAGGGTACTGACATATTTGCGGATGTGTTTGTTGCCTTTTCACACAAACAATGTTGTGCTTTACCTCAAGATTTAGGCCTCAGTCTAAATAACTAAAAGTGGAAAAACCCAGGCAGATTAGTGGCTTCATCTTCAGATAGAATGAGGAATAAAATTATGACATTCACACTTATTATGTTATTACGGAAAAACCTCAAAAAGATTTAAATAGTTCAAACAAACAATAATTATCAACCAGACTGTTTCTTACTGCGGTTTCTGTTCCAAAAAATATTTCTAAACTCCAGAATATTTCTTTCTTTTAAGTAAGGGAAATGTTGGGGCGTGCTGTGGTGGCGCGGGGGGTTAGCGCGCCTCACGCTTGGAGGCCCTAGTCCTTGTCGCGGGTTCAACTCCCGGTCCCGGCGACCTTTGCCGCTTCTCTTCACCCTCTTTCCTGTCTGCCTACTGTTGCAAAAAATACAAACCACTAGAGCCACAAAAACTCTTCAGAGAAAAAAAAAAGTAAGGGAAATGTTTTGTAGTCTTTTCTAAGGCCAAGGCATACGGGGTTCATGTAGATATCCATCTGATGGAAAATCAGGTTGGATGATGTACGCAGCAATTAGAATATGTTAAAATCAAGGGTCACAGGGAATCTAGTGATTATTATTTGCATCTCTGACCTGGGGTCTCTTTTGGTCGGGACTCGCAGCAATTTGACAGGAAAGTTATGAGACAGACAATAAGTAAGACACAGTGACAAAGTAAAACGCATCCGCCTTGGTGGAAAATACAAACTGAAATCTTTTGGTAGTAAAAAAAAAAAAAGTAGTGTATTTAACCATGGAAGGATGTCAAAAATTACTGAGAAAAATTAAAGTGTGAAACGGCAACCTTGTTTGAGCAGCTTTGACTTTTTTTTCCGGACCAGCTTATGTGTTTATACTGGCTGGATTTTCAGTACATGCTATTGCGGGAATACTCTATCTTGCAAATCCAGTGGGCCATAGAGTGACTGTCAAGTTGGAACCTGGATGTCAGGAAAGAAATGGATCGGAGTGTGAGGAGTCGGACGCGACTGGTGTGTCTCGGCTTTCATCCAGCTGAAAAGCAGCACAAAGCCACAAGTGTGGGAGGAGCAGTACAGCACTACAGCTGTTTGTACTGCCCCTGTGTGACGCTTCAGCATTTTCTGTGGCGTCTCCTGAAAATGACCTAAACATAAAGAACAGCATAACAGAATAATTTTTTTAAAAAAAAGCTCATATGATGACCTCAGGTTGGCGGATAAAGGATTTCTTATTTGTTTTAACAGGTTTTGCAGAGCTTACTGTAAGGGGAAAACCCATTATTTGTATAAGATAAAGTTACAAACCACAGCTTTTCCTCAAAGGGTGTTAAAGTCTGTCCGTCATGCAGCTGCTGTTCGCAGTCTAATTTATGGTGGAGTTCACTTTCACTTCCACAGACTGAAGTTCTGCAAAAACATATCAAATATTTTTATTTTTTTGTGGATTCCAAAAATAATCAAGCTTGGATGATTAAGCAACAGAGTATTTAATGGAGTACACATTTTCAGATTTTATTTTTACATGACTTAGGTTAGACAATTTAGGTATTTCAGGAAACGTTGTTCAAGATTAGAATGGAGTTGTACCCATGACAGAAGACATGAAGAAAGTATCGCTAAAATATAGTTATCAATACTGTGATTTAACACTAGTTTTCTAATTTAGTATATTTTTTATATTATGCCATTCTTTTTTTATTGTTTCTTTCTTAACATTTCATAAATGTTATCAGTTGCATTTATAAACAAGTATGGTGTAATTCCAGTTGCCTGCTTAAATGTGAACTAAAACATAATTTTAAATTATGTGTAAATTAAGCAGATCTGATACATTTACAGGCGCATCTGAATAAACCTGCGTTTATCCCTGTTGCGTTTTCACTTTCTCGGTCACACTTTTTCCTTCTACTTGACTTTCTGCCGCCTTTTAACCAATGAAATGTTTCTTAATTAAATATGCAAATGACTCCTGGAAAACTTCCTGCCGGATAGAAATAACATCCAGCAGGTCATAGTCTTTCCCTTATTACCAGAATGAATAGAAATGAACACTTTGAATATATCATTGTGTTGAGACAAATTAACATACCAGTTTCACTTTTTAAATTAAATTAGTGAAATGAATCACTTAATTTCGATAGTATTCTAATTTATTAAGATGCGGCTGAAGTCATTACTGTAGTTGTGTGTGTATTCTGCAAAGTGGCAGCTCTTTGTTGCCCTATGTAATTAAATCTCACATGCAGCTCAGAGCGTCTGATCGAACGGCGATTGTCGCGGTTCAGGTTGAGAGAGAGAGAGAGAGAGAGAGTTGGGGAAAATGTCTGAGAAGGATCTACAGTAAATGTCTGTTACAGATTACGTCTGTGTCTGAACGCTGCCGTCGCTCTGTCACCCACTGTGACAGAATGAGGCTCCTGTGTGGTGGTTTGTTCAAACACACAAACTCACTGGAACAGTTTCCTGATGCCAGATGTTTTAGGTGCTAACAGTTTAGGATCATTGAGTAATTATTTCACCACCAACCTAACAACCTTTTACAGTAAACCTTTGTTCTGAATAAATAATGGAGTTTTTATTTTCTTTTTTCTTTTTTAAAAGCATCATCAGTGTCGCTTCTCCACATCTGAACTGATTGCATCAATGGCGCTAATCTGTTTTTAATTTGATTGCTTTTCCCTTTGCTTCTTTCTCACTTGTTTGTATTTGTTGTGTTTTGCTCTCCGTGGCTTTTCATGGTTGTCATGTGGTAGACCACATATCTACTTCTGGATGTGTGTGTGCAGGCGTGTGTGTGCAAGCTTCTGTGTTTCTTTGCATTTGCACAAACAGAAATATCATGTATCTGAATGTTTGTCCTTTATATGGCACCTAAAAGTAAAACGGCAATATATACGCACTATATGCATGTGTAGGGGTGTGTGCGTGCATGGGTGTGCATGTGCGTGCGTGGGTGTGTGTGTGTAAAAGAGGAAGAGGGAGGGAGGTGGAGGTTTCAGGCTCTCCTGTGGTGAGATTGCATTGACCGCTGTGTTATTGCTCTTTAATTATCAATTACGGCAGCCCTCCGTCCTGGGAAGAGTTGGGGGGGGTGGAGGCGTATGCGGAGGTGATAATGAATACAGAGCTGCCATTAGGACAGTAACCATGCTCTCCGTCTGGGGCTTGGAAGCTAGTGAGGAGGAGGATGAAGAGGAGGAGGGGTGCCAAGGATTGGTTGGTGTGCTAATGAAACGGGCTGCAGCTCAAGACAAAAGAAAAGCCATCATCCCTCCCTCGTCTTGTTCTTCTGAAATATTTTCCATATTCTCCTGCTTGCTTTGCGTCCCGCTCCTCAGATGTCTACATTTGGCACCACTCCCCCGTGTAGACATAACTCAGACATATTCAAACACTCCCACGACAGACTGCGGTCTTGCAGACAAACTGCGACTGTGTTTACTGAGGGGGTCATCTTTGAAGCTGCAGACCAATAACATCAGAAACCTCTGCAGCCATGTTGTGTCCTTTTATGGACATATTTTTAATGCAATGGATGACGGAGGCGATGTGGAAGAAAATGCACATTTGTAGATAATATTCAGAGTTGTATTTTGGATTAATTAAATCTTTTTAGTCTGACATAAAAATTTGATAGGTGATCTGAAACATTTAAGTGTGGCTAAAGAAACAGAAGCTGAAGAAATACATGAAGAAAACAAGTTCCCTCTGCACTCACCATGTCTGACTGAAAGTGAACTTTGCACTAACCTCAGTGGAGGCTGTAGCTCCTGGAGCTGCTTGAATTGTTTCCGTCTACTTTAGTACTTAAGTGAAAGTAAAGTTATTTTTCCAAAAGAATTCTTGCACAGTTATGCAAATAATTACAGCTATAAGTAAGACTTATTGCTGTTTTTTGCTTATAAATTCCCCCCTTTTCACTTTCGCTGCCCTCAGATTTCGTCTGCAGTGAGACCTTGTGTCTCAAGTGGACAAAAAAAAAAAACAACCTCTTAGTTAGACCGGTAACCGGACACGGCTTACAAACCTATTTTATTTTAAAGTGGTAATATATTAGCCGCCACAATGCTGACGATTAAAACCGATTTTACGCTGAATCAGACTGAAAGATCAGAAGACGCTCAAAATCTTCCAAATATATATTTCCTTTTGTAAAATTTTTGTTTGGTAAAATTTTGCTGCTGCAGATTTTTTTTACTCCCCTTTTATAAAAACAGAGCGAACATAAAAAAAAAATAAAGGTTTTACTGGGACAATGTTTATGCAGCCACTTAATCACTTCACCTGCCTGCAGTGCCTATAAAGAGATGCTGCGTGGCATCGTGTCAGCAGAGCTCACATGTAAATAGCTCGTTTTATGTGGCTGACATGTAAATGCCACCGCAGCAGCAGAGAAAAAAGCACGGCGGGATAGATGGTGATGAGCATCCCTTTGTCCTTTCCCTGCCTGACAGATGAGATCCTGCTTAAACAGCAACAGACAACTGCATCCTGTTCCCCCCCCCCTCCTTTAAGATGATGATTCACATTAAATTGCCTCCTGGAGGGGGAAACATGGAAAACAAAACTGCCCTCTGCAAATAAATGTCTGAATTAGATAAAGGCTATAAAAGCTGCGGGGTGACATGATGGCACATTTACACACGGAAGTAAATTTAATGACGCCATCTGAGAAGCGGACCAGAAGAGGCTCTGCTGATTGTTTGTTTTCTCCAACAGCGCAAAGCGAAACGTGTTTCAGGGAACGTGACTGGGAGGCAGCCACGCTTCACTTTGTCACATGCGCCATCAGACCCGAGCAGGCATCGCTCCGAGGCGGGACGAGTCGCTCCACCTGTTGTATATCTGCTCGGGTGGAGCGGCGCAGAGGCAGATAAGGAGGTGGGTGAACCATGAACTCTGCCTTTCAAGCTTGACCTGAAGGAAGAAAAGTCCGATCCATTCACGTTTGTTTCTACGTCCTTGAGATTTCAAACATGTGGCCTGTTAATTATGGCCTGCATAATACTCTCAGGTCCTTGTAGCTCTCTGATGGATGAGATTCCCTGATCAGAATGAAGACGCATTGTTGGCTTATTTTTTTGTAGAATATGTGTTAATTAAAAATAATCTTTGTTCCCTTTATGTTCAAATTATGGCGACCAGACAGAGGCCCGTCTTCCTCCAAGGCCAGTGTTCTTGTCCTCAACCACTCCTCCATGTTTTATAAACTTGCTGACTGAAAAAACACAAGTGAAAACAAGCCGCAGCTCCCGCCTTGGGAGAGGAATAATCGACGACCTTGATGGAATCGGACACTTTGGCCATTCAAGTCCCCTGCAAGACAAAGAGCAGGGCTCCTCTCAATAACCTAAAAGGCTGCACACACATGCAAGCTCTTCTTTAATGATGATGGGAAAAACAGAACCCCATCCTTCAAAGAAGTCACTGAGATTCATGGTTGAGTTGATGGACAGAAGCACATTATTCATTGAGTCCTTTTCTCCGGCTGCACATTTCAAGTATAGGTCTGCAATACATGCATTAAATTATTTTGTCACATTACGACAACAAAACATTTATGACTTTTAATGGGATTTTATGTTATAGACCGACACAAAGTCACTCAGTCAGACCGTAATCAGATTAGTTGTGAGGATTAATTTTTGTGTTAGATTCTCAGTTATTATTTATACTTTATATGAATATGCTATAATCCAAACCATTCCACCCCACATATGGGTGCATGTCGAACATTTGCAGCGTTTAACGGGTCTCCCTCCAGGTACGCCCTCTATTTGGCTCCATTTTCTCTTTTTAACGATTCTTCATCATTCAGAAAATATTGTAATAAGTGGAAATGTGGCACAGTGGGTAGAACAGGCTCCCCACGTACAGAGACAACCTCTTAATGCAGCTATCTTGGGTTCAATTCCCCGTTTGCTACACATATTCCTCCCTCTCTCTCTGAAAACTGCAAATATTATTAAGAGCCTCATAAAAATGTTGTGATTTTCCTGCTAAAGCATCAGAACGTGTCTCCATGGAAGGTTTCAGTTTCTCTATCCTCAATTCTCTAAACAGTGTTCTTTTTCAATTCAGCCATTTTTTTTCAGCCTCTAACTGCTTCGCTCATCAAGCAAAGTCTTGTAAAAACGTCAGCCGCCGTGGCTCTTGTTGCGCATAAGCTACTGGACTGTATGCTGAAATTTAAGAGGAGTAATGAGACCTGTTAGCTACTTTTTAAATGTGAAAAGGACAGGAAATCCTATCAGTGAAAATATAGGACAGTAATACAGCCCTCTTGTGACATTTTTGGTTTCCTAATTTAGCTCGCTTAATTTAGAAAGCTCTTCAGGCTGTGAGGGTCCCCGGGGCTTTAAGTAGAAGTGTTTCTCTGGGAGGTGCCATGTTAAAGGTCTTTGGCTCTGGTGTAGACTGGAAACCTTTCAGATCACCAAAACATTGGAGAAATATATGGATTTCTTTTATTTTTTTTAAGATTGTTTGTGGTAAAGTGAATGGAAAAAATCTATTTGTTTCACTCACACATATCATTTGTAATGTATAATGTTCAGGAAGTTTTTTCCACAATGTTTAGGAATGTAATTGTGGGAATCTTTGTACCAGACCTCCTGAGGTATATTTGAGAGGGTTACTGATGTTGGACGTTCAACTGTTGACGTTTTTTTTTTGGCACTGTTAAGCTAAGCTGAAGACCAAATGAAGTTTGGAGGTCTGCAACTACTGACTGTGCAAAATATCTGAGACTTTTGGAAACTGTGCAGCTCATCGTCTGCAGATCCGCCCCTGTGGTTCCAGATTATATAAACCATCTAGAACCGGGTTCTCAATCTCTTTTCACTGGAGAGATTTTAGACACAGCCCTTATCCAGCGTACTTGAATGAAATGACTGAAATTCCTCCTGGAATTAAGTTCAGACTTTTGCTAATTACCTCTTTATTTGAGTTAAGTTTAAGCAGATACACATCTAAAAGGACACGAACCCCAAACACACTGTGGACTGAGGCAACTGATCTAGAAGGCTCAGGCTGTCTTTTAGTGAGGTCAGCTGGGAAGGGCAGGAGTCCTTCATGCTTTAGAGGTTTTCAGTATCTGCAGAGCTGTGAGCTTCACTAAAGAGGCAGTTGACTTATTTTAATCGGTTGTGTTGGGAAGGGAAGTATTTAAAGCATACAGGGCACTGGCCTTTAAAGGCTAGAACTGGGAACCAGTGTTATAAACTATTATTAAGTCCACCTTGACGTTTCTGTTATACTACGTTTTTTTTTTTACTCTATCTCTGCTTTCATTACAGTCCTCAACTCCTTCACTCTCACTCGGGTAGAAAGAAAATGCCTCCCCCTCATGAACACCCCACCACCTCTTATCCGTGCAAAATAGACTGGATGCTTGTGCTCGCCAAAGTGCCTGCAGAAAGGCTTTCACCGTGCTCTACCAGCAGTAAAAGGGAGGCAGAGCAGGGGGAAAAAAAAAACAGGGACCAATTTGCTCCATGTGTCTCGTTTCAGGAAATTGCCTTTTAGAAGGGCAGCAGGTCTTTCTTGCACAGAAGTGAAGAGTGGTAAACCTTGACCTACGGTCCGCTTGTTTGTTTGGGAATATCCTGTGTGTGGGAGTATGTATGTGCTTGTTATGTTATTAAAAATCCAGTTCCAGACATTGAAAAGATAATATCTCCAGATATTTCTAATGCCGCGGGATGTTGCATATGGCATCTGCTCATTTTCCTCCCCTGAAGTCATTCTGTAGCACAGAATAATGCTGTTTTTCAGAGCCTCTTTTTGTTTTCAGCTTGTACTTTGTTCTTGTTTTCTTTTTTTTCTACACCGTTCTTGTTATAGTGCCTGAAGGCCTGCAAGGAACAAAGGATGAAAGAAGAGAGAAGATGGGTAAAAAAAACAGCGATTAGCTAATTGTGACGGATCTCCCTCACACTATTATTTCGTCCCAGTGCCTGTTCAGATAAAGACTTAATTCCTCTAATGTGAGGTATTCGTAACGCCGGCTTTGTTGGCAGCTGGCTGGCATTTTGCTGCTCCGAGGAGTCTCTGTCAGCCTGGTGCTCTCCATCACTATCATCCATGCCAGGCAGGCCCCAGCGCCCCGGCAGAGGCTCGGCCCTCTGGGATGGCATCAGGGGCTTGTGTGTGACTCTGTAACCATGTTTGTTAGTCCTCTCATTGTCACTGTAAACAGCTCTCTTTTTGTCCTCCCACAAGAGACCGCGATGTGTGTGGGGTTTTTTTTACTGCTCATTACAGCTGCAGCTTGGATGCAGTCACGTCTTTCTGTGCTTTATTCGCAGAGTAAAAATATTCATCCTTTGTGCTATATTTTTTGAAAAGTGGTGTGTCAGAACATATTGACCCTAGAAAAGCCTCACAAGTTTTAAATCGGTACCTATGTCGATTTCATTATTTGTTTTTTGTAACATTTTGACAAAAAGGTCGACATCATTATCATAGAAATTCTGAATCAAGTCAAAATAGCCAAAAATCTGTAAAGTTATAATATTTGCTAATGAAAATATATATTTAACTTACCAGATCGTAACTGGTTACTTAAAGACAAATGTGAGAATATGGATTTAAAATTTTGTGGATATATATTTTAGTAAATACTTGCAGTGTGCCAACAGCATCTCCAGTTTGCATACTGTAAAAATGTCAAGAAGTCAAATGCCGGGTATGACTTGGTGTTTGGTCCCAAACAATTCACTTTAATCACCATAGACACACGAGATGTGTAAAGTGCACTGAATGGCTTTTAATTAATAAGGTGATAATTAGTTCATGTATTGTCCATGTTACCATTTTTGTTTATTTACTTTTCATTTATTTGTCTCTTAATTTGTTTTAAATGCTTTTTTTTAGATTGATTTGCCGTTTCTGTTGTAGGTTTTATGTATCATCTCATTATTTTAAATTGACTCGTTTAATGTTCAAACATTCATGAGCGTATTGGAACAAGACACAGACTATTTGTGCATCAGAGTGTATTGTGATGGATCATTGATTCTCCCATTTTCAGCCTCTCAGTCTTCATTAAGGAAGCACTGATCTACCTGGCATCGTTCACCTATTTCGGCGCCGTGTCTTTGCCTCTCGGTTTGCACAGTCCAGGAAGAGTGTCGTTAGAGACCAAGACACGTAATGATTCAAGTCTCACAGTTTCAAACCCTTTTGTATCCTTCAGGTCGACTCTCAGAAATATAAGGCAGAGAGAAAAAATAGGACTAACTCTCTAGACAATAAAAACAAAACATACTCAATGCTCATGGGTTTCTGATCCTGATTTTTTTGTAGGTAGCTTTATATTTCCCTTTACTACTGTGCTACAAATGCCAGCATTCAGAAATCTATCTAATTCATCGACAGCCGCAGTATTTTCCATCCTGTTGTTAACCTGTCTCTCTCTCTCGTCTGCTTAACCCACTGCTGTATTTCTTTTTCTGCAGCTCTGACCGCTGCAGAGACACAAATGTTCGGGAACAACATGTACTTAAAAACAAAAATCCTAGGTGATTTATTGTTATATTTCCACGAGTTTTCATCATATTTAAATGGGTTTTTTTCCACATTTCTTTAAAGTCTAATGTGTGTTTAATAGATTTTTTATGGTGTACTGTACGTTCCACAAAGCACACATTTTAAAATGTTTTTGCCCCTGCTTTGTCACTTTAAAAAGTCCTGCTGTATTGCATTTCATTTGAGGAAAATATTAGCTTTCGCCATCCTGAGTTTTATCTCGAATCTTCCTTTCTCAATTCTGTTTTTTCCCCAAAGGAAATTAACTGACAGATTCCTCCTGACAGACAGCTGTTCCTCCCACAGCAGGTCTTCTTCATAACCTGCAACAGCACCCCCAGCCCGACTCAGGCACACACACACACACACGCACACCCACACGAATATATACACACTATTCTGAGTTACTCCCTCCCAGGAGAATAAATCTGCAATCAACTGGGCCTATAAATAGCTGCGGCACACTTCAGCGCAGCCGCGGCCCCCCTGCCCCTCTTAAAGAGCTGCGCACACACACAGGCGGGCTTCACTAATCCATTGCGGGTCAACCAGCCTCTCTTTTGCTACACTGCCGCCCCTCCTGTTGTTGTTATGGGCTAATATTTCTGTGTGCAAACACATTAACACGAGCTAATTAAAGTAATTTGTCTTTTCACGTATCTTCACATTACTTCTAATAGCTTTCAGGCAATTACAAGCGAGAACCAGTGGCTATATTAGCCATTCCATCTGAATCTACTTAAACCCTCAGAGACGGCCACTAGCACAACGCTAGAGTACTACTAGTTAACGGTAGCCAGGGCTAATAACCTCATTAGTCAGCAGGCCTAATGAGATGTGTTATTTAAGTAGCTACTTTGTCAGGGGAAGTATCGTTCAGCTGGAGCTAGCCCACAATGGAAAGGCGTGTTTTTCTTAATCAGTCTCACCAATGATTATGGTTTTGTGGTAGAAAAAAGATGCAGAAATAGATTTTATAACATGCAACAAAATCTGACTTTAGATATTACTGAGTGAAAAAAAAAAGTTTATGAAGTGGATATGCAGACCTGTGGAGTGCTACAAGTAGCCTTGTGTTATTTTGGGGGATTTTATGGAATGAAAGTTATGCATTATGAAACAACAAACATCAAACGACCAGCTCTCTCCGAAAAATGTTCTGCACGACTGTAAGTTATAAGCCTGGCATTAGTTTTGGACTGCAGTCAAGGAGTGCAGCCGCTGGGATTGAGTCCCAGCGTTTCCACAAAAAGTCAGGGTCCAGTTTTTTAATGGAAGTCTAGATTCCTCTGGGAGCTTTTTTTTTTTTTTTATCCCCAAAAAATGGTGTTTAGAATTTGGGCAACTTTTTGTTGAGAAGCTGAACTATCCTAATTGAAATTCTGAAGTCTAAGATTCTAGTTTTTTGGTCATTTTCACAAGCAGAGCAGTGGTTTCAGAAGCACTCTGTCAGATAACTTCTCTGTACTTTGACCTTATTGCTGTCTCACCAACAATTATTTACACAGGGGACAAGAAATGCAAAATGGTTAGTTTGCATTTTTAACTGTCCATATAATCCTATATTAACAACTTGTATGATTTGCATGACTAACATCAGAAAAACACAGGCCTCCATGTGGATCTACAATCACAAAAACAATCCAACATTCCCAATCCTGCATGTTTCATAACAGTCAGAGGTTGAAGCCTTCTTGTTGCCTGCTGAGAGTCTTGCTCTCTCTTGCTTTCCTGACTAAATTAAATGCAGACATGTGCCAACATGTTGTAGGGAAGTTTCAGTTTTAGCCAGCATATTGATACTGAAAATAACAAGCACTGAGACTTCCTCACTGAGGAAACGCTGAGCGTTGCTTCATGTTGCGTTTTAAATAACTCAGTTCAGGTTAGACCACAGCATTTAGAGTATTTTTGATTTTGAACAGAGATCATATATCGCTTTCTGGATTCTGTTATAGAAGAAAAAAAAACAAGTTTATGCGAGGGAAAGACGTGAATCGGACGCTTTTGAATAGCTTTGGTGTATGGCCTTATTTTCTTATATCCATAATGCTTTGCACAGCACAGGGAGGCACCCATTCCCATTTAATTGACTGCACGTGCAAATACGCAATAGAAAAATCAATGGTCCTGCTCGCAGATATTGGATGCTAAGTGTTTGAAGAACACCGAAATATTAGTTTTACAGATGACCAGCTGGGTATTTGTCGTGTTAAAAATTAGCTAAAGGTTAAGAGCAAATGATTTTATGTGTAGATGGGGACAGTCTTGTAATTCCTCCATTTTCTGTTGGATATAAAACTATTACCTGGACCAGAGGACCTAGGTCCCATTTTCACTCTTTAATGTGTTTCACTCCTGGAGAGAAAAAAAAAATAAATCAAAACCTGTCAAAACTGGAATAGGCAGATCAGAGTGGGACCTCAAAAACCCGACAGACTGGCGACCTGTCCAGGGTGTATCCCGCCTCTCGTCCGGAACGTAGCTGGAGATGGGAACCAGCAACCTTGCTGACCCCATTAGGGACAAGGGTGAACAGAAAATGGATGGATGGATGGATAGTCTTGATCTGGTGGAATCAGCATGCAGAAAGTGTCCTTACATGTTCAGTTCTCCTAAAGGTCAAAGAGCGAAATAAAACTGTCAGGCAAATAAGTGGGGAAAAAAAAAATCCAAGTCGATACCGAAAGGGTGTGTGGGGTAGTGGAGGCGGGAGGTGAGCTAAGAAAAGGTCAGTGTGACATATTGATGAACCTTGTCAATTACCAGTCTCCCCGAGTTAAAACAAGAGCTTTTTTTTTTTAATTGATCAATCAACTTGTAACACAATCGGTGATTATCGTTTTTGTCTGCAGGTGCTTTTGTGTGAGCAGGTAGATGTGTGTGACATTCAGCTTGTGGGTGTGTGTGGCTACTGCTAGCAGACCCCTGACCTTTCCATGTACTGATAGTGTCCCCAGGGAGCGAGGGATGGAGGCACGAAGGCTGAGCCAGGAGGAGTTGGTGGGAGGGAGGGGAGCTTTGTTTTTCCAGAGCCGGCCTTCATGTCACCAGAGCTTTGATGAAGCAGCAAGCTGTTTTTATTTTTTTTAATAGCTTGAAAATGCACGCTCATGACCGGGTTGTTATTGATGCTCCAACGTCAAAACTTAATTACAGATTCTGTGTGTGTGTGTGTGTGGGTGCGTGTGTGTGTGTGTGTGCCACAGCAGAAAATTATGAGTTCAAGTCTTTTGTTCTTTCATTTTGGGATTTTTAGCCACACAGAAGCGTCACGGCGGTGGTGACAGAGCCGTATGCGTGCGCTTAGTTCAGGAAAAGGGGGGGGAAAAAATCCCCATGTGAACCAACACAGTGAAATCAGTCTAGTGTTGATGCCAGATTTAATTGTCGGGGGCAAAGGAGAGTGTAAACTGAACGCCTGGCAGAAAATGAGCGCTAGTGTTACCAGGCTGCACGACGTATTAGTGGAGAAGCTGGGAGGAGATGTTAAAGGTGGGGTTTTTTTCTTTCGTTTTTTTAACTGTGCTTCCGACCCACAAATCACATCGCCACACCCCCACCACCCGAATCCACTCCCTCTCCTCCCCCATCACACGCGCGCCATTTGCTCATCCATCACCATCACCTCCCGCTCCCCTCTCTCCTCCGTCTTCCATCTCTCCACCCATCCAATTTAGTCCTCACTCATTTCTCTCTCCTCCGCAGAGCGACGTGCTTTTGTCCTCTGTCTCAACCCTTTCCCCCTCGTTCACCTGCCTTCTCCCCTCCGCCGTTTTCTGATCGCAAAACTCAAGTCGTCTGTTGTCGGACAGGCCGATAAATGACAGCTCCTTTTGTGTGGATTTTTTTTTTTTTGTCGGCATGAATTCAGTCTTTCATTTTGGTCTTTGAAGCAAAGTAGAGATTCAATGAAATTTGTTGATTCTTTTTTTGTATTTTACAGACTAAACTGAATTGGACAGTACTAGTTTGAACTTCATTTAACCTAGGAGACACAAAAAAAACTTTAACTTTGTGGTTAACGTCAAAAAAAATGCAGAGGTCCAACAGAAAATAACACATAATTGTACAGCGAAAGAAAAGAACTTGTGGTTTCTAAAATGTGTGGTATCCATTTGTCTGAGTCGAGACTTTTTGGAAGCAGCTCTGCCATCTTCCCATCTGTGCAGACTGAAATTGTTCCCCGTTCTTATACAAAATACCCAAAGCTCAATCAGGATGCATTGCCTGTCAATACCCGTTTTCAATTTCTGCCACAAATTCATTTGGATTTGGGTCTAGACTTTGACTTGGCCATTCCAATGCATGATTACCCTTCGATTCAAACCGTTTCTTTGTAAATCTGGCTGTGTGTTTAAGGTTGTAGTCGTGCTGGACTTTTAGCCTCTGCCCCACTCACTTACAGTCTATGAGGTTTCAGCTCCATCAATACTCCAGTTACCTCTGCCCGGCTTCCCTTTCCCTGCTGAACAAAGTACCGCCACAGCATGATGCTGTCACCTCCATGTTTTAAGGGGTTTGCGTTTTACATTTAGACCAGAAGATTTTAAAGAAGACTTCTTGTAGCTTTCTGGAGCAAAAATGGTTTTATTCTTTCCCTCTTTTATAAATGGAAGGTAGGATTGTTCGCAAATAAAACACATCACATCAAATTACTGATTTGAGGTTTCGGGCTTCTGCCTCAGAGTTAATTGGGACTGATTGACATATTTTTTCCAATGGGCTTGACCAAAAGGTTTGAAAAAAATTATTTTCCTTCCACTTCAAAATATGAGCCTTCACACAAAAAAAAAAATGTAATAATTAGCTTTTAACGTGAAAACAATTTGGAGACATTTAAGGACTGTGAATGTTTTCAAGAACCTGACTACACTTTCTAAACTAAATTAATTAGTGTTACGACTGGCTCAAGGTCATAACAAAAACGGGAGACCATGCAGTGGTTAAAGTGCTTAACAAAGAATATTTATTAACAAAAACAACAATGGATTGTGAATGTCGGTATCAGTGGTGTAATGCAAATGCTTGGATGTGGTGTATGAGTGCATATGGAAGTGTTGAAGTGCAAAAACAAAGACAAACTCAAATGTGCAGAAGGAGGGGAGCTGAGGCCTGGCACCAAAACACAACAAGCGTCAAGTGGCAGAGTGGACGCCGAAGGCGACCCAGAAGGTGAAGACGGCCAGGTTTAAATGATCTGTGCTCCAAATGAACAAATCAGCAGCACCTGTAAAGGGGAGGAGCACAAAGACACACAGCAAGGCACCTGCAACTCAGCCCATAAGGCCCAGGGCCGTAACACCCCCACCCTTAAGAAAAGGGCCCCAAAGGGGAACCTTTAAAAACTCAAAACAAATATTAATTTAAAAATGTTTGGGCTGGTAGTACATTACCAAAATTTTGAGTTCAGGATGACAGCCGTCACATCGTCAGCCTCCATGTCCCACAGCCATAAGTCGCTGTGCCCATCATGTTGGTTACTGGTTATGAAGACTGGTAAAGAATAGTGCAGCAGCTGAAACAGGACACGTTCTTACTGCTTCAACACCCTCAAGGTACTTCAAGAGGAAAAAAAAACACTACTGAACACAGACCTGACACACAAGTGACCTACCACAGGTTCACAGCCAAATCAAAATGGATTCACCCAGTTACCACTTGCCAAAACAATAACCAGCAATCCAACCAGATATGAACTGGTATTACCCAACACAAAAGGTCACAGCAACAAGTGGTCCACTACCACCAAACATTGCTACACAAGTCAGGTAAGCAAATGTGACCGACAATATGGAGATCGATACCCACATCACCCTTAGCATGGTCCAGCACCATACTCAAAGTTACTGCTGTCTCACAGCCAGCAACACCAAAAGAGTGTCAAACCAAAGTGAGCCGACATCTCCACAACACCAAAGGGTAACGTCACTGCTTAACCAAGTGTTCAAGATTCTCCTCATCACATATAACCAAAACAGGGAGAGCCACACCCACAACAACCCCAGCATGGTCCACTACCACACTCTCATGGGATTCCAACAAAACGTGGGACAACTCCTCCACCAGAACAGTCATTACACAACCAGACTCGAAGCACACTTTTTCCTTCCACTGAACTAGTCCGTTTGCTGCCCACCAGACAAATCAGTGACATTCGCCATTAGAGACGGAGACGAGTTTTGACAAAGCTTACACACACCAACCTCAAACAGATTTAAAATTTCGAAAAGTGCTGATCACATTCCTATGTGACACGCAAGTGAACATCATAATGCTCTGCCATCATTATAACAGTTCTTAACACATCTCCAAGACATTTAACCATTAAAAGCCTCAAGTTTATAACGACGGACAAATGACAATTTAATGCACAATAAAAGCTCAAAGCGACAACCCACAGTGTGTCCCCGCTAACTGCCGAGCGAAGAAGCTTCCAAACTCATCCCTAGTCTTCGGGAGGCGTAGCGATGGGTTATTATGCATTTAAAAACCAGTGGAACGATAAGGGCAACCAGCAGGCTGTCACCCCATCGAAACCACGGAATGCTCCCGAGCCGATGAAGGGAAAGGGGATAGGGAAGCTCTACCCGCCGTACCTCCACACTAGGAAACAATGCGGTGAAACCCCTGTTGGGAAACGCCGCCAAAACCTGCAAGGGGACACCTGCCCAAAAATGTTTCACTAATGCACATTAAAAACTTGACACTTACCTATATCGCTAAAAATCACAGCCACGGAACAAGCATCCCACTCCAAAAATCACAAACAAAGCACTGCACGCTAAACGAACCACCTGCATATCCCCCAAGAGCGCACAAGTCCAAATAAGGACAATTACGTCACGGGCTTCCACCGTCACCGAGTAAAAGCACAGAAATGGCGTCTCAGTCCCGGACGAGCCCCCAATTGTTACGACTGGCTCAAGGTCATAACAAAAACGGGAGACCATGCAGTGGTTAAAGTGCTTAACAAAGAATATTTATGAACAAAAACAACAATGGATTGTGAATGTCGGTATCAGTGGTGTAATGCAAATGCTTGGATGTGGTGTATGAGTGCATATGGAAGTGTTGAAGTGCAAAAACAAAGACAAACTCAAATGTGCAGAAGGAGGGGAGCTGAGGCCTGGCACCAAAACACAACAAGCGTCAAGTGGCAGAGTGGACGCCAAAGGCGACCCAGAAGGTGAAGACGGCCAGGTTTAAATGATCTGTGCTCCAAATGAACAAATCAGCAGCACCTGTAAAGGGGAGGAGCACAAAGACACACAGCAAGGCACCTGCAACTCAGCCCATAAGGCCCAGGGCCGTAACATTAGTTTGGATGAACAAAGGATGTAGTTGCTCTGAACTTCCAACACTTATTCAATCTGATTGTATTTATTTGGATGCAAATTATTCACCTCGAGATACATTTGGACCGCTAAAACGTTGTATGACATGAACTGATATTTTCAATCTCATCCTGAGTTGGAAGTGAGAGATATACCTGCTGTAAAATAAACCATCGACTACGCTTCACCATCTGTCTAACCTTAAACCCGATACTCCTGAAAAACCTTTTGTCTCTTTCTCTCCCCCTGTCCTGACGCACACGCACACACACCTATTACACACACCTATCACACACCCTGAACTATTCCCACCTTTTGGCCTGTTTTTCAGTTTTTTCCAGTTTCAGTGTGAGCCGTGACACTCAAACTCCGAATTAAATAGCATTAGTTATGACTGCAGGGTACGGCAATCTGCCCTCAGCCTATCATGTTCGTGCCATTCTTACAACAAACCCACGCTTTAATATTATACCTACCACCCCCACCCCCCACCCTGCCCACACCCCACCCGCCTGCTGGGTCCCCAGGCTCTCTTTACCACTCATTAACCCTGTCACGTTTATGGTATGAATTAAATGATTCTAGCGATGCAGCCCCATGCACAGCCAGACCTTATCCCCCTTCTTCACCCTGTTCTCCCCTCCCCCTCAATCTCTCCACGCCTTCCTCCTTCGCCGCGGCTCCAGGCTGGAGGCGCAGCTCGAGGCGCTGCACTGCGCCCTCATTATTGCAGGCCTGGTGGTCTGCTCAGCACACTGTTGTTTCAGCATGTCCAAGTGTGTCAGGTGTGCATGCGTCCGTCAGCATGGGGATGGTTGATGTTTTAATGTCTGGGTGGAAGCGGCGCCCTAACAGAGGTTTTTTTTTTTTTTTTTTTTTGTGCACTGAGCTGGAAAAGATGGTCGAACGTGCGAGAGCTTTATTTGTTTTCATTCAAATATCTGACGTCTGGCGTTTTAAATCATTAAAATGATTCAAAGCATGGATTTGCATTTAAGTCGATGAATAATTTTTCTAGAAGTAAACAAATGAAGATCTAACATCTGTCTTAGCAACAGAAAAAGCAAGGATGTCTCTTTGCATCCATATTGGAATATCTAGATAATTTAGAAATTAGGCTCATCAGATTTCTCTCTGCTGCTTCAGTTTTAAATTAATGTCGGCGGTTTCAGTGCCATTCATATCGCACATAGATTCATTAAATGTGATATAATTGCAGTGTTTATTTCTATTAACATGTATCATTTGAAAATGTTTGCGTTCCTCTGAATTGTTCTCTAAAATGTTTGATGCAACGCTCGGTGAACAGTCAGCACATTGTTTGGGCTTCATGTTGGATATCGGTGACAGACTTCCTCATGCTGAAATTATAACATGGCACTCACAAAGCATTTTAGTACCTAAACTGATATTTTATTTCTGTTCTTAAATAGTGTAATTTTTTTTTTAATGATGTGTAAGCTATAATTATCAAACCCAACAGAAGCAGCTAAGACCTGACATTTTTTCTTTTGAGTTACAATAAAATTTAGTTTTTATGGATATTCTGATTTTTATTTTATTTTTTTTTGGTCTATGTATATTTGTGTATCTAGAAACAATCATGGCTTTGAGGTTATAGTTTAAAATTGTCTGTTATATTCCTTTTGTTGTGGTGTACATTTTTCTGTGTGTTGTGATTATTTTCGTTGTGTTCATTCTGCACATACACGGTTTAGGTTTTAAGTTGTGTACAAATCAAAACTTCCTGTAGGAAACACACATTCAATGAGCAGCATCCACTCTGTCACAAAATAACAAATGATCCTTTTAAATTAGGATCTAAACTTAAAATATGTTTGAAAATCTTTGTTTAAGATGTAATTTATCATTGTACGCAGAGAATAATATAGACACTTTGATGTTGTTCAACCTGAGTAGTGAAATTACTGCTTTCATATCTTTTAAGTTTATGTATTATGGTGATGATTGAATTTCTTATCTAATAATTGAACTGAAGTAATCTCTTTACCAACACTATGTCCTGAGGAAGATCAGTTCTTCTGATGACAGTGCAACACAGTAGTTATAGTTTTTGTTTTTTGTTCTGCAAGAGTCTTTAAAAGCCAAAGGAGGAGGTTTGGGTTCTTCTTATTCAAGCACAAGGATTAGTGTGACATGGATGATTGAGAATTTAAGCCATCATCCATTTTCTACAGATCTCTCTTCACCTTTCAGTCCAGTCCTTTTTTGGTATGAATATGTGATTGCGGTATGAGCTCGTATCATTTTTTTTCTTCCTTTCGTGGCAGAAAAAGGGCTTGAGTCCATTTACTCTTTTTTTTTCTTTCTGGCAGAAAATTGTGCACAGACTGCTGGGAAGATCTTTAAGTCAAAACCTTTTGGCTCCATCTTTTGCAAGTCAAAAGATGGAACCAAACAGAATCCTAAACTAATCTGACGTTGGTAGCATCTGAGTTTCTTGTCTTTGTGACACTTTGCTCAACTTAGGCTGCAGCTGCTCATTAACACTTAATTACCTTTTTCAGGCCTTCTCTTAGCAACCGTCTGTATGTTATGTGTAAATGCAGGAAGACGTGACCCTCTCTCTCTTATTGCCGTGGCAGCACCTGTACACGTGTTCATAGGAATGACTCTAATATGCTCGTAAACTGAAATCACCCTCTAAGAGTCAACACAAAGGAAGAGTTTTGTGTGTGTGTGTGAAGGAGCCTCATCAGCTGAGTCATCCTGTTGTTATCTGTTTGTGGCTTTAAACTAACACACACAGCTCCTTGATTTCACTCTGATTGCACTTGTCTGTTTGTTTTTGCGTGTTGCAGGTCGAGGACACGTCAAATGTACGCATTATGACTCAGAGAGAACCAGTTGGTTTTCTGAGTGCTTATTATGCACAAAAATGTTCTGAATCCCATCTTTTTTTATGGTTTTTAATGAAGAATTGTGGTTGAAAGCAGCTTTATGAGATAGAAATATGAAACATAAAGACAATTCCTATAAACATAAATAACTTTTGATGAGTTATTTAATGGAATGTTGGTACTTATTATAAACTAGAGCCAGTTTCACTTATTAGAATTTAAACTAGCTAACATGGTCCGATGAGATGCCACTTCCTCATATTTTTGCTAGACCTTTTTGCGGCAGCTTGGAGCTTTTGGAAATGTCTCAAAATTCAGCAGCGAGAACCACAGAGCGACACCACCCATTTACACCACTGCTACAGAACCAAATGCAAATGCTACTCAAAAATCACAGCAATGAGTCATCACTCATCTCGGGATGCTGGATCATTAAACCTGAAAGTGAAGACATGAACAACTGTCTGATTAATCTGGCTGATAAATATCAGAGCTATGAGATCAAATATCCAATGGTCTGCTGATCCTTCAATGTGAAACCAAATGATGCAGTGATGGTAAAGGTAGCGTACATCATGAAGCAATTCCACACCCTTGGTCCCAATAGGCATGCACTATTTGTTCAAAATAATTTCTTTACGTTTAGACCCAATGAGTGTATTTTCCAAGTTTCGGACATAATTCTGGTTGGATATAATTTTGACAACATTAGCAGAAGTTCTCTAGATTTTCTATAGGCATGATATGAGGTCTTGGAAGGGCCAATGAAGAAGCCTAATGTTGGTCTGTTTTCTTTATTCCAAAACCATTTTCATCATTTTCCTGTTGGAACAACAAATTTTGTCCAAGTTTCAACCATTTGATCCTCATGTTAATGTCGGGAACAATCTAACCCCTGGAGCAACAACAAAAACGCCAAATATCCACTAAAGCAAAATGTCATGCCCAAACACACATATTGTCATTGAGGTCAAATAGATCACTCTTTGTTTTGTGTAAAAGGAGTAGCTAAAAAGCATAGCAACTGTCTAGCATGGTGATGGCACCATGTTCCTGTGTGAAACAGGTGAACTCCAAAACGTGCATGGAATAGTGAAGAAGCAGGACTTCATCCAAGGATTTCAGCTGCACCTCAAATCTGTATGATTAAAAGAAAACAGGAGTATTTTTCTCCAGATCCTTTCATTTCTGTAACTGAGGCTTTTCTCAAAACCTTCAGGCTTCCTTCACTTTGCAAAGTGAGCCCTCCAGGCCGTTACCTCTAGTTAAAGAAAAAATGTATAATCACACCACATATTTGCTTTTTGATTTATATCAAGGTCAACATCTGTCAAGAAGACTGTAACATAATACCACTTTGTGAGGGGTTTTTTTTTTATTAAAATAGGTTTGAAATAATGATTTCTGCAATATTTTTGAGGTTTGTGGTGAAACTGAGAGTTGAGTCAATGTTGGCAGATAATCTGGTGTTCGCGGATCGAGTGATTTAACCCCAGCCAATTGGCTGTTCTAACACGCTCGTGTTTTTCCAGTTTCTTAACGAAACATGAAGTTCAGGGTGGAGTTTCCATAGTGGGAAATACTCATTTATCTCTCCAAAACTGGATAAACATGCAGGCGATTAATTGGATGGCGCCAGCTGCAATCATGAGAAACAAGTTCTTGACTGAAAAATAGGACACAAGCAAGAATGCTAACAGACCTGGAGGTAGAGTAGCAGTTGAGTGAAAATTTATCCAATAAAGGTTTCCTCAAAACAAGAACTGATTTTTATTCTGTGACAGATGTCACATTTTCTGCCACTCTCAGTATTTACAGATTATATTGCGAATGAGGATTGCAGTTTACATGCATATGCGTGTTCAGCATGTGACTGTGTGCCTGCCTGTTTACTTTATGCAGCAGCCGTTGGCAGCTCACTCTCCTCCAAAGCTCTCCTCCCAACTTTAATTAACTACAAACACACACTCTCTCACACACATTCCCCCTGAGAGTACAGGGGAGCGAAGGGCAGCAGGGAAGGAAAACAAAAATATTTCTCTGACTGAAAAAAGGGAACCTGCTTCCAGTAAAGTGAGAAAAAAAATATGTGAAAGGTTGCGTGTGTGTGTGTTTAAGTTGGTATGACTTGTAGGATGCAGTGAGTCACCGTCCTCCTGCGTCATCTCCAACAAAGATGGAAGGATGCACAAAGACGAAAGGAAAAAATTATTTTTTATATATATTTTTTTCGCTCAGATGCACGCACTCGCACGTCGGTGTTGTTTCAGAAAACAGTCGGGCGTGTGGAGGGAGCACACGTGATTCACCGAGGCTGCATTTATGTGGGATTATTCACTGAGCGTGCACGGTGGGCGTGTTTGTGCACCGCTGCAGCGATCAGGACGAGCGTCCTTCATCTGCCAGATGTCCCCTTTAACCGAATGCGCTGGAGAAGTCCACAAATGAGCAGCAATTTTTTGGGTGGAATGAAATAAAAGGAGATGAGAGGCGAGATGACAGATGGTGAATATCCCAGAGCTCGACGAGCTCAAGTTGAAGCCCTTCCACTGTATGAAATCAGCGCTGCAATACTTTGATAATCACTGCAGCATGTTAGAAAACTAAACTCGACTTCTGTGGGGAGTAGAACATAACTCAGCCTGTTTAGTCTGTTTCAACTCAAAACACACTTGTTTTGGTTAACACTCAGACTGCGCTGGTATGTGAGCAGCAGCCAGTCTGTTCTTCATTGACTGAAGTTTTCTTTTAATCTAAAACTTGTTTATTTTATTATTTTTTTTTAAAAAATAAGAAGTTATACTGAGTAGGAAAAGTAGGGAATTTCATTTCAGTATTTTTCAGCTCTGAAAAATATGGAAACATATTTTTTCCTTCCTTCTCTACTTCCTTCCTTCCTTAACTTTTTCCCCGTCTCTCTTCCTTCCCGGCATATTTTATCTGTTCCTTCTATGTGTCTCTCATTTCTTTCTTGCCATCTGTTTGTTCTTTCTAATTTGTGCCCTACCCCAAGTTCCAAAAACACAGAAACGGTAAACCTTTGGTTCCTTTTTGGCGGCTTGAATTGTTGGCAAAAACATTTCGTAGCTCTGTAATGGAATATGGTGATAATTTTAAATCTGTTTGAAAATGCTAATGCCAATGATGAACAAGCGGTACATTGGAAATCAACAAAATCACTTATATATTTTATTCCAACTACATACAGGTTTGAAAGCTCTTTGGTTTGGTGGTTCCTCAGTACATCTTAATGCTCCCCAAACTAATATTCCCATATTTCTGCCTCTAAGCCTTTATGTTCACAAAATTGTTTGCACTGTAATGTTATAATAATAAGTGTAATAATATAAATCCAAAGACCCACTGACACAATTTCCTTGTCCAACTACTTTTACAAAAGAAGTATAAAAATATCAATGAACTCCAAATAATCTTTGTTTACGTTTCCTCTTGGATATTTTTGCTGGAAGCCGATTTGACTTTTTAAGCTCGATCTTTTATGCCCTTTGCTGTTTTGTTGCAAACCCATTCTGAGGACACCGGGTCAAGTTGGATGATAAATTGCATGAGATTAAAGACAATATGAATAGACTAAATTAAAACAAGCATTCATCATTTTCCAGGCACTTGTCATCCTGGAAAATGATAACCCTCTTTATCTTCTCAAACGAACCACTTCCCAAAAATAGGACGTGTTTAATTAAAAAAATAAACTTTTTTACATTGATAAATGTGTTCAGGCATCTGTTGAGAAAACTAATGATTTATTTTTGCATAAAGTGAAGGAGAATGGTAAATAATATGTCTCTGTTTTGAGACATCAAGAAATAATTGCTGCTTTTACAGTGCCACAGGCATTAAGGTTTTATCTGACCTTTTCTTTTTTTTTTTCTCTGTCCACTGTCAGCAACGCGCTAACAACATGAGGACGAGGTGTGGTCCAGTTTTCAGATAAAGCCTGTATTGTGGCCACTGGGGATATCACATGTGGTCAGAATCAGTCAATGTTGACTCACTATCAGCTCCAGACACCTGCGTCATGAATTTCCAGCTCCGTCAGTCATGTGTTCATCTAGAGAGGGAGAAGTAAACAAAGCCGAGCGCAAAGAGGAAGGATACATCAGAATAAAACAGGCACACCTGTCCAATGTTTTTCCCCCAACTGTGAGCGCTGTCTGTTTTGGGTTTTTTCCCAGCAACTCTTGGCAGAAACATGGTGAACAGTACCGACGCTCCTCCGCCTCCCCGTTTCTCTGTGGTTTGGAGATGTCACGTCTGGCTGGATCTGAAGTGCCTCTGTGTGGATATGATGGTTATCCTTCTCCACACACACACACACGCAGACGGGTTTCATCCTGTCTAAAGCTGCAGACTCTGCACCGTGTGGTTTGAATCTGCTTCTGGTCAGTTTGATCTGGATCTCTCTGCTCGCTCCACTGATTGTTCTACCTGCCACGTAATGAGCAGTGTGTGCATGAAGCATTCATTTCAGAAGAGATCTGTTGGTGTCTAAATAAACACTGTGCAACGTGTGTCCTATTTTCAACATCTTTTCCTGCAGAAACAGGATTTAGTTGTTCTTTTGTGATCACCATGTGAGATGAAATCTTTTTTTTATTTTTTTTACTGTTTGTAAATTCAAATTGATCTTAATCTGTCCATTCTCAAAACCAGATCATTGCAAAAACTTATTCATAAATGCGGTTAGGCAAGTGTAAACGTGTGTAAACAAGACAAAGTGGTGCATTACTGTGAAATTAACGTTCGAAAAAGATGCAACAAGGTTTTCAACAATATTTTTACTAACAAAAAACTGAAAAGAGTGTGATGAGGATATGTGGTGAGCCCCTTTTCTCTGATACACATAAATAAAATCCAGTGTTGCTAATTGCCCACAAAGTTAAGATGTGGACATTTTCATAAAGCTCTGACCCACATGAGCAACAAATATTATCAAAACATTTTTGTATATTAGCCAAAATGAAAGTATTGCCATGAAAGAAAAGCTCCAGGACAACATAGATCATTTTCTCCTTTACGGGGCAGATTGAAAACACAACTGCAAGCTTTGTCTGCATCAGACCTTTTTTTATGTCCTTTCAAAATATATTGGATTAAAAAAAATATTTAAAAAAATATATTGTTTCATCTTCCTCAGGTGAAGATGAAACAACTCAGTGAAGGACGTCAGGTCAGATCATCACAAACAGCTTAGTCACATTTTCCTATGCGAGTGGATTAAATGGTAAAGACAACAGCCGTGTTGGTTATGTGCGTGACTGTTCATTTAGTGACATTGGCTCAGTAATGGAAAAATAGGGAAACACTTTGTCTATTCAGCTTTGTTAATAGAACAAACAGTGGGCGTGTGTTATTAGAGCTACTGGCAGAAATTACACAACTCCAGTTCATGTTGACGTAAGAGCCCAGGTCGCTCACTGAAGGAATCAGGAATATGTATATATATTTTTTAATTTTTGCTACAGTATTTTCTCTGCATGCTTACGGGAAACTTAGAGCAATGAAAACAGTGTTGAGAAACAATCAGACAGCCGTGTAACGTTCACTGCCTCACCAGCTTAAAATGAATAGCGTGAGTTTATACCTCTGCACCGCGAAGCCATGTTTACCACCCAGGTTTAAGAAAGTCGCTGCGTAGTCATCCAGAAGAAAACTCACAACCCCTGATTATGAAGCTTCAGCTGGAACATTTTATTTGTGCATTTTCCTTGAACATCTTGCTGTCACCTAATATGGGGGCATCAATAGTTAGGAAAAGTACCAAACTGCAAAACGGCAAATTTTATTTGAAATGTTTCCAGTTACACTGGATAAGCCTCAAAAAGCTTCTTTTAAGATGAAATTAAAAGGAAGTTCAATTACTCTAAATAAAATAAAACAAAAAGTCTTACATTTTAATTTAATTCTAGATTTCTGTCCTGAATCCCATCGAGTATCACTGAAATAAAGCAAGTTATTTTCCTGAAAACTGATAAAGCTGACAAACATTAAAATATGTTTTGCTGCATTTCTTTTTTTTATTATTATTCTTTCATGGCTCTGGGTGTATATAAGCTGCTCTTGTAAGAGAATACCTATCAGTTTTTTGTGAGAAAATATGCTGTGAACAGAGTAATAAATGTCTTTTTCTTAAGTGGATACTGTTTATCGTGGAGCTTTAAGATTTACAACATGTTTGAAAGGTTTTACACATCATTGCGTATTACACAAACAGCGGAGTCTACGATGGCCAATCGTAGACTCCGTCATTGGAATATTTTTATTTATAAGGCTATACTAGGACTTCTTCCATTGTAATTGTTGGCCTATACAAACAAAAAGTCCTCTGGAAGATATTCTCTTCGTTATGAGGTCTTATTTTTATTTTTGGTGCCTTAAATTCAAACTGAACTTGGTAAGAAATCTTTTCAGTTTTATCCTCCATCTTCTTGGAGCCAATTGATATGTGACGGTAAAGGTGCTGGTGTCTCTAAATATTCTGAGAAATCATCTTTCCCACAAAGATGACTCTGAGAAAGAACCGTCTTTCTGTAAATGCTTTAACTGAGGAATCTTTTACTTAGTTAATTTATGTATTTAATTTATGTATTTTTTTTCTATTTTGTTGTGAATGTTCTGTAACCTCTCTGTGCTGCTGCCAGTCTTGTTCCAGGATTCTCTAACAAAAGAGATTTTTAGTGGGATTTTCCTGGTGGAATAAAGGTTAAGTAAAATTTAAAAAAAAATTATCTACATAATAATGTTTGCAAGTAGATTATTTTATCTCTTAAAATTGTTAAGAGATACAGTTTTTTTTATAGTGGTCTATCTACTTTAAGCTGAACTCAAGTGGCAAGAAACCAAACTCCAGAACCATTATAACACTTACAGAGCTGGATTCAAGGGTGTGAAGGAGGCAGTCATAATCCTCTGACATTATCAGAAAAATGCTCTCCATACGCAATTTCAATTGATTTTCATCTCCCTTCTGTGCTCCATCTGGGATTTCTCTCATTGAGCTCAATTTCTTCTTCAACCGGGCCAATCAGCGAACAGAACGAGGAGTTGTTAAACAATTACACCGATTTTTTGCACTGCTTGGCAACAACAGGAAGAGGTGAGCAGAGCCATTAGGTCCGTGTTCACCATGCTTCCAATTATAGAGCAATAAAAGTCAAAGTAAAAGAAACTGTATTCCATATTTTATTGCTGACAAACATGTCTTAGACCCTCTCATCTACAGCCATCTCTTTCGACTGTCGACTATTTCTCTTTTTGAAGTGGGGGAAGAGAGAAGTGCTTATCTAGTGCTACATTTAAATTAAGAAAACCAGATCCAAGGCTCCAACAAACAATTGTATCTCAATAGGCAAGGGCCCAGACCCTACAGAGCAAAGCGTAGTACCAGTGACTGGTTTTAATCTGGCCAGTAACGTTTTTTTTGGTTTTGTTGACAGACTGAAAACCTCCTGACTCTACATCATAATTTTTAAGCTGTTTGTTTTTTTATACGTCTTCGACTGAAACAGTTTGTTTTTATTAAAGGTCTTTTTTCTACTTGAAATGTTAGAAATTATTTTCTTGTCTCGTGTCAGGCCCTGAAATCTCTTTCAACCGGTGTTGTGTGTGGGTGTGTTCGGGTTTGAATCGTCTCAAACTGCGGTTTAAGCACCACTAATGGTACCTTGGCCGTCTTTGGTGGTCGTAAGGATTTAATTCCTCCAATATAAATTTTCTTTATCCGTTTATCTCTGTTCTTCTGTAAATCACCTTGACATGCCTTGTGTGCATCAAAGAAAAACAAACAAAAAAAAAACATTTGTAGTTTTGCCTTTCTCTGAACTCATTCACTCTGAATTTTGCTGCAAACCTCCACATTTGCATCACTAGAAAAAAAAAAAGAATAAATAAAGCAATACTTCTCTGTTGCCTGCTGTGGGTCGAGGCCTAAAGCAGTGAGTGTTGCCTCAATCTGCATCTGCCTCGCCAGCTGCTATAGACATAAAGTATCCTGTTGGGCCTTGTTTGAATGTAGGGGAGCAGAAGATATGTAGTAGTGACACCCTGATGTATTGCCAAGCCCTGAGCGCAAGCAGACAGACAAAGTATATATCTCTGTCAAAGGACTGGGAGGTGGAAACGGATCAAGAAAAGTGAAGCAGATGAGAACAACAGAGAGAGGTGGAATGTGTTTGGATTGGCAGTTAACACATGGCACTAAATCTTATCTGCAACCGATAACACTTCCAGCCCATGTGAATGTGAACAGGTGTGTGTGTGTGTGTGTGTGTGGGTGCGGGGGTAAGAACGTGCTCACAGAGATTATCATCCATCCAGAGTTTTACTGCCTGTGTGGAGGCGCTTCCTCCAGAAAAATGTTTTGATCCGCTGCCACACATGGTTAAGCATTCATCACCAGATCCTGCTTGGTTTCACCCAGCGGCCTGAGGGGGGGAAAGAGGCAGAGTGAGGCGCCACTCAAGAAGGTCCAGGTTGTGGGAAAAAAAAAAAAAAAACGATGCTGTAAACTGGTCAGGCGTGCCCACCCATGACCTCCAGACTCACTCTTACCTGTCCCCAGAGCTCCCCACAGTAAACACAGAACCGCTGCAGATTTTATTTGTTTTTGATTTTTTATTTTTTTTTCACATATGCAGACATTAGCTTTTTCATCATATCAGCTGTCTTCCCATCTTATTTTTCTTCTGTAAATCTTTGGCCTAACATCTTCCTCTCTGTCTTTTTTGCAGTCCTGCAGCGCTGGGAAATCTTTCAGAATCCATAATTCATGCTTCGCCGCTTCTCTCCCTCTCGTCTCCCACTTTTCCTCCCTTTCCAGCCCTCGTGTGCTTGTGTGTGTGCGTGTGTGTGTGTGTGTGTGTTGGAGTGCATGTGAAAATGACTTGAATACAGATGTGAGCCCCTTGTGGAAAAACACGAACAAACATATAGGCAGGCCTTTAAACTCAGTCACATAACACCCATGTTTGTCACTCTCATGCAAATAACTGCTTGTTTATTTATTCTGCCAGGAAGGAAGACAAAATAATTAGATTTGTAAAAGCCTTTATGCAAATTAGGTTAAAAATTTCCACTGTCGCATGCTGCACAGGATAAATAAAAACCCAATATCAAAGGGAAATTTATGACACACAAATGAAAATGCATGTAAAGTACAAACTAAGCTTTCCAAGCCCAGGAGGCATGCAGGTCTTTGGGGGTTCAGTGTGTGGCTAAACAATTAAAATTTTTCTTTTGCTAATTTCAGAGAGGCTGCAGTGGTGCAGTTAGTAGCAATGTTACCTTGCAGCAAGAAGGTTCTGGACTTGAGTCCTGGCCTCGGGTCTTTCTGCACGGAGTTTGCATATTTTGGCCTCCCACAGTCCAAAACATGATTATTAGGTCTCTCTACAATCCTGAGTGTCTGCAGGGATGTTTGTCCTGTGTGTGTTTGTGACGGACTGGCAACCTGTCCTGGGTTTACCCCACTTCTCTCTCAATCACGCTGCAGGAATAATTGGGTAGAGACAACGGGTGGATCATTTTCAGACAGTGTTGTGATGAATTAAAAACTGACTGACTGACTGAATAATCCCTTCATGGTGATAAATCAAGAATCACAAATGTTATGGCTGGTCCGTTTTCAAAGAAAACACTCTGAGAGGTCACAGAAGTAAAAATACAGACCGAGAATAAAAGAAAAACAACACACATTTTGGCACAATTGGTAAAGTTATACAAAATGTTCTAAAATAACATTTGTCTTTATTGCAGCAGCTGCTTCTCAAATATAGAAGGAAACTCCGACCTTCAATTTCAGTGCATGTACTTCCCATCTCTCTTCCCATCTCATCCACTGGTGCACTATTTGGCTATAAAATAAAAACAGCTGAAGATTTTTTGCAATTTACGCTTTGCTCTGTTAAATTGACCAGAAAGCTGGGGAACTCTTCATCAGTAACATTTCCACAGCCTTTCCCCTTGATTAGAAATGTGACATAAAGTGGAGGCCTTTCCTGCTGAAGAAGGGGAAAGACAAGAAAACATGCCATCCAAGGAAAGCAGAAGTGTGTGTCACTCTTGTTGTTGCCCCTGCAAATCCTGCCCTCCACAATCACAGTTATCTAGTCGCTCACTGGACAGCAGCCGGTCTTCTTCTGTAACATTTCACAAGGTTGAATTATAAAGAAATCCAACATTGGAAGGAACTGGAATTGCTGTCTTGTGAAACATTTCTGTGATTATTTGGCCATATGCTTTGAACAATTGTTTATTGTTAATATGTAGCTGATATATAATAATAATTGGATCATTGAGACCAGTTTCATTTTTCTAGATGAAGTCGTCCACTTCTTTTCTGAAATTCTCTTGCATTTCATTTAGTTCATGCAGTCAGGAGATTTCTGGACCATTTCTACCAATGAACAGTAGCGCACCATTCTTAACAGTGGGCATGTGGTGCTTTTCCAGATAGTCACCTTTTGTTTTTATGGATTGGTTGCAACAAATTTCAAGCTTCATGTCCTCTGACTACGGCACATGCTTCCGATTAAAGTTTCTGACATCTCTTTCTGGGTGTTTTGATGTAATCGCCTTTCCTACTTGGTGACGTACCATCTGGTGTAGCTTTTCTGTTTTGGTGCTTTATTGTAACTGAACACAAACTGTCCCGCCTTTTTCCTCATTGCCTTCTTGCAGAATTGTTCACCACTTTTAACAGCTGCTAGTCGTCGAAACTATCACCAGAATCAGCCGAGGTCAAAAGTGAACTCGAATGAATAACCTCTTTCCCTTATCAAACCGCCCGCCCACCATGAAAACAAAACCTGCTTTTCGGCAGTATAAATTTCCCTTTGAGCTCAGTATGACATCCACATAATTTTCATTTCCCCCGTCAGGTTGATGTGGTTCATTTGAGCTGCTCTGAAACATGTCAGTCTGCAGCCTGATCCGACACACCCTCAGCACCTTAGAGCAAAGAAAGCAGTCATTCTTTCAGTCGGCTCAAACCGAATTTAAGGTGCTTTCATTTAATCTTGGAAAAACAGAGGTTAGGGTGCAAATTATAGTACAACTTAGCATTACAAAAATACCAGCTAATGCAGAAGGAATCTGAGGAAGTAGGAGAAAACATTTGCTGAAACCTTGGTGATCCAAAAAGGGAACCGTGTGCTGCTTTATGAAGCATGCAAATCAGGTGGGACATTTAGACAATTTTAAAAAAAACAACAATTTCCGAAATGGTTTTTGGCTTTACATCTGCAATTAAAAGTCACACTGATAAATCTGTTTAGACGCCCAGATTATCTTTAGCCAGTTTTGTTTTCTGGAATATTAAAATTGTTTAACATTATGAGTAAAATGTTGTGAATTATCTAGAGACTGATGACTGGCTTGTATTTAACCAAACAATATGGATTTTAATCTGTCATGTGCATTAAAGGAAGGGTTCACTTGTAAACGAAACAAACAAAGAATGATTTGTTGCTGGGCAAGACTCTGTGGTGCATTAGTACAATCAGTCTTGAGTTCAGCAGACTGTGTGATGGAAAAAGCCTTCATTTGTAATTTACCTATTTGTTTTATCATGTTGAAGTGAGATTTCATTCTTGGTTTTTTTTCCTATACCAATTCTCTAAAACCCCAAAATAAGCCATTTCTTTTGTGGTCCAGTGTAGTAACACAGAATGTTCCTACTCTGTTGAATTTGTCCCATGCTTTCCGCCAACCTGTCCCTTTAAACAACCTGATATTCGCCTGAGTAAAGCAATCAGCGCCATAAATCAGCCGGTTGAGGAGGCCGGAAACCGACGGACAGCTCAGACACGTGGACCAGGCACAGCCAAGACTCGCTGCTTTCATGCCACCGTCCCTCCCTCGCTCTGCCTGCGTTGGTGTGTGTGTGTGTGTGGGGGTTTGTGTGTGTGTGTGTGTCAGAGTGCATCAGCCCATATTTATGACTACTTCTGAAGGCTGACTACTGTGTGCTCTCCCGTGAGCCAGTGTGTGTATCCAGTGTTGTCTCTCAGCCAGATCGTCCCCTCGTCTCTCTGTTGTTCGGCTTTTTACAAGGCCTCCGAGTTATGAATGTGCGGACCTCCCTCCCTCTCTGGCCCCTTTAATAATTTCTCACTCTGCCACTCAGCCTTTGTTCAGGCAGAGCATTAAGCTTTAAGTCTTTTTTTTGTGCATATGTGTGTGTGTGGGGGGGGGGGGGGGGGGGTGATTGCTTTTCTCTTCCACAACAGCAGCAAACTTGCACTTAACCAGAGGTTTCCTAATGAGCCTGACCCTGTTATGACCACCTGTTCTGGACCACAGAAGAATGTGCTGTAGGCAAACACTGTGTTGTTTGACATGATTAACACATTAGGCTGGGGGAACGGAGAGCTTGACAGGAAGCTGCTGGTCTGAAGTGTGTTTGTGAAGGTTTGACCGACTGTTTAGCTGCAAACGGGGATCTTTGAGATGAAAAAGCAGGTGAAGGGAATCCTGACATCCTTGGCAAATTATTAAGCATTTTTGTGTGTTTTATTGTGTTAGGACAATCTATAGCAGAAAATAAATCAGGTCTATCATCTGATTTTTGATTTTTTTTGGTTGTTTGTTTAAATACAGAATACCGATATTAAGAAACGTAAAAACAATTCTATGTTTTGTCATTGTAATGCAGAATAATAAGGATTCATTTACTGACAGAGATCACTGGCTCTTCACCCAAAATGTCCTGGTATTTCAAATAGCTTGTGATGCCCCAGTCAGGGTTCCCAGGGCCTTTGGGAAAGAAAATGCCCACAGCATCATACGTCCTCCACCTTATTTAACAGCTTGTATGATTGGATTTCACTCATGTTTAACGCCCACATGCAAAGTTTGTTGCTGATTCCTTGCAAGTTTCATCTGACCAAGATGAACAGGTATTTTCCTGATCCACAGCCAGAATCATACAACAGGAGGCTGAATGAAAGTTAAATGGGTTTTATTTACAATGATTGAATAACTAAATAGGCTGAAGGGAGATTTTATCCCTGCAGCATCCAGAGGAGAGAGGAGTAGTTAGATTTGGACTCCCAACTAAAATGTTTTCAGTGTCGGTGTGTTGATGGATGCGAGAAATCCTGGTGGAGAATGATTATCAGTGAGCTCTTCAGTCCACTGAATGAGGAAAAGCAAATGTAAGACTCAGGAGGTTGTAGTCAAGGACACATAATCACCCAGACCGCCACTTTGCCACTAACAGGTGTGCAGTGGCTGCTCTGGTGGAGAAGAAACTAAGCATCCAGGATGCTCATCAAATTTGCTAGCAGTTGACTACGACCTCTCAACCATCCACAGTCATTATGCAGAATACCTACAGTATGCCTGAATATGTGGGAGGATTTAGGATGTCGTGATGAACTTTGGTCTCTTCCAGCCTCGTTTGTCAAACTTCCAGTTCAACGTTTTTCCTTACCGCTCTGATTGCAGGTACAGGCACATCGTCTCACTGCAGTTCTCTAAGCTCCCATTTAAAAAAAAATGTTTTTCCATTTTTGAACAGAAATGGACCTTGTGGTAATGTTTAAAAACCTTAGAAACAAGAAGTCATTTATTATTAATTTGACGTTTCTTGGCACTCTGATCAACTTGTTTAAAACGTGAATTGTGAAAACGTTTCACATACATTACATTACGTGTGATTTTTTTATTTTTTTGAGTTTTTTTTCATATGTGAGATTTTCTTACTGGATAAATGTAGCGCTCGCCAATAATTGTGGAGGGTTATTTATGAAGAAGACAGTAAAGAAGACTGCAGACGCAGTTCTACAGTTATTACAGGTTAATCAGCAAAATTATTTCATTCTTATTCCTCCCCCTTCCTTTCCTCCTCGTTTCCCGCTGCTCCATTGGCAACACTTGCCAGTGAACTGAGGGATAATTCCCATTTTTCCTCGCTCAGCCACTGAATCAAATCTAATTTCTCTCAGGTCCACTCTTGCTAATTCAGCGTTAATAGTTTCGTCTCATCCCTACATATCTCGTGTCTCTCTCCAGCTCTTTGACTCAAAATGAAATTCAAGAGTAATTTTAAAATCTCCTCCTGAATCAAATCTAATTTTTCTCACCATCTCCCACTCTAATGTGTAGATCCAGTGCCGGCATTTCATCTCGGGTGATCCCTTCCTCTCCATCTCGCACTCGTCTGTGACTCCCTGTAAATGGTGAGAGCGAGAGCAGCGGAGGAATCCTCAGGATAATGTGACCGAATAAAGTCGTCGGGAAAGGAATTTTTTTTATTTTTTTATTTTCTTCTAAAACACAGTTTGGATACGTATCATTCTGGTCACTCTCATATTATCATTTTGTGGGTTAGATTCTGCAAATTGCATTTGTCCACACTCGTCTTTTCCATCAGACAATCTCATTTTGGCTTTGACACACTTTGAATCTCGTGTTCCTTCTCCTCTCTCCGAAGCTGCGAGATGTCTGGTCGGAGAAAATCTTCCCTCATATCAAAAGGTTTTCGAGGGTTCAGGAAAAAGAAGCAGGTCAGCTTGAACAAAGTGGGGAGAGGGTGAAGAGCAGAGCAGTGAGGCACTGACAGGGCACTGCGAGCAGGAACCATTTCATCCTTCATTTCCCATTGGAAATATGTATTTATAATCCATCACTGTGTGAGTAGCTCCAGTTTTTTAGCTTTTGGCTAGAGATGCCAAGAAAAGTGGCTCCAGGGACTTTGAAAACAAAATCTTCCTAGTTCTTCTTCACAACTAAATCAATGATTTCAGATTAAATGCATTAGTGTGAAATTGTAGTCCTGAGATCAAAAGTGATTCCATCTCAGGGTTTCTCACACATCACTTCAAGAGGAAAGGTATCTGTAATTATGTGCTGCATGTTTTCCCTTCTCTGTCTAAAAATGTAAAAATATTTCACTGTGCCTAAAATCTCTACTCGTCTTTAATTCTTCAAAAGGAGCAAAGAACAGTCACTCAGAGGTGCAGGAAAATGGAAATTACAGAATACAATAGAATACATTAAACACAAAAAGAAAAACTAATCCATAATCAGATTTGTCAGAGAAAATAATTGCTAAAACATTTCAAAATGCCGTTAAAGGTGGAAAGTAAATGCATGCAAATACATCACATTAGTGATAAAAAAAATATAGGACACCCTGCGAAATTTTCAGTTCTTTATTTTAAAAATGGTTCCATATGGATGCCTGATTTTTTTATTTGTAACTCCAGAAAAGAAAATCTCAAATCAGACACATTTTTAATGACTTAATATCCCAGAAAAACCAATTATCTAGAATATGCCACATCTAAAGGAAAACACAATGCAATAACATGAACACTCAGCATTTCACGAAAAGCCTTGAAGCACCAAAACTTTTCAAAATATGCACAGAATTACACAGAACTTTATAAAAGAAAGCATTTAAGTCGGAGCTGGAAAAAATTAAGAGGCCATTACACTGAACCCCATTGGAAACCTCATGGTATTCCATCAACTACTGATCCCTGAACTCTTCCCGAGTTAAAAAAAAAAAAAGTATTGTTTATAAATGAATATGAACTTGTTTTCTTTGCCTTATTTGACATCTGAAAGCACTGCATCTTTTTCGTTATTTTGACCATTTCTCATTTTCTGCATATAAATCCTTCATTTTTTGATTGGAATTTCAGAGACATGTTGTCAGTAGTTCATGGAATAAAAGAACAATGTTCATTTTACTCGAGCATAAACCCATGAAGAGGGAAACTGGAGAAGCTCCGGACATCCACAGAGAAAACCAGCAAACTCCACACAGAGAGGCCCTGACTGGGATTTCAACCCCGAACCGCTTTGCTGTGAGGCCAAAGACCAAACTACTAAGCCTCTTTAATTCCCAGCAAGAATGAATTAAAGAACACATAAAAATAAGAAAACATAAAGTACTTTGAAGCCGTGTCACGGCAAGCAGCAGTCTGCATTCTTTCATTAACATTCATTGATTCATTACTTCTCTTGTTCAGTTTCTGTTCCTTTGCCCTGCGTTGCCTATCACCCTCCAAAAACATTAAAATTCAATCACTACAAGTACAATTTTCTCCCCCTCAGGGATTCCATTAAGTGTCATGCAACAACAGTGGAAGGTACTCCAATCAATGGCCTTGTTCCTCCAGCGTCGGCCCGCAGCTTGTAATTTGCATGATATTCGACACGTTAGCAGAGAGTCTCCCTCAGTTTCTCTCATTCACCACCGCAAATACAATTTCCGTATCATCATCGTGCTCCTATTGCACTTCATAATACATGTAAAAATATATATATATATATATACAGTATATGTATTCAAAGGCGAGATATGGGTACACGGGAAGAGAGATGATACTGAAAGCATGCATTTTGACACACGGATGAGAAGTTTTTCACAGAAAATGAATTTGGCTTCGTGACGCCACAACATGCTCTGGTTCCTCTCTGCTCCTGCGAGTCACTGACGGTGAACAGAAAATGGTTTATTTGTGTTTGTTCTGCAAATATTTAGCTGGTTTGTGAATGCTTCTGTTTCCAGTAAGAGTAAATATAGCTGACAGTTTTTAACTCAGGGCGTGGGGAGGTAAATAGTTGCAGTTACTACATAATTAATTTCATGCCCAGCAAAACCACAAGTTCAGAGGTTTGCTGTTAGTTTCCAGAAGATGTGAGGGAAACTGAAAATATAGCAGCCTATTAATGTCTTTATGCAAGTTCTTCACTTCACTGTTACGTCCTAGTAGTCCACTTAAAGTTTCTGAAATGCCATGCAACAACGCTATTGGCAACCTGTGAAAAAGAGATTAAATAAAACCTTGAGTAACCATGAAAAATGTGTATTTATGATCAAAATCCAAAAAAGTAATGATAATCAAAAAAAACAATTCAAGAGAGCCCAGAAATAAATGTTGAAATCACAAAATACCTTTTTGTGAGTATGTACAATAAACATACTGTGTTTTATAAACCCTTTCGTCTCTGCTATTGTTCACATAGAGATATATGTGTAGTCTGTTGTTTTGTCCTTAAATGTTTCTCTGTAAAGATGTTCTGTGTTTTTGTCTGAGCAGCTTTAATGAAACAGTCTCATGCTTTCCCAGTTTCATTCTCGGTCTGATCGCAGAGCTTTCATCACATCAGAACATCCAGAACTGATCTGAACCGGAGAGTCGTGTTCACTTCTGGTCCCTCTTGTCCGTCTTTGATTGTCATCTGCAGAAGCAGACTGATGCTGCTTTTTTTGTCCACCTTCTTTCAAAATCTAAGAAATGTGTTTTGTCCCTCTGTTGCGATAAATAAAATTATAGGTTAATAACATGGGAAATGCTTTTAATAAAATGTTTTATACAATTAGCTATAATCAGCATGATTACCCTAACTTTCTTTATAGCCTCTTTGTTTTCTGTCCTACAAAGGAGTGGTTTCCCTTTGTCTTTAATCAGGAAGCTATTGTTTCAAAATGAGCTGCTGATTTCCGCTGGTGAATTTGGTACTGTTATTAATTCAGGCTTCATGCAGGCCAAGGCTGAGGAGGAAGCTTGGCAGGCATAGCAACAGTAGCTGGGGGAGGAAGGGGCCTTGTAAACATTAGATCCACAACCCGCCGTCCTCTGTCTTCCTCCTCTGTGTATCAGGTGAAGGGCAGTGAAAGGGTGCAGCAGCCAAGTGCCTCGATGCACCATCGACTGGCTCGCTGTGGCAACCTGCAGAATACCACCACCGCCTCCCTTCTCCTCCTCTCCTTCCCTCCTTCCCTCCATCCTTCCTCCATCTCCCATCCCCCCGCTCCAGCAGCTCCGGGGAGGCGGTAACGAGGGGGAGAGGCATGGGAAGAAAGGCTGGCAGTGTGAGAGAGGCAGGGGGGGCGAGCGGAGGGCGCGATCGAACTACCGCACCACACAGAGAGAAAGGCTACGAGCGGGAATAAACAGAGATAAAGATCCTCCCTTTCCCTGAGCTCCCTGACAATGACACTAGGAGACTCATTACGAAGCAATGAGGCATAAAACGCAGAGCTACCCGTGCCATTCATCCAGCTAAGCACGACACTCAGTCACTAACGCGCCACGATCGCATTCATCGTGGAGAGAATGGCTGCGGCTCAGGGAAATTAGACACAACACTCCGGCTGCATGCTGCAAAAACAGACTGATGACATGAAGTCAGTTAAACATCAGGTCTCTAATGTTTTTTTTCCTCAAAAGATGAAATCGTTAAGGATTCAGAATTTAAAGCGTTGCCACATGATTGTGTGGCATTGGATGTGTAAATGTGCTCTATATATCTTTATTATCAGTTTATTAATATTTTTTATTCTTTGTAAGCATTAATACATTAAAATGACATAAATGTCATGTAGTATTGTCATATGATTGAACTGGTGGTCTTAGAGAGAATATTCTCTTTAAAACCATGCAGACTTTTGATTAAAGGTTTTCAGATTATTGTGATTTCAGGCTAAAGTTTAAATGTAAAACATCTTCACAGAAACTTTGGAATAGGATTTAACCTTTAGTTAAAATATATTCTTAACACCCTTCTAGAATAGTGTCATGATTAACTGTGGACGTTAAAAGATAGCTCAGTTAGAGTCAGATATATAAACTCCAGGTTTTGGGTGTGGAGAAGAACCTGAATGATCCTTTATTACAGCAATACTTTACTGTTACATTAGAGGAAGTGATGGTTCTTCAATGTTACCACGTCACCAAGGTGAACACACTACTGTCAATAACGCTGCTTTTTCATGCTTATTTTGATGTAATGATAAATTATTAATGTTGTTGCATTTTGCCAGATGAAAAGGAATGAATCACACCTGATTGTGTTGAACTGATTTCATGGTGAAAAACATTTTTCTATGCCAACAAACATTGGCTGGATAGTGGCTTCTTATGTTTCATAGTAAGTTCTCATAGAGAAGTTTATTTTTCTTTGCCGTTGAATGTTTTCTGATGCAATATAGTACAAAAATAATCATCAAAAGTTCCGAATTTAAAGTTCATTTGATTCGACTGAACGTTATTTTCTAAAGATTTCATGTTACATCCTATTTGTTGTGATTCCTGTTTGGGTCACTTCATTTTTATGAAGATAATCTGACTTCTGATCCAACCACAGTAACTCCAAGGTACTTCCTATAGGTACACCTAATTAATTTATTTAAATAAAATAACCATATATTCTCATAGTAGAATATGAGTATGATGCAAAAAATAAATGAATTCTTTAGTTATCAAAGTAAGAACAAAATATCCTCTAAGGGAGGAACAGATTGAGGTATCATTTTACTCAAAGAAATGGTAAAGATGTGAAATGATCTGGCCTCAACCAAACTTGTGAAGTTTGTGGTCCTATGCTTGGTCTTGATTGGTTCAGCCCAGCTGCTGAATTATAGTTGAGTTTATGGTTTATCAGAAAAGACAGACCTTACAAAGGTTTTCCAAATGTATAACTCTTTATTCTGAGGCTCCATGGAGAGAAATAAATCTCCTTTTGAAAAAATAGACTTTCATCATTTACATTTTTTTTTTTTTTTTATCCGAAGCACAAATATGATAGATGAAAACTATCTCTGAACATTATTCCAGAAGCCCTGGTTCTTGTATATGTTTCCTGTGGCAAACTTTAGTCTGGCCTTCATGTTTCACTTGGAGAACAAAGGTTTCCTCTTTTCATTCCTCCTGCGGACGTTCAAATTGTTCAGTCCCTTTCTGATTCCATAAGCTTTCACATCCCCACCATCCAGAGCCTGCTGTCAGTCCCATGACAACGTTAGGGTTTCCTTTTAGCATCTTGTGGTCGACTTTCAGGGTGAGCTAGCTTGGACTGCCAGACCTGGACATCTTGGAAGACTTTAAATCCATTACCAGACCAGACTACTACAATCTTCCTTTTGACGGCCTCACACAGCACTTTAGATTACCACTGACGCTGAGAGTCACTTATCCCTCTCCAAGTAGAACACCTTGTAATTGGTGGTATTTGATATTTATGTTCTAGCTCGCAGCCATGAGCTACTTTTTTTTTTTTTTTTTTATCATTTTCTCCTCAAACAATCCAAAATACCATTTTATTTCCTCCAATCAGCCCCCGGACACGCACCGGTGATGAGATGGAAAACAGCATGCTATAAAGCTACCAGCTAATTAGCATTACTCCCCCTTTTTTCAGTCTTCCGAACAGGGCCCCTTCTCTCTCCTCCTACCAGCCTCCACCGATGTGTTGCTGCTGCGGGAGTCTGCCCAAGAGATGGATGGTTCAGCCCTAATCACACCATGCAGAGCACGATCAGAATGGCTGCAGGCCGCTCTTAACATTTACACCACATGATCACGCAAACACACGCCATAAACACAAGCTTGTAGTTGAGAAAATCCGCTCCTGCCTCCCCTCTCTCTGCCCAGGGCCCGGCAAACAACAACACGCCTCTCGCTGTCACCTTGGATGGATTTCCTGGGATGCGGCTACATCCTGAGGGCCGAGGGAGATAGTAGCTGTCCCACACCCCGCTCCCTCCTCACAACAGCTCCTTCCCACCGTTTCTCCAAGCTGCTCTGGCCTCCAGCTGCTTTAGCAGGGTTCGGAGCAGCCAGAGGAGCCAGAGGCGAGGTCGCTCTCATATCGGCATCCTCTCATGTGGGCAACTTCAAGGTTCCTCCAAGGCAAGCTTTCAGCCAGAGCTGCACCAGGATGCACAGAGAAATACTAAACAAATTGGTTTACAGGCAAGGCTTTTCTTTTGCACCCTAAAAAATTGGGATGTTTGGTTTGAGTAATTAGGTTCAAATCTGCTGCTTCTTTCAAGCCAAATTTATTCCAGTTCAGTTCGTCCTTAATCTGCTCGTTTGGATTCGGTAACTAAAGGTGGCAGTCTCTAAAACAAAGCAGAAAAAAATTATGTTTTAGAAGAAAGCAGGCCGCAATTCGACATTTTCTTCCCTGATGCAGAAAAAAACAGTAAGCAGGAAGCAGAACAGCTATTATCATAATTTGTATTTTTCACATTTATTGCATGGTTTAATATTCTCCAGGGGATTTCAACTGTAGCAGCTATTAATAATGCAATATGAACAATTGGCATTTATCACTGATGCCGGATGTGGATTCTGGTAGGATGATTAGACTTGACAGTTGTAGAAAAAACTAAGTATTCTTTAAATCCTTCGATGGCATGTATTTTGTACATCAAACTTGGGTTTTCAAATGTGCTTCAGTCTTCATGGAGTTTCAATTTTCCTAAGAGCTTCCAAAATGAAGAAAGCGGTATCCAATGATTTAATGGGTTCTTAATTGAGAAAACATTAAGTCATTTTCAAATGGGTGAAATGTTTCTGTCTATTGCTCGGTAAATCTTTGATATTGTGTTGTAAGCCAGCAAGTCAGCAGCTGGTACCACTTTTATTGTTTAGATCTTTAGACAAAATTGTCCTCATAATTGGACTGTTGTCTCTTTAAAGTGTGCCCTTAATCTTGTCATCACATACCAGGATAACATTACTCACAACTGAAACCTGTGAATTAATTTAGTAATTTCCAGAGTAAATAGGCGGCAATAATTTTTATTTAAACATTTCTGAGTTAAGAAGTCTAAACACAAATCCACTGCTTTAAATATCTGCTACTCTGTTTTGGTCAGTCACATAAAATCCCAGTAAGATACTTTGACATTTGTGGTTCTAATATGAATGAGTGTATTCCAGGACAATACATACATTTATTATAAGCCAGTAAATGTAAATGTTAGCATTAGAAAGAGCCAGCATGTGGTAAACTTTGTGAAGTGAGGAATCGGTCCAGTACTAGAAGAAAAGCAGCCAATGGAGCTACACGCAAACATTTGTTTACTTCCTACAATCAGAAGCCTGAACTCCAACATTGAAACTCTGAAGTTCAATTCAATTGAAATCTCGTCCGTTCTGTTTATTTATATGACGCCGTTTTCCCAGAGAAAACCTGTGGCATTGTCCTGCTCAAGCTCACTCTTTGTCCCACATTGGGTTGGTCGGGGTCAGTTCACCCGCCTCGTGTTGACCTGTTGACCGGCTCATGAGATGAAACCATGTGTCAGCCCCACCGCCGGGCTCCACATCACCCCTCTCAGCTGCCGTTTCTGTCTCTCCTCCAGCCTCCCCGCTAACAACACACATGTCGGCTCCACCACTCACTGCCAGATACATAATTATGCTGCTTTCCCCTGGCACCGCTGACATCGCAGGAGCAGCAGACGCAAAACCAAAAATGACACGCTACTTTCTTGAACTGCATCAGGGGAAACGGCGGGGTGTGAGCCGTTGTTCAGCTCAAGCTGAGTTTGGTGTGAGGACGTCTTGTTCTCATGAGCTGCACAAGTAAAGTGTAACCCATTCAAATGTCAAAACATCTGTCATGTGAGGATGACTGTACCGGAGTCAAAATCCCTGATTCCTCAGCCCATTTCCCATTTTTAGATAATAAATATTAAATACCATCAGTTTATAGCAGATTTTCTTTTTTCTTTTTTTGTGGTCAGACAATTGTTACATGCGGGCTACATCTACAAATGTAGCCTACAAAAACCACAGTCTGACAAGTAAGAAATTAGGAAAATAACACAAAAAAACAGAAGGAAGAACACTTTCACAGATGGAAGGAAGGGAGGCAGAAACTAAACAGAAATAAAAGGAAGGAAGGATAGGGTGGAAGGAGTTAAGCAAACAAGGACAGAAAGATACGAGTGAGTAAAAATGACACAAGGCACAAAGGAAATAAGGAAGGAAAGGATACAGGAACAGAACAAAGGGCAGAAGAGAAAATGATGAAGAAAGGGCAGTGAGGAGACAAAACTTCAGAGGTCTGTTAGAAAAACAGCATCGTGAATAACTGAACTCAAAGGATAGGGATGAAGGACAGACACAAGGGAGGAAAGGACTGAGGAAAACAAATAGGACATGAAAAAGGATGCAGGAGAGAATGGGAGAGCGCAAGGAATGAATGAAGGAATGGAAGACAAGAAAGAAAACAAGGAAGGAAGAACACAAAATAATCACAAGAATGGGGGGAAGAAGGAAGAAAGGACACAAGGAAGGATAGAAGGGCAAAAGAAAGGACTCAACTTTAAAACAATGAAATAGGGAGTGAGAGGTCTGGAAATCATCTTTTTTTCCATACTTATCAAATCCCAGAAAGTATTTAAATCAAATTCCAGATTTTCATAGACTTCATAGGAGGTCTTTTAATTGCATCTTACTTGACCACGTTCTAATAGTTTCCTGTGTGAGGGAGGATCGACTCACGTCATGATCAGCTCAAAACCCTCTGAGCAGAGCGGCCACCGCTCCCCATTGCTACCTGTCTTTGATGCACACACGCAGTCATCAACAGCACGTTTCAGTGTGAGTCAGTGGGATGTAGGGCCACATCTTCCCCACTCTCTTTCCAAGCACTCTGGAGACGAGGCAGCCAGCATCACGAGCAGCCTGCGCAGTCTGACGTAAGCGACAGGCTACTCAGAGCGTTTGAGCAAACCAGCCTCCCAAGAGAGTCATTTCACCCGTTAGTCATACACACCCATTAACCTCCACGTCATTACAAGCCTGATAAAAATAACGTCAATATCAGGACTGCGCCGCGAAACTTTAATTGTGTGCTGGAGATTTATGCTCATTCGTTTGTGCCTTTGAGTTGCATTCAGAGCAGGAGACAATATGTGTGACTCCATGAATCCAGCAGAATTGACTCTGTCACCTCTGCAGGTTAAACACATTAGTTACACGCCAACACACTCTGAAAAATCTCATTCTGCAGAGGCGCCTCTGCGGATTACGTTCGGCTTTGAGAACTTCTACCAAGAAGAATCTGTGCAGGCGTGAGTTCCCGCCAGCACTCTTTCGTCACTCTCTAAAATGATGGAAACCTTCTGCATTGCAGCTGGAACGTAGTTTCACTGTAGTTTATTTGCTGCAACATGTCAAATGGAAAAATACACTTAAGGAGCTTAAAACATTATTTTAGCAACTTTTCCTTTTCAGTTCCTCTTAGGTTCACTGTGGTCATATTAAGTGAGAATTATGGTAAAAATGGTCAAGTATAAAAGGCAAGTATTTGACAGCCGAGAACGCTACCATATACAGCATAAGAAAAATGAGCTTATGTATGGAGCACCATACTTTGGTCACCCAAAAATATGCAAGTGATCGAAAAGTTCAGCTCGACTTGGAATTTATAAATTAAAGATTTATGTGATGTTTTTTTTTTTTTCTTGTGAGACAGAGAAAATCGGGAGAATTGTTGTTGGAGACCAGCAGCTTTGAGCAAAACAACCCAGCACACAACCAGTTCATTTAAAATTCATCAATGGCAAGATCAGCCTGTTTGCAGTTAAACGACCGTTGCTCACCAAAAACTGGTGTTCAAAGCACAACAACTCTGGCGTTGTTCAAGTAAAAGTTGCAGTTTCTGATCTGGTTCTGATCAGCATTGTTGCTCTGATCGCAATCTAATTCTCTCGCCACAATTATCTGCTCAAATTAGCAACCCAGTGATTGATTGCATTAGTCTCACTTTTCAACACATAATCAATCCATATTTTACTCTGTAGGGTTTAACCGCCTTACAGCAGCGCAAATGTCAAATGATATTCAGAGAACATGTCATGCCACTCAAACTCTAGTCGGAAAAGTGTAGCCTGTCTGCAGTTACACTTTTCACAACATGTGGTTAAGCTAAGGCTTTCACCACATGTGTGGTGCATGAAGGGGAAGTTAAATTTGGGTTATATGTACTCAGACACCAGCTGCAGGCGAATCATCTTCCCTTCATTTTGTTCAAACATAAAGAAAAAATTGAGTTACAGATCAAACTAAATATGCAAGAGGATTATTTGCTTCGACTGGTTGTCGATTGAAGGCAATCTTCATACTTCGTCAGAGGATTTATTCTGACAAACCACATAACAAATGTGACATGGGTGCATAAGAAAGCATTTATTTCACCTAGGAATGGCCGTGCTTGCAACAACCCTTTTCGCCTCTGCAGTCTGACTGCTATCTGTTCTAGTCCTGCCATAAACTCACCTGTTTGCCTCCAGGGAGCTCACAAACATTTCTCATAAAGATGTAGCAAAAGCGATCACAGCATCTTTTTTCTGTCGCCAATCATGTGTTTCCTGTTGGAAACGCCTTTTATGTCGAGGATGCAGTCCGTTCTCTTTTTACAGCCGTGGACAGTTTGAGACTTCAAGATGGTGCCGTTACAAACCCGTTATTGTCGTGTGCGTTGTCAGCATTCGTGAATTCAGAGAGATCAAACCGAAAATCTCAAAAACTGCCAAGCTTTTAGCTCAGCCGCTGGGACTTTACCACACGACAGTATACTTTGTGGTGATGAGTCAACGGGACTGCAAAAGACGCCACTCCAAAAAACCAAATGCTAATGAAATTTACAGCCATTCAAAATATTTTAACAGGAAACTGTAAGGTCAGACAGTGAAGGTCAAGACATGAAATCCAATGGATGAGATTTATTTGCTCTTTTTTTTTTCTTTTTTTTTAACGGATGTTTGAGATGAACTGAGAGGAAGCAGAAGGGTGGCTGTTGGATTACTAGTGAACACAGGGAAACAAGCAGGGGGTGTTCAGATGAGTCGGGACGTTTTAGTGGACCTTTGAGGTAGAAACTGGATGACTGAACCATAATGCTACTGCAAGTATCTACAAGACTCTTTTCATAGGATATTGAAAGCATCTCACAATGCTTTAAGGACAAAGGCTCTTTTGAACTAATAGGAAGTTATGGTGCACGTCACTGTTCCTTGTTTTTTTCTGTGATGAATTCCAGTGTCTTTTGAGGGGATTATACTCGTCACTTAGTCATTTTAACAAACTGATAGGCTGTCATAAAGGACAATGTCAGACTTTTAGAGTTACCGGAAGATAAACATCTTCCTCAAATGTAGTTCATCATACTTACCTCTTTTTTTTTTTTTTTACACTTTTTCTCCGCCTGTAGATGTGAACAAACTATAGTGACGAGCTGTTTTTGTGCAGCAGCTTAGAAAGTTTAACACACATCTGCCATATTTGAATGATATGTTTACTTTTTTTGTGATTTTGAAGAATGGCAACATAAATTATCCTGTGTGTGACAGGATATGTATTCCCCAGGGAAACAGAAAGTCTTGAGTGACAATTAAAACTAATCAAACACTTTATAAGCAACTTTAAACAATAAACTGTACTTGAGAAAAAAAAATGTTTGGGTATGTTTATTGGAATATGTGAATTTAGTTTTAAAACATTTCTTTGGGTGGAGTTTTCCCCCTTCTGAATAATTATACTAAGAGCTGGATTTTTTCTAAATTCTCTACACAACAATTTTATCTAATAGTTTTTCAGACATCAAGCCAGATTTTCTTTCAATAGGCCTATATCAGGGGCATTGTAGGTCCACAACATGTGCTAAGTAAAAATAAATTATACTAAAATAACTGGATAATATCTCTGCTCTTCCTCGCCACATAAAAAGACAGAAGGAGAAGTAAAGCTGCACATTTTTTTTATGCCATGTTCAGTTGTTGCTGCTCTGGTGAAACTAGATGTATTATATAGACTTAAAGTGCAGAGATGTTTTATCTCACTGATCTTAAATTTTAAACTACCATTAAAGGTTGAAGTTATGTAGAAACTCTTTCCCTTTTTTTATTTTTCTTCATTGCAAGTACTTTCATAATAGAGTTCTCAGAATGGTGTCTGTAGCATTGGGTGTGAATAGACACATTTTTAAATGTAGCACTTCTCTTAAGATGCACAATCTGCTTAGAAACTGTATGAGTGATATGATTTCCAGGTATTTAATTAATCCACTATGAAATAAAGAGATTGTTTATTCACATAAAAAAAAGCTATAAGATGTTGAGAGAATTCGCAGAAACCAGATTCTCTGATAGGAACTTGTTGCTCTTAATTTTTGAATGTAGATCAACTTTAAAAAGTGTTCATCTTGTGCTCTAATAAAGACATATGTTCTTATTTTTCTGCAGAACACTTGCTTTAATTTCTGTAATTTTGATTAGGTTTTTTTAAAACAAATTTTTTGACATTTCTGAATAAATCGTTCTTCTACAAAACAATTTGCATTTGAAAGACGGCGTCACAGTGAAAGTTCAAATGACATGGGCTGTTCCTGACTCTTGTGTGTTGGCTTTACAACACTTTAAAGGCTGCCTCCTTTGTCTCACCCTCCACTTTACGCTACTGAAGCCATCATAAAAATGTCAGTGAGCTGCTTTTTAAAATCCTGTAAAAAAAAAAAGCTTGTGTGTTCTGCAGCAGCGACTCACTCGATTCGTCTTTGTAAAAGGCAAGCTGCTTTGAGCCCCAGCTGAGGCAGTGAAAAAAGAGTGATGACAGTTTGGGAAGTCGGGTCATGAACAGCAACAACTGCAATGCAACTGAAACTTCAGGCTGTTACTTTGTCAAGCAACAGACCCGGAAATTACACTCAATAGTAAAACAGTGAGAGTATAATGAAAGTACGTTTGCATTTTAGTGTAACAAAATCTGTCTTAATTATGAAGTTTGCAGTTATTTACTTTTTGGTCTTGATATATTCCATCTGTGGATCCTTAGAATAAAAATAAATTAAAGGGACTCATTATTTGATGTCCTTCAGAGAAAACGTATCATTTTAACATGTTTCTCCACGTGTGACCGGAGCATCCTGAGACGCAGGAACAGTTTTGTTTCTGTCGCGTAGAAAATGTTCATGTCATCATCAGATGTTCTCCCTCTCACACAATGCAGCAGCATAATCAAAGCCTAGGATTCGCTGACATGAACATCAGCTCATGTAGACTTTCATATTCCTCTGGGCTGTGCGTGGATTTGATTCAAGATTATGTGTTTTTGTTAGGTTTTTTTTATTTTTATTTCTTCTTGTGTCATTAAGTCACAATAAATAATTATTTACCTGAGGTGTAATTACAGTAACGCGTGAGTAATAAAAATCCTGGTGGCTTTTTGTTGCAGTTAGCTTTCCTTCAGCCTCCAAGATGAACAAGTTCAAGCCAAATGTTTGTCTTGGATTATTAAAGGATTTTAAAGGGACCTTTGTAGAGACATTTACATGTTTTATTTTCTTGACCAAAAAAATATGTGATGTTTGGATTTTAACAAGAATAGCCCAAAGTGCTGGAAAATGTACTTTGAGCTTCTGCAGTTCCTGGAACAAGCATCTGCACCTGTAGCTGCATCCCTAAGAGATGTGATTGTTTTGTTTTTTATGATTTGCTTTTTCCTGGGGTGCTTTTTACCTTTTATTTTGCTTTTATGATGTGAACTGGTGTATCTGAAACACAGGTGAATATATTCTAATCTCCACACCCTGTGTGACAAATGCTTTCATTACTTGGGGGTTTGGATGCATTATTTGCTCATCTAAAGAAGACGTGCAGGCTAAAGTTTGAAGGCAAATCATGACCTAATGGTTAAAGGGTGAGAAGTAATGTAATTCAGTGATTGGATGTAATAACTGAGATTTAAGAAAAGGGTTGTCATTCAAATAGAACTTGATGACTTTGTCGCTACACCTCTCACTTCCCCCTGCCTAAAATCGGTTTGATTCGTTATTTTCTTGTTATTTGATATTAAGACAACTGTTAATTCAGTTGCAAAAGACACCAGACGTGTTTGTTGGTCTCTGTGCGTCACCTGATGTGATTCATTGATCAGTTTTTCCCCAATTATCCAAACCCGTTCTGCTTGATCTTACGCAAAAGATGTCACACGGATGAAATGTGGCAGCTGGAGAGGAGCCGACCGGTTCTGAGCTGAGCACAGAACCGACCGAGCACGTCGCAGCTCAGGTAAATTCTCCTTGAGAGCACGCGCGCACGTGTGGACATCAAATCCCATCCATGCCCAGTGCACGTGCCACATTTCTGGCTCTATAAACTCGCCGCGTGATCATGTTTGGGTTCACGAGACGTTGTGGCTCTGCGGGGATATCGAATTAAAAAAATGATGTATGGATCACAGCGGGGTTTAAGACCATTATAATAAAGATGAAGGGATCAGAGGGGTGGAGGAGTTTAACCCATGAAGAAACCTGACCGCTGTTACAAACTGCGTAGTTCCTGGTAGCGCTGCGGTGCTTCCAGTTTACCCTTTTTGCCAAATTAATGCCTATGTGTCCTCTGCTCATCTCCAATTTAGGAGTGACGCAGCTGAAATAAGCAGAAGCTGCATGTGTACCCGCCACTCTGAGCGCGCGCTGCGACCGCCGAGCACGAGCACAGGGACACCTTGAACGGATCACACGTGTTTTTAAACTATAAATGCGCCGGTCGGAGCTGGTTTGATTGCGCGAATAATCTAGCGGGATTGCGCCGCGGCCGCTCGTTTCTGGCGATATTTCGCCGCCGCTTTGCGCCCCTTGCCTTATAAGGAAAGACAGTCGTGCCTTTCTGCTATAGGCCGAGCAACTACAGGCTGCAGGGAGCCGTGTGCGTTTTAACCCGTTCAATGCTGAATTTAATTTGGTTTTGTCTGTATGAAACAATGCGAGGCAGCTCCGTTTGTTTTCATGCTCAAAGCCTAGTTATATGGCGTACATCCTTTTTAGATGCACAACAGAACAAGACCCTGGAATAGAGAGTCAAAGTCACAGGTAGAAATCCATTATAAGACTCTGACCTATAAATATCCCAATTGGGGGTTTTAATGTATATTTGATGTGTGTGTTTGTGTCCTCTGCGCTCCCCCAAAAACGCAGACACTGATGACCTCTATCAATTTTTACTAAAGCGGGAATTTGACTTTAACCGCGGAGAAAATCTACGAGGAAATACCCACCATGTGGGTTGCTTTGTCTTTGTGTGACCTTGACTTATAGAGGATATGGAAATGTGTTCATTGTAATGCGCATCTCCCGGGCTGCGGCCGGACCTAGGATTTATGCCGCATTATCACCGTGTTATCCACACTGCAGAGCTTCAGATGGGAGCATGTTTCTCTGTTTTTCTGGGATTAGACCAAGAACAGAGAAGGCCTCCAATCAATCAATGTCAAACACCCACCATGGCCCTGACAATGGTTGGGCCTGTCCTCATGAATGATCTCACATTTCTGAGTATAAAGTTTATATGCCTATATTTTTTCAGATAGGAAAAGGACCTGAGATCACTATAAACGATTTGGGATTCAAATAATAAAAATATCTCAGACAGATCCAATGTGACCTAACTCATAATAACCAAGTAAATAAAGAGGCCTAAATAAAGGCAGGTGAGAGGTGCATTTAAGAATAATACAGTCACCATTCATAGCACTGTCCACAGCTCCACATCCAGCTACAGAGCAAGGACAGATGCTGCCTTCAGGGTCTGTTCTTAGATCGTATTTTATCAAACTTGTGCATTTTGAGATGTTGAATCCAACAGTTGCTTCTATAAATAAGAACTGTGAAAGATTAAAGACTTGTAGCCTCAAAACCCTGAGGAATTTTAGTCTATTACTGTTGTTTTTGATGGGCACAAGACAATTACTAATAGTGACTTTCAGATGAAAGTATTTAGGAAGTTAATATTTTACTTTAATATAAAACTCTGCATTACCACTCAGCCAGGTTAGCTGGTCCTGGAGGATAAAGCTATTGTCTAATCTATAAAGAGTTAAAACCAAAAACCTTCAGAATTAATGTGATGACTATTTTATAAACCTTTAAACTGCTGTCATATTTACACAAAAGCTTATTGCTGTTTACAAAAGTAATGAGGCTTCACACCTTTTTGTGTGAAATGGGTGCTGAGAACCAAATATGTAAAGTATTTCCAGGCATAGAAAGAAGAGAAGGCAATAAAACAGCATACACATAAACCTCTAGCTCATTCTTGCTTTTTACACAGCTTTTCATTTGTGTCAGACCATTACTCTGTCAGTGTTTGTAGCAATGTTGCTTTATCTGGTCTTGAGTTCAAATCCAGCCAGTCTTTTTCCATGGAGTTTGCATGTTCTCCCTGCTTCTACATTGGTTATCTTTGGGTATTCTAGCTCTCGCTCACAGTCCAAAAACACCAGTTAGATTTACTGGTATCTCTAAATTGCCCTGTTGTCTGACTATGTCTGTGTGTCTCTCCCAATAGCCACTGAGAATAAGTAGCAGACACCCACTTAAAGTCCGGTAAAAATAAGTTGGTATCTAAAATCGGATTCCCATATAAAAATCATCTTCCATGTAAACAACCATCTCATTCAATTATGACAAGAATTTAAAGGTGAATAAAATAAAATTATTATATTATGAGGTTCCATTTTTTTCAGAAGTTGGCTTTTATGTTAAATTGCAGATAGCTAACCAACTGCTGTCTGGTTTGGTCGGGTTAAATAAGCCTGTATTATTACATCAGATATAAAGCAAGTGCTTTAAGTTTACACCCTGTAAATTTGTTTGAAACTCTTATTTATAGTAGAAAAGGTAACAGTTTTTAAGCAGCTAAAGCACCGAAAAATCTTCTACTACTTTTCAATGATTTACTAGTCAGTATGTGCAGTAGAACAAAAACAATAGATATGAGAGACAACATGCAAAACATTTGCACAATGAGAGTACAGCGACTGGCCACCATTAGCTGCTAGCGTTAGCGTTTGCTCTTTCTGCCCTCTGCTGTATTTGTGCTATTTGTCATTGACTTTACAGTAGATAGATAGATAGATAGATAGATAGATAGATAGATAGATAGATAGATAGATAGATAGATAGATAGATAGATAGATAGATAGATAGATAGATAGATAGATAGATAGATAGATAGATAGATAGATAGATAGATAGATAGATAGATAGATAGATAGATAGATAGATAGATCATATCTATCTAGCTAACTAGCTAGCTAGCTTTTTTCTGGAAAATAAATCAAATCTTTGATTTTTGCTTTCAGTTAGCTAGCTGACTAGCTAACAATATAACTAGGTACCTGTCTAGCTGTCTAGCTAGCTGTTTACCTGTCTGTCTAGAATGTTTTTGATAAATTAGATCAGTCTTTATATTTCTTTTAACTAGTTTAGTTATTTCATTATTTTGCTGTCCACTAGATATTTTATGGCTTTGAACTGATTTCCATATTCAGAAAATTCATTTGACTTGAAAATGTAAAAAAAAACAGCAAAAACGTTACAGAAATCTATCTTTCATAGCCTAAACCTTCTCTCAAATGTCTGAATTCGTGGTTTCTCTTTTTCCCCACAGCCCCCGAAAGCAGCACAGCGATCAAACCCCACCCCCAGTCACCGCCCCCGTGGTGAAACGTCACATCCACTGCTATTTGCATGAAGTGTTTTCGTGCTGCACCTCCAACTCGCCTGCAGAGCGAGAGTCTCCGAGGGCTGAAAGCGAGGGAAGAGACGCAGCGAAAGCAGGAGGAGGCGGAGGAGGAGGGAGATCCTTCACATCATAGAAGAAGCAGGAGGGAAAAAACGGAAATAATAAAGCGAGCCCTGACAGAATAGATCAGGTGTCCGGGGTAAGAGAAACCGGAGAGTCGCCTCTCTTGCGCTGGAAAATGGAGCTACCCGCCGCTGGAGAGCACGTATTTGCGGTGGAGAGCATCGAGAAGAAGCGCAGCAGAAAGGTTCGCTTTTTAGGCACATGCATGCGTAAATGGGACTGAGTGATCTCTTCTTTTTTGCTATTATAGACTGCATGTTTATTATACTTTATATATATATATTTCTGTAATTGTAACGGTGCATCGCGTAGCGAAGTAACCTCATCCCGTTTGCTCTCTCTCTCTCTTTCTGTCACAGGGGAGGGTCGAGTATCTGGTCAAGTGGAGAGGATGGTCTCCAAGGTGAGTCCGCCACTGAACGGAAACAACATCACAACCACATCAACAAAAAAAATAAATAAATAAATAGCAAGCAAGAGAATATAAGAATTCTTCCGAGCGTGGGCGCGCAGATGGGCGGTTTGCGCGTGCTTGCTTCTGGGCGCCCGACTCGTTGGCCCCGATGATGGATGTGGTTTTACGATCCCCCGTGTGCCAATTAGACAACGACGCGTCTGTAATTGGGGGCGATGTTTAAGAACCGCCCGTAGATGATGATTTGTGATCTGTATCCAAGCGCGTAAAAGTTGCTCCTGATTTATAACACTTGTATCCACTGAGGAGGGACAAGTGTCTCAGCGTGTTAACTCATGTACAGACCTGCTATAAGAGGAATATGAGGGCTCCTAAATTATATCCTGAATTAGTGACAACCAGTGCCTGTCAGTGTCAGCCTTTTCAAACAGACCAGTTTGTCCCAACTGCTTTATCTCCTCCTCCTTTCTGTGCAGATACAACACATGGGAACCAGAGGAAAACATCCTGGATCCAAGGCTGCTTGATGCATTCCAAGACAGGTGAGTTCAGAATTGGATAAACCAGCTTTACAAGTAATGGCACCAGTAAGTAAAAAAAAAAAACTGGTTTACAGGTGTACGGTTTCCCACATTTCGGGTTCCAGTCAGAACACTTGACCTTTACTGTCACCAATTCATTGGAACGCCCTGTGTGTTTGGTTAAAGCTCGGATTCCTGGATGATCCCTTGTTGATTGAGCCACATGGCTTGTCATTCAGAGATACTGAAAGTTCAGTAACTGTATTTATCATTGTGTTTAGTTTAGGATTTATCATGGTGTCAGGTTACTTGGACAAATGAAGCCACTTTGTTAAGCAGCTACACTTTCTGGCACCTGGTTGTTAGTTGAGAGTCAGAGTCAGGTCATTGTACATTGGTGGTCTTTCAACCCTCACATATTTCTAATTCAGGACATGCCAGAGATGAACCACAACAGAGGTCAGGTTGAGTTCATTAGATGCAGACTTATTCTGAGTGGCACCAGAAAGAACCCATTAGGCCTTTTCTGTTCTAGATATTCCTTAAGCACGGTCCTTACATTTCTACATTTTAAGAACTATGACACATAAAACAGAAAACAATGCTTGGCAAATTCTTTGATAGAGGTTTGAGTTCAATGGAAAATTACGAGTGTTTTATTACTACTTCAACATATGTCTCACTTCTGCTGGTTGATGTTTGTAATCCTGTTTATCAGTCAGGCTATCTGCTCTGCTGAGCCTGCAATCAGCTTTCCTATAAGCAAGGAAAAAGTGCATGATGGTCAGAGCTGACTCCATCTTCCAGACAGCCAGGTAGAACTCTAGACATGTTACCTGGCACTTTCTCAAAAGAACTTTAAACCATAGGAACAGTATGATGAATTTTAATTTAGCTAAATACATATATCTGGCTGATGTTTTAGTTTTTACACTGCTTTAGAGGCAGATAACAAACCGTGGTTAGTCTACATTCTGATAACTTAATGTGGAAAAAATATCAGAAAGACATGAGGATCCAAACCAGAAACTTAAACTGCAATATGAGAAACCAATGCAAAGAGTCCACTTGCAAGAGCTGGTCAAAAAGATTAACAGTTTCATTTTGGACAAGCTGTAAATCCTGGGAATTATCACTGAGGCAAAAGTCAATCTGTAGCTCAGCTAAAAAGCAAGATTTTACATTTTAATCAATTTTACACCGCTGATAATTATTATGATAATTTTGAGATATGCCAAGATTTAAAAGTGGTGAAGAGTTGAATATCATCAGCATAGCATGACAGGATGTGCAGTGTGAGACCCAGTCTAAATAAATCAGATGTACATTGAGCATGGAAAAACTTCCTAAGGATCATGAGACACTTATCAAGATTCAAATTCAGTCCATTCGAATTCCAAACTCACATGCCTCTGTTGCAAAAGAAAAGCAAAACCCGTGATCATGCAAGACAACATAATATGTTTGTAATTATAGTATTACAACAAAAATTAAAAGTAAAAAAAAAAACAACCTCTAAACTTAGTTTTATACTGGCGACTTTCTAATCATACCCTGAGTGTGTGTTCTTCCCGCAGCAGGACTTTGTAATTGAATTTCTCGACAGTGTGCCCCGTTAAACTGTCACTGGCTTTTCTCTCAGCCTCAGCAACCTTTAAGGTACAGGTCACACGTTGCAGAGCAAACTCTACCTCTGTTTTTGCCATTATCACCAGCCCCATGTTAAAAAGGGGAGGGGGCTTTATTGAAACTAATTACGCATCCCTCCAGGGAGCTAAATCGTCTGAACGCCAGGCTATGAAAATACACCAAGTCGTCATTGTAATTAGAGGTGATTGGGAGGAGAGCAGGGGAGGACTCTGACATCACTCTTGTCTGCAGTGTTCAGTTACTGCTTTTGGAGAGGCTCCCATTGAGATGGAGGAAACCTAAGGAAACTCTAACAGGGAGGGCGGGGGGAATTTCCTTCACCTTCAAGTAGGATTTGCATGACTGAGCCGATATTTAAGATCAACCTTCATTTCAAAGTAACGATGAGAACAAGCCTCCGGAGAGATAACCATTTGATTCTCTGCAAAGAAAGTGAGGAAGGGTGAGGATGATTTACATAAGGAAGTGTCAGTCCAAGTTATAGCAGTGCAAGGAAACACTCGACGTCTCCTAGCTGAGCCGGAGGAGGACACCCGTGACGTTTTGTTGCCATGCAACAGTGACTGACTGCCTGCCGCTCTTCACTCCCACAGGGAACGTCAGGAGCAGCTGATGGGATACCGCAAGAGAGGACCTAAGCCGAAGCACCTTCTAGTTCAGGTAAGACAGAGAAATCTAAACTGCAGATTTGCGGACTTGATTGGGATTTTATTTGGTAAACCAACGCAAAGCACTGCAAAACTATTTAGTTGAATGGAAAAGATAAATAAGGGCAGTTAAGATATTTTACAAATAAAAATCTGCATTTATATTCAGTCACTTTAGATCTGTTTTCCCTTAACAAAATAGAGTGAACTGACTACTTTCAGATTTTCAGAAACCTAATTGCTAATTTAAGTGTGACCATTTGTTGTTTAATCTCAAGTTAACTCGATCTGCTCTGTGAATGCCTCTGAAGTTTGTTAGAGAAATTTATTGAGATAAACCGCCTCATAAACGACAAGGAAAACCGCAGAATGGTCAGGGACATATCAGTGGTAAAGTTTAAATGAGGGTTTGGTTTATCTAATTTTTTTTTACACCAGATGAATCACTGTTCAATCCATCTTTTGAAAATAGAGTATGGCACAGCAGCAAACCTTCCAAGACATTACCAAAGATCAAAACGGACAACTCTGGAAGAGAATCCACTACTTAGGTGGGACAATCTGCCTACAGGACAAGTGTTAGTTGTGAACTCCACAAATCTGTCCCTCTGAGAGAGTGGCAAGACAAAAACAGATACCCCATAAGGCAACAGTCTTACTGAAAGACAGTTTAAGAAAAGGTTGATTTAGCCTAGCTGAATATAAATGCATGCCTAACTTCTCAAGTTTTTATTTTTATTTTGTTAATAAACACCATATAGGCTGTACGGCTAGGCTTACTCTTCAAAATAATGCGCCAGTTTGTGTTGGTCTGTCACATAAAAGCCAAAGAAAATACATGGAATGTTTGTGGTTTTAGTGCGAAAATAAAATGCAAAGGGATGTAAATACATTTTGTAGAGGGAAGCACAAGCAAAGTTACCAACAGCAACTTTGTTTAAAACATTGTTCAAACAACATTAAAACAATGTTTTTAGTTTATTAACTCCCCAGATTACCAAATGTATATATGCTACTAAATGGGCCAAATCATTTGTTTAATGTATCAATCAAGACTTCAGAAAGGCAAAAGGATCCACTCAGAGGTGTGTCTTTATTCCTCTCAGGAGGGTGTTTTGGTAACACATGAGATAAAGTCAGCGAGGATACACAAAGCCACAAGGGACATTCCACCACGCTGAGGTCACAGCCACAGGAGACACTTTGAAATGTCACTCTGATCTCCAGCCGGTGGCTCAGAGAGCTACACTGGACCAGCAGGAGGGCTGTATGAAGATGGGCTCAAGGCCCCTGAAATAAACTGTGCGCTCATTTGGGCCTCACTAGAAACCTGTCACACATTCCTATCTCAGCATCTCTGTAGCAGCACCATGAAAGCAATGGGTTTGCTGTTGCATCTCTCTCTCTCCCATTCGAATCATCCATCCTAGTATTGTGCCATTTGAGTAATTGTTAAATTGTTTTGCAGGTGCCATCATTTGCCAGGAGGTCCAACATCCTGGCGAACCTTCAGGAGGCTTCCTTGGAAGGCAACAGCTGTCAGAAGTCCAGCTCTATCCAGATGATATGCCCCCAGGCCCAGCAGTTCCAGCTGAACAGCAAGAAACTTCACCAGTACCAGCCCCTGATCAGGGAGTGTGATGCCGAGCAGCAATCCAACGGCAAGAAATTCTTCTATGAGCTCAACAGCAAGAAGCATCACCACTATCAACCGGACCTGAAGCAACATGAGCCTGTTTTTGCTAAGCCAAGGGACGTCAAGGCTCCCGAGTTGTCGAACAAAGGATACAACCTCCCAGCGGTGCTGCAGCAAAAGTGGGTCCGGGACAAAGACTCAGGCTGCCTGACTAAAGTAAAAGACATCACTATGGAGCTAAAGAAAATTCCAGCCGACCTTAAAGGACAGAAGGAGCCGGAGAGAGTGAAACCGAAAGAGGATGCCTCAACACACTCCAACGGCGTCAGCAGCAGTAAGCTAAAGATTGTTAAGAACAAGAACAAAAACGGGCGGATTGTCATTGTCATGAGCAAGTACATGGAAAATGGCATGCAGACTGCTAAAATCAAAAGCAGTGATTCTGAAGGCACTGAAAGGCCACTGCAAGGAGCAGAAAGCAGCGTGGAGAGGCACCTGGCAAAGATGAAGCTTGTCAAAAAGCTCGGCCTCATAAACGGTTTCTCGAAGCAACCCAAAGACAACCCAACTGTTCCTAGTTCTGGGATAAAAGCAGATTGTTGCAAAGAGAAAGAACTGTCCCCTCAAACAGAGCGGACTGTAATGGAACAGGACAAAGGTACAGAGGGGCAACTTCCACAGGATAAGCCATTACAGCTGACAAATAAGCCTGACAAGCTGCCCCTGCCCTCAGAGAGGGAGGTTACAGACAAAAGAGAAATTCAGAACAGCCATCACGGACTAAAGCGACATCTTTCCGACACAGACGCTGAAGAACAAGGACTGGGTAAGAGGTTTTTAAGTTGCAGGAGTATCAGCGCTCCCATCACAGATTCCTCGCCCTCCCAGAGTCTCGTTGTTGACAGAAACGAACAACAGAGTCCTGCTTTACTGCCCGACAATGGCTACGCAGACCAAGAGGAACCCATGGACCTCAGCATAGTCAAATCGAGGCCCACGTCTTCAGTCTGTGTGGAGACTGAGCCGGGGACACGAGCTGAGGAGCCAGCACATCCACCAGATGACAGTCGAACACAGACAGACACACAAATAGAGAGCCAGACTGAAACACACAATCCGTCAGAGGAGGAGAGCACTGACATTGTGTCTGACTCCAACCACCAAGCAAGAAAAGACGAGACGTTTCCTTCTTTCCAGCCATGCCTTGGGAATATAGTCATCACGGACATTACTGCCAACTGCCTCACCGTTACCTTTAAGGAATACATAACGGCATAACACAGCTGGAGACCACATGACTGACATATGATACATTTGTATTTTCTGATTCCTGAATGTACAAATGAAGCGTTGATGTTGTTTTCATTTTTGTAAAATTCAGACTTAAACACGAGCGTAAAAAAAAAAGACTCTTAGTTCTCTTCTTGCATATTTTCGAAGTATAAACCCAACCTGTTGGTATGTCAAATTTCCAACCTAATCCAAGCTGCAAAATTTTATGAAATAATTGATGAAACTCTAGCCTAACATGCACTTACTTTTGTAGACAGTCTTCATTTTTCTATGGATGTGATATGATTTGTACACTCAACTCGTCTACTTTCGGATTACGGATAAATGTAGGCTTTAACGGGAGTTTTTGTAAGGTAGAAAATTATATTAAATCAAGGTACATTACACTGTGTCAGAGTGTGTGAGTGTGAGATGGACTGTTTTTAAAAAGGATGCGTGCAGCTTGGATGTTGATGATACCATAAGGCCTGTTTAGACAGGCAGATACAGAAAAATGAAGCACCTTCACTGTCAATTTGTGTCATAGAAACAGAAGATCATTTGTGGTCACTGTTTGATCTGTTTGAAAGACTTCCTCTCCATTCACAACCCCTGGGAACTTAAATTGAGCACAAGTCACTTCCATTAAGTTTGCGGTGTCTGTTTAACCTACTGACAGGATCTTGTTTTAGTGGAACATCTGGCATAATCAACTTTGGAGAAAACAGCAGCAATTTTAAGTGTGTCACAAGCCCATTTCAGACAACATTTTGTCCTTCTGGCTACATGGGATCTGAGGTCCTTTGAGAGAACGTGAGCACTTCTATGTGCAGGCTAAAAACAGGAGGTTTCCTATTATACTAATTGCAATAAAAAATTTTTGCAAGAGAATCTGTAAGTGGTCATTTTTCCGTAGTGCTTGGCTCTGTGACTGAATGTTTGAACTAATGTGACCTCAAACCATGATGTGGTTTAGAAGCCAAATTTACACCTGCTCTGTATACGTGGCTGACTGGCTGATTGGTGTACAAGCGTTTCTTTGAAAAGAGTATCATCCAACCGATCAGGTTTTCCTGGACCAGTCTGTACTACGTTGCACAGGTAACATAGTACAGCCCTTAGTAGATTTGAATATAACTGAAAAGTTAATTATTTGAATAAACCATTCCAAATGTGAAGCTAGTATATCAATTCATTCCACACATACCAACATGTTTCAGGTATTTTTTTTCTGTTGATTTTAAATTGGGTGCAAAGATAAAAACAAAACTCAAAACTGAATTTCTCAATCGAAGTATTGCAAAAAAACTAAATAAAGTTTTTCTTTTTTTTTTTTTTTTAACAGATGTGAGCTTGCTGTAAAGTATTTCCATATACTGCAGAGTCAATGTGTTCGCTGACCTGGGCTGTTTTTGAACTGCATCAATTCAACATGACGGTAATCATGTTAAGGACAACCAGGTCGCAGCCTTCAGTTTGTCTGCATTGCTTGCGCCTGGTGTCTCATTGTTTCCTCTGTAATACGTCATAAATTCTCCATATGGGTCAACAGCTGTAGACCTGGAGGGCCGGTGTCCTGCCAGTGTAGTTGCCTCTGTTTTAACACAGCTGTTTGAAATGGTCTGGCTTCCTCCTCAGCATGTCAAAGTTCTGCAGAGGTTCTACTAAGAAACCATCATTTCATTCAGGTGTGGTGAACTGGGAGAAAACTAAAACAGGATACTGACCCTTGAGGACGGACTGTGGACACCACTGTTCTGGGATTCAGCATCTCTACACAGCCTGTCGAATTGCTTCTAAGAAAGACCAACACCAGCAGACGACATGGCTCCTCAAATCATCACTGACTGTGGAAAAGTCACACTGGACCTCAAGCAACTAGACAGTAGTTGAGTCAACAGTCTATGATTGTGCAGACTATAAAACTGTCATAACATTTCTGTAATTATATTGTTTTTTTTATTGATTGGTCTGAATTCATTTATTCGTTTTCTTCTTTTTATGAAAAACTGGATTCAATTTTCAAGAGCTGTAGGTCATTAAGATTCAAAAATACACAATCAATATCACTCTTTGTGCAGGTTGTTGAACTTTACAATTTTTTGAATAATGTTGACTTAACTTGAGATCCACCTGTACATGTTAGCAAATACTGTGACGAGAGTGAATGAGTCAGTAGCCCCTGATTCAAAGCTGGATAGAGACCTGAGCAGCTCTTCCAGTCATGCCTTTGTAGGAGCGTGACCGACATGTTCTGTGTGGGTCTGTCATACATACAAAGCAGTATCTCAGCTGGCTTCACTGTCTGCCATTTGATTAGTGTTTGAATTGCGTCAAACAGCCGTTGCTCATTGAGCGTAAGATGCGCAGCGCACTTGGGCGCTCTTCTGCGCGAATCTTGTAAAAAAAAAAAAAGAAGAAGAAGAAGAAGAAGAAAGGAATCGCCTATCTGGATCGCTAGACATTTATAAGCAACTGGTGACTGATATCCCTCTTTGTACCGAAGCAGTTTGTCGGGACAATCGGTGTGAACTGTGGGAGAAGGCAGCAGCAGTTCGACCATTTCCTTTCGCTGCCAGTGAAATTGCTCTCCGTGCGCATTAATGTGAGCAACGACAGAGAAAATGGCTGTCCTCGCTCTCCTCCTCTGTGCACTTTCTGTTCAAGAAAAAAAAACAAAAAAAAACACGCCTCTCAGTTTGTGGACCCGCAACAGAATTCCCGCGCAGTTCAGCAGCTGCAGGTTTTGCGCAATATGCAGCTTGCTTTCTCCCACTGAAATAACAGCATAAATAAAGACGTTTGTGTCAAATATAGACAGAGACGGAGTTGTCACATCTCATCGCTCCTTCCTGCCAACTGAGGCTGAATTTGCACATGCATGACTGAGGGAGGCCCGCCGATGGTCTCGTGTTCAGAGCCTAATGTGACAAAAAAAACACCGCATCGTTTCTGGTTATGAAAGAGGAGCTCTTAAAGACTTGAAAATGAGCTAGAAAGTTTTTCTCGAATCTGTTTTTCTACTTGTTTGCACCGTTTTGAGAAGGCGTCAAAGTATAAATGCGTTTTACGCGAATATCTGTTTGATATTACCTGCTGAACTCAAGGGGATGTTTTGAAGCGTCTGCAAAACTAATTGATTTGTATAAAATTACTTGCAAATGGTTAAATGTGTGTGTGATTTCACTCTCTCACAATCTATCATGTCTTAAACGCTGCATCTTTGGTTTTCACATCATTTTAGCGTCTGATATTACAGAAAATCATTATAAGAGAGTGAAGCAGGCAGGGTGCCTGCTTCACTCCTGCCTGGAAAAATCAAACTTTCACTGCGTCCACTAAGCTGTGCAAACAAGTAAAAAAGTTGTTTCGGTCCAAATGATGATTTGTGCCCCTGTCTTGATTGCAGTTCGAGGTGTAGCCGGCCTGAGGAACATGTGAACTAGGCTGCTGTTAAACTTTCCAGCTCAGGTCACAATGAAGCAACAGATAGCGCCTAACCTCTCATTCAGAACACAGATCTATTCTAGATCTGAATCGCTGGAAATTTATCATTATTACTTTCAAGTTCTTCCAAATGTAACATTTGAATGTATTTTGGATTTGTGGGATCGTACAAAGTAAAACACTGATACTCTGACACACATGTTAATAGTTATGATTTAAAGTTGTTGGGTTAACGGTTATTGTTGCTGCTCCGGTGTTTGTTGGAGTCCCGTGTTGTTAACAATGTCACAACCTCATTAATAAATATTGTCTCTTTCTCTGCACTATTGAGACTATAACAAAAGAATATTGGCATGACTGCCAGACCAAAGAGGTTATTCAGATAAAACCTTCTTCCCGAAGCGCTTTTTATTCAATAAATAATGTTAACTGGAATTGGGGCCCCAAATGAAATCCTGATTAGGGCCCTAAATAAATGTGAGTCGGCTCTGCTTGCGAGTATTTTACGTTTGTGACCTCGTGCCTCTGATCTGATTCCTCTTTATGCGGGCCTGCTTACGTTTGTTTTCCTGACCTGGCAGCCTGCGATGGAAGTTTTCCGCTTTCTTTCTGGCAGCCAAGGTGAAAGACACTTAAATTTAAATCTTATTGTGTGGTGTAATGAAACCCTGGTGCTGACTGGGGTTTGTTTTGGTTGTTTGTTTGCCTTGTTTTAGACTATCATAAAATTAGGATTGGATTTCTCTCAAGACATTAAAAAAAGAAAAAAAAAACACTCAATGTTTGTGGTACTTCGTGGCGCCGCGGGTTTCGTCGGAACAATAACGTAATTGTTAACCCCCGTGTACTTCTTTCACTGGTCATATTTTCTGTAGCTATTATTGCCCGTGGGTTGTGAGCGCAGTTTTTTTTTCTTCCTTCCTCTGTGCGCACCGGCAGCTCGCGCGTCTTTGCCCAGATACAAGCCAGCCAATGGCGTTTGAACGCGGCAGCGGCGCTGCACTGCAGGCGCGCCGAGACCAATCGTAGCCGCTGTCTGAGCTGCGCCCATCTTCCTCTTTCTGTCTGACATTTTGTTCATTCAGCTGAACAAAACATTTTCTTACGGAAAGTCGAGATAATTAATTAAAATGTCATTTCGGTGACGTACTGAAAGCGGAGGAGGACACCTGTGTACCGATCTCTCCAACGCACTTCGTTTTCGTACATTCGTGACGCAAATTACATTTGAGAACAATGTTTGGTCAAAAATGGTTTTATCTCAGATTTAATTTATTCTTTTTTTGCGTGATTAGTTTTTAAGGGAAAATAAACCGAGGCACGGATTTTTAACCCAGCCTGCAGAGAATCCAGCTGAGCAGAAAATCGTGGTGCATTTTGGCTCGACTGCTCCTGGTTAGCAGTAAATTAAAAAAAAATATTTTAGGCTGTAAATAGGTTCGGATAAACCTGACGCCCTAAAACGCTTACCTGGGAAAAATGCTTAATGTGGCTTAACCTATCAAATCAGCCACATTTCCCGTTGACGCGATTTGTAATAAACTCTGACAACTGCATGACCGAAAATCAGAAATAATATTGTTACTGTTTTTAGCCGTATCATAAAGAGAGGGTGAATCCAAAGGCTTCCACTCAATCGCAATAAAGAAAACGATTCATGTGAGACAACATTCAGAATTTTAATATTTCGATTTTGAGTTTTTAGCAGTGTCAGTATTACTGGGCAGTCAGGCCTGATAGGAGTTCAGCATCACTGAAAATTATTTAAGAACATCAAGCAATCGTAAACATTTTTAGACGATTGGATAATAACTGTCGCAATTGGATTTCAATTTTATTTGTTTTTCCAACAATGGGAAGTTCATTATTTTTTCATAGTTATTAAAAAAAAAAAAAAAAAAAAAAAAAAGAAATATTGATTAAGCGTTTTAGCGTGTCCATATTTGTCTGAGCAGAGGCACGATAATTAAAGAAAAGAAAAAAAAACATATAAGCTTTAGCCTAGCTCAGCTTGGTCGTATTTAATAGTGCGTGGTTTGTTTCAGTCTGAAAACATAATCTGGCAGAGAACGAAAAAAAAATGAAATAACGTGAACACATTTCGGATCTGGTGCTAAGACTAAATGTTCGTCACCGTAGATCGTTTATTCCACAAAACCCTAACTATTCATTTTTGTACAAATCAAAGACATCATGGCACTTTTATAGCAAACTTCCAGCTGCCAGTTCGCAGCATAAGGCCTTTACGGAATCATCACGCTGGAATTCCTCCACGTGAGCTTTCTCTTCAAATAACAGGAGGATACGTGTAGATGTCTGAAGCACCTGTTATCACGCGTCATCCGTTTACATTCGATCAAGTCACACCACAGTGGAGCACATTCACGGTCACTGGACTTTGGATGCGCATAATATAATCATTTAGAGATAAATGCAAAACAATAGTGACAGAACAGGAAAAAACATACTACAATAAGTTATTATTATTATTATTATTATTATTATTATTATTATTATTATTATTATTATTATTATTATTATTATTATTATTATTATTATTATTATTATTATGTATCTTGCCATAAGCCATGCCTATTGCTTGTAGCTAATTGAGGAAAAGTAATTAAGTTTTGTTGCTATGATTAATTTTTTATTTTTATTTTTTTTAAAGTCCCCTGTTTATTCAACAGAAAATAAAATAATAATAGCTAAATGAAAATGCCAAATAAGGAGAAGAAAAAAAGCCTAAAATCTTTTATCTAAATCCGACTCTATTCCTTTTTTAAAAAAAAAAAGAAATCGTTTGTAGGCAGCCAAATGTGGGCGCATTTAATATGCTGCTCCGCAATTCGGTAATACAGAATGACATGGGAAACTTAAACAACCGTTGTCACATTTTGTCAAGCATTATTTAACTTTGTTATGTTAGCATAGGCGACCCTACGAAGCACAGATAATCAACCGAAAACATTTCATTCTAATTTTAGAATCCACCTGTAGCTTTTTATCTCATTTTTTTTAATGACTGAAATAATTTATTTTAAAATTTATGTGATTCAGTAAAAAAAAAAATTCTTTCTCTCTTTTTTCTTCTTTCTTTCTTTTTTCTTTCATTTTTTCTTTCTTTCTTTCTTTCTTTCTTTCTTTCTTTCTTTCTTTCTTTCTTTCTTTCTTTCTTTCTTTCTTTCTTTCTTTCTTTCTTTCTTTCTTTCTTTCTTTCATTTTTTCTTTCTTTCTTTCTTTCTTTCTCTCTTTTTTTAGCAAAAGTGCCAAACAGTATTATTTGTGGAATTTAGACGTAAGCTTTCATGCCCTAACTTAACTAATGACAGATGTTTAGATATAAAAAGGTGTGAACACAGTAAATGCAAAAATTAATAATAATAATGAAGATGCAAATGTTGTAGGCTACTATGGGTTACATTAGCAAAAATATTTCCAAGGGTACTGCGGTTAAGCTATACAGATAATCTTATTACTTATTACTTATTACTACTTACTCTTATTAAACTAAATAAATGAATGGCTTCGTATTGTCAAAATGTCTAAGATTTTCATTAAACACTTAGCAGACACGTATTCGGTTTCTGTCTTTTTTTTCTGCCTGTTTGTTTTGTTGTGTTTATTGTTTTTGTTTGCTTGTTTTTTATTTTTTGCAATACCATTACGTCCATGGTTATTGACTTTTTTTCTTTATTTTTCTTTTTAATAATTAATTCATTTATTTATTTATTTTTATTGTTGGCGTTACATAAGTTTAGTGAGACGATTCATTCGTTGCGCAGATAACAAAAAATAGGCCACCATTTTACTCCAGAAAAAACACCCCGGCTCCTCCTCCACTTAGAAACCCTATTCACGTAGCAACGGCTGAGCCAATGGCCATCCAGCCCGTGGTTCCTTCGACGGCGGTTCCTTAGTAACGCTATAAAAAATGTGCTGACGTCCATTCTGTTGGGTACTATTATGGTCTGTGGGAATTCTGGAGGAGGGAGGGGAGTGAAGTGCAGTGAGAGGAGGGGGGGATATCTGCTCAACTAGCGCCCATCAGGCTAACGGTAGGTAGCACTGGAGTAAACATGGAGCTGTCTGCCGTCGGGGAGAGGGTATTCGCGGCCGAGTCTATCATCAAGCGGAGGATAAGGAAGGTAGGAGGGAGGAATATCTGCTCTGCTCTCCTCTGCTGGAGAGCCGAATACAGCGTTAAACATCTGCGTATTGTAACAGTACGGCTGCCTCTGCAAGCTAACCGAGTCCTGCTCTGTTTCTGATGGCATGCAGGGTCGGATTGAGTACCTGGTGAAATGGAAGGGATGGTCGCCCAAGTAAGTATCGCTGCACCGCTTCTTATACATGTTTTCGAGCCGCTGCAGAGCTGTCTGTGCACTGACCGTGGTTAGCTCGCCGAAGCTAGCGGGATTAAAATCAACTCAATGGGTTTTAGCTCTGGGGCTAACGAGTCCGCTCACAGAACTGTCAGTCTGATTTAATGATCTGCTCCGCAGATACAGCACTTGGGAGCCAGAGGAGAACATTTTGGACTCCCGTTTGTTTGCCGCTTTCGAACAGAGGTAATTATAATATTACAACGTATGTTAGCATTTCTACATACAACCAGTGAACATGATATATGCAGTAAGTGTGCAGTCAGTATGCTCCGTGCACTTTGCTCCCATGACACTTCATTATGGATGTCTGTTGGTGTCTTCTTTCCGCAGAGAGCGTGAACGAGAGCTGTATGGTCCCAAAAAGAGGGGACCGAAACCAAAGACGTTTCTACTTAAGGTGAATTTATAATTTATAATGGCATTTTGTTCTTACCAGTTTTTTGGCTTCCTCAAGTTGTCTTTGTCTTTTTTTTTATGTTCGTTTTTTGGGGGGAGTTGTTTGGTAAGAACGAACGAAAGACGCAAAAGAAGGGAAGAATAACTTTGTTATATATATGTATATATGTTAACAATTCCATATTCATGTCTTTTGGTATTGGAAATAGTGTTTTTGTTCCCTGTTGTCTTCTGAGACATTCATTTTTGTTCCCTGTCTAAAGTATCTGCAGCGGAAATATAAGTAATGATAATTCATCTAAATAAGTAGAAATTCTTTTGGAGGTTCAACTGTTAGTCACCTACCACCACAGCACCTTTGACCTCAATCTTATTTTCTCATCCTTGATTCGTTCTAAATACGGCACAGATCGGTTTACAGCTAGAGAACCAATAATGACTTAATTTTATTAAGTCAGTTGCAGTTGGGATGAAGTACTCATTTTATTTATTTTCTGTTGAATTCTATCAATCTTTCTTGAGCTCAGTTTGCTTAGCACAAGGTTAAAATGTTCCAACTGGATTTCCCTTTATCTCTTTTGTAATCTACAAATACAAAATTAATTCAAGCTACTTTGGGGGGCCAGTCTATTTTCTCTTGAGCTTAGAAGATTTTTTTTATATATATTTGTACACATGAGATTAACTATTTGAGGGGGTTTTTTTGTTTTTGTTTTTTTTTTTATTATTTGAATTATTCTTTTTTGAGAGGAAGGGTCAGTCTTACTGTTGCATTCTTGCTATAAACCACCTAAAAAAGCTGTTAGGTTCTGAATTATTTATCTAAAATGTTTCTAGTCTGTCAATGATGTGAGAGCTGGAAATCATACTTTGTGAAACTAGTCAAAACGTAGCAGCTTGCTGTCATGGCAACTGAAAAAAAAATGCTTGATTAATAATTTGTAAGGAAAACTCTTTGTTGCACTTGTTTTGGTTCAATCCGTGATTTAATCTAAACAGAAAATATGTTTGTCTCAGAGCTGATGATGCTGTGTCTCGTAATATCACAGTGGTATATGATAGAAAAGTACATTGGCATTTGAAGATTTCCTTTATAAAACACCAACATTATTGTCATGTCGTTTAATAAAAGAAAATGAAAGATTTTCTTTTTGTGTAACTTAAAAATGCATTTTTTTTTTTTTTTTTATATATATATATTTTCTTCTAGGCGCAGGCTAAAGGTAAAACCAAGTCTTACGAGTTCAGGAGCGAAGCAGTCCGAGGGATGCACATTACGTACCCTACCCCCGAGCCGGTCTTCACCCCCAGGGCTAGAGAAGGCCTGAGGGCTGTCGTTCCCACCATCTTCCCGCCGAGTGCTGTCAACCGTGGAGAAAGCATGCGCGTGCGACCTTCTGAACTGAGTCTCCACGGGTACCAGCGATCTTCCCTTCAACTAACTGACTCGGACGGCACCGTCCAAGCACCCAAAAAAAGGGGGCCGAAGCCAAAGCCCCGCTTTGTAGACGACGACTTCAGCCCAGTCGTCTCCGAGCCACACAAGAGAAGAGCGGACGAGGAGGAGGAGGAGGAGGAAGAGCAGGAGGAGGAGGAAGAGGAAGAGGAAGAGGAGAGACATGGTCCTCACAAACTGTCCAAGTTCCAGGGAGATCAGGAGAGGAGGTTGCAGAAGCTGGTCCACAGACACTCGGAGAGCCACAAATACCACCAGCACCACCACTATTATCATCCTCATCCTCATCATCACCACACACAGAAAGTCTCCCGCGGGAGTTCCCACGAGCAGCTCCACTCTCACCGCAGCATGGAGCCACACAGGACTACAGACGGCTCCAGCTACCTGGTGGCGGCGCACTTGAGGCACCACCACAAAGTGAGCCGGAGCCAACCCACCGAGTTCCCGCCGATGGAGAAGCCTTACTTTCTGGACAGGCAGTCTCCGACCAGGTTCGATGACAGCCAGGACCAGACGGCCTGGAGGCCGCGCCTCAGCAACGTGGAGAAGGTGCTGGTGACGGACGTGACCGCCAACTTCCTGACTGTCACCATTAAGGAGAGCAGCACCTCCAAGGGCTTCTTCAAGGACAAGAGATGATTCTGGAAGTTTATGGGATATTTAAGCAAAGCTGTTTTTGTATGTAATGTATAAAGGAGTATTACATAATAATGATTATATATATATATGTGTGTAAAGAGAGAGAGAGAGAAAAAAAAAGGTTTGGCATATATTTAATGTTTTGACCAAATGAAGTCCGTTATACCGGAGGTGTTGGTGAATGTGACGTTTCCTTTGCAGCAGAATGCTGCTTTCTGTACAGAGCTCCTAAATTTCACTATTTTTCCATTTGAAACCGGCTAGAATGTATTTTTTCCTCCTCATATCTTCCAAGCTGAGTTCAAAACTAAACAATACCCATGTCCTATATTTAATCTATTATTTGAACTGGTTATCCCAACAGTATATCTGAAAAAAAAAAAACTGGAGCACTTTGAATACAGTAGTATTAAAAAATTGTTTTGTTGTTCTAAAGAGTTTTGTAATGTCTTGTATTTTTAATTTTTTTTATTAAGCCTAATTTTTTTGTCCTTCAAGGTGCATTTATCAATTTCTTTTCTGAAGAATATACATCATTTTACATTTTTCATAGATATGTTTGTAACAGAAAGTTGTCAGATTGCTTTTTAGATGCTTTTCAATAAATCAGTTGAGTTTCTGATATCTTTTAGTATTATGGTCTGTTTTATGTTCTTTTTTTTTTTTTTCTTTTTTTTTTATTTTTTTTATTATTAACAATTTTTATTGAGAAGGCACATTACAATACAATTATATAATTGCGCCGAATACATTCACATTGTTACATGCTTCCTCTATTTTCTAAGTTTAGACAAGAGAGAAAGAAAGAAAAAAAAAAAAAAAAAAAAGGAAGAAGAAAAAGAAACAAAAACAAAAAAACAAAAAAAAAAAAAAACTTAAATGGGAGCGGCGGGGAAACCCGAGTACCGACCAATAATGGACATATCAAGTTAGAGCATAAATCTGAATGACAGCAAGGTTTACGAAAAATCAGACACAACAGGTTTATTTGACCATATCTTGTAGAAAGCATCTCTCTGCACATTAATGGAAAAAGATAGTCTCTCCAGTATATAGATCTCTTTCACTACATTTATCCAGTCTTCAGTTGTTGGAGGTTCCCGTTTAAGCCATTTTCTTGTGAGGGCCTTTTTGCTCCCGGCCAGTAAAATGAACAGAAGTTTTTGATCGTTGTAGTTCAGTTTGTCAACCGGTATGTTACATAAAAATATGCATTCAAAAGTTAAAGGAAAATTAGCCGTGAAGATGTTCTGTAAATGATTATGGATTTGAGACCAATATTGCTGAATGGTTTGGCAATCCCAGAAAATATGGAAATGATTGGCGTCATCCCTTCCACATCTCCAGCAGGTAGAACCCCTTCCCTGGTATCGTTTCTGCTTTGGGGTTATAAAAAATCTTATAATATTTTTCCAGCAGAATTCACGCCAAACCTTCGATCTTGTTGTTGTCCATGGAATCTTACAGATGTGGCCCCAATCTTCTTCTGAAATTGTCAGGCTGGCTTCTTTTTCCCACTTCATTTTAATGTAAACAGTGCTGTCCTTCTTACACCGCAGGATGGCGTCATATAACCTGGAAATTGTTTTACCTGGTTTTGATTTAGTTAGTAATATAAACGTTTCCACAAATCTCAAATTATGTAAATGTACTTTTAGCTCTTTATTAAAATAATTTCTGACCTGTAAAAATCTAAAAAAGTCATCTGCACATAAATCATGTTTTCTTTTCAGGGTCTCAAAGCATTGGAACGTCCCTTTATGGAGAAAGGAATAGTAATTAGTTAGGCCTTTTGAAATCCACTTCTTGAATCTATCGTCCTGTTGATTTGGGGGGAAATCCAGATCGTAAGCGCACCATCTTAAGAGTTTAGAGGCATTTTCTAAATCACAAATTCTAATTGCTTCGTTCCATGCAGATATCATTACTTGTGATATTGGTTCATCTGCCAAATTAATTTTACTCTGTAATTTTGTGTCAGCTATTATGGCTTTAATCGGCATTGTTTTGACCGTTTCCCCTTCCACATTTTTCCATCCTGCAGTGTAATCCGGACAGCACAAACATATCAAAGGTCTCAACTGAGCTGCACAGAAATATTCTCGTAAACATGGAAGCCCACAACCCCCTTTTTCCTTTTTTAATTGTAGAGTTTTGTATTTGACTCTGGCTTTTTTCCCTTTCCAAATGTATTTGGACAGCATCTTATCCCATTCTACAAATTGTTTTGACGGCAGGGAACTGGTAGGGATTGAAATAAATACAAAAGTCGGGGGAGAATGTTTAAATTAACTGACTCAATCCTGGAGTGTAGGTCTAAAAAAGGTATGGCATTCCATCTTTGGATATCTGACTTTATGGCTGTGTTCAAGGGGGCATAATTGGCTTCAAACATTTCATTAGGGTCACGGTGGATCACCACCCCCAGGTACCTAATACTATCTGCCTCCCATTTCCATTTATAGCTATTTTTAATTTCAGCTGGTGGGTCATAATTCACAGTTAAGGCTTGTGTTTTGTTCACATTAACCTTGTACCCTGAGTATAGACCGAAATCTGATAAGATTTTCATTAACTTGGGAGAGCCTGAGTAGGATGAGATATAACAAGCAACAAGTCATCAGCAAACAATGCCAATTTTGCTCTCCTCCAATGGTCCTTATTCCAGTTATATCCCGTCTTTGTCTGATCCATTGGCTCAATGGTTCTATAAACAAAGGCGAAGAGGAGTGGCGACAGACAGCAGCCCTGTCGAGTACCTCGCTCGAGTATGAATGATTCAGTAAGGTCTCCATTAATTTTAATTCTGGCTGTTGGTTTATCATACAACCCAGATATAGTATCTATTATAGATTTATCAAATCCAAATCTCTCAAGGACCTGGTATAAAAGGGCCACCTCACGGAATCGAATGCCTTTTCGCGCCTAAACTTAACACTAAAGTCTCTATTTTTGTCTGTGAACCTGGTTCATAATATGTAAAACTTTCCTAATGTTATCTTGAGTTTGTCGATGTTTAATAAAGCCTGTTTGATCATTATGTATTAGTCCTGGTAGGATAATTTCAAGTCTCTTAGAGATGATGGAAGTGAACAACTTATAATCAATATTTAATACACTGATTGGGCGGTAGTTACTACAATTTAGATGATCTTTTCCTTCTTTTTAATTATAGAGATTATTGCTTCTTTCCATGACGGGGGTACAATTTTTCCCTTCATTACCCAATTAAATGTTTTCTGCAAGATGGGAGTCAAATGATCCTGCATTATTTTATACCATTCTGGGCCAAATCCATCTGATCCTGCCATTTTACCCCCTTTTAATCTTTTAATTGCCGAGTGAATTTCTTCTCTGGTTATTGTGGATACTAACAATTTATTTTGTTCCTCTGTCACTGTTGGTAGCTCCAAATTAGATAGAAAAATATTAACATCTTGGTTGTTATCTACATGGTTTTGGGAGTAAAGTTTTCTGTAATAGTTCTGAAAACATTGTTGAATTTTCTCCTCTTCGGTTTCTAATTGGCCATCTAAAGGATTTCTTATTTTGTGTATCGTCCTCTCTGCTTGCTGCTTTCTGAGTTTATATGAAAGAAGTTTTAATGATTTCCCGCCTACATCACAGTACTGCTGTTTGTTAAAAATTATTTTTCTCTGTACTTCAACCATGTTTAAGTCGTCTAATTCTTTTTTAAATTTTGCTATATCCGATTTAATGCTGTCGTTCATAGTCACAGAGTGTTCGTGTTGCAGTTTTAACAATTTATCTTCCAGGTATTTACGTTTTTGTATGTTTTCCTTTTTTAAGTGGGTGGATATACTAATTATTTTCCCTCTAATCACTGCCTTCATTGCGTCCCATAATATTCCTGGTGACACCTCCTCATTATCATTTTGAGCTAAATAATTTTCTATTTCTTTTTTTAACTTCTCTTTAATGTTTGGATAGTTTAAAATATTTGTATTCATCCTCCATAATGTAGATCTCTTTTTCCCATTCAGACAAATATCAGCGTAAACTGGATTATGGTCAGAGATTGTACATGGACCGATTTCGCAGGTTTTAATTTTAAACAAATCATTCTTGAACGTAAGAATGTAATCTAACCTAGAATATAAGTTATGAGGATGGGAGAAGTGGGTATATTCTCTATTAGTTGGGTGATGTTCTCGCCATACATCCACTAATCCTAAATCGTCCATGAGGTGTCCCATCCTCTTACCAATATTTCGTCCATCGCCTTTCCCACTAGAAGAATCAAATTTGGTGTTTAATAAAATATTGAAGTCACCACCGCATATTAAAGTTCCCTGACTCCTCGTTGTTGCAATTTCGAGAATCTGTCTATACAAGGACCATTTGCTGCCCGGTGGAATGTATATATTCAGGATGGTGGTCATGATACCATCAATCCTGCCCGTAATCATTACGTAGCGACCTTCTTTATCTTTGTACTCTGATATGTGTTGATAGTTGAGAATTCCAGATAACAAAATTGCCACTCCCCTTCGCCTCCCAGACTTGTGGGACGAAAAAAACACATGTTTAAAACCCATCTTGTTTAACTTAACATGCTCGCTATCCGGTAGATGTGTTTCCTGCAATAAAACAATTTGGGCTTTATCTCTCTTAAGTTTAGATAGGACTTTCTGCCTTTTTACTGGACTATGTAAGCCATTAATGTTGTTTGACACCAATTTTATCAACCTGCTACTCATCTAACTTATATTTCTTAATTATATCACAAAGATTATTGGGCTCCCCGCTCACTCTAAAAACACTGAACATAGAACATATAAAGAAATCAACATTAAGAACAAACAGAACTCAAACTGAACTCTTGACTTCCAAGGTGGGGGTCTCGGATGAGAACCCTGCTTCACCTCCGAAGGCAGCTTCTTCATCGGTTGATGAAGGGGCCCTTGGTGGCTATGGCCTCGGTGTAGAGAGCACCGTAAGAAACCTGTCTTATTTACTTATTGTACTTCATAAACCAAATACAAATCTTAATTGTTAGTAACAGAGTGAATAAACCTTAATTTTCCTTATGCGTGGGAGAAGACCTCTTGAAGGCTCTGAGTTTTTCTTTGTAACCGGCTGCGGGGTCCCGCCTCTTGTTTGCTGGCCCACTCCCCGATCCGCCGCGTACTCTGGTCCAGGTCAGCTGCTTCAGATGCTCCAGGGCCGTTTCTGGTGACTTGACGACCCGCACAGCGTAGCCTCTACTGGACATGTCTTCAGTAGCTTCCACCACTGTATTGTAGATCTTTGTTTCATCTCCATATTTCACCCTCAGCCGGGCAGGAAAGAGAGTCTGAAAGGGGATTTGCTGCTCCTTCAGAATCTTGCGCACGTCTGCGTATTCTCTTCGTTTTTTCAAAATCAGAGGGGGATAGTCATGGTCCAAATTCACTTGCTTGCCGTTCCAGGTAAATCCTCTTTTCTGCCATGCTTTGCGAAGGAGAAGTTCTTTGGTTTTAAAACTGAGGAATTTCACAACAATAGATCGCGGGGGAGCGTCGCTTGGAGGCGAAGGGCCTAGAGAGCGGTGGGCCCGTTCAATGTGTATGTCGAGCTCGTCTTGGGTCAGCGCCAAGCCCTCACGGAGCAACTTCTCCACAAAGTCACCCATTGACGCCGAGTCCCGTTCTGCCGCCTCGGGTACGCCATAAATGCGTATGTTCTCTCTTCGTGTACGGCTTTCTAGGTCCATTAGTTTATCCTCCAGCTTTATCTGTAGCTTTATTATTTCAGAGACGGCGTCCTCCGTGGTTAAAATCCTCTCCTCCGCTTTTTCAATCCGATCCTCAGCCTCATCTAGTCTGGTGTTCATCTTTCGAATTTCTTCTTTTATTTCCCCCAGATGCGCATTATTTTCCTGTCGGAAGCCTCTTAATTCCTGCAATACCGTCTCCCATTCAGCCATAGTATCACTGTTGTTTGTTTAGTTCAAGTCAGAAAGTGCAGCGGTAATTTTCCAGACCGGAGGTTCGAGATGAATAGCAGTTGGCATTAGCTAAAATGCTAGCAATATTTTCTCGACTTTAAACGTCCGCTTATTAGCGTTACAAAGCATCGGTTTTGAAGTATTTCGCTCACCCCAGATCTTTTTCACCTTTATAGGTATGTTTTCGTCGTTTAAGTGGGGTTGGGATTTCAATTTCTTAGGTTCTCTAGGGAGCCCGTTCACAGCGCGGCCATCACGATGACGTTCAAACCGGAAGTCGGTCTGTTTTATGTTCTATTAATTTCTTACAAGCTATCAGGATTATGAATTTTTTTTTCTTCTTTCTACACAAATAAATATAAAGGTGCCAAGGCCTCAAGCTCATAAGTCTCCTGAAATTTAAATGGTCAGAAATTTCTTAATAAATTCTTATTGCTTTCCTAAGGCAGTTTAGGTCAAGTTAGATTTGATCAACCCAACAATAGAAAGTTGAGCTTTGTTTTAGGCTTCTTAAACTGAAAACTAATTTTAACCAGCACATTCCCGTCGTATTTATTTAAATCATTCGCATCACTTAAAATTGTTTGTGTATTTTCTTATAGCCTACACAAATTTCAATGGGCCATTTATGTGTTTTCACAAAATGTTTCTGTTACATTTCAGACTCTGTGCATTGCAAGTATGCGTTATTTATTTATTTAGTTAGTTAGTTATTTTACTAGAGCCATGAGGCACTAATGTCCCGAATTCCGTATCGACTGCGTACCGCTTTACTCTACTCTCTCTATTTATAAAAAGCATATGGTTTGAATTGTAAATATAATATATAGTAGTAATAATGGGTTTCAACACGGGTATTTATTCATTGTTTTATTTTTATTTTATTATATTTTATTTTTGCCGTCCATAATTACGCAGAAAAAAAATCTACAACTAGAAGAATACGTGAACTACACTCTTATACATTAGAAAACATTTTGTATTAGTTTGTCTTCATGTGGAGTTTGAAGGACAATAATAGGAAGAAAAGTTTTTGCTTTCATTTTTTGAAGATCCCTTCGTGAAATTCGTGTCCCGTCGTTCCTGGTCGTTTTCTGCAAGCAGAGAGGAAGAAAATAAATAAATATAAGGTCTTGTTTGATTCACGCAAAAATAAGCAAATTAATTCGTGACGTAGTGTGACGGCCTGACTTGTGTTTTGTTTTTACTTCAACAGCTGTTCGGAGGAAGAAGCAGCATATTTTCACCGTCAGCGCTTTAGCACGCAGGTTTAATAGAAAGCAGTCACACGGGACTTTATTTCCAAACTAGACCTGTGAAAGGTTCGTCTGAACTCAGCTGAGCCATAAAAGCAACTACAAATGAAAAAAAAAAAAAGCAATAATAATTTTGGGGGGAAAACTACAAACGTCACGGAAGAAAGCTAGGGCACACGTTTTGTTGGCATACAATAAAGTCCACGAAGAAGAGGATAATTTGACTATTTGACTCAGGGACTATACGCTCTGATGTGGCCTCGTAAGGACTTCATTAAAATGTTTGAATAGACGATGAAGACCTGTAAATTATGTGCGCAAAGCTTAGATTTTATTAGCGCAGTTGGCAGCGCACGGATTGGATCCGAAAATTGAATGTGGAAAGACTGGTGGAGACCTTGGTGCTCAGACCGGGTGTCCGTAGTTCCTGTCGCAGCGCGGGGGGCAGTGGGGGTTCAGCCAGTACTCCATGTTGGTCTCCTGGGCCCTCTGGTCCAGCGTCTGCATGCGGAGCAGATGCTCCTGTGGAGAGATGCAGAGTCACCAGAAGGAGACATGTGGAGAATAAGCTGGAAGATGTTATTACTCGTTTTCACAGTTTGCTAAATTGAAACTTTACAGTGAGGATCACGGAGTCAGAGTGAAATCCCGCTCATTCAGCTCCAGTTAAACTGGAAAATGAAGCTAGATGAGTGCAGAAAAGCATGAGTTGTGTGAGTTTATTGAGTTTTTATTATTATTATTATTTTAACAGCTTTGCAAAAATACTAAACACTGGAACATGATAGGCCTTCCCATGAAAGTAAACACCACATAATAACCTCAGGTCTCCTTATAATAACAATGATAACGTCCCCTTAGCCAACCTATGAACACAATAAAAGAAAGTTGAACTGTTTTTCAAGGTGGAAACAGTGATAGCGACCACATCAAAATAAGATAGAAAAAAAACCTGATGGCCATAATTTCTTCAAAGTGAAATCTGATCTCAAACTGACGTCCAGTAACAGGACGGTGAAGAAAAACCTCAAGTAGACGCATCAAACTCAGACTGATGTTTCACTGCTTCCAGAAATAAACATGGTCATAATTCAAAGTTTCCAAGGAAACATGATGATTCACTTTCACAGCTCGCAGCAACTCAATGCACAAAACGCCGTTTCACATTCATATCCAGAGTAGAAACTTTAGTACTATCCAGTCTTTGTTTCTAACAGAAATTTTGTTTGTAAGTACTGATTCAGTTTACTGCAAATGCACACATAAGGATTACATTTAAAGACTCCATGTTTTGCATTTTTTTATTGTTTTTTTATTTTATTTTATTATTTTTTCAACTGCAGCTGAAAAGCAGAAGCATGACCAGTGGCACTTTTTGCTTGGATTACTCCCTGGACTTTTTGCATCCCGTCGTTGACTTTTTCCTGTTCCTGCTCCCGTACAGACAAACAAATTAAATATACACTCCCTCGAGAAAGCCAGTTCTGCAAAACAGAAATTTGTAATCATGCACACAAAGAGGCATTTATTTGTACAATGTTAATTTCAGAGACTTCCAGTCTGACACTATTTTCAGTGTAATTAGCCTTTCTCCTTGAATGGTGTGTTTTGTGACAGTGTTTTACACTGTGCACAGCACTTGGGGAAAAACACATTCCACATTCACTGGACGTGCAAAAATCAATAAGCTTGGACCACCCACACAGCCCATGCCGCCCTGGGCAATAAGCCACATCATCCATATTATGAGTCGTACAATCGTATTTATTCATCTGTGTGATTTAAAAAAAAAAATAATAATTTTAAGTATTAAACTACAGTTCAGTGTAATTTAGTTAAATCGAGTCTTATAAACGGTTCATGCATTTGGGGAAAACATGGGCTTACACAGCACTTTCTACAGTTACTGCCTTTCTTCATGAGGTGCGAGAAGAAAAGATCAGGAAGCAAATTTCTACATTAGAATAGAGAATCCATCATCCTCTAAGTTGAGCACGTTTATTCAGTTTGGGTTGGGGGCGGGGGGTTCCACAATAACAACATTTCAATAAAATCTGTTTTGCAAATAGGATAACACTTAGTTTTCTCCTACAACAATGTTGGGACATAAGAGAGGGATCTTTCAGTATTCTTAATTTCCCCACTCTCTCTGGGTTCTCCATAGTCCTGGGTCTTCTTTCATGGTTCCTGCTCTTCGTTTGGTCTGATGGGAACATTTCAGTCCTCTGTGGTTTATTCTGCAAACACAACCTCACAGCTGAGGTTTCACTCATTCTCCTTCTCTGAATATCATGTTCACTTGTCTTTCCCATTTTGAAGAACAAAATACAAGAACTTGACCCACTTCAGTGTCACATAAACTAAATGGCCCATTCTAAAAGAAAGCGATTGATTATTGATTTACAAGTTGTAGACGCTTTGATCCACTCAATAAAATAAAGCCTAACTTATAAAGAAATGTTAGATATGACACCGAGTGAAACATACTCTGTAATGTGAGATATTTTATGATTGGGTTCTTCTTGTTTCTGGCCTTACCCTCATTGGTTCATCGGGGTGGCCGGCCTTCACCGGCCTGTCCTGCCTCTTGCTGCGAAGAAGCTGCTTGGCAAACTTCTCCCCGATGATAGGATTGGCAACTGAGGAGGAAACAAACAGTTCGTCTGCACAGGTCATTGTCTTGTGACACACTCAACCAGCCCCCCATGCCTCCCCTCCTCTCCTCCCCTCTCCTCCCCTCCCCTCCCCTCCCCTCCCCTCCCCTCCCCTCCACTCAGCCTGTTTTTGTTTGTCTTTCCATAAACAAGCCAGCTGTTTTTGTCACAGCTGGGTATTGGCTAATCAGAACAACATCCTTCCTGAACCAGAGCAGCCTGCAGACAGAGCTATTTAGTTCTATGCACTAATGTGAGGCTGTTTTTTTTTTGTTTGTTTTTTTTTACCCCCGCAGCCAATCCCAGGGGAGCAGCTCCTGTAAACACTGGTCTCTGCAGAATGAGGACTCTCTGTCCTCTCTCTCTTTCTGAACCTAGGGCTGTGCTTGGAGGCCGGGTTGGTAACAAAGTGCTCATTCATCCTTCACACTCCCTGGAGAGGGACTCCGAGCAGCACATGACCCAGCATGCAGTCGGGGAGGCTCTGTCTTCTTCTGGCGCATGAGCGAGCTGCAGGGGAATGGTACCTACTTCTGTCAACATCGGGCCCCCATCTGGTGCAGGTTCTGCTGCAGCCGGGGCCTCACGGCGATACGTGGCAATTTTCTCGTCCAGAAATATGGACATTAAATTTTTTTTTTTTTTTTAAACACACAATTTGAAATCCAGGCATTTTAGTGAGCTTTGAGAAAGCAAAAACAACATGCTTTGGATAATAAAATAACTATCCTTGTTTATTTGAGCAAAAATCCAAAACATCTGTCTTCAAAAATAAACAGTCTGGTAAAAATAATTATACATTTTTTCTTCACAATCTCTATAAAGAAGCTTCCCAGTTGCTGGGGGTGGGGGGGGTGGGGGGGGAGGGGTAAAAACCACAGTGAAGGTACACAATAAGTATATTAAATACTGCTAATATTTTTTTCTCTGTGACTCAGATTTTACCTTCAGGTTTATTCTCAGACGATATCCTACCTGTTTCAGTGGCCAGCAGGACCAGGCAAAGCAGAAACACCACCAGCTCCTTCTTCATCTTTCCTGCCAGAGTCTTCACTGCTCTTGGAGCCACACAGCAGCTCAGAAGGTGTGAAGGGGGGAAATTTCTCCTCCCTGTCTTCCTCCCCCTTCTCCTCGCCCACAAACTTGGAAGAGGTTCGTGGGTGAGGAAGAAGTTGACATACAGACCAAATGTATGTAAATTTTCGAATTTGAAGAAAGTGAGAAAAAGGTGTATGTCTTTTTATTCGGTGAATATAAATTTCTTGTTTCAATTGTATTTATTTCCAGACAAGCAGGCGATAGGTTTTGAGAAATATTCCTATTTTGTTTTTAATTGTTAATTTGTTTTTAAATTATTTGTATTTATTTCACAAATTTTCAGCACAGTTCACATCTGTACCTCTTCCCTAGATTTAAATTATATCAGTCACATATAAATCCACTCCTCCCTTTCTCATTTGTCACTGTGACCTTTATCAACTTGGGCTCTGTCAATAACAGGTTGCCAGTCTGCAGCCGCTTTATTAGGTTCATCTGTTGAAAGTGGCAAAGACGACTTGCTGAAACGATAATGATGCTTTAGAATGGGGAAAGAAGAGGACTTAGTTAGCATCATGCATGTACACCAAAATCTGGAGTAATTGCATAACTTTTTAATCAATATGGATGCAAATGTAGGAGGTATGTTTCCAACACCTTACCAAACTACATTGTGAAGAATTAAGGCAGCTCTGTCTGCAAAAGAGGGTCCAACCCAGAACAGGCAAATTTGACCTAATAAAGTCCATTGTCCAGCTAGTCTCCTACATATGACGCTTAGTGCATCTCTGTTATATTACCTTTGCTGCTGTAAAAGTTTTTTTTTTGCTGTTGTTGTTTTTTTTTTTTACAAATACTTATTCTTTCATCAACTTTTTTGTAGCACAAATTGGACAGCATGGCCAAGTCCAGGTATTGAAATAAAGTGAACCAAAAAAAAAGCCCAAGTCTGACTTATTAGGAGCAAAAGAAATGAGTTGTGGATTGGGTAAATAAAAACATTGCTTAAACAAATATCAGCAAGTCAAGTAAATAATACGACACACTGATTTAATAAAAAATACTGAAAGTGAGAAAACCTCAGAAAAAAGTCAATTTTGTTAGGGGAGTGACGAATTGCAAGCATGTGGAGGAGTGTCCACTAGATGGCAGTGCTAACACACACACACCAATTGATTATTTTAGCTGCTGCGTACAGACGAACTTGATACGTTTTCCTGAGAATGTATTTGATTCATGAAATGATTTACATGAGATACCATCTGAGGAGAAATACTACCTTCATAGCTCGTTAAAACTGGGTTGGGATTTTAAACAAATGTGTAACGCTTATTAAGATTTAAATTTAAACATTTCTACGTTTTATTTTAACTAACTTTTTTGTGTGTCAAACAAGAATGTACAGAAGCACTCCGGAACACGTCTTTTTGTGTCATCACTTCCGTTTCCACATCTCATGGTTTCTTTCTCATCATTGTATTTCTAGAAGCGTGGGTAGTTTAATAACCACTTAGCCTTGATTAATTCTGGGGAAGCAGGAGACCGCAGATGTTGTCCTCTCATTGTGTGAATGTGTCATTGTGCCACCGGATTTCAACACAGCGCATGCGTACATTAGACCTCAGGCAAGCGCACCAAAGATAATTTATTAAATGTGAGATGAGGTCTATGATGGTTCAAATTGATGGAGAGAATACGCCTGAAATTAACCTGAAATGTTTTTATTTTGGTCAATATGTTGTAAATAATCACAACAAAGACATCCCAATTGTTCAAAAATATTTATATTTTAAAATATTTCCACATTATTTTTCAAGCTGAATTATGTACATTTAGGCTGCATGGGTCTGCAGCCTTTGGTGATATATATATATATATATATATATATATATATATATATATATATATATATATATATATATATATATATATATATATATATATATATATACTGACAGGAAATGTAACTTCAATTCATTGTAATTGAATATAATTTGCAGGGGTGAACTATCTTTGCGTGTAAACACTCTTTGCAGGAGTTACGTCAGCGTAACAACTTCGTGTTTCGACGTGATGCCGTCCTCTTCCTGTTTGTAGTTTTTCATCTTCAAACTACAAAGCAGCATCCTGTTGATGCCAGTGAACATGAGCTTGGCGGGGAGTCGTCGCTTGGTGGTGACTCTGCGCTTCTCTTCTCCCATTTGCGCTCCTTGAAAGCCCGTCGCTTGTCTCCGGACCGTAGCAGTGATGTGCCAGGAGGGGGGCGAGGCGAGGGAGGACTGCGGCTCCCGGGAGGAGTGGACGCTGCTGTTCTGGACCTCTCTGGCCGTCATCGTCCCGGTCATCCTGACGCTGTGGTGTAGTGCGCAGCGCTCCAAGAGGAAGACCTACATGAAGGAGTTCTTCAGGAAGAGCAAACACGGCTGGCACTACACGGACCTGTTCAACAAACCCACCTACTGCTGCGTCTGCTCGCAGCACATCCTGCACGGAGCTTTCTGCGACTGCTGCGGCGTGTGCTCCGACGAGCAGTGCCTGCGCCGGGCCGACAGGAGCCTCCCCTGCAAAGAGATCATGGCCCCTTCTCGCCCTGACGGATCCATGGAGCACCGCTGGGTCCGCGGAAACGTGCCGCTGGCTAGTTACTGTGCTGTGTGCAAGCAGCAGTGTGGGACTCAGCCTAAGCTCTGCGACCTCAGGTACCATAGATGTCAGACACGATCAAACAAGTAGATTAAACACATCACTGTGGCTTCATTAAGGACCAACCTTTTAAGGTTTTTAGATCAGCGTGTCCAAAGTCGGAAACATACAGACAATGAGCGAAACGTTATCTATATACGCACATACAAAAAAAGCTACACATGTACATTAATTAACATAAATCTTTTAGTTCATTAAGATTGGCAGATGATCCAAAAAATATCGATAACTATTCAGAGTCGTTATAGGTGTCAAATCGATACTTGTGCGGTAAAATCGATCCCAGCAAAGCTGCTCCAAAAAGTTACGTTTAGGAATTCTCTACATATTTTTATTTTTTTTATTTTTGGAAAATGTGATTTAAAATCTACTTCTGAAACAAATTGGAATGTTGTGGTCTCACACTAAACCTTCAATAAAATGAAGAAAAACAAGATTATTAATGATAGACATCCTATGATAACAAAATGCTTCCTGTAGCATAGTTCTATAAATTTTCTGTCTTTTTGGTCCATAACCAATATTTCCTTGGTTTTACCTGGTGTTGAGCAGAGATATTTCTGCATTTTGTGTTCATATTTGAAAGCTTTATGTTCCAAGATATTCATTACTTCTTACCAGTGCTGTGTGTGAAGCTACGACTTCACTGTTTATACTTTCGAGCTTCTCTGATGTCTGGTTCTCATCTAATGCTGGGATGTTGACAGAACTCGTCTGACAGCCGGAGAACAAACCCGGTTTAACAATGGAAAGACATTCCACCTTATTTCTAGTTCAGTGTCTGCTTAACTTACAAATATGAAGGCATGTTAGAAAAAAAAAATGCATTATGCATTTGGAAGAATTTAAACAGCAAGATTAGCTCATGCAAAAATAAAACGTAATCTAAAAACAGTTGGTCATTTAAAGAGATAAGTCAGAGGTCAGAATCGGATTGGTTAGAACCGCTCCCTTCCCGTCTGATGAACTGCTGCTGCTGTCAAACATGTGCAGGCTTGATGTTGCTCTTCTCGACTTGGTTTGAGCCCAAACTGTCACGGTGCGTCTCCCTCTCTGCCTCCTTTTCAGGTGTGTCTGGTGTCAGACCACAGTCCACGACGACTGCATGGACGGCTTGGCGGACGCAGAAACGTGTGACCTGGGCGAGTTCCACAGCCTCATCATCCCTCCTCACTACCTCTACTTTGTCAACAAGCTGCGCCGCCGGCACCCTGACGAGTTCACCAAGGTGCGACGAATATGACGTGGATCTCCTGAGTCGCTTCCTTTTCTTAGAGGGGTGGAGAAAATGAATATCACATCGCCGTTTTTTTTCTTTTTGTTTTGTTTTTGTTGTTTCTGCAGCTGGGGGCTTCCTGTGGCAGAAGCTGGACACCTGTGCTGGTGTTGGCCAACACACGGAGCGGCAACAACATGGGGGAGGCTCTGCTGAGAGAGTTTCGAACGATCCTCAACCCCGTGCAGGTCAGCTTCTACCTTCCTCCAGGTTACGTGTAATAAGCATTTAATAAGGTCGTGATAAGCATTTAATCAATTAATCGCGTGATAAATTAAAATGAGCTCGATATTTTCCATTCTGATTATTGATATTTTTGTTTACAGACTTTAGAATCCATTTTATTCATGGCGTTGGTTTTAAGCGTTTTATTTTTTATTTTTTACATTATTTCTGGTTCATTAGTTGTTTTTGATTCTTGTGTTTTATTTTGTCCATTTAATATGTATTCCAGTTCTAGTCTAAAGTGTTCTTTTCAAAATGTAAAAGTTCATCGTTTTTTTGAGAGAGCAAACGTTTTTTATTAATCAATATTTCACTTAAAAATTGTCTGTAAAAAAAACATGAACTTTTATCACAATAACTACTGGGACAATTTATTGTGCAGCAAAAATTGTTGTGGTGTCAGGCCGACTTCAGGTGCATCAGCCTCAGATTTGATCAGAGCGGCTCCGTCCTTTTCCAGGTGTTTGACCTTTCTGAGCTGACTCCTTCCAAAGCCCTCCAGCTGTGCACCCTGCTGCCCCCGGGCAGCGTCCGGGTGCTGGTGTGTGGAGGCGATGGCACTGTGGGCTGGGTCCTGGATGCAGTAGATGCAATGAAGCTTAAGGTACGACGATGAGGTTTTGCTCAGCTTTGATGAAGTCCAGAGCTTTTCAGAAATCCTGAAAAACCACAGGGAGTCTGGCTCCTTGGAAGAAAAATGAACGAGAAAGGTACAACTTAAAAAAAATAAAAAGGGAAAACCATGGCAATGCACTCTTTTGGGATGGTCTATCATATGAAATTTAAATAAAACTAAAACATTCATGGGTACAATGTTACAAATCGAGCATATGTCACCTTTTTTTATTGATATTTTTTATTATGCTGCTTTTCTTTCAGGACCAAGATCAGTTTATCCCCAGGGTGACCATCCTTCCTCTGGGGACAGGAAATGACCTTTCCAACACTCTAGGCTGGGGAGCCGGGTACGCTGGGGAGATCCCAGTGGAGCAGGTTCTCCGTAACGTTCTGGACGCAGAAGTGGTCAAAATGGACAGGTAGTGGTTCAGAACTACATGTTGTTTTTTTTAGTTTTTAAAAAAAATTAAAATAGTTTAGTTGAATAGTTTGAACGTGAATGTGGATACTCTTCTTGGTCGTTTCAATGCTGCTGATCTGCACCATAACAATCTTCAGATGGAAGGTCCAAGTAGCGTCAAAGGGGATCTACTTCCGGAAACCAAAGGTGATATACGTACATACGCTCTTCAAACACACGGCTTTGTATTTCTGTGGAAACATGTTTACAAGCCAAAGCTGACCCGCTGAACTTCTCCCCCCTCCAGGTTCTGTCCATGAACAACTACTTCTCTGTGGGGCCCGATGCTCTGATGGCGCTCAACTTCCACGCCCACCGTGAGAAAACACCCTCATTCTTCTCCAGCCGCATCATAAACAAGGTCCCAGCGCCTCGTTTGAATACGCAAATCCCGTTCAAACCTGACCACACTTTTATTTTCATATGAATACACAGTTGTAAATTTGGTGGCTTTGTTTTTATTTGTCCTCCCTCAGGCCGTGTACTTCCTGTATGGCACCAAAGATTGTTTAGTGCAGGAATGCAAAGATCTGGATAAAAGGATTGAGGTATGGTAAGCTTTGTCATTGCTGATTGTATCTGATCTGTTTTTATTTTAGCCAATAAAGCTGCTGAAAGGAGCACAATATAAACTCTCCTAATGAAGCAAAAGGCAGTGAGCTTCAGCTGAGCCAGGCTACTGTAAGCTAATTTACTAATGCATGCAGTTAGATGAGTTAAAGGGTCCATTTTCATGGCAGAGTTGTAACAATTGAACAAAATAGATTTTATCTAAGGGGAGCAAATGTCATCATGCAACCCTGGCAACTGGACAAAAAACCCACCTCAGTCAGTCCTACTGAACTACAGCTGCTGTCCATGGGTATGAATGTTAAACTTTTAGGATTTATTTTAGCCACAGTATCTTAAAATGAGGAATTTTATAGAACAAACATAAATGATTTTTCAAAACAATTTTTGGGTCCAAATCTTAATAATAAAAATGATCCACATTGCATCCAAATTTAATGCACATATTCAACTAAAGCTTTACTAAGTGCAGGGAAAGGCTCTGGAGCGCCTTTTAACTGGAAAGGCTCCACTACGGTTCAGTTATAACAACACTGAAATAATTTGCACAATTTCAACCTCAACCTGATTGAAAATGTAGGAACTATGAAGAGCCACGATCGTGTCAGGAAATCAACCAATCTAAACTTTGCCAATTCACTCCAAAACCTTTCATTTCTCTTTGGAAATCTTGGACCTCTACAGATGTAATAGCACTATAATTATGAAAGGTTAAGGAGTTTCACAAAATCATCCTGATTAGTTTTACTAAGACAAAACTCACTGATATTTAAATGACATCAGCCCAGGTTTAAACTAACCCTCCTGCAGCTGTGATCTGTAATCAACCCCAGCTTTATCAATCAATCAATCAATCAATCAAATTTTATTTGTATAGCACATTTCAACAGCAAGGCATTTCAAAGTGCTTTACATCATATCAGACACAAAAACACAATGCAACATGGAATCAACATCAAAACACAACATTAAGTCAGGTTTAAAAGAAATAAACCAAAACGCTGAGGATTGATCCCTCTATGAATCATCTCTGTCTTAAATACGAGTTCATCTCCAGATTATAGTACAGATTACTGAAGATGTCAAACTCTCTCGCCTTAAATGGTGAAGATTGTTGTTTAAAAGTAATCGCTTAAATACTTTGATATCATTATCAAACAAAGACAGAACCAAAGTGTTAATCATGAAGCCATCATTTTTGTGACTTTAATTGTCGATGGCGTTTACCAACCACAGCTGGAGCTGGACGGGGAGAGGGTGGCACTGCCCAGCCTGGAGGGCATCATCGTTTGCAACATCGGCTTCTGGGGAGGAGGCTGCCGGCTCTGGGAGGGGATGGGAGACGAACCCTGCCCCCCGACTCGGTGAGACCGGCTTAGGTGTGATAATGTAAGGAGAAGAAATCACATTTTTGAGGGGGCCTCATGTGACGGATGCCCTGAACCCGCAGGCTGGACGACGGGCTGCTGGAGGTTGTGGGTGTGTTCGGTTCTTTCCACTGCGCTCAGATCCAGGTCAAGTTGGCCAACCCTGTGCGACTGGGACAGGCACACACTGTCAGGGTGAGAGCATACCCTTCCTCCCCCCACACATCTGAATGACAGCATTAGCAGGCCTGCTTGTTGCTCAGCTGATGTGTCTTTGCATGTAAAACAGGTAACTCATCTAGTTGCTCAGGGTGGATTTGAATGGCCTCCTTGTGTCTGAGTCAGCTATTATGCGTTTTATTACCTGGTCTGAACGAGGCCTTATTTGCATTTAGGAGAATTTTTAGATTTTATTTTTATGTCTACTGTTAATAATAAACTGTATTTATTGTCCAGAATGTTTTACTCCATCAATAAGTTGCAAAAAAAAAAAAAAATCCAAAATTTCTAACCAAAATAGTTATCAATTTAGTTATTTAATTGGCAAAATGTAAAGAAAAAATCTTGGGAAATATACATTTTTATACTTTTCTGAATATATACTTTATTTTCTGGAACTATATTCTAGGGGTGCACTGGTTCCAGTTTTCTGGCTGTTCGCCAATTTCCGACCTTTAAAAAGCTTGACCTTCCAATTCTGACTTTGGTCGATGCAAGTTTGTTTTGTCTGAAATACCAGCAAGAAAGTCACTGAGTTGGCTGGGCTGACTATTGTTGCTGCAAACGTGCAGACATGACCTGGTGGGCTGGTCTGTAGGTCAAACCTCTCTCACAGGGGAGCGGAAGTTGACGGTGTTTGATTTTTGGATCTTTGCCGAGATAGATAAGATCGGCTTCACATGTAAGTATTTGCCGATCACCGATCTCCCAAAATGAAGCAAATTGGCACCAATAAATCAGTACACCCCTACTATATTCATAATTCTTCTAGTAGCTATATTTTTTTTAGCAATTATGCACTGCATATATATGTATGTTCCTCAAGATTATTTGCTGAAAGATGCGTATTATGCGCTAAAACGTCCTTGTGGATCCGTGGCGTGTGATATTCTAACATGTGGGATTTTCAACCTCCAGCTGGTTCTGAAGAGCTCCACCATGCCCATGCAGGTGGACGGGGAGCCTTGGGCTCAGGGGCCCTGCACCATCACCATCACCCATAAGACCCAGACCTTCATGCTGTACCACAGCGCAGAGCAGACAGACGATGACGATGATGAGTCCAGCGCCTCCGAGCCGGAGAGCCCGGCCCCTCATGACTCCCCCAGGCCCCCGTTGTTGACTACTACTGTGCAAGCGTAATGCGCCTCTCAGGCGTCACGAGATCCTAAACGCCTCTTATCGTGGTTTCTGTTTTACAGTCCGACTTCACTGGTCCACCGTCTGCTTGAGGTTGCCTCCGCTTCATACACTGAGTCACAGTGTTGAATCCTCGTTTTGTGTTCTTTGTCCTTTATCTTCGAATCGTCACTTGTTGCAGCTGATAGCTCAGGCGATTACTATCTGGAGCAGTCAGGTGGCGGCGAACATGTTAAGGAAAGCTCAGTTTATTTGCACTGATCCCTCGTGCCATGTAGATTATAGAGTCTAGAGATAACTGTGCTGTATTTATTCTGCTATATTTAAAACTGAGTGTTCCTCTTAGTGAGCCAAATTTAACTCGTCCTCCACGCCCCCTTAAAGCCACGTCAAACCTGCAGCAGGCCATGAAAAGCTGGGATACAAGGAAGAGTTGTGTAAGAGATGACAGACGCCGTCAACTCTCAGTGATTCATCTTATGGTTCATGGTCTAAACCAAGCACAAAAGAAAGCTCTCTCTTGTGTTTGTTGCTGAAACTTTGAACGTTTGCTCAGAGATCCATGAAGGTGACAGAATGGCCACCTCCAAGATTCAGTAACTTGCAGACATATTCTTGCACCTTGGAGCTTTCCACATTTAGTCAGGTTACAATGAGAAACATCAGTGTGTTTTATTGGGATTTAATGTGATAGACAGGCATGAAGTCCAGCATAACTATGAAATGGAAGGGAAGTGGGAGAGTTTTCAGAATTTTCCTGAAAATATAAAATGCTGGGAATACATTTGTATAACCTGAGTAGGGGCTGTGCTTCCAGTCTTTTGGGCGCTGCCTCTCCTGTATTAACGCCAGTCCTTCTTCCGAGCAACTCTGCCTTTCTGTCCTAACACAACATCTGCACAGCATACAGGACACCATTTCTATCTCTAGGTGACTTCTGAGAGCAGCAAGTTGCTCCCAGAATATTGAAAAACATAAATAATTTTCATTCGCCTTCAAACACATGTACTGCTTTCTGTTGGCCTATTACATCAAACCACAATAAAACATACTCAAGTTGGAAATGTTACAATTTTCTCCTTTGGAAGTGACTATTTCTTTGACACTATTCCTTTAGTTTGGATTTTTGGAGCAGTTTGAGAAGCTTCCCCATGTGCCGAATATTCAGATTCACCAGATGTTCCTGCAGGAAACCGGCCGACTTGATAAGGGTCAATATGAAAGCTCTGCCAAGTCGATATGGAACTACTTTGCCAGCGTGTGAAAAAAAAACTAAAAACTTTTTTCCTCATCTTTGCAAACTGTTTACATACTTTGTGTTGCACTTGAACATAGCTCCTATCCATGTTACGGCCACAAATTATTATACCTGCTGATGAGATTTTACATTGTGCAGTCTTTCAGCTTCTCGTGTTTTACCTGTTCTCACCACAAGGGGGCGGGCTGAGGAGAGTATTTAGAGGTAGATCTTTTCAGACCTCTTTATTTCAGTAGTTGCAACATCTATTGCGTGAACCCCCACGTGTTGCTCGGGTGAGGCTGTTGCACTTCGTGTTTGTCGGAAATCCTGGTTCTGGCGGGATTCCTGGCGCTCCGAGCATATCAGGAAAAGTCTGTAGTAAGGTGTCTGGTAAAAAGGTTTGCTGCATCAGGCTTTAAGGTTGAGCAGGATCAGTAACTAGCCATGACGATGCCTTGCTGGACACCTGCTTTACCTTTTGATATGTGTTTACCAGAGTTTTGTGTTGTGATGAAGCAGCTTTTATGAAGCTCAAACATGATTCTCCGTCTGAGTTTTAATTTTTAAAGCTGATTTGACACATTTCTTTGCAGGATCGACATTGTTATTGCTGGGGCAGACTGCGCTCCTGTGCGTTTATGAGATTTTAAGGTGGCTTGTAAACAGTATTGATTTAAAGCTAAAATGTCAGAAAAGCAGCTTCAGCTTTAAAAACGCCACTAAAATGACTTGAAATACTTGTATAATCAACAACTTACTTTTCTGCTGTCAAAATTGCTTATAAGAATCTACTGTAATGATAATCAGCAACTTTAGGAAGACTTGTGTGATCCCAGTTTACTACAAACTACCAAGAAACAGCTCAGATGAAAACAAATGTTTATTGTTAGCAATCATATATATATATAAAAAATATGGCTGATTACAAAATGTGACAAGAACCAACTTTGATTGAGATGAATGTAAAGAGGTGATGTTTTGAATTTGAAGACATTCCCATAAATATTTTCATACATACCCAAGGTGTTTGTGTGTTTTCATTCAATTCAATCGATAAGATGGAGAATAATTTAATATTTACATTTCAGATGACAAAGTATCTCTAATAGATCTTGGAAGGCGGTTTGGGATACATCACCCTGAAGAGGAAATCAAACTTTGATTTATTTATTTTTTGTTCTTCTTTGGAGTTAGATATTCTATGTTTTCACATACAAAATAGTGACTAATGCAGTGATGAGCCTTTCTTCTCCATTTGTGTTCTTTCTAATGAGTGAACATGACGATAGCGTTTCTATAGTTCAATATACAGTTAAAAATGCGTTATGTGTCTTCTGTGATGTTGTCTAGCTTTTAAATATCGACGCTTTGCATTATAAAGCAGGTGGAAGGATCTACGCACAGACACCATACAACAGCACAGATAAGGTGCATGCAAAGTTTAGAATCTCACTTAGGATGATTGAGATCAGAAATGCTGTCAGTAAGAATTTCTTAACAAGTCATATCTGACTAACCGGTAATTATAACCCATGGATCAATTTCCCTTCTGCTCCATATAAAGGTTTTGGACTACAACACATTATTTTTCTTGACCTTGTTTTGTGCATAATTAACTGTAGACTTGCAAAAAAATATATAGAAATAAAAGTAATCTTTATAAGGACCAATGCATGGAGGAGATGAGGTGGAACATTTTTAAGATTTTTTTTAATAAAAATATAGCTGTTCCTATTAGAAGGTTTCACAATCCTAAACGTTTTCATTGATATTTAAGTCATCCCAAAACTATAGTTATATTTGAATAAGGTGTAAAGGCTGGTTAAGATTAAGTTTAATACCCCAAACAAAACATGAAGCAAACAGTTTCACTTATTAACAATCAGAACAGTGTTACTGTGCATAGGTCCAGCAGTCCCTTCAGGTTCCGCTGATGAACTACTTATTTTTTCTCGGATGTGGGTTGGGCCCGGCCGGTTTCCCTGATGGTGGATGTCCTTTCGGCTTGTCTTTCTTAGCAGAATCGGGTCCTTTCCACCCAGGCTTCTGTCCTCCTTGTGCACTTGGTGGCTTTTTGCCTTGCTCTGAAACAAAGTGCAGAATGCTTTTTTTTTTTCCCTCTTTCTCTCTGTAGCAGAACAGACAAAATGCTGAAATGAAACACCTGAGTTTTTAAACACGGCCTTCGGTTGCATTGGAAGAGGCCCAAGAGAAAACCTTAAAAGGCCTGAACATTAAAAGTGGTTATTCAGGTTTGAGAGAAGCTACTGTTTTTATTGGCAAAAGTATCCGTGAACTTCGGTCTGAGCACAGCTGACTGCAGACACTCAGTCGCCACCTGACAAACAGCTGGATGCTGAACTCAGCATGCCTTCATAGAAACTCAACTCATAGAAACTCGACTCTGGCTGAAAACTCAGCCAGAGTTTTCAGCCAGGTGTGTTGTTTACAACTTTTCCCCCTCATTAAAGAATTTGTATTCAAGTGTTTCGTAGTAACATATCTCATACTGTATTTCACACAAATAGAAAGTGAGATATGTTGTTTTTCACCCAATTCAGACACACTAACCATGTACTCTTTTTTTCCACCCCAATAATTTTGCTAACTTCCTGTTGGTCCTTTACATAAAAGACTAAATTAAAAACATAAAAGTTTGTGATAAAGTGACAAAATATCTTAAATGCTCCAGGGCCCTATCTATTGCACCAATTAAATTGACAGTCTAAAAACCTTAATGCATTTATTTCTGCCGGTTTGGTACATGATGAATGTGCAAACAGAATACAAATTTAAATAACTTACTGTGAGAGGTTTGGTGGCCTCCGTCAGGCTTCTTGTCTGAAAGGCGATACAAACAGTAAGATGTGAAAGACATTTTCTGTGTGTTCACTGTGATTTCACTGCCGTCCAGAATCTCACGTCTGAACTGTCCGTCCGGATTTATTCAATCTGAAAATCTTTGATCTGTTCTTTTTCTGTGGCATAGCTTACTTTATTATTTTTTTCCACACTATTGCTGTTTATAAATGAGTGCTTCCCCAAAACAAATTTGTTATTTTTATTTATTTTATTTTATTTTTTCAACCCAACAATATAAAGCAAGGTTCCTCTCAAAGATGTTTTCCAATCCACCCATCGATCAATGAGTCTCAAATGAAATCTTTCCAAAGACAACAAGCTGTTCACTGGATCAACACTTCCATTGCAAATAGCTGATAAAAGTTTTTCGGTGGAAAGAAAAACAAAACAAAATAAATAAAAGCAAAAAATGTTATATAACTAATTCAAAGAACTAAAAATTTATCAGACGTTTGATAGTTGTATTGCAAGTCCTGACATCTGTTTTTATTATTATTATTATTATTTAGATGCAAAATTTTTAGAAACTTATTAGATTTGTGCTTATTGAATAACCAACCAATGCTTCTCATATTTTATAAGTCGATTTTAGACCAAGAATCCAAAACCTTTCTGAAAATTCACCCGTTTCTATTTCACTCTCAGCTCCTCAGCCAGAGAATGAAATGCCACTACAAGTTAGGTAGATCTAATGTCCTCAAACTTAGAATAAAAACTTGAAGTAAATCTAATTCTAAAAAAGGAATATATTGATATACTAATGCTTCATTGATTCATCCTGAAACCTTTTTAAAATAACTGCATTTGGATGTTTTCCTAACTTGACAAGAGTTACATTATAGTCACGTTCTCAGAACCAGAATCAGCAAACATACCAGGCCCAGTCTGTTCATCTTTACTTCTGTCCTCAATGAGCAGCTATCAAGCATCGTATGATGAAGAGGAGTGGCTGCTCTTCCTCCTGCGGCCCATTTCGTTTTAGTTGTACTTTCAAAATGTTTCACTTCTGGCGGGTTGTTAAACTCTTTGTGTTAACCAGATGCTAATGAATAGACAACTGTTGAAACAAAGGGGATTTAAACCGCAGCTGGACAGCGTACTAAAAAAGTCGAGCTACAGACGGTCGGGTTGTGGTGCTTGTCCAGTTAGCGCATGGTTCTGGATCATGAACATCTCGTCTTTTACCTTTGCTTTTGGACGGATGTTTCTCGTCTCCACGCCGACTCGGTACCGCTTTGTGGGCTGGTTTACCGACTGGTTTTCCTACTGTTTTCTTAGACGTTCCTTCAGGACTTTTCTGAGAAGCTGAAGTTTGGAGAAATCTGTAAACTGGGTTTTTGTTTTGTTGCTTATACTTTAAGAGAATTCATTACCATTCTGCCATGTTTTAGATGCATGGTTCATTTGATTTGCTAGAGATGTTGGTTTTGTCCTTAATTAGTTTCCCTCCTTGCAAAAATTAAGTCCCATGAATGTCAAGAGGCTTTCAGTAGATAGTTGCGTGTGATGTTTGCGTTTTATGTTACGTACGTGGTTTCTGTCCGTGGAAGAACGGAGGCCTGGAAAAGCCAGGCGTCTGACTCTGCTGTGGAAACCATGATGGCTTTGCCTGTATGTAAACAGGAATGTGGACGGGTTGGTAGGTGGTCTGGAAAGATGGACGACTGGGACTATGGGACCTGGGTGGAGGTCTTTGCTCTCGAGGGTTTGAAGATTCTGAAAAAGAGATGGTGAATATCAGGGAAACAAATTATTTACATGCATCCCAAAACAGTGCCTTGCAAAAGTATTCATGCCTCTTGGACCTTTGTCATGTTACGACCTTAAAATTCAGTCTATTTCAAAGAAGTGGTCTGCAGTATAAAAACTGTGCACCGACTGCAGTCTTCAGGCTGATCACCGATTTTTAAAAAGCCTGACCTGGCAATGCCAATTTTTTTTTCACAGAAAAATCATTAGATGTAATCTCAAAGCTGGCAAAAGTGGGACGACTGTAGTTAACAGTGGGACATGAACAGAGATGAGCTGGTGGGCGGGTCTATCACTCACCCCTCTCTCACAGCAGAGCAAAACGGTGGCTGGTTTATTCTTTTTTTTTTTTTTTTTTTTTTTTTTAGGCCTTTGTAGGTAAGATTTCTGGGTGAGATTGTTCAGTCTTCCGAATATCGACAAATTGCTGATCTTCCAAAATCAAGAAAATTGGGGCCGATTTATTGGTTAACCCATCATAAAAACATAAAATACATGGGTGCCTTAATACTTTTGCAAGGAACCTGATACAAGCACAGATTTCACTTTCAGAAACGTTTGCAGGCAACAGTTAGTAGAACATTACATACGAGACTCGTGGGCCCAGGACGGACTTTTTTCTCCACCAGCGGCTCCTGAGAAAGAAGCTTCTGCGTGTCCTGAAAAAGGCAAAGTGGCTCCATTTTAAAACACTGAAATCTGTCTTTTAATACTATTTCACTACAAAGTTCACACCAAGGGTTGCCCGTGCATCTATGGAAGAGTAATCAGAATTCGTTTTTTGGCGTTTTCTGCATGACATCAACCCACCAGATGCAGCATATCCAGCGATAGGTTGTGTAAGATAACTGAACGTTACTGGCTTTATTCAACTTTCATATTAAGAAGGCAAGTGGGACATTTCTAATTTTAGTGTACCTGCATATTTACCTGGTTTTAGCAGTGGTACTCTGGCCTCAAAAGGCTGAGTGAAGAGCGTCATCAGGCTCTCCTGCAGGGTGGCAGCAAAGCTCTGTGTCGCCATCACCCTTTTGGTGTCCAGGTTAATTCGAGGGGGATGGGGGTCAAACTTAACCACCCGGGGCAACTCAAATGAAGCCTGAAAGGAGCAAGTGAAGAACATATGAATTTTATCACTATTATTGTGGGATTTAGTGAAGGGAGTTTCTTAAGGCGCTTTTCCACTAGACCGCCACTAACCGGTTCTGGCCCAGTCCACCCCGGCCAAATTAATTTTCCATTAGCGAATCCGGTGCGATTCTGTCTGAGCTGTTCTCGGACTTTCATGCCTACTTTAGGAGTAGCACTAGTCGGACCGAACCAGATTTGACGGAGAGCTGACTGCATTCATTGACTGTCTTATGATTTACGTCACTGAAAACTCCAAACATTATAGTTCAGCTGTAACATAACAAATGAGCAAGGATGAGTTTAATCACCAGCAGCGTCAGGGACGCATGCGGTAAGTTTGGCGGCGGAATAACTGAGATTTAGCAACGCTGCTAGCTGCACGTCTCAATGAAGAACAGGCAGCAATAAAGAAGAGAGAAACGGCGAAGCTGTGGTCAGCTTTCTGACGTATCTGCAGTTTTGCTCAGATGTTGTGAAACACCAGAGCTACATAATATCAGCTTGTGATGTGAAATTTATTTTTCCTTTGAATTGAAAACAAAAGGTACATACATGGCAAAAATAATCAGCTGATTTGAGTCTTAATTATCATGTTTAGGCCAGCAATGAATTTCTATGAAATATCTGGTTTATCCGAGTCCATCAGAACCACAACCTCGAGGTTCTACATTCCAGAGTGTCGATCATAACGAGGAACGGAGCGTATAATGGAAAAGCTCACTACTTCGGGTAAAACCGAACCGCATGTTAACCGGTTAGTGCGTGACTTGCCAGTGGAAAAGCACCTTTTGTGTTGCTATTGAAAGAGGAAGTGTGTTTTAGTCCCACCTGCAGAAAGGCTGGTGTTCCCGCCTGACTCAGCAGATTGTCGATCTTCTCTCTGGCTTTCTTCATCCTCTCGCTGTTGTCGATGAACTTTGTTGTGAGGTCGCGAAGTCTGGCCTGACCAGCCTCCAGCTCACAGTCCACCTCATGCTGGGCCACGCGCTCATCCTGAGCCAACATCTCCCCTATCTGCTGGTACACAGCAGCCAACGCCATCTTCCTCTTGCTCGCTGCGTCCTGGAGACAAGCAGGCTGACTCACCTGTGCTTTATGAACGCCGACATGTGAGGTGCAAAGGTTACCTTGAGCTTGCCCTGCAGCTCGTTCATCTGAAGCACGATGGTGTCAGTCCTGTCAATCTTCAAGTTCAGAATCTCCAACTTGCCCCTGAATTCAGACTGCAGAGGAAGAAATGAGACAAGAAGGTCAGCTCAAAGTAAACCGTGTTGAGGTTCAAACATGTGAGACCAGTATAGCAGTAGTGATTCCTGAATTAAAGATTAACATTTCAAAAAGAACATCTAATTATCTCAGTAGATTTGCAGTAGAATTATGTTATTAATTTTAGAATGGGTGGAGGCTACTAATATAAATAAAATAATAGTTTGTAGTGATTCATTATCTGCATTGTTGAGTATTGAAAAAGGAAGTACAAATAATCATCAAAATATATTACTGTACATGAGATTATGGCTGTTCATCATAGAATTTGTGAACAAAATAAAAATTTAATATTATTTTTGACTCCTGCTCATGTTGGTATTTTTGGTCATGAAAGAGCAGATAGGTTGACTAAGGAGGCTATTAAAAAAGAAGATATTGAGATGCCAATAAAGTTATCTAAATCTGAAGGCAAAAGTATAGTTTGGAGAGAAAATAAAAAAATATGGAAAAATAGGTGGGATAATGAAATAAGCGGAAGACATTTATATAGGATACAAAATACAGTTGATGTATTAAGGATTAGAGGAATAAACAGGAGGGAGGAGATCATTATAAATAGAATAAGAACCGGACAGAGTGTTTTAAATGGAACTCGTTTTAAGATGAGGAAACATCTTACTAGTTTATGTAGTTGGTGCGATGCTGTAGAAACGATGGAACATGTTTTTATTAGTTGTAGAAAATATGGAAATGAAAGAAGATTATTGAAAACGGAATTAGGTTCTAATAGGGAATTGAAATTTGAGAATGTGGTTGATCAGTTAAATAGTATTGAGGGGAAAAAAGAAGATAAAAAAAAACTATTACTGGGATCATTATGAGAATTTGAGGTACAGTATAGATATTAGGATCCAATAGATGGCAGTAGTGCAACAATAATGGACGCAAGCTGCCGTTAAAATCTAAAGAAGAAAGAAGAATAATTTGACGCAATCGGGAGGCAGAACAGGTTTGACAAAAAGAGAAGCAAGCAGACAAGGAAGAGCATAAAAAGAACAAACATGAAGTGGCAAGATAAATAAAAGATAACAGCCAAGGAAAATGTGAGGACCGCGACTTAAACAGAAAGTTAAAAGGGAGTTGTGATTATTGATTATTGTTCTTATTTCAAATATATAAAATTGCGGTCCAAAATGCATTTTCTTATTTTTAAAATGCGCAGCAAATGTAAGGTGTTCGATCAAATAAATTTAGTGAAACTCAGATCTCACTCACCGCTTTCAGGCTCCTTTGCTCCTCTGGAGAGGAAAAGCCGCAGCCTTTGTGGACCTGCTGCAGGCAGAGGCTGCAGATCAGGCGACCATGGTCGGTGCAGAAGTGCTCCATCAGCTTGTGGTGGTCGGTGCAAATGTGCTCGGATAAATCCCCGATGGGCTCGCTCAGCTGGTGGAGGCGGAAGGTGGGGTTCTCCCGGTGGGGCCGCAGGTGCTCCTCGCAGAAGGAGGCCATGCAGGTGAGGCAGGTCTTGGCTGCCTCGGCCTCCATACAGGTGTCACAGCGGACCACATCATCCCTCTCATCCTCATCCCCTTCCTCGTCTTCATCCTCCTCCTCCTCCTCTTCTTCTTCCTCCTCGTCTTCCTCCTCTACGGACTGTCCTCCTTCGCTCTTGCTGGACCTCGCCCTGAAGGTCTCCACCACGGTGCTCAGGACCGTGTTCTTCTTCAGCTCTGGCCTGGTCTCAAACAGTGTCCGACACTGGGGGCAGCTGTAGGAGTCGGTCCAGGTGGAGAGCAGGCAGTCCTGGCAGAAGTTGTGTCCGCAGGGGATGGTGACCGGGCAGTCAAAGGGGCTCAGACAGATGCTGCAGGTCAGCTCGTCCTCCAGGCTCATGAGAGAAAAGCCAGAGTCCTCCAAGTCGGCCATGATGCGACTCGCAGTGGGCGTTTACAACAAAACTGTGCGTAAGAAACGAAACTTAACACTTGCTGTCCTGTGAAGGACAAAAACTCAGTTCAGAGCGGAAAACTGAGCTAAAACGTTCACATGACCCAGTGTTGTCACCAAGCCACATAAATTGATTTTATCCGACAACAAATTAATTCGTCTCATGAGTCGTGGTTATTTCTCCACCCACCTCTGCTGCCAGCGTCGCAGACTCCTGTCAAATGGGATGGATTTCCTCCAGCAAACTTGATCTCCACATGACCAGCCACAAGCTAAAGCCACTCCCAGTCTGTAGTCCACAGAGGAGAAAAACAAACGATGTGTGGCCATGTCCAGATCCACTGTCTGAGCACAGACATTAGCCGACAAAACATTCAGAAATACTTTTGGAAAAATGAGAAAAAAACAAACAAACAAACAAAAACAAAAACACCCAGCTTGTATAATAATAACAATAACAGCTTTGTCACATCGTTTTTCCACATTGTCATAAACAAAGTCAACACGTTATTTATTGAAAGTAAAACTGTTAGATAATTTCAGAAGTTATGTCGGCAGTGAACAACCTGTTCTCACGTTTAATATAAATTAGTCGATAAATGATTTTTAAGTCCGTGAGTGGTGTTTGCACGAGACAAAGTGCAACCTCAACTTAATAAGACTAACAACTCAAGGCTTAATACATTTTGATGTTACTCAGTGGAGTCACATAATGAATATATACCAAAATCACATGACAAGTTCTTATTCAATGGATCTAAGTGTAAGTGGGTTTGATTCCAGGCCCGGGGTCTTTCTGCATGGAGTTTGCATGTTCTCTCTGTGCATGGTGGGTTCTCTCTGGGTACTCCGGCTTCCTCCCACAGTCCTAAAACATGACTCTTAGGTAAATTGGTTTCTTTAAATTCTCCTTAGGTGTGAGTGTTGGCATGGTTGTTTGTCTGTCTCTGTGTGACAGACTGGCGACCTGTCCAGGGTGAACCCCGCCTCTCACCTCAAACGTTAGCTGGATTTGCACCAGCACCTCCTGACCCCAGTAGGGATGAGGGTGTTAGAAAATGGATGGATGGAAGGTGAACTCTGTTCCTCGCCTGTGTGGGTGAAACTTTGTCCCCACAGCTGATATCAAGGAGCCATGTTGCTGTCATTTAACATCCTGTACAGTAAAGTGTAAATATGTAAATCTCCCATCATATTTGCCTCTATTATTTTAGCTTTTTGGACAAATAAAAACACAGATTTTTTTGCAGGTTTGAATATATTTTGTACAGATGCAAAACCTTGGATTTTGCGATGACCTATTGTTCTGTGGGGTTCTATTTACTTTGACAGACGAATGTTAGATTTAAAAGTAAAATAGATTGAAAAATCATGAACATAAAAATCACATTGATCAATTTCACACATGAAGGCTCACTACTAATACTGCATTTGCAAACATGACACCAGACTGGCTTTTTTTTTTTAATTTGTATTTTACATAGCACGGTTTACATTTCACTGTCTGATTTGAATTATTGAAATAAAATAACATTTTGATGATTACCTAATTTTCAGCTGTACAAAGTATTGTAACACAGGAAGGAACTTTAAAATGTTGCACAAAAAGCCTGGATTTTACTGACTTCTGCATGGATCATATTGTATAGTCATTGGTGGAATCATAAATAATGGGTGAGGCCACCAATAAGTTTATTACACTGCGTTAGCTATAAACTCCTGGCATGTTATCGGTCCTGAGTAAAACAAACATTGACAATTAAGTTGCTCTTTCCTCTAACACCACCTCAGAGAATGTTCGATTGCTTATCATGTAGTGACATTTCTCTTTTACTAATTTTTCTTGCATCTGCTGTAAATTTTGGACACAGCTGACTGCTAACAGCAATTTGTTACAACCAGTACATAAGCAGCACAGAAAGAGAGCGAAAACAAAGTTTATTCAATCAATCGATTATACTTTATTAATCCAAAAGAAAAAAATACATTGCATTTCACTATAGCTGTCTGAAGAAAGACAAACAGGCACACAAGACAGGAGCCTTTCATCAGATGAGAAAATACAATACATTCTTACAGATCATCATGCTGTTTATTCCATCAAAAGATCTTATTTAGAATGATTTTTAAGCTCGAAACAGTAGAAGAAAAAAAATGATCAAGTCGTCATGTTAATAAAATGTAGTAAGTCCATTCAGCTCAGTTTTGGCTTAATATATCCAAACAACAGAGAACATGACTCAAAGAAAGCTTTGATTGAACATGACAAAAAAAAAAAATAAAGCAGAAGAAAATGAGCAAGGAGACATTAGCTGGGAATTGAAACAACTCTAATGTGTGATTTAAATAAACAAGTGGCACCCTGGAAAGATCCCTAAAAGTTGTTGTAGATAACAGTAGAGTTCACAGGTTTAGAACATGTATGGTGTTCAAAACAGCATCTGAATGCAACCGCTTTTATTAATAAACTGCAGAAACAAATGACTTAAGCTAAGCATCATGCAACATAAAACTTCATGAATTGGAAATCTTCCCTCCTTCCAGTTAGCTCACACTAAGCCAACAGAGCATTTCCAACTTTTAGAGGAAACTAAAGTGTTCCACCTCTGTGAGGCTTAAAAACACAACAGAACCAAGTTCAAATCTGGACCTGGACTGTTGCTGAATATCTTCGTTCTCCCCATCATTTCCTCATCCAAACTCCACCAGTGAAGCCAAAGAGTCTTCCAGGTGAATAGAAGAGAGACGGATGTTTCATTTCTTTAGTAAAACAGACTCTATATGACGTCTGCTATAATCAAAGAAATGATGTCAACACTCACGGCTTGGTAATCCTGACAAAAGGCAATGTATCCATTTACTCTGATTTCTTAGATTTGGCATAGTGTCCACAAGTAATATTTTTATCTCGTCATATACTTTTTTTGGCTGCAACTTTCCATCTAGTCTTTATAGCCTCCTTTACAAATAAAAGCAGGTTTCAAAACACGTGCTTAATATGAAAACCCTGCACCTAAAATGACAAGTGATTAATTTTCACAATTTAAACAAGATTTAGTAACCTAAATTTTTTATTTTTTTTTTTTGTGGTAAAATATTATTTTATTGAATTGCAAGTATTTTATCAGATACATGCTAGATGTATTTTTTGGATACAACTCTTTTCTTCCCATTTCCAGATACCAAAGCCTCGATATCAAGCTTCTCAACTTCTCCCTGAACAAAGTGGAAGCTGAAAGACCTGCATGTTCATAGGAAGCAAACACCCAGCAGTCAAAAGTAAAAACTTTACAGGCGTTTGTCCAAAAAGATTTGCTGCTAGATGTCTTAACAGGACAGAGCAACACCGGAGAAACAGGGTCTGTGAAGTTTCTGAATCCATCAGTACACTCCTTAACCTGAAGTGGGATCATGTCACTGTGGATTTTGTCGCAACTGAAATAATCACTGCAGTATTTCACAAGAATATTGCAAGAGATTTTCTGACATTGTGCAGAAATTCTGTAAACAAATCTGAAAATCCAAAACTGATCCCAGATTATCGCTCATATTTTAAGAGTATAACGATAATAATCTGGTCCACTGCCACAAGCTCAGCTCCTGTCCTGTTTCTGTTTCCTGTTCTGTTTCAGATTAGAAAAAAAAAAGGGTGACCATCTCCAATCCACACCGATTGAAAGACAGTCAAGTCTTATTCCTTGATTACATTGGATGTTTTAAAATCAAATGTTTTCCTTTAAATACATCCCATAATTAGGAACAAAACGCAGAAGCTAATCCCAATCACCAAATCCAAACACTTGAGTAAAACGCTTCAGCAGCTTTTACTCTAAACCAAAACCCAAAACCAGCTTCTCTTTTGGCCATATGGCCAAAAAAGAAGCTCCCACACTATCCACCAAGAGCTAAGTGCTTTATTATGATCCACCCTCAGCCCTTCCCATCCATTTATGTATTAAGGCTTTCATCTGTCTGCTTAGTCAGTCAGCACAGAATCATAACCTTAATAATCCTTTTGTAAGAATCACCTTATGACAGGGCATAAAGGAATGGTCCAACCAATCTTTACTGACTAGGGAAATAAAATAATCAAGAAAGAAGTGTTTAAAGGTATACTAAGCAAGGTATAGCTAAACTTAACCTTAAAGTGTCATTGTGTCTTACTCTGTAGGAACTCCTTGTCTTATTTTATGTTGCCAATTAATCTGGGGGAAAACTTCAAGTAAAACCAATTGACCACTGACCCCCCACTTTAATATCGTCTTAGCTTGTAAATATGTTTGTTTCTGGATCTTATGATATTAAAACAACAATATATCTCAGAATGAGGTCTGTCTTGCAAAGTACAGTTCAATGGAAACTAGAAACTTAGAAATACCAGGTGCGTAGTATACCTTTAAACCAAGAGGAGTCTTAGCACCTCAGAGAACGTGACAATAATGAGGGAAACTGTAGAATATAAGTGTGATGATGAAGATAAATAGCCAATCACAGAGAAACATACTGGTAATATTTGGTTTGTAGTTTAAATGAACATGTTAGTTGGGTTAATAAGGATCCTTAGATTAACGTTTTATTTTCACGTCCTCATTCCAGTCTAACCAGTGTTGAATGACGCACCAGTCAGCCTGGCGTCTTTCTCATGCTTCATTGTAAACACATACAGTTTTCACATTTTAACTGCACGTCGAACTCTACTGAAGCTTGCACAGAGTAATGCAAGAGCCACTGGAGAAAATCCAGAAGGCTGGGTAGACGGCCTCAGCGAACTGAAAACTAAACGAATGGAAGGGATACGCCCTGTCTGCCACGTTATAGAACGTAGCCTTGCCCTCCTCACAATCCAACAGCACCCCGACGCGTTTCGGGTTCGGATTGACCAGCACCGCCTCCGTGCTGTTATGCCAGGCCGACAGCTTCACATTGAACCACTCGACGCACCAGGACTTGCTGTTGCGGCCGAGCCTGCTGGTGGGGCCCTTGCGGTCGATGCTGCCGTAAGCCAGCCCGATGCCGATGAAGTTGTTGCTGCTCAGTCGCACCTCCCAGTAATGGCGGCCCGCGGAGAACCCCTTGGAGGCCAGGACCTGGGAGCAGACGGCAAAGCGCTCTGGGCAGTCGGGGTAGTTTGTGTGCTCGTCGGACACCGTGGCCTTAGTGAAATTCTCGCTTAGTTCGATGCGTTTATGGGCCGTTCTTTGATCAAAATTGAGCACAGTGCCATCTAGTGGAGACGGAACAAAAGTCAATTTTAATGACGAACACCTGCTAATAAGACAAGAGGCAAAGATATTTGTTTTCTTACATTTCATAAGGTCACTTCGTTTCTCAGCAGAGCTTATCTCTGAGGGAATGTCTGTAGTCTCTGTGACGGGAGACAGAAAAACACATTTCAAGCATTTTGTTCTACAGTGATCCCTCGCCACTTCGCGGTTCACTTATCGCGGATTCGCTATTTCGCGGATTTTCATAATGCATTTTTTTTTTTTTTTTTTTGGTGCATTGTGCTCTGCATTCTGATTCGTTAAAAACTCACTCCCGCTTCTTGTATCAAAACATGCTACGAATTGTGCTATCATTTTGTCGTCTCATGCAGTTATATGTACGTACATAAAACAGCTTGGCAAATTTACATTAAGTTGGCCAAATTATCTTGTAATTTCGAAGAAGAGAACACTGCAGAGCGCAGTCAGGATGCAGCGGCCCAGTCTGAAGAGCAGTGAAACGGCCTACACGTGAGTCACTGTATTTGTATACAGTACATGTAATAGTTGCTAATTGTAAAAAAAAAAAGTTTTCTATTTCGCGGATTTCACTTATCGCGGGTCATTTTCGGAACGTAACCCCCGCGATAAACGAGGGATTACTGTATTTCAAAGCGTTCAGATGCATCTCAAATTAGAATCTCATCAAAAAGTTAATTTATGTCAGTAATTCAATTCACAGAGTGAAATTATGATATTGGTCTGTTTCTAATGACTATATATATATTTCAAGAGGTTTGTTGAAGGTTTTGGCAAATAGCTAGAAAACCCGGTTTCTCAGGACATTACATAATATCAACTTAAAAGGTGATTTTTAATACAGATATGCTACCGTTTACACTACCATGGAGAAAACTGGTAACTTGACAATTGTCCTGTACGCAATAAACTGAGTGGAAGGAAAACCACATGTTCTCCATCCTCTTTCTCTTATTAAGCTTGGGGCAGCCAGATTCCTCAGTAATGTCCTTCTTTGGATTACACTTCCTTTGGAGGATGTCAGTGATGGGATTATTGAAATAAATGAACTGTTTGATGATGTTCTTATTAGTTAGTATACACCTGACATAACATCAATATGGAGTTGTCTTTTTTGTTTTAAACAGTTTGTTATTTATCAGTTATTCACATTGCAACATCTAAATCCGGTACCTACCAGTCACTTCTTTGTTTTCAGCAGTAGCAGGACGTCCCCTTGGTTTTTCTTTCACGCCAAACTCCAGCAGGTGTTCCAGAGATTGTCCCAGCTTCTTATTGTCCGCACTGGTTTCGATGGTCAGAGAAGGGTTTTTTGCGGCTTCTAGAGAGAAACAAGTCATCATTTTCTACAACTCAACCATAACAAAAACCTCTGTAAGATTCACAATTATGTACTACCTGTGTTGGTACATCACAAAATCTCAAGAAAAAGCCATTAGTTTGTAGTTTTAATGAAAAAATGTGTGACTATATCGTTTCGCCTGATAAAATGCAGGGGGGGAAAAGCTGGGTTTTCAATCTCACCTTAAACGTACTCCAAGAGTGTATGTTTTTGGTTTGTGTTTGATTAAATTACTCTAGGAATATGGTCAATTTGCATGATGAATGGGAAAAAAAGTTTAATTTTTCTTACTTTGAGGTTTCTTCTTCTGGGCCGTTTTGGCCGGAGGAGCTGGACTGTGGGATCTGGGGAGTCGAGGGTACGCTGGGGGAATGTTCGGCTCTGAGGAAAGTTACGAACATGACAAATACAATTTTATTATGCATCTCATAGGAATGAGATAGATTACAGATACATAAATTGGCAGATTGAAAACAGGTGTTGGAGAAATAAACACACCGGATTCCTGATTAGTTCCAAGACTCGTAGATGAATAACCAGAGGCAGAAGCTGCTCTTTCATCTGAAACATGAGTTTAGTTACTTAGCCTTTTATGCTTTCATCTAAATAATTAAAATGCATCCCCTCAAAGACACCACCTCGTTAAATCACTGCACCAGTTGGAGTATTTGTTTTGATTGGTTTCCTGCTTTTTCCTCTCCACGTATTTAAACCACTCACCTGCTGCAAATGTGCCAGTATTAATGTCTGAAATAAAATTGGGTATTTACTTCACTTGCTTTTATTATGCAACGGCACAGGATGAAGCCGCCAGCTTATAAATGTGCTTGCATACTCACCTGCCATGAGTTTTGGGATTCTGGCCTCCACGGGTTGCTTCAAGAGCTCTGTCAGGTAGTTCTTCAATGTCAAAACAAAGGCCTCGGCTTGCACGACCTTCTTGGAATCCAGAGTGATTCGAGGGCTGTAAGGGTCATAGCTCACAGCTTGGGGAAGGTTAAATGAAGTCTGCAGGGACAGAAAAACAGAGAGGAATTCATTCAGAAATGTGTATTTTGATGACCAGCCATCATTTGCATGCATTTTATGTTTCTTTCTTTTCATCCTATGCATGAAGAAGAGGGTTGGGTAGAAGAAAAGTGAATGTTTGTTAACAGTGCTTGGTCGAAATTTATTCCTTAAATTTGTATGCATTTTACCATATTACAAACAGGCACAACGTGTCTTATTGTGATTTTATTTATGAAACCAGCACAAGGTTGAGGTTAATTGTTGAGGTTAATGCATGGCTTAACATGGTTATGTCGACCACGCAAGTCAGAAACATGTGTTGCAACAAATTAAAGCAACAAATTGTTCGGGAAGCACCTCCGTCAGGTTAACAATGCAATGAAGACTAAAATGTTTTGCCCATTTTCTTTGCAAAATATCTCAGAGTCAGGTTGGTAAAACTTAATACTTGTGTTTTACCAAAGATTCTCAGTTAGGTTTAGGACTTTGACTATGCCATTTTGATACATGAATCTGCAGCCACCCAAGAACTATGATGGTCCGGTTGGCTGCTTGTACGATTAACACTCTCCTGGTCGGATTAGGTAGAAAGCCTCATCTGGGTACCTTTGCATCTGTCAGACCATTTTCATATTAAAATTATGACTTGAACAGTTTTCTGTTTAGCTGTTCAAAGCTTACAATACTTAAAAAAAATAAAGAAACTCTGCTATAAACTTAATGAGCCACAGTGTTCATTGTTCATTTTGCTGCTATCCCACCTGCAGGAAGGCCAGGGTTTGGGACTGGCCCAGCAGACAGACGATTTCCTCCTTAGCTTTGCCAATGTTGTCGACGTTCTCGCTGAACTTTGAGATGAGACCTCTGATTTTGGCTTCACCAGTCTCCACCTCTTTGTCTATTGCCTTCAGGGCGTCAGCCTCCTCTCTGGTCATCATGTCCCGCATCTGCTGATACCCGGCCGACAAGGCACTTTTCCTGTGGATGGCCGACTCCTTGTGAGGACCACAGCAGCAGAAATTAACCCCACAACAGGACAAACTGAAATCAACATTAAAGCTCTTCGTTTGAGCTGTGATCATTCAAATGATACAAACCCGTAGCTTGTTCTGCATGACCCTCATTTGAGAAATTACACTCTCGTTCTTCGAGAGCTTTCCATCCAGAAAAACTAACTTCTCTCTCAGGTCCAGCTGTAAGCAGAGAAAACACGACTCAATTCAGTAGCGATTCATTCATGCACATCATGCATCATTATGTATGGATGGATAAATATACATTCAGTTTAGGTAGATACAACATTTCCCCATTTCATGGGGAAGTGCTGAAGCACAGCATGTATTTATTTGACTCGTCAATCCTGTTCAGATTCAGCGGTGTTACAGCCGACAATGTGACTGAAATAAACAGAGTTGTTTTGCAATAAAATATTGACTTCAACAGTCAACAAAGTAAATAATTCAACAGCACATGATCAGTTCCAGGCTGTGCAACAATAACAGGGTGAGTTTCAGTAGTTAATAATTTATTACTGCGGATTTACTTATTAGTCGTTAATGCCATAATGAACTCATGTTGCTCTGATAAGTTTTCTTTGACTATGGGGCATCCTCGGTTTATGAGGAAAAACTCCTCCTTCACCATATTGTCTCTACTCGGGTGACTCACCTGACTCTTTACGCCCAGAGTCAGTTTAAGCTAATTCATGGGTGAACCACGAAATATTTCAATAAACACTTAACAAGATGACTTCAAATGTTAATGAATTGCTCATTTAATCTTCCACAGCTAAATTGAAATATTTTTTAAAACAAAAATCATTGAATTAATGTTTAGATTTGGGCACTTGATGAAGTATGAAATATAAAAATACAATTTATGGCTGATTCCTAATTTGCAGACACAGTTCTGATTTTTAACCAGAGCTACTTTTAAAGCAACCTAAACACTACTGTGGCAGTGGAATCTTACTAAATAAAAGCAGGCGCATTTTTTTACAGGGTGACAAAAATTTCTACAACAGGGAAATGTTTGTAAATAAACTAAGCTTCACAATCATCTCAAGGCTGTTTACATCTGATGCTTGGGCACCTTCATCTAACAAATTTTTTTTCCTTCCACTCAGCTTTCTGTTAATGTGCTTGTAAACAAATTCAATTCAAATTCAAAAACACTTTATTGATCCTAAAGGGAAATTAAATATTCACTCTGTGAATCAATAGGTTCTTTAACAGTGGTTGGTTTAAGTGACCATCTGCTGGACAGTGGTTATGACTGTGCAGATCACAATGTGTTAAAATTATAACTGCTTTGTCTTATTGAATGTGCTAATTTTTTTTTTTTTATTTAAACTGAATTTTTGAGTGACATTATATACAAACTATATCCAGAGAATCATAAGGAATTATTTTCATTATTTCAGAAATATATATATTTTTAAGATGCACTTGTATTAGACTGAACTACCTCTTTCTTGCTCCTTTGCTCCTCTGGAGAGGTGAAGGAGCAGCCTTTGTGGACCTGCTGCAGGCAGAGGCTGCAGATCGGACGCTGGTGTTGGCTGCAGAAGAGCTCCATCAGCTTGTGGTGGTCGGTGCAGATCCGCTCCATCAGGTCCCCGACGGGGGACGTCAGCTGGTGGAGGCGGAAAATGGGGTTCTCCCGGTGGGGCCGCAGGTGCTCCTCACAGAAAGAGGCCATGCAGGTGAGGCAGGTCTGGGCTGCCTCCGCTTCCATACAGGTGTCACAGCGGACCACATGCCTCTTCTTCTCGGGTTTGCATGCACCAGCATCTTCGGTCTTGTTGGACCTGACCCTGAAGGTCTCCACCACGGCGCTGAGGACCGTGTTCTTCTTCAGCTCCGGCCGGGTGGCGAACAGGGTCCGACACTGGGGGCAGCTGTAGGAGTCCTTCCAGGTGGCGAGCAGGCAGTTCTGGCAGAAGTTGTGTCCGCAGGGGATGGTGACCGGGCAGTCAAAGGGGCTCAGACAGATGCTGCAGGTCAGCTCGTCCTCCAGGCTCATGAGAGAAAAGGCAGATTCGTCGGCTTCGGCCATCATGAGAGACCTACAGCTGCAGTGACGAAGAAACGAAACTTAAGGGCGGCGCCTGACAAAAACGAAAGTAAGAGACAACCCGTACGGATTCATTTACGAAGAAAAGTTAGGAAATTAAAATAATATACATCAAGTTTGTATCCGTCGGCTGCCTTTAAACAAGCATGCAAATACAGCGTGTCGTTAGTACCTTTAATTCTTTTAGTTTAACACTATCGTGAACAAACAGTGTCGTGCAACTTTATAAGCGAGCTCTACTGTTAAACTTCCGCTTTAAATTCTCAATGAATGTCTCTTACAGTACCTTAAAGCTTTTGTGGGCGCAGTTCTGGTAGGATTTTCAGAGCGCTCTGTCTCAGACCTCGGAGGAACCGCGGAAACTCGAGGTGAACCGTGACAGATCGGCTCTGAGCAAAGTCCCTCCCTTTTGTTTAATAACAGGAGTGGCGTAACGCTCAAGTCAGAACTCATTTCACAATAAAACTCAGCCTGTTGTAGCCATATACCTCCGACCAGTGATTGGCTCCTCTAAAATAGGATAAATGACGTACTCACCCAAAATCCCAAAATTGCTGGGGAGGAAAGCATCGGGTGATGTGGGAGGTATGGCACACGGCATCATGTAGCTACTAGGGATGGCATGCTCAAAAAAAGGTTTTCTGTCAGTTGTGCCCTGAACTGCAGTTATTTACATTTCCCCACTCTCACAGACAAACAATAGCACTTTTGTGTTGAACAAACAATAGGCACTTTATATGGCCAAACACTGCAACATTTTAATGGTGTTTAATCTGACATCTGATGTAGTTTTAAACCCACTGCTGCGTTAAAGGGTAACTGTAGGTTACTCCATTTGATAATTTCTCATTTGAAACTTATTTTGACTTATCAAAACAGAAGTGGACAATTAACTCAACCAAGGTTTTTGAACTACGACTATAGATTTCTAATAGAGGATATTCTAGAGAAATAAGACTCAGTGCCAGGGTTATATGTAGGCTACATGCCATGGAAACAAAGGGAAAACAGAAAGTCATGGATCACAAAGTATCTGTTCCTATACATTCTTCTGAACTTAAATATTAAGAAAAAATAAATGCTTCAGACAGTTGCATTAATTCTAATGGAGTTAGATTGTAGTTTTTTTTATTTGTCAGACAGGTTTACAAGTAAAACATATTTGACATTTCCGTACAAAAAAGAAGCGGAAATGTTGATAAATCCTGTAGGTTTGTTGAGTTTAGCACAGGCATTTCTACAAATTGAAAAGTGTATATTTTTCTCTGTGTCCGGGCTCAGGTGCTGTTGATGTGGGGCTTTTCTGGGTGCTGCGTCGTGTTCTGGCTGCTGCTGTTGGCCTCGTTGAGCTGCTGCATCAGGCCTGCAAACTGTTCCTCCTGAGAGCAAAGCGAAAGCAGCCATTCATGTACCATCATCATTTACAGTTGAACTAAAGAAAGAATCGTCCGCTTTGGTTCAAACGTGGCCATCTTCTTAAATATATTTGAAACTTATAAACCAAATTCCTTCTAGGATCCAGGTCCAATGAATACAAAAAAGCCATAAAACGAGCCCATATCTTGAGTGTTGATTTTTCCGCTGCGTCATTTTTGTCAAATATAGTGGATCGCATTGAGGCCAAATTTCCATTATGCTGCCTACGTCTTTCATACACTTGTTTCCTTTGTTCATATTCAGCCTTGTAGATGCAAGTGGTGTTGCCATTTTCCTCTTACAGAGAAGCTGGCTAATTCCTGGCAACCTTTCAAAACAGGTTAAACTTGTTGTTTACTAATTGTACTTAAATGTGAACATGTGAGTCCTAGCCACTCCTATGAAGACTGAGAGCTGCCTTGAATATTTTCAACTTGCCAGGAAAACATCGTCCTGTTCCGTGTTCGAATGAAAAAAATGTCTTGAAAAAGGACAAATTTTTCAAGTTGCAGTACAACTACTACAACTTGGTAGTTGTATTGCGAGCAAATGTTCATGTCTCAGATAATTGCTTTTGCCTTTTTTCCCATGGCACCTGAATGCATAACACCAGAAAAGGCCAAGAAGACGTTTTTGTAAAGCTTCTAGACAGAATTTTTTTTAAAACACATCCATTAGTATTTATTTATTTACTTTTGTATTGTATGTATTCCTTCGTTTACAGGCTTTTAACTAAATTCCTTCTTGAAAGGGGTTCTCTTGAATTTTGCTCCGCTGCAATATATATATATATTTATATATATATATATATATATATATATATATATATATATATATATATATATATATATATTTATATATATGAATCTTGTTTGAGAACATCCAACATTTAACAATAAAAAATTGTTTAGCATTTCGATTGACTGACAAATGCTGCAGTTGCATGCTTTCTTGGTCAAACTATGTGCAGCTAACCAAATAAATTTGACTTAAATCCATTTGAATTAATTCTAATTTTGAAGGTAATTTTAGTATCTCAATAAAATTCACTGACTGATATTTGTGTCTCTGCTTTCCTTACCAGCACATTCATTCTCTCGGCTGCGGCAAGTGCAACACCAAGCCTTCTCTCATCTTCTTCCCTTTCCTCTTCAATCACTCCCAACCTGGAACAAACACAGAGACGCCAGCAACATACAACATGGTGAAGTTAGAAAAAATGCGGTGGAAGTTGTCTCTTCAATTTGATCCCAATTATTGCTTTAGCAGGCACAAAAAATTCTATACAATCTCACCTGAAGGTGGCACTGGCGAGCTGCTCCTCTCTCACCGCCAGCAGGTTCTTCAGCTCATACACCTCAGCTTGCAGCATTGCATTCTGGTCCTGGCTTTGGATGATGAAGTCCTCTAGACGTTTGGCCATGTCCAGCTCCCGCTCTGTCACCTGCTCTATCCCCAGACGGAGCTCTGACAGCTCCTGGGCGTGCTGGAGGGGAATCACACTTTTATGTAAATGTAGGAAATTGAAACGCAGTGTGAAATCAGTTCTGGGGATGGATGGATGGAAGGAAGGATGGATGGATGGATGGATGGATGGATGGATGGATGGATGGATGGATGGATGGATGGATGGATGGATGGATGGATGGATGGATGGATGGATGGATGGATGGATGGATGGATGGATGGATGGAAGGATGGATGGATGGATGGATGGATGGATGGATGGATGGATGGATGGATGGATGGATGGATGGATGGATGAAACATACCCGGTCCAGTAAGCTGAACTGCTCGTTCTCGGCTTTCATCTCACCCGACTCCCTGTTGGGGTTGACGATGATCCATGGAACTGGTGCTGGAGCACGCCTGATGCTTTCACTCTAAACAAGGTAGACAGGAGACTGCTGGGTTTGTTTTACTGGCAAAACAAAAAATATCTCTGTAAAATGCCAAATAGCATAGATTTACTGGTCGGTATCGCACCCCGTGAACCAGGCTTTACTCACAGTATCTGGTCGTGTGATGACTGGCTCGTTGACCTCGGCCCCTTGCTCTTCGTGTTCCGATGTCGGCAGAGCTTCGGAACTGGTCTGCCTCTTCAGGGCTTGTTTGCCGTGACCAGGACGTCTGTGTGGAGCACTCTGGGTTCTGGCGACCGGTTTCCTCTCTCTTGTGTTCTTCCGTGATCTGCTTTCACTGCGAAATAAACAGATCAGTGTTTCAGAATGTCAATATTTCATCCATTACTGAACTGTAAATAATTTGCAGTTTTCAAATTGTTCAAATTATTCTTTTGTGTCTTTTTTTTTAGTTCTTTGATAAAATGTCCTGCGAAACTACATGTATTGTGTTGCCACTTTTAAAAAATGGTTTAAATTGTTTACTACAGATGTTTTCTACAAGTAGTTGACACAGCAGTGGTTTGTGGTACATTCAGTTTTATTTTGCTTCACAACCAAAAGACTTGTCTATTGGAAAGCCAAAGTTAACCGAATGCAGTGCATATTTACTGAGTGAAAATCTACTATTGTCATCATTTCCTTAGAGATTTTACGCATTTCAAATTATTTTCATCACTAGTGAATTATTTTACAAGTACACAGGTGTCACATTGTACCTGTCTTGTAGGCCTTTGGCGTCCACAGGCAGTCTCTGGAGGGAAGACTGCAGAGGACTGTACTTTCTCAACTCTCGTGGAGGAACATACACCGGTTTGGATGGTTTTGCATGACTGCAAAATAGAGGCCGGTCAAAACAGCAGCAGGAAGCTCATGGAAGAGGCTCAAGGCCCCCAACTTACCTGTTCACAATGATCCGAGGTGCGTCAGGACCAAGTGAATCACTTATCTGGTTCAGGATTGAAGGCAGAGGATGCAGCTTGTCAATTGTGTCCTGAAAATGACAAGTTGGAAGTTAGTTTTTTTATATCATAAAATGACATCTGATGCATAATGGACTCTCGTTTGCTCATGATTATCAACCGAACTGGAATCACTTTTCGTCCCACCTGATCCTTCTTATAGATAATGTCCACAAGGAGGCCGTGCAGCACAGCCAGACGCAGGGGCAAGTCTACGTAGCCATCAAAGGATGTCATCGGGATTTCAGTGTCTTGATTGGACACTGTTTGCAGGAAACACCTCATCCCATCCCAGTGCTGATCCAGGAATTCATTCATGAACAGCATGTACTCCTCCTTCTCTCCAAACCTGCATCCACACAAAACATTTAATTTGCTTTAACATTTCAACTTTCACTCATGTAGAGTTTGTCAGCATGAGTTGAGATGACTAGATGCGACTCACAAGGTGGAGTTGGCCAGATTCTGGATGACTTTGGCGGTAAGGGTGAGGGTCCGCAGGGTGTTCGGCTCCGGATATGCTTGTGTCAGTCCGAAAAGAGAAGGACTCAGGATAGCAGGACATAAGAAGCGAAGGAAGAGCGAGGCAGAGATGAGTCGCTGCCCAATTTCTGCTTTCCCCTTGTCTTCACACAGCTCCATCCAGTTGGAGAAGATCTTGTTTAATTCCTCGGGAAAAGATCTGTGAAAGGGAAAGATATACTTGATCAATTCCTTGAAGCAATTTTCTTTTGCTTCTTCTTCACCAAGCCGTCATGTCTCACCCGTGTATCTCAATTATCTTCTGCACCACATCTTCACAGGTTTCCCTCAAGTGCTGCTGGTTGCTCGACAGTTCAGCAGCGGGGCATTTGAGAGGGTCAACTTCACAGTTCTCCACTGAGGCGTATAGTCGGTTGATGAAGTCCCCTTCATAAGAAAAAAAAGAAAGAAATTAAAGCAGAGAGCTTTCAAAACATTTCAATTAATGTATGCAGAGATGCAGCCAATCCGATCCAGTATTGGCTGGATCAATATCCAGGTCTGATATTGACCATTCACTGATTGGATATTAGTAGAGGAACTGTAAGAGAAAACTGCAGATCGCTACAGAGGAGCAACAATGATCTTCACCTGATAACAGGCAGGTTTATTTTGTTGATGACCATTTATTTTGTTTAGTTTTTTAACGTTTAACCACAGCTTGCCATGGATCTTAAATCGTTTGGAAATGTTGAAACCCTACTGGAAGTCCTTGACTTGAGGTATGAATTTTTACAATCTGGATTTTATGCACTAAGCCTCTGCTGTTAACTATAGGTACAGTTACAAAAATACCTATTAGCACAGTTTTAAAATGTCGCCATAACATGTTCTTCTTTTAGTTTGGCTGAAACGGGGAAGAACTATTTTAGTGAGCTGCTTGGTGAGACTTCTCCTAATCTTTTACGTAGACATGCTGCACTCAAGGATATTTAATGTTCCAACCCAGAAAAGTTTTGATGGTGGAATGTAACAAATAAATATTTTACAAGTTGGACCCCAGCTTGTAAAACTGTTTGATATGCACATAGTGCATGTGCGTTATTTCCTTTACATTAGGAAAGAAAAACAAAAAGCGGTTTGAATAGAAGCTTTTTGGATGTTAAATAATCAGTATCAGCAGATATTTCAATTCATATATCTTTAAAAGAAACCGCTATAATCTTTACGTTTTACCTACCTAGTGTGTCAATTAGGTACTTCTGGCCAACCAGCTTCATATATTCATCTATGGCTTTAGTAGCCAGTGTGTTTTCTCTGAAGATCAAGGCTTCTTTCTCTCCGAGTCGGTTAACCTCTGCATCGCCCAAATCAATGAGGAATTCCTGGAAAAAGTCCAACATGAACAATGAATACAGTTTTAAAACAACATAATGCTGAATTTCTGTTCTTGTGTTGACATATTTTCTCAACCTTGGCCTTGCCAATACTCTGGAGTACGTGGACCAGAGCTCCTGCCAGTTCCTCTTTCTCCTTCACGTTGAGAAGTGGCTCCAGGTTTCCGCACATTTCCACATATCTCACTGTCACATACTCCGCAAACTCTTTGTATTTCTCCATCGGCAGCACCTTCAGGTTCTGGAACCGAGCCTTTATGCGGAGGGACGCCTGCGAACTCAGCACTTCCTTGTTCCCAGCTGTGGCCGACGCCTTGAAAGGCGTGATGGGATACCACTTCTCTTGATAGGTCCGACCTCGAATATCTGCCAAAGGTATGTTCACGCTGCCCAGAGGATGCAAGCTGGACTCATCCCGGGAGTGGCGCTTCTTTTTGGAGTCTTCCTCACGGAAGAGATGCAGGCTGATTTGGGAGATGGAGGGAAGATTGTCGAGCTCGAAAAATTCCCCCCAAAATAGTTGGCAGCCACCAGCTGTGCCCCCACTTCCCCCCAGGCCTCCTAAAGACCCGGAGGTGCTGTCCCCAGCCATGCTGGAGCGATTAGTTGGCTTGCCGACAGCTCGACTGCTTGTGCGGGCAAACAAGGTTCCATCTAGGTGAACCTCGCAGTAGTAGCGCCGTTTGGGGGGAAGATCCTTTGCTTCATTGACCCATAGACTCAACGAGTTCTCAGTGCGCTCAATGTTATCCTGTGAAAAGTAAGGAAGTGTTTTACGTGGTATTTAGATGTTGTGTAACGTATTTGTATGCAAAATAACTTACCTTGTTGGGCTGAGCAGCACGTCTCAAGTCTTCAATCCAGCGATCCCGTTCGGCAGCCGAGGAGCAGCCAAAGCAGTGGGTGTTTTCAGAATTGATCACCTAAAACAAACAAAATCCATCCAGTTACTGAGAAGACCCAGCACATACAACCTGTAGAACCCAAACCAAAGTTTACCTCGAAGCAGTACTTTTCCCCTAAGATTGAGCTGTGGACCGGTCTGATGACAGTGCTGGTGTCGGCACTCAGATCCAGACTCCCTACTGGAACCGATACGGACTCACGGGAACCATACTGCCTGTAAGTTACAAACAACGGTGAACAAGTTAAGCAGAGTACACCTTTACAAGCAAGTCCAGGCTAGGTACGAGTCTCCCAGCATGCCATGGTTTTAACAGGGACAGTTTTAAAATTGCATAAGTTATATGCCACATGTTTTTAATGGTTTAAAGTGCTCAAAGCTGTGAGAAGCGCGACTGTAAAGCATCTGACTGCAGGCTAACTACCCAAAGCAACGATCAACTAATTGCAACTGTGGTATTTTTAGTCAGCTTTATACTGTGAAAATCTTATGCTGGCTCATGAGCTCATGTACCTCAGTTCAAAAAAAAAAAAAATGCTTACGTGCACTTAGGAAATCATGCTTTTTGACACGATTTCCTATAAGTCAATTGTCATAATATTATGACTATTTTATGGATGGATGATTTTTTCACTAAATCCATGAGTTTATTATTATCTTCAGCTGTTTTTTTTTTCTTTCATGCTGTGTTGGAAGATAATTGCTCTTAAAGGAAAGAAGTAAATCTAGATTTATTTCCTGTGCTAACCTGAGGAGGTTAGAACACCTTAGAAACATAAGAGTGTGCTTTACCTGCTTAGTTTGTTTAGTCCCGGGTTCAGTTGGGTGGCACTGTTCCTTTTGGCCTTATCCAGGCGCCGTTTAATCAGTCCCTGAGGGTGAAGATGTTACACCGGGGAGAATAAATGCAATTATGTATTTGGTCAAGAGGAAATGCAGTGTAGGCACACAAATTATCTGATGTGTACTCACCCGTACGCCACCATCCTGGCTCTTCGGCCGAGAGCCGCCTGGGAGGCCCACAGGGTCAGGGCTGCATTCTGAGGGTCAAGATGAAAGGTGTCGAGAAAAGCATGTAAAGACCAAACGGACAATAAATCTATCAGAGGGTTTGTGGAAAATATATGTTAGGTAAAAAAAAATTTTTTTTCCCCCCTCAAAATGTAAATCCTGGCATTTTTCCCTTAAGTCATTTTTAGCTTGGAAAGAGAAAAGCTGATGTTTGAAAGATATAAACATCAGCTTTATGATGTTTATATCATAAAGCTGATGAGATTTGATTGTCATTACCAGCTTTTAAAAAAAAAACAAACAAAAAAAAAAAAAAACGACAAAAACTCCTTCTAAAATTCACATTTTCTACTTTTGAAAGCAGTTTATGGCACATCTCCCAAGTAAAATTCAGCGCCGTGGTTCCCCCACCCGGTGGACATATTTGTTTACTGAAGGAAACATTTGTCAGATCTGCAGTGATAGTGGATGAACCCAGAATGACAGGATGTGGTTTTTAGTTGGAGGCTGATAGCTACAGAAATCATAGCCAAACTTATAAGTTTCACAAAGAGGGATTCTGTGAGTCTTTCGTGTAAATTAACTTCTTCAAAATCTGCAATTCATAATTTCCTCCTTTTTTTATTTCTAGAGTCTCTTCTTCAGAATGAGATAAAAGTTAAGAGGAAAATGTAAAATTTTGCCAACAAAGCATTTAAGCGAGAGCGCTGTCAGACGTTTTGCTTACCTAAAGCTCCTCCACAAACAATCCAGCGTCTAAATCCCATCATTAGTCCGAGCTGAAAAAGGCGTTTCGCTGTCTTGCTTAAGAAGTTGGGACTTTAACATTTCCTTCCTCTGTTCAGTAAAACATGCCGCTCCTGTTAGCGTTCAACAACCTAGCCGATCAAAGATTGTCTTCTCAAGATTGCAGCTTCTAACTTTCTCTTAATATTTTAGCAGAAATCAAACAAGATGCTTCTTGATCCCTCCCTGTGCTTCTCTATCCCCCCCCTGTGCTCTTCTTTCTCTGCGTTTGTTCATTGGACTGTTTGAGCAACCAGTCGCGATGTTATCTTTCTCAATAACTCACAGAGGAAGCAATTTGACAGTCAGCCTCACAATCAAACATTCAACCATTTCCTCTGTGACTTTGTGCAGAATCACACGTCTGATGTCAGGAGACGGATGCTTTATCCAACTTTGTTACATTCATGTCTCACTTGTGTGTGTATTGACCTGCGTCATTGTCGGCGAGGTTCTGAACGCTGAGGTTGGACAAGCAGCTGCTGACACGGTTTCGGATCCACGTCGTCGGCTGAGAAAGATGCACACATTGAAACGCTCCAAAATTAGACAATTGCGTGAAATGTACAACAGGTACATCTGAAGAAGTCAGGAAGGGTGGCAAAAAGTTTATTCATTTCAGTGACTCAATTCAAAACTGAATTGAAGTATGTGAGTGATACTCTCTTTACTATATAGATCCATTAGACACAGAGTGATATTTTCAAGTATTTAGTTTTTGTTATAGCTAAGAAAGACAAGAATATAACAAAAACTCAAAATGAAGTTTTTTGGAAAAATGTAGAATTACATGAGAACAATAACAAGAGATAAAATAAATCCCACCACACACAAAATGATCCAGCTTAATCATTCTATAGCTATCCTTGGGCAATATCCATTATTTTCTACTACACTTCTTCCTTCCACACAACTTTCCATTCATTAATTTAGAAGATACATCCCGACGAGTCTCAGTTGTCATATTAAAAGTACCTTTTGAAAATAATCACCTTACTATTAAACACTTTTTTTTATTAAGTCCACATTTCTGTTTTTGTTTTTAAATATATATATTTTCATAGAGCTGATGTAATATTTTAATTTTAAATTTCATATTTGTATTAAGATCGCTGCAGACAGCCACCAGCGCTCCTTGTTGTTACCCATCTCAGCAACAGCAGGCTCATCTCTACATGCTTAGGGATACGCTTGTAACATAGTGGATGTATGAATGGATGTTCTCATTGTCAGTGGAAATGATCATAATTAAAAGAAATTGAGTCTTTTAAGCATCCATCTTTATGTAATTAATATATACAATGTGTTTCACATGGTGATAAAATCCCTGAAATACATGGGCTTTTCAGAAATATTCAAATTTATTGAATTGGTCTGAGCATGATTTGCAGAGAAAGTGAATTTAGGTTTTCGCTGCCCGTTAGCCACAATTATCACAATTTATGAAATTGTTTAGAAGACATCACTCTGTGTGTAATAAATCTATGACCTGAAATGAAGTCACTTAGTGTTTCTGTCCATTTTTAGATAAACCTACATGCACAGGTAGTATAACTGTGAGACTTGTTACCTCATCCTCTTGAGTGATGAGGATTTGTCCGTCTCCCAGGATGCAGTTGGTGATGTCCCATAAGGGGACCTCCTGCGGTGGGACCCAGTTTTGTCTTGTAAATTCGCCGGCTGCAGCATGTGCCGGTTCGACCTCCTTCAAGTCTGCAAGAGGACATTGACTTCACTCACACACACAGTCGATGGGGAAAGAAATTTCGGGCACATGGTGACCCGTGTTTGTTTTTTTCAGTTCTGATAATTACGGCCTGATGAGACGACACTTATCTCACTCACCGCGTGGCCACTCCCATTTACTGATGCTATCTGTTTCTTCGTGACACACCAAGAGATACGGATATCCTGTTGTTTCTCAGTAGCTTTACTCAACTTCCTTCTTCCTTCTTAATTTGCATTGTCTCTCTGTTTACTTTTAAAAACTAGTTTTCTGCGGATGCAGGCTTTTTGAAGAAAAATGCAGAAAATGAAGATACTGAGAAAAGCACTGAATAAATGAAGGGTTGTTGAGAAACAATGGTTTTGTGGAATCGCTGTAATGATTAAATGATACTCAACCACAGTGCATTCACCCAAACTACTTGTTGAAAGTATCCTCTCGAAAATGACTAGACTGCTTGATGGTACCTTTTACTCTGCGACATCAGTGAGACTTTAGGATTAGAAGAACCTGTTCACTGGAGTTTATACTTTGTCCTATCCCAATAATCTAAGTGATTATTAGACAATAATGTGTTGTCAGCTGGTGTTTTTTAAGTGTAACCACCTTCATAATCTGTGGTCAACTGTGTTTGATTTGGGTGAACAGAATAGATGAACCACAGTGTTTTTGTTTTTATACTCAAACACCTTCTTCATCTGCAGGATCAGTTTTTATTGCCGTTACTTGAAGCTAAAGAGATTTTCTGTCCAAATGCAGTGCAGTGTAGAGTGTGCCATCTTGTGTTGGAAGTTCGTTCTGCAGTTCTCTGCCCGGCTGTGTGCGGTCAGAAGAAGTCATGCACAAAAATCCTAAATCTGTTTGTTTTTGACTAATCACTTTCATCTGGCCACACACAAGCTTTAGTTTGAAATATTTATCAGACGTCATGTGACTGTTGGGTGTTGCTCACACCTTTTCCTGCTCCTCCCTTCTCATCACTGAACACGATGCAGGGACATTGAGTTCAAAGCTTGACTTGTCCATCGAGAAGCAGCTTGGGGATTGCAGGTCTCCCACCAACCACATGTGCAATTTGGAGGTGTGTGTGTAGTTCTCTCTAGCCTGGGACCATTGTCATGGGGAGCTCAACAGATGCTTATGGCAATTGGGCTACATCATAGTGTAATATATTATTTTATTATCTTTTGTTCACTGTTTTTGTTTTGTTTTATATTATCCTCTTGTTTCAGCTAGAATAGTTAGACAATAGTTAAAGTTAATTAGTCTACTTAGTTTGGCAGCTCACTGTGTTTTAATAGGTTGTAGCCTTGAAATCAGCGTTACTTCTCCATCAAGCCGTTGCTCCTCTCTACCAAACCTGGAACCAATAATGCTGCCAGCAGTATAATTAACACCCACGATCCTAACACAGATGTTTGTTGCCTATCTAGAGCCTTGCAGAGACCATGCCCATTCTGGCTAATTTGTATTATTAAAGTGCCGCGTCAGTCCAGTGTAAAGAGGACCTGATGGCGGTCGGAAAAAAGAAATACATCAAGCACAGACTCCTTGAGAAGCTTTTATGTTTTCCATGTTTCTCCATGTAGGAAGCAGATGGAGAGGCTGAAATTAATTAGTTGCAGTTTGTGAATTACCTGGAGATCACTGTGACTAAATGCACAGTATATTCCATATGCAGACATTTTCATATGTTATGTTGTAAATGAGCTCAAACCAATTCGCACAAACTATATGTGTGAAATTAATTTAGCTAAAGTGATTGACGCTGAGGATCATTGGTTGGACTTAATTTTACAAAGAATGTTTTCACTGATAAACTATAAATGTAATTTTTTTTTTTTATCAACTTCTGTCAATGGTAATTACCAAGGGAAATTAAAAAGCAACATGTAATACTGACATCTGAACTTTCACAGCAGTGTAAAACTGGAAAAAAAAGAAATTTATGAAGGTTCTTGTATTTCATGATGTGTTAGTAAACTGGACATCGTTGCTTCCTCTCTTGTGCATAATCTGCAACAGGAGTGGAGCAAATACTGCAATCAGGCTCCATCCAACAGAGAGAGGATCTTATTTAAAATGCAAAATACAAATTCAGAACCTTTGTCAACAGCAAGGAGCAAATGTTGCGCTGCAAACAAGCTCTTTTTCTTTCCAAAATAAAAACATTAATTTATTTTGAAATAAAAACATATTGAATTCACTTTACACTGTGTGTTTGATGTTCAGTGGCTTTAACTCAAAATTAAACATCTGCTGCTTATTACAGGATGTAACTTTAAATTGTATTCTGTATAAATTGTATTCTAATACTGTATTCTGTATTCTCATTTATCTTTAAAACATCACCATTATGTTTCATCCTTGCACTCATTGTTTTTTATTTTTATTTTACTTTTTTTTTTTTACTTTAATCTCTGATGTTATTTGAAAGATTTTATTATTATTTTATTGATTGCATCTTCAATTGAAGTGGCTTTGTTTTTTTTCATTATATGTGTCTCCTGCCAGTCCTTTGACTGTTCAAAGTTTTCTATATTATTATTGGATTTTCTTTGTGCACAGGGCCAGGATGTATTTTGGCAGATACAAACCTATATTCTTTTTAGGCTGGGATAAGTAATACACCACCAAGATGAACCATTTTAGTCTGGACTCTGAGGTGACAATAATGTCATAATTGAGGGCGTGGCCTGGGAGGCGGAGCATGATGGGGGTTTGGGTCCGCAGTGATCAGCTCACCCAGGATGCCCTTCATGCTGGAGCTGTTCAAGTTCAAATAGTTGACACACATTTGAATCAACTAATGTTGACTCAAAATTTACCAAAGTTAGAATATATTTCGTAATTATTTCTGCTGCATGTTTCTGCTCAATGCATCACTGGTTAATGTGATTAACTTCTGGAATATTTTCAATCTTCAACTTTTTTTTGTACATACAAAACAATCCAATAGTCGTTATTAAAAGGAGCCGCTCATTTTTAAAAAAAAAATGTAGAATCCTTTCATTTCAAGTAGGCTAATAATATTTCCAGCTTGTGCCATTTCTGAATTAATGACTTCCATTTTTAAAGTCATCTCGTTTACAGTAATAGTACCAGCCACTGTTTTTCAGTAACGTTTGTTTTGAAGTTCCTTCTCACCCTTAAATGAAGCTTCTCACTGTGTCAGCTCAGTGGTTAAATACCAGCCTGATATGGTTTTGTGAAAAGAGGTCTCTCACACCACACCTTTGTGCCACCAGAACATTTGAAATGCAACAGGAAATCATAGCCTCGCCGCATGTGGTGAACTTTTTACTGCGTTAGAGCCGGACGCACTTTTACGTGGGAAAATCCACTTTCGTAGAGACGAAGATCCATGCAACCTAATCATTTAAAGTTGCTTCATCATCTTAAACGTGAAACTCAGCACAGAGAGATTTTTCTGCCAAATACCTTTATCACAGACTCAGATCATGTGTTGTTACCTGGAAGCAACGCGTGCTCGCTGTTGCGGCTCTGCAGCCTCGGCCTCTTGAGCTTCTGGGTCACGTTCCACAGGTATTTTTTGAAGATCGTCCCCCCACTTCCTTTGGATGAGGGGTCATTGGAGGAGGCCCCTGCAGCCTCTGGGGCAGCTGATGATGAGGATGAAGCTGGCTGGGTTGAGCTGGAGGAAGGCGTTAAAGCTGCAAAAAGAGATCCAGGAGGCTCCGACAGAGCCCTCCTGAACGGGTTCTTCCTGGTGACCCCGGCTCCTTTCTCAACCTTGGTTGCCTCTCCACTTTTCCCGCCTGTTGAATTTTTGTCCCCAGGATCCTCACTCAGGGCTTTGCGCCAGTTTTGCATCTTGCTCCACTTGTTGCTGGAGGCCTTCTGGATCTTGTCGATAGTGGACGTGGAGGCGGCTGCAGCCCCGTCTCCTTCTTCTCTCTGCTCATTGAGCGTTCCCTTGGAGCCGGTGTGCCACTTGTACGTGTTGAGGGGATCGGCGGTCTCAGACGGTTGAGGATGCTCGACAGGAGACTCCTTTTCCTTCTCTGGTGACCCCTGCTCCTTTGACAGAGGCTGAGCTGCGTGCTCTGAATCTTTCTCCTCGGTGCCCATTTCAGATTTGACTTGCCTGCTGCTGAACTTCTCTCCAATTTAAAGCTGCATTAACTGCCTTCATAGGAGGTTTCTCCAACGTCCTTTCTGAGTTACTGCTATCTTCAAGACTTTATTTTATTATTTATTTTTGCTCACACAGGCAAAGTAGTCCTCCCTGGTTCAGTCTCGGTGCTTGTCTCGTTTCCTGTCTCGTAAAAAAAAAACGTTATCCGGCAACAACAGTCGCAGAGCTGCTCCGCCTGCGGTTGCTCTGTTGCAGGACCCAAACTCCTCTGCCGTGTGCGCCGTTTGCTTCCTCATCGAGAGCCACTGAGAGCTTCACCTTTTACACAAAATCCTGCTATTTTTTGTCTACTGTTTATGTTCTGAATAAAAACAAACTTCCTTCCCTCGCTTCCTGTTCTGCTTTAATGTAATGCTTTTAAAAACAGAGTCCTCTGCATTAACTACGACAAACTGAAATACAGTTTTTTTTTATTTGTTTCAAAGTTAAAAAAGAAAAAGAAAAGAAGAAGCAATTGTTGCTATTTTGAGAATGAGGTCCAGAGTCGGGCTGTGAAAGGTAGTTCACAGTTTTTTTTCCCGTAAGGTGAAGTTTTGACAGATTTTGAGTTGTCTGTTGTGGCACAGCGGTGTGAGAAAATGCGGCTTTGCACGTTTTTACTCGACAGGTTCTTGAGCTTGATGACATTTGTATCAACACATTTCACACTTGAAGTAAAAATACTTAAGAAAATGAATTCCACAAAAGTTTACACATAATCTGATGTGTGTTGGAGCCATCAGTATTCACCTCTGCGTAATTGTCAGAAGTTACCTGTGGGCGTATTACGGACTGTTGACTGTTAAAATCAATTTCCTGTGAAAGCAAGGCTGTGCTTCCTGTCAGATCAGACTGTCAGAGTCACAAAACCACTTCCTGTTCTCGTTCTTCTCTCAGCTTGCTCACACCTGCAGGGTGTCCTACCAACGCACATTGACACACAATTTAATTCAATTCACTTTATCTACAAAGCACTAAAATTCACAGCAGATATCATCTTGAGATACCTTACAAAAATCATTTAAACCCCATCACAAATACAGTCCAACTGATGCAGTTATGAAACGGCAAAAAAAGCTCAATTAATTACTTAATTACTCAAAGTTCCAACAGTTTCTATCTAAGGAAGCCCAGCAGGTTGCATCGAGTCATTGACCAGCGGCATCCGCTCCTCCTGGACGAGCATGTAGCGACAATAGACAACCGCTTGCATTGTGTCGCTGACTTTATGGCAATCTCTCATACCGATGATGCATGAAGGCGACAGTGGAGAGGAAAAACTCCTCTTTAACTGGAAGAAACCTCCAGCAGAACCTGACCCAGTTCAGGCCAAACGCAACTGACCGACTGCTGGGTTTGAGAAGACAGAGCAGATACACAAACAGAAACAGAACTCATGTAGGAGGATTAAGTTACAGAAAAGTAAAAAGTTAATAGCAGGAGAGAGAGAGAGAGAGAGAGAGAGAGAGAGATAAAGAGAGAGAATGTTTAGTTGTTGGCAGCATTATCAGCTGATGGTCCTGATTTGAACGCAACTCTGAGGGTTCAAATGCTGAAGTGTAAGCACAATGTGAAAATCAATGATGGTGGAAATCAAATAAACATAAATTCATGTGCAACCATTAACTGTTAGAAATTATCTTGTCCCTTTAGAAAATGGATTGAGTAATGAATTTGGAAACCGAAGGTTTTTCCCATACTGACGCTTATCTGTATGATAATAAAAGTGAACTCCAATGTTGTAGACTGCATGGGAATCTTGAGAAGCTGGATATTTAAAAAGCTCCCCATTTGATCCCAACACTATGATTTTACAGAGTTATCATTATTAATTTGTCAAAAATAAACATCTGTGCAGCTTACAGTAATTTGATTCTGAAAGTTAAAGCTGTAAGTGACTGAAACATGGAGCCAATGTGGAAACTGCAGGAAAGAGCGCAGTAACCGAATAACACAGTCATTAACTCCCCTCTGGTGGTGACAATACGGAAGCACAACGATTTTCCTTTTTTGTTTTCCGAATACGTACTTAGATGCATAATTATGTGTTTTGGTTACAGTGATGACAAACTTTTTAAGTTGGATTTATGATAGGTAAGTTTTTGTCTGTAAAAGCCAGGAAGGAATATAACGAGTCCTATATCCCGGTTGAGTTTAAAAGTAAAGATATTTTTGTGGAGCATGTGATCTGATTTTGTTTTGTTTAGCTGTACATTTAGCTGGGCACCAGTGATTTTATGCAGAAAGCCCACTCACCCTGACAAAGCACAGCCTATGAGTGGGACTATAAGTAAGTTCTTTTTCTTTTTTTAATAAGCAGAACAAATAATTTACAGTTTCCAGGTCGGATTATTGGGGCACATGCACAATTTAAAATGAGCAGTCCCAACAAATTGTGTTGCTATGAGAACCTCCCCCCCCCCCAGAATAGTGAGGTTACAATTCCAGAGAACAAATTAGCCAAATCAAATGGAAAAATCTTGTGCGTGTTCTTGACATTCCAATTTCCACTTCGTGATACAGACATGAGGAAGTCGTTGCCTAATTGTTTTTTAGGGGAAGGAACCATCCAGTTTTGCAAAGGATAAATAGTTCTCACTTCCCGTCAGACTGCTTTCTTTCATTTAAGACTTTTTTTTTTTGTCTAAAGTGAGAATTCTCAAATGATAACATACAGTGAGACCAGATGAATAAAGATGTATTTTCCTACATGTCGATAAAACTTTGATTTCAAGGAAACAACATGAGAGGAGGGGTCTAAAGCAAACGAGAGCTTTCAGCTTATTGAAACATTATGAATACCAGTAAGTTCTTTAAATTTTTCCATAATTCAAGTTTATTGACTTCAAAACTCAAAGGCGACATGTTCTCATTCATCCAAAGCATTATTTTTTTTCCCCTTTTTTTTAAATACAGTTTCCTACATGGAGGTACAGAGAAGATATGCAGTGGTGTCAGCAAAGGAAGCAGGGAGACGGAATCGTGTCGAACAATCGAGACAAACAGTTATATAGCCCTCGTTTATGACTGAGATCAGCAAAGCATGGAGACCTGGCATCCGGCATGGACACACTTCTTCATGCCTGTGACTTAAGCCGAGGTCCAATGATAAACCGAACAAAAGCACACAGAAGGAAAATAGAAAGGAAATTTATAAGATTAGAACATCAGCTCTCAAAGTAACTAAGACAAGAGCGGGAAAATATTTGCTTACAGGGTCAAAAAGTGTTAAACATTACATTAGATAATATTTCCTCCACTTTACGGCAAACATTCATTATTTTACACCATCACACACACTTCCTCATTCACAAAAGATCCTTTTCCTCATCTTATTGCATTTAATGTCGTTTAAACAACCGTTGACCTTTACTATTAGTTACAAATGAGCAGTTATGGATATCAAAAACGGCTATATTCAGGAGGCAAATTTCCACCAAATCTTTTTTTTTTCTTTCTTCTTCTTCTTTTAAATATATAATGAAGTAAACTGTATCAAAAAACTGTTTCATGGAAGTGTCGCATTTTGAAATGTGCCAGTGGTCACCTCGAAAATAGCAGATATATTTCTAAGTGATGTTTACAAAGGCTAAAATGGTATTTATGGACACATGGCTCTTAAAAATGGCTCTCTTAATTCTCAAATAATAAGTCAGTAAACCCCCGTGTGAATGCAGGAATGCACCCATCCTGTTCTCGTTTCCACAGCACCGTCACAAACCAACACACGTACAGTAACATCTTATATCTGCACTCTGAAATCCACACCACTGAAGAAGTGGAACGCTCTTCCAACCCTGGAATTTCATTGGCTTAGCAGACAGCGGTACGTTCACCAATCACAGATGAGGCAACGTTCCTTGTTCTGAGTTCCACGTTCGTGCAGACAGAAGCAAACCTCTCCAACAAAATGTAGAAGTGATGTTAGTGACGGTTATTTTCGTTTTGTCCTCTTGTACACTACTCCACATGCATCTAAATAATAAATAGAAATATTTCACACATTAGAAAGTCCAACCTGTGTTATTGCTGCTAGCAGACCTGGGTCTAATACCCAACCGCTCCTCAAGGTGGCAAAGTTTCTCCTCTAAGTGTAGAAGTTCGTCAGCAGTAGCGCTGCGAACTTCATTAGCAGTGGATGTTGGACCCTGGTCTGCTAGGATGCTTAAACCGCCAACATTTGACCTATAAAACAACTAACTAGTAATGCAAAACCCCTTTTCCAGTAACAATGTCGCAAACGTTTTATTTGTGCACGTCATAAACATCTGTGTGTTTTAATGTAACAGTATGAGTGAGGTATGAGTCGTCTCAGTACTGCGTTAGGTGGCTGCTAAAGTGAATGCATAAATGTAACAGCGCCTTCCAGTGTCTCTCTCCCAACCAATGGGATGAAAATATTGCTTCTTTCCACTTCCACAGAGCTTCACCCGTTGACCTCCAAGCAAACCTCCTGTGAATGGTCCGACACCAAAATATATGACCTTTGTGCAAAAATCAGCCCTTTAAATCTTTCAGTTTTTTTGTTTTTGTTTTTTTTTTGCCTCGTTTTCAGAACTCTTCATCTTTTATTTGTGCGATAGAGTCCAAAGATGAGAGGGAACATGGGGGAGGAGGTGGAGGAGATTTCCACGATGATGATAAAGGCTGTGGAGTGAAGGGGGCTCAGGGTCCGGAGCTCCTGGCTTCTACCTGGAGATCATGGAGCTGGACTGGGAGTGGTTAGAGGAGGTGGTAGCAGCGCTGAGCTGAGAAAAACCGCTGTGGCTCGATTCCAAACTGGTCATCGAACCCCTAAAGGGAGAAAGAGAAAGCGATCAAATGAGTACAGGAAGCTAGCCTGCGCAACACCTTCATGAGTGTACAACACCAGAGAAACCCCAGCCTGCTAAGGACGGACTCAAAGCCCCGTGTTGTGCATGACTCATGCACGTGATGCAGAACCATGCGCCCGGATCAAATCCTGCAGGAGCCTCGCTCTAAAGCTCAGGCGATGCCACAGGCTGCAGCACCAAGCCGACACGCCATCACCCACAAACGCAATCAGACCCCCTACAATCAGTTACAGAAAGTCAAATAATTCAAGTTTTCTAACCAGTATGAGGTAGAACAAAATAAAAAAACATACTTGAGTGTCAACAGGTCGTGGTGAGAAGTTACTCAAGTTAAAATTCCCAAAGTGGGAATGTTGGATGTCTTGTTGAGACTCATCTGTGGTTCATTCAAACTAAGAGACTTAGACTCACTTTAGGAGCCTTTGATTTCCAACTTTTAGAATGAAAAGTTGAAATTCTTTTAGATCAATCAAAATGTAATAGAGCAACAAAGCAATCTAGTAAGGTATATGATCTCCCTGAAATAAATCAAATAAAAAAAAAAACAACAACAACTTTATTATCTATTGGCCAGTAAAAATAAAGCAGTTGCCATTAAAACATTTAAATTTATTCAAGTCTTTGGTTGAATCTTCAGACACATAAAGACAATTGAAAAGTCAGCCTTCCACCACCTGAAGAAGATTTCTAGGATTCAAAGCCTTAATGTCCCAGCAAGCTCTATGTTAGATCTCATCCATGTTATATCTTTAGTCGATTTGAATACTGCAACAGGGTCAGAAAAAGAGATCACATCACCCTGGTCTAAAGACTAACATTAGGTAGATTTTAAATTACTAAATGGTTTGGCACCAATATATATTAAAGCTCTGTTGTTCTCTCAGACAGACCTCTCAGGTTTTCTAATCTGCTCTTCATCCCCAGAACCAAACATGGAGAAGCAGCAGTCAGGTTTTATGCTCCACTTATCTGGAACGAACTTCCAAAAAAACTGCAAAAATACAGAAACACTGAGCTTTTATAAATCAAGGCTGAAACCCAGTCTGTTAAGATTTGCCTTTATCAATAACTGGAGCAAATAAAGTGCCGTCTGTCTTTCAACAACCCATAGTCTTTCAGTTTGCTGTGTTCTGATGATGTAAAGCACTGAACTGCCTTGTTGGTGAAAATGTGCTTTACAACTAAAATTGCCTCGACTCCCTCAAGTGATTACACCAGCAGAGTCACAGAAACCAAACAGTCATAAACACACAACTTTGAATCCAGTGTAGCCACTCATAAATGTGCGCCACTTCAAATGTTTGCAGATAAACACAAATGTATTTTTTTTTAAAAAAGCTTAAAGTTGTGGTTAACATGTTAATCAATTAGAAAAAGATTAGCAAAACATCTTGTTGTTGGGTGAAACCAGAATGAGTTACTGTTAAGACTTTAAATTTATTTTTGATTCAGAAAATGAAAAATGAAATAAAAAAAAAAAAGGGAAATAGTGAGGTAGTTTTTACAAGTGACTTAAGATGAAACAAACACAAAAGCCGGCAAATGTTGATGAGTGTGTGCATGTGCACTTGGATAAGAACTATCTGAGGAGGTGTGAACAGAACTGCATCTGAAGAGCTAATCATGCAAGCGGAATAAGTAAAGCCAACGAGTGGATTAGACCCCAAACGGCGGTGCAAAGAGTTCTTCAGTGTGAAAGAAAAAGCAAGATCCTGTTACCCAATGCTTGGTCAGCATTACCAACAAGTAGAAGCAAAAACAAGAATCTTTTTTGCTGCATTAGAAGCGTAACCTCCGTTGAGGGGGAAGGGCACTCGGTTTAGCAGCCAAAAGCAGCAAAAATGATCAGCTAAGCTAAAGAAAAAAAAAAGGGCAAACACTGAGCCACTTACAAACTCTGCACATCACAGCAAGCCGTTCTTCATAGGAGGAAGACACAGCAGGAGGAGGAGGAGGAGGAGGAGGAAGGGGTTGTGAGCAATAGAACAGGAGTGGATTGGACAGAAAAAGATCAATTAAAAGGATAATTTAAAAAGGAGAGAAGCATTTTTCATTTCTAAATTCTGGGCTTAAAAAATAAAGTTATGAGGCTGGACTGGCTACAGTGTCCTAGATATTACTGGAGGGTTGTGGAAACGTACTAAAAAGGAGATGAATTAAATGTGCTGTAATGAAACAAATGTCAACATAGTAATAAAAGGAAAAAAAAAGGGAAAAAAGAATTTAACAAAAGGATTTATGGACTTGGAGAGGATACAACTGTCTTAAGACGACATCACATAAACTGCAGAATTAAAGATGTTCCTACACCTGGCCTTTAAAACATATTCATCCCTATTGGATGTTTCCTATTTTGTCATGTTAGAAAATTCTATTTATTTTGTTTGAATTGTATTGTCAGAGTGCCTGGTGATCATCTAAAGAGTAATTTCAAGTGTTGCCACAGAGTCTTAGCTAGATTTAAATGTCCATCTAACACACAAATATACTCATTAACCCCGACAAGCTATCATGGCCTAAATGGCTTGTGGCAAAAATAAAAATTGTACTTTAAGAGTGAATCATTTTGCTTTCCTGCTTTGTGTTGGTCTACCACATAAAATACTCTTCAAACAATCTGAACTATGTGGTTGCACATTGTTTCAAAGTGGGGAAAAAAAAAAATTCAAGGAGTGTGAATACTTCTGGAAGGCACTGCAGTCCATAGACGGAGTTTGTGTGTGAAAGCTGCTTTTGCCTTTTGCATAAACAACATGAGTTCAGTTACCAACCTGAAGTCCTCAGAGCCCAACACCTCAGTGTAGAACATGACTTTACACTTGTGTGAGGACACCTGCAAGGTGGCCAGCACATCGTCCACTCGGGGCAGATTGGTGGCCGAGCAGGCTGGCATGTTATGAAACTTCCACTGGAGGATGTAGAAACCCGGCCAGCGGGTGATATGGGAGCCCTGAGGGAAGGAAAGATCAACAGAGCATTTGTGACCAGGAATCAAAAAGCTGACTTTTTATTTATTAATTTTTTTTGCTCCAAAAAGAAACAAGAACTTCTTCACGATGAGAAATCCTCACCTGCACGCTCTCCCCCTCCTTGCAGGTCAGAGGGGACTCCACCATACTGTAATCTTGCCCCAGAGTCCAGGACTTTTCAATAAGCTGGACGTTGTTGACTCCCGGCGAGGTGATGCCGTGGGCCCCCAGGGGGTCTTTGCGTGGCGGCTGGGGGGCTCGCTTCGAGTGGTAGATGTTGAAAACGATGTCGCCTTTGCACACGTCAAAGTCCCAGGTGATAACTGAGGCGGCGTCGATGATCTCGACCACAAGCTGCCCGGAGAAAATGAATGAGAAAGGTTCAAATGAACGGAACGGGGAGGTAAACAGCAGCTAAACGCATGTGTTTCAGGTCACGAAAGACTAAAAACGGATATATTAAGACGATCTTATTGATGCAAAAGACAAAATAAATATATGTAATCATATTTAAAGCTCTCTTTGAATGTAATTGGGCAGAATAAATAGTTCCAGAGATCAGAGTGAAATTCAGAGGGGTAATTATAGATCTGTGCTGTTTTAAATATTGCAACATGACAGGAACAGTATGTCACAGCAGACAGATTACATTTCAGAGACATGCTATGTGTTTAATGCCACTAGATGGCAGATGCTTAAAGTAAACCTCCCCCAAAGCAACCTGCAGCTCTCTGCTGTCCGATGTAGCACAGCAGCATGCAGGCCTTTTATCTTTGCTCCTCAATCTGAGCCTCACCTCATGCGGGGCTCCCTTAAAGATGCTGGCACTCTGATAAATCGTCTCGGTCCAGAGACGCACATCTTCGTTCTCGAGCTCCTCGGGTGTTCGGTACATGGATTTAGGAACCAGGCCACCCTCTGGTACCTCACACTGAAGAAAAACATGCAAAACCAAGAACAGGGTCACTGAGAGAAGTCTTAATCTTGATTGTGAGATATGGAAAAGTTCATGAACATATTTTCCTTTCACTTCAAAAATATATGCTACTTTATGGCTTTCTTTTACATAAATATAAAAAAGGTTTGAGTTCTGAATATGTTTTTTATTCAAAATATGATCTAGAAGTTTTAATCTCCACTAAACACTTACCATACACTCTCCTCCTAGAAAGTCAGGGATGATTTCCTTGTCTATGTAATCGACGAGCCCTCCAGGACCCTGGTAGTCATTCCCTGCGTAGATCAGGAACTTCTTTCGGGTGTTTTCATCAATGAATGGGCTCACCTACATGCAGAGATAAAGGCGAACGTAAGTAATAAATAAACCAAATTAGTAAAAATAATACATTTAAAAAAAACCTACTTGTAAAAGGTAGTAAATGTTAGGTGTTTTTTTTTTTTTTTCGCTAAGAAATGCTAAATCAGCCACAGAGACAATTTGGAATCATACTGGGATTTCGGTTGCAGGTACGAAAACGGTAAAGCAAAACTAATGATTCCAGATTATTTCAGTTCTAAGGTAACCGGTTCAGCTCTCACCAGAGTCCAGAGGACTGGGAAGACTCTTGGCGCCCTCAAGATAAGCAGCCGTCCCAGAGTCTCTGGATAGTTCGCCTCCACAACTTCAATGATCCTCAGAAGCGCCTTGACCCCCGGTCGCCACAAGTGACGCATGTTCAACCCCTCCAGGTCAACCAGGCATGTCCAACAACTACAGAGCAGGAAGCAGGGAGATTAGTGTGGATAACCTCTCACCACAAACACACACACACACACACACACACACATATGCTCTGAAGTGGGCTGCAGCTTCCTCTCTGATCACTTAACACCTGCCACCCTGAGGCTTAAGTGATGAAGGTAATGCTAGTTAACTGTGAGTCCTGAGTGCGGTGAAAAGCATAGTTCACATGCCTTCTCGCGGCGCCCCACCTCCTGCTGGAGAGCACCGACACAGGCACCATCTAAACATCTGACACTTTGCTATTTCCAGTTACGCAGAAGATAGAGCTGTGATTCTCTGTAGCAACACCACAGCTGCTGAGCTCAATCCTAACACTAGGTGTGCTGTAACGCATCAAGCTGCTGCTTTTTTCCAAAAACAACAACCACTGTCCTGTAGTCCTAATGAGAAAATTCACAGTCACAAAACTGCTAGAAGAGACGCCATAATATCTCCTAAATCCTTAACAGCCTGGTTTTTACCTGATAGGACGACCAAACACCTTGGTGTTCTCCTCACAGCGCCTCAGGCCCTCCTCATTGATAGACAGCACCTGCAACATCACATTGAAACAACAGCGCTCTCACTGAATGCCACACCATACAAGAAAATAAACAGCAAATTTATGTAGGTCATCACTTGAATCCACCCCCTTTAGGTGATTAACCTGTAATCTAACTGTGGTCTGACCTATAAATTTAATGACTTCTGTAGGGAACTGAACCGGAACTGTGGCTTTGGTTACGTACGTGTCTGAGCAGAGACTCCTCTCCGAGAGCGCGAACCAGGCCTTTGGTGTCCATGTGGCCCAGCCTCAGGATGTACAAAGGACGACCGTCTAATAAAGCAAAACAAATATTTACATGCACCATCACTGTGTTTACATTCTAAACAAAGTACGTGGGAAGGTCTGCCTTGCGTGGCGCAATAAGTAAATGTGTGTTCTGAGAAATGGTTTATTGTTCTGTTCAAATTAAAACCAATCTTCTCTGGCAGCATGCGACCGCATGTGGGAGGGAAAACTATTCCGGCCAACTAAATAGCTTGAATGGGTTCATTTACTTTTAAAAGACGGAGGCTTACAGGAGTAGGTTGATCAGGATGACTGAACAAATACTATCATGATGAAAACGTGCTGCTGTAAAGACGGGTTGTTTGTATAAGAGCAGCCTGCAGCATGTGAAAGGTTTGTACGCGAGTCGACTTTGGGTGCGGCTGTACATGGAAATGCACCTCTGTCGTGGTGGTGCCAGCCGCCGGTGTAGTAGTCCTGAAGAACCTGCGGAGGGCTCCAGGTCTCCAGCAGGTAGTCCACCTGGTGCTGCTTCCTCCACGTCAGAGACTGGCACAGGATCTCCCGGGCCTTGTCCATGTTGAAGTCTCTGGCCCGCAGGAAGCGCAGGATGTGTTCGTCTTTAGGGATCTACAGGAAGCAAAAAAAAAAAAAAAAAAAGAAGTTAGGTTTATGGTAAGTTATTAGAAGTTGACCGACGACTACACTCTTCCACCTAATTACAGAAAATACCTTTCCCTTGTGGGTTTCCTGAAGCCATTTGCGAAGTCTTATGAGACAGCTTTCCTGCAGAGGCGTCAGGTCGCCAAGGTAACGTTTGATGTAATCTGCATCCAGCTTATCTGCAACAAAATACTCCAAATTAACACAATTTGTCTAAAAAGATCTTCACATCTGATAATGTTAATGTGCGTCATAAAATACATCTTCTTAAAAACATGCTTTTCATTCATGTTTGTAACAGCCTAAAAACCTTCTACCTCAAGTTATTTCAGTGCTAATCACTAAAATTGAGTTTCCTTTTTCTCTTTAAAAACAGCCGCTCTACTAAATTAGGCAGCAGTGAGTGTCCAGATGAATTTATCTGAGGAAACACACCTTCAGGTGTACCAGCCAGGATTTCCACCAGGCTGTCGGCCTGAGGAGCTCCACTGTCCTGCTTCGCCTCCTGCGAGGCGCCATCTTTGGTGTCAGCAGGCTGCGAGGCGGAGACAGCGGGCGCGCTGGGGTGCTGGAGTTCAGGCGGACTGGCGGAGAGACTGTTTGGCGCAGGGAGAGCAGGAGAAACGGAGGAGCAGGTCCAACGGGGAACATGGGTGACGCCCTCATTCTCCAGCTCCCTTAGGTAGAACTCAATGATTTCCTTTCCCTGTCAGGAGGAAGTAAATTATGGTGAAATCGTTGCTTATACATCACATGAATCCATTGAAATCAAATAAAACTAAGAAGGTTTTGAACTATGTTTTGCATTTGTAAACTGGAGTCACCTTGGTCTTTGCAGAGTTCACACACTTTTCCCACAGTAAAATTTCAGCAATTTCAATTTTCAATCTTTTTTAGCACAACACTTTGGAGTGAAAAACAATACAAATGAACTAAATACAAAAAAAGACTCACAATTACACATCATTTAATACTATTATTAATGGAAGATCCCCCGATTTCAATAACGTTGTTTAAAGTACCAAATGTAAGACGACTTGTATTTCAATTGCACATATCATGTTCTATGCAATACCATAATGATCCGACTGTTTCTGCACTCACAGGTTTGAGAAAGGAAATCTGAAAATCTATGCCATGATGGGATGTACCCCACACACACACACCTTGTTGATACTACTGGCATACTGCTTCATGGCGATCTTTTCCACGGTGCTCTCGAAGCCAAAGAAGGACTTGATGTCCAAACTGGCCGTTTGTTCGAAACATGTCCAGCCCTCGTTCTCTGGGTGGACCTGCAACATCACACACACACACAAACATTACTGTAACCTAAACTGTGTAACCCCACAGTAAAAAGAGGGGGGAAAAAAAAAGACTATTGTTACCATAGCAACCACATGAGAGGATGACGCACAAAGAGAGCAAATTTCACACTGCGTAAACTGAGTGGGAGTATGTCTGTCAGTCTGTTTGGGCAAATTTAGACAGTATTTTACACATGAGCTGTTTGGATTCAAGTGGGATGAAAACAGAAATTTAGAAAAAAACAAAAAAACAAAAAAAAAAACCTGACAATTGTGGAGAATGATGTAAAGGCCATACCAAAACTTTGACTCACTGTCAGGCAGTACCCGCTTCCCTGCTAAATAATTTATAATCTTCTGTCCATTACTAATACATTAATTAAAATTGAGTAAAATAACAGAGTCTAACATGAAGATTATGTACATTAAATCATTTAGGGCCGATTTTAAAGGAATAAATATAAAACCTCACTGCAGATTTACTGCAGATATGCAATGCAATTTAGGAATCCGTAGGAACCATATGAAGGAAACAAACAGGGAAGCAAATGGGGTATAAAAACAAAACAAAAACAAAGATGGAAAGTAGAAAGTAGGAAAAGAAGAGGACAATGGGGGAAATAAAAAGGGAACGAAGGATGACTCATTCAAAACATTAAGGAATAAGGTCTGGATAAAGAAATACTTTTGAATCCTCTTATTTTCCTTCTGTTTTCCACACTTATCCAGAACTGGAAAATACAGAAATCAAACGTACCATACTTTTTTACACTGCATGTTCTCTGATCCTGGTGGCAAAACGGTGGCAGCTTCATCGCCTTGAGTGCTAAAATATTTCAGGTCCATTAGCTGCCTAACTGAACTGCCCTTCCTGGTTACTGTTACCACAGAGTGATGCAGCACACTGCAAGAACCTCTGTGAGGCTTTGGACCTAAAATTAGCCTTTTGCTTGGTTGGACGCTAATACGATAAGCTTGACCTCATTAACTCATAACACATCCACACACGAAGAGGCAGATCTGGAGTTAGATCCATGCACACTGAACGCAGGAGAGGAGAGGAGGAAGAGATGCCGACAGTGTCACGTGGCAAGTTTAATTCAAGTTTGAAGTACTCCCGGCTTCTAAGACATAGCATGCACACGGAGCGGATTTCTGTACAACAGCACAGCTTTAAGATACTGACTGAGTAGCAGCAGGTCTCGTGGACGACAACCCTGTTGGAAAACGTCTCATTGTGAGACTCGATGTGCAGAGTCCTCTCCTTTCTGTTCAGAGTGTTTTTCTGGATGAAGTACACGTAGTCTACACCGGCGATCTGCGAACCGCAGAAAACAACTCCTGTTACTTTCAAAGCAACGGGAGAAAAAAAAGGCTGAAAACACGGCTGAGGAGTAAAAGTATACTTTACCCTTTTTAGAAGCCGTGGAGCATCGACATCCAGGGCACAGCGCCGCTCGACCCTTTGGGTGGAGCCGTCCTCGCTCGTCTCCTCATTCACCACGTCACTGTTCACAAACATGGGGATGAGGTGACAGGTGGGAAAGCGGCGTTCATAGGCCTGTAGGCGGAAAAGGAAAAAAACAAAAACGGAGGATGAATAGTTTGGCGCAGGATTTCTTTATGGTAATTTCAGGTTTCAAGTTTCTTTCCAGTGAACGCAGCAAAACCAAAGCATAACCAGTTCCAGCTAGTTTGTCATCTTGTGTGTATGTTTACTGTGCAACAAGTTGGAAATATTACAACGGAAGGATTTCCTTTAAAAAGAGCGTTATATTAGATGTACCTCTATTGGCTAGTTTAAAAGTAAAAAGCATTTAAGTGGCTCAAGCCAAAGTTGCGTCCCCATATCTATTGAAAACAATGCAAGTAATCTTTAACAATGTACAAACACCAAGACTGAACTAAATTTAAGAGCAAAAGAACAAAGAAAATTGTGCTACAAAAACAAATAAATAAAGTTAAAAACAAAAGCGGTTAAACTTAATAGAAAAAATTCAGTCTTTACTTGCCTGTGATTTGCATTTTAAACACATTTTAAACTCTAGTGCACACTGCACTTGGATGATTTTCCCCAACAACATGAGGAAAACACCCAAACTTTGACGGTTCATCAAAAACTACCTTGGATCTGATCGTCATGGTTTCATACCAGGAAGGTCTGAATAGCAAGCAGGTTTATGATTAGTCACATGATCCTCATAACCTCTGGTGGGGTTATCCAGAGCTGATCATAATGCTTTTTTTTGTGTGTATAAATGTGTTGCTATTAAATTTCACCTCGACTACAAAATGTGAAAATAAATTGTGCTCAACCCTTGCACTCAACTCAGACAGTACATTTCAGAATGCTTGAGAACAAGTTTGCAAAAGAGATTTTCGTCAGAGACAACATGAGGAACAAAAGGACATGTTGACAACTTTATCGTATTATTTGAGCTAAACAAAGAAGAGCATTCTTCAACCAGTGGAGCAACCAAACCATTACATTATGGCCGGCCATTCAGATGTAGGTTGAGAATGGTGAGCAGCAAATGGCTTCGTTTTTTTGTTCCGTGCTGCTGCTGCCAGGCCACTTGGCTGCCCACTGAATAAATGAATGCTGAGCTCAGTTTTTCAAGCTCTGATGCCCTGGAACACCGGGGCGTTCAGCTTTGTTCTGCCATCAACACAACAGCCTGAACTGTAAACATCTGCTTCATCCATCACAAACAAGCACACGCCAATAACACACTCACCACAAATGACATGCATTTTAAAAAAAACCCCACAAAGGCCTTTTTCACTCTTCAGCAGTAAAACGCAAAAAGCTTACTTGACAGCAAATAGGAAACTACCAACCACCAGCAAAACAGTGTCGGTGCTCTGCTTATGATAGTCTGAAGAAAAGTAAAATAGAAGCAATGCAACAGAGTGACTGAAATCTAATTTTCAGTTGGATCGGCCCCAATCAGTCACTGGAAAGTCTAAAGACTTTTTTTTTTTTTTTTTATTAGTGAATGCACCTTAGTTAAGTGCTAAAAAATGTCCCAGTGGCTTCAACATAGGCTGTTAACAAAAAGAGGAAACCAGTTTCAGTATCCATTAAATGTAGCCAGAGAAAAGGCAGACGATGTGACACGCCATTTAAAAGAGAAACTATTTTCTATGAGATGTTAAGACATGTCTGCTGTTCATTCAGGCTGTGACACAGTGAGAGAGAGAGAAAGAGACTTTCCATAGGTAACAAGAAGGCTGAACAGAAAGTACAGCTGCTCTGTTGAAACATTTGCAAATGTTAAAGTAAGGATTTTGATTCTCTCGTAAGTATCCAAAGAGGCTGCTTTTTTTGGTGAAGCTTGCTACTAAATGTAGAATGTTAAAGATAGTTCAAAATGTTTAACTAGTTTGTCTTTGTTTTGAAATAATATGAAAACCCCACTTCGAAGCAACTGCTCAGTTAAATGTACAATTTCCTCAGATCCAAATATGGTGTTGAAATATAATTCATTCCATTAAGGCTATAAAAATAAAGTTTTCATAGAGGAAGCAGAAATATATCACTGATAAACTTCATAGAAATAATCAAAATGACCATTTTATACTAAATATGCATTATGAACTTACATTCGACATCTTTGATAGTCACAGGAATCAAACTACTCTTGGATCGTGTTAGCATGAACACAAAAAGGGAAAAAATCTAGCAAACCAAAATCTTTTATATGAGGTAATAAAGGTATTTCAGTGCATAAAGAAGTGTGAGAACGTGGATCTCCCGTCTCCACAGTGACGGGATATGTTGGCCAAGTTATGAGTAACCTCGCCTGGAATTTGGTTGGAGAACCTGTGTGCTTTCCAGAGACGCCTGAGGGGAAAAAACAAAACAATGCGTCATGTCTTGATTTCTTCCTGCAAAAACACAACTGTTTTCTCCCTGGACAATAAAGTAAATCGGTAAAGGCCAAGAGTCTGGAAAAAATAACCTGCTCTGCTCAGGAAGGGAGATTCAGGAAATTCATGAGCTACTAAAACAAAGGGACAATGAAAATCGAGGCCGGACGGTGCTGCAAGGCGAATGCAAATGGGTCTAGAGTTCTACCTGGCAAAGAGCCCAGCACATTCACCATCTTCAAACTATGTCAGTGGGGAAAAATAGGTTAAATATAGATGAAAGCACATTTTTAAAAGGACTTCTGTTTTTAGTAATAGCTTGAAAATAATTTCTCTTGGTTTTTCAGTTCTGTGGATTCACAGTTAAGTTCTATTTGTTTATATAAAACCTAAATTAATTAAAGTGAATACACTGCTAAAAATAAAATAAAATAAAATAATAATAGTTAAAAAAAACATGCCCAAAGAAAAACAAAACCCGACAGCTGGTATGCAATGTTTTTCTAATTTAACACCTTTGCAGAAACATACCAGAGTGCAAGCTGCAGCAAGCATTTACTGACTGCATTTAAAATGTTCCAGTGAAATTACTTCATTTAGCTGGAACATGAGCTCTAGTTGTGCAGCTCATAAAAAACAAACAAGACCACTTTCAGTTTTAATTATGCTTTGCCAATACTCTCCGAGATCAATCCTGACAATTTATATTTAACCCAACGGTTATCTGGAGTCAAACAAAGAACATCTTAAAAGAAAAAAAACATCTTGAAAAAAGATTACAACTAATTTTTCTTCCCAACTAATAACTGAAAATGTAAAGACGTGATAAGAGTTTTGTTCCCACAGCTGCTTTTCTTGGAATTAGAGCCAAATCTCTGAGGATTAGGAAAACTGTTTGATAACAAAAACAGCTGCCACTCATAGGTCAGTTTAAGCTATTATTAAGTCGCGTCAACTTGCAGGGAAAATGGAAACATTTAGGTAGGGGGAACTTTTATAATGACAATACAGGAAGAGAACAGCTTAGAGATGATCAGAAAAACAAAACAGCAGCAGTAGAGTGTGGCTGGCTTTTCTTAAAGAAAATTCACAAGAAGAGGCTACGACAAGACAACTGTGCAGCCTCGTCATCCTATTCCAATATAGTTAAATATCAAACACTGTTAGACTAATAAGAACAAAAAATACTTTAATAGGGTTCATGTAAATGTCATATTTCAAAACGCTACACTTTTCCAGACGAGGCTTTTTAGAGTTTGGGATAATTCTTGTTTTAATGGAGATCCTTCAAAATCAGGCTTTGATCATTTCAGAAAATCCCTCCTCCCCAAAATAAAAAATATATAATTGTTTTGGCATCTTACATGAAGGCAGATCAGAACATTGAGTCCACTTTAAAACAGATGCTAATCAAGAGGCCACAAGGATTTGATCTGGCAAAGCACATCTAAAGCTAATCTACAAATACATTTATTTAAAAAGCTTTTTTCAGAAATTCAAATATTGATGTGTTAGATAATGTAAAATAAGAATACCAAATAAGTCTGAACACAATCCATTTTCTATACTGCAGTTTCATTTTTTTCTATATTTATTCAGATTATGAAAGTAATCAAATTCATTCAATTCATTTCCAGGTTAGGACTTTACAGAAACTCGATACTTACCTATCAATAACTAAAATAAAGCCACATTTTTGGCTTCAGTGATGCTGCTCATTGAGGTCTACATATAAAGGACTCAATAGATATTATGTAATATTACCACCATTGACGCAAGATACAAACAACAAGTCTCTTTCACTGTGGGTCATTGACAGAAGTATGACGTCAATTAGCCTGTTTTTGGTGACTAAAATCATTACGGCCCACCAACCAGCACCTCAGGCAGTTCTGGGTCCTGATCTGTCACAGCCATCATTATGCAGGTTGACACTTTAGACGACCCTAATGACCCTAACGCCTTGTTTTGGAGGCATCTGTCATATGAAATATAAGTTAATGACTTGTCTGGTGGGCTGCACAGTGGCGCAATTGCACTGTTGATTCCCGGCCCGGGGTTTTTCTGCATGAAGTTTGCATGTTCTCCCTGTGCATGCGTGGGTTCTCGCCTGGTGCTCCGGCTTCCTCCCACAGCCCAAAAACATGACTGTTGGGTAAATTGGTATCTCCCTAGGTGTGAGTGTGTGTGTGCATGGTTGTGTGTCCTGTTTGTTTCTGTGTTGCCCTGTGACAGACTGGCGACCTGTCCAGGGTGAACCCGCCTCTCGCCCGGAACGTTAGCTGGAAGTAGGCACCAGCAACCCTCCCGACCCCATTAGGGACAAGGGATGGATGGACTTGTCTGGCCTTTGATATTAATAAATTGGCATCTGGACAAGAGGCAATATTTATGAAGGACACAACTGGCCATAAACACCCAATTCACAAAACCTTTGTTGATTTAACATAATGTAAAGATGATTTACAGAATACAACATAGACAATCCTGAAAACAATTAACAGGGGACAAAAATTACAAAGAATGTTTACAGAAGTGATACAGTAAATACACAGGGCGGAATTACAGGGAAACAACTTCTTGGAACTGAAACAAGCTAACCTTGTATCGAAGTTCTTCCTTCTTTCAATTAGCAGGAATTAGTTTACTGGTTTTATACTGTAAGAGTGGAGGAAAACCCCTTCCTGATATTACGTTTTGTCAGTCATGCTGACACAAATGTGAACAGTATATATGTTTTATTTAATTTCCAACCATATACAGTGAAGTTTAATGCAGAATAAAAATAAATAAAAACCAGCCTGACAAAGCAGCCTGAATCCTTAACATTTAAATATGCTGTAAATGGAGAAAGATCAGATGTCACAGCCTTAAAACACGCTGGTCATTTCCTAAACAGCCCGAGTAATACTAGGAATTTATATACCAGACAAAGAACAATACATTAAAACTAATATTTACATCAGAATCTGTTAATATCAAGTGTAAATGTTTATTCAGAAGATTGCCAAATATTTACAAGGAACATATTTCTCTATAACTTCTAATCAGAAACCACAGATGTCAGGTGAGTTAGGCTTTTCAACAAAGCTGGTTTCACTTGTCTCACATTACCATTTGCATGAAAATAAACGAAGCAAGAGTATACCAAGCCAGTCATGTGATACACAGTAAATTTAAAAAGCCTTACAGGGGAACAAAGAGAAAAGCTCTTATGTCCCAGGTCTCAATCCTTGACCAACCAGTTAAACAACCTTAGACCACCAAAACCACTGTGGACTTTTGTTTAAAGTCTATGTTGACAAAATGCTAATCTTCTCCATGTAAGATAGTTTTAGAAGACTATTTTAACTGCTGCCATACATTAAAACTTTTAATCCAAAAATAGTATACCAAATTATAGAATGGTAAAGGGACAAAATCAAAAGAACACACTTTTTCTGTCAAAATCAAAACCTCTCTCAGCCGAGGCGTAGACTTGATCAGAAGTAGGAGAGAGAACAAAATCCTGACTTTAGCAATAAAACAAAAGCGCTTTTGGTCTCTGCATGCCGCGCTACCCACTGCTCCTTTTTCGGTGAGCTCAGTGGAATTCGTAATTGTACGACTGCCTAGAACCACCAACTTGGATAAATGCAGGGGCAACATGCCAAGCAGGCAGAACGCCTATGTGGGTACCTCAAGTACCAAGCAGCCCAAATAAGCGTCAATAGTTATAGATGTGTTGCCATAAACTATGGGGGCCATCTGTCAGACGTCAGTACCTGTGCACCGCGTAATCTTTGAATCCGTGAGTTCATTAAGCAGTGGAACTAAAGCTGACCAAAATCAGCTTCATACTCTTCGTTTTGGAGTTTTTTTTTTGTCTGAAAAATCATCTGATTTCTGTGAATATTGCTAGACAGAAGGAAATCTATGGGATGTGTCATTTTGGCTTTCAACTGAACTAAACGCAAACCCAATTGTTTCAAGTGATAAACCAGCCCCCGAATACAAGAGGGTGGGGGGGGGTGGAGGGGGGCAAATGCGGCAATCAAAGAATCCATCTCCATTTTCTCAGAGTGACATTCAGCTGCTGCATAACACTGAGTCACTATCCACCGACACAGTATAGAGGGACTGCAGTGTGAAACCACACTAAAGGGTCAGTTGTGTAAGAATATGTGCGCACACTTCGTTCCCTAGAAGAGAGAAGCAGACTTCGGTGGGGGATGGGGAACCACTGAGGCAGCATCTCGACCTTGCAGCAGCAAAGAGGGTGAATGAGTGTCTCGGTGATCAGTGAATGAATTTAGCCAAAATTTTCCATTGGCTCCTGTAGTCACATGGTTGCTGAAGGAGCTTGCTGTGTGATAAGCCTCCCGCTCCCCTCCAGCAGGCCATGACTGCTGACTGTTTGGCAATCATCATCTGACAAGGTAAACGAATTAGACACTGCAGGAAAGGCTCTGGCGCTCTAATTCAGAGGAGCGAATGAATTATCCGAAGTCAAAACAGTCATGCAAAATGATGGCAAAGTCAGGGAATAAAGGCAATAAGGAATAAATAAGGACTCATTCACTAAGGCAGACTCAGATAATGTCCTGTCTTTCATTAGAAGCTCTTTCTGAATATTTATACTCTTCACTCCATTAGATAGTTTGCTTCTTAATTGATGAGTTACCGTGACATTTAAAAAATGACATCGTTGCACAGTTGAAGCAAGTAAAATATGACGGAAAGCAATCAATTGTGTAAGCAGAAAATTTGGGACGAGAGTCCAATACGCGTTGAGAATCACAGACCTGCCAACAGCTCAGACGAAGATTAAAACAATAGAATAAAGCCTGGGATGCCACTGCAGCAGAGAATTGGGCTGGAAAAGCTTTAAGCAGACCTGGCCGTATGTGGGTCAGGACATGGTGGGACACGATGTCATCCTGGCAGGGCCAGCTCGCACAGAGCCAGGCCAGACAAAAAAAAAAAGAAGGGGGACATCGGAATGAGCCCAGAATTAAAACTTTGTGGCAAACACAATGCAACGTCTCCTGAGGTCACATTCCTAAAAACTGAGCTACAGATGAAGTACACAATAAATTGCTAGAGAAAGAAGAGGATGTTTCCTATTTACAAGACCTAACAGATCAAACTCAACCAAATCGACTCCTCTGATCTGGTCATACAGAGTGGAACAAAATGTCAGCACTCTTATCAGCAAGACGAGCTTTAGTTTCATCATTTAACTAAGCAAATCAGATAATGACATGCATCCGCAGCACCTGTGGTTTACCTGACGGAAATGTTTTTATTTCCTCCTGGCACAAAGAAGGTTAAAGAATATAGAATGTACTTTATGAAGGAGAGGCTCAGAAATCCTGGTGCAATAAGGCAAAAATAAACCCCACTGAGTTACACAAACATATTCAGCCACACTGGTAACAGTCAATTTATACAGCAAGCAACAGGTCCAAGTCTGTCTTTCTGCAACATTCACCTTAATTCAAATTCTTCATTCTGGTTATTTAGGACTCTTGCTCAAAATAGAAGAATAATGTTCAGCCACATGTGTTGTGAAAAATAATCGGCCATGTTGTCATTCGTTCATCGCTTCAGGAATCAATGATACTTTAAAGATTATATTATGAAGATAAACCAAGCTAAAATGTTTTGGTTGCTCCAACATAGGACAGGTTAGCCACAAGGAAGGAAATGTTTTCTCTTGCTGAATCTGCATAAAGCCCAGCAGACAGTACACCCACTTTGCACATCCTGTTCCCTTCTGTCCAGCTGAACGTGTTCAGATCGAAGGCAGGACCAGAATACTTTGTCCCTTGTGGATTTGTGTGAAATGTTTTTACCAGGAGCAGGTTAGCCAGAGAGCACAAGACTGGGCTGCAGCATGAATACAAACAATCTTTAGGAGACAAGTCAGAGCAAGTCACTGTGCTTCAAATACAACAGTTTGAAGCGAGGGGACGAACATGTCTGCAGTTTATAGTTTCCTCTCTCCTCTTGTAGTTATTCAAGCCCTTGGTGTGTTGACGTGCCCTAAAAGCTAATGTCCTTGCAGGCCAACGACAACAACAGGGGTGTTGTGTCAAGCTTTTGACATTCCACTGCGACTCCCCGAGGACTGCCTGGATGTTCTGACACTGGACTGCAGCGATAATGGCCGCAACAGGATTGACTATGTTTCCTGTTATTGAGATGCAGCAACAAGAAAAAGAGGGTCTGCTGTAGCTTAGGTTATGAACGTCACTGCTAGTGTACTTCTATTTCATTTTAAGAACAAAACATAAATCTTGTCAAGAAACAGTGCAGATTGTTGCTTGTTAGTTATTTAGGTACTCCAGAGAAACATGAGCAGCTGTAACAGGTTTTGGTTCGATTGGATTGTAGATTTAACTAAAATGTTGCCGACTGTGTTGACCTGCAAAAATTGACTTCTCAAATAACAAGGAGCTTTTCTAACTGGTTAAAGATTACTGCACAATTTGACTTGCAGTCATCGCATTTACAGTGAATCGGTACTTATAAACTATTAAAGGTATTATGATAACTCTTGATTATAAATACATATGTATAATTCAAAATTTGCAATTAACCCTAATTTTTGCATCAGATATTTTAATAGTATATCTTGGTAGGCTGAGAGCACAGATAATCATCCTGTTTCAGTGTTGCATTATATATATATATTTTTTTGAGCTGGTATGTCTAACTTGCTGCAACAAAGAAATTAAGCTCATAAAACTATCTGAACCAACGTTCTTGTGCCAAGAATGCCGTCGGCACAAAGTGTACCAAGAATACCAGGCTCCAAGAGGGAACATTGTAAAGCAGAAAAACAAAAACATCTGAAGGGCATCAGGGATCCAAGTCTCGCTTATGCAAGATGTCATTAGACCTTATGGCAGTGGTGGCCAGAGGTTGGAAAACTTTGATAGCACCTGTCATTAAGCAAAGGGCCTCCACAGGGTCGAGTGACAGACTGCTGCTTTTCAACTAAACAAAGACATTCAGCGGTTACACATACTAGCCATGTAGAGGTTTGGGTTTTAGCTTCAAATGGGTAATTAAGTGAAATAACTTAACAAGGTTGTACAAAGCTGAGTCGGGTCTTATTTGGAACAACCCAACACAATATAAGTAACTTCCTGACAGCAGAGAAAATTAAAAGCTGTGTTGACATGAAGAAACGGCTCTTTGCTGCATCACAGTGTCATGTGACGGTTTCCTACAAGCCAGGATGTTTTTGTGCATCTAGGCTACAATAGTGATAGAGCAGCTGGAAGTGCTTCTCAGTTCCGGTCCTCAGGCCCCCCTGTCCTGCATGTTTTAGGTGTTTCCCTGCTGCCACACACCTGGTTTGAATCTATGGGTGATTAACAGGCTTCTGCAGTACTTGATGCCTGCAGAAGAGGTAATGCAATCATTTGGATCAGCTGTTGTGAAGTACAGGCACATCTACAACATGCAGAGCAGGGGGGGCCTGAGGACTGGAATTGAGAAGCACTGAGGAAATAAGAAGGCACTTCACAGGCTATATGATGAGGAAAAAAAAACAAAAAACATAGTTGTGACGCACCACTAAGTCTGCTCTGCAGCATTTGCAAAAGCAAATCACTGCAGAGAAAAGTCACAAAAACCTTTGTTTCATTAACTTGAGCTTCAGAACACTTATTTACCCTAAAATAAGCAACACAGTAATTCGATGATGTGTTCTTATTATGTCAAAGAAGACAAATGGCCACCATGCGTTTCTGTCCTAGTTTAAAAATATGCATAGTTCTCCAGATGTGACCCATCTATGAAAGCCTAAAGATGAGCCATTTCCACCTTTAGAAAAAAAACAAAAAACATGCAACTCTATGTCTCTGTCATTACAGGTTCCTGCTCTTTGAAAGCTTGCATGGTCCTATACCTGAGTTTTATTTTTAGCCATCTGTTTGCCCGCTGCTCAATCCCGCCTGTGCTAAGGAGATTTACTCTCCCTGTATGCTCCCTCTTGCAGACATCGAATCTGCTTTCCATTTAACAAAAACACAGCTGGTCTGAAACTATGTGTACTAAAATAAAGAATGATGACATTGTGAAAGAAAGTAAAGTCCTACAATATGTGATCAGACATTTTTTTGGATGCATCACTTTTAATGTTCAAAGCATGATTATATACAACAGCTGCCTTATTAGATGTTTTGATTAGTTGTGGGTTGTGTAATCAGGTCATGAATCTGCAAGAAGCCAATATAACATGATGACAGATTCACAAAAATGAATGAGTAAATAACAAAGTCATTCAGTCTGGTTTGATTAGTTTGAAAAGGGATTTTTTTTTTCCTGGTAATTTTGCTTTGTTTTTCTTGACTAGGCAATGATAAAATGTTTTGTGGTAGGTATTCAATTCAAAATGTGAACAATTCCAGGCATTCACCAGATACAGCCAGCTAGTCAGTCAGCTGTGAAAAGCCATGCTAGCTGCTGAATCTTTAATGCCTTAAATGCACGACAACAACTAAATCTGTAGGTTTGTGTTTGACATAAAAAGATGCATCGTCACACATACAACCTGAAAACATGCAACACAATGGTTCCCATAATCTTTTGACAATTACATGAGAAACCACTGATTTAGAAAATGTAGCTTCAAGTTGCTCTCCATGTTTGATCACTGTAATACATTTGAATTCAGCAATTTAAATATAAGATCCGGCGGACGACCTGTGAAACGCCCACCCATCAGTGTTGCATAACTGCTGATGCTTTAATGTATTCAAAACTCATGCAAATAAGAAAATTGCTAGCGCCCACAGGTGAGAAAGACTTACCGCCATCACCAGCTCAAAGGGATGTTTATACACCCGCACAGGTGACTGATACTTCTGCACCATGATGGGAGTTACAGGAACACCAACAACCTGGGCAGAAAGTAGAAACCACCAGTTAGCAAAGACAAAACATTTAAAGCCATTTGATATTTAAAAGAAGTGGGGTTATTTCTGATGGTCAAAAAGGGTCAAACATACAGCGCTATAAAAACAGACAAGTGCACACTTAACTAAAAGAGGGGTGTGTTTTGGGTTGTGTGGTTCAGAGTTCTTGAAAGCAAAATGCTAATAAAAGTATAGTTACGGAGCTGCAGCAGGCAATTCTCCCGAGCTGAGACCAAGGATCCGGATGATCAGTGGCTGCAGCACATCCCTCTCATTCAATAGAAAAGTGTGTCACTGCAAGCTACTGGGGATAAACTAGACTACTCTCTGCTGCACCCTCTGTCAAAGCTCCTTTCTCAGCAACGCATGACTGGAGCTCATGAAATCATTTAAAAAGCAGGTGCCGCTTGTTCTTTCAAACGCAAGCAACGCAAACCACATGCTGGAGCTGGCCTCTGTTCAACAACCCCAGACAAGAGGCTAAAAAAAATTGAAAACTGCTGTAACAGAATGTTCTAGATGCTGAAGGATAAGAAGATTAATACTGAGAGTGATTTTTTTTTTCCATTTTAATGAAGCAAAGACAATGTGACATGAAAGGATTTATTTCCTTCACTCAGCCTGTACTATGTGTGGCTGGGATTTTGCTCAACAAGCCGGTGCTTGTTTTTAACTGTAAGTATAGTGCGGGTAGATGTCTGCAGGAAGGAGCATGAAGTAACTTCCAAGAGATTAGCACAGCTGCTCTGAGGTGCAAAACACAACCACAATATAATCTTATAATCTTGTTTTCTTTCCTAAATATTTTTATTTATTTTTTTTTTGGTGTCAATTCAAACTCAGGTAAATTTGACTCTTGGTTTAGCTTTTTTTTTTGTCCCATTTTGTTATGCTTTGCTCCTCTGGGCCAGCGTAGATGAGGACAGCCAGACTAAAATGAAACTAAGACTAAATACTATAAGACCTCCTCAGTACCACTTTAAACAGCTGATTACTACTGCCACTTATAGTTACCGTCATGATTCAGGATCTGTCAGCAACTTTGAAAACATCAATACAAGATCTCAGTATGACTTCATAAACACCTCAGTAAGCACATTTTAATATTCAGTTCTTTACATATCATTTTTATATCTACGGTCACACTCCTACTTTTGAATGTACATTTTAAATATGCTGATGATACAAATAATCTGAGTATGAACCCGCACCATATAATAAAGATAATATTATCTACATATTTTCATAGCCTTCTATCAAGAATGCTGAAGTGTGTAACTTTTATACATATATTTTTTTTTTTTACGTATTTGTTGACACCGTCACTATGTCGTCGCAGTATGGTATGAGACAAATAACGTGCGGGGAAAAAAACGAGCTCCTCTGGTTTCTCCTTGGGCTTCAAGTGCTAACTAGAAACAACCAATCAGTGCGTGAGATTGTCAATCACAATTTCTACCATTCGCCCATTTGGCAGCGAGTACATGAGGATGAGTGACAGCATTAAAACCTCCCTTCTGGCTCTGGCAGGTTATTTTTGGTTGCTGCAAAATAATAGCTCAGGTAGGAGTTGTTGGAGATCTATCTTCTCACAGATTATCTGTCACATAACAAAGTGTCACAAGATGGTGATAGTTTTCGCAAACATGTAAAAAAAAAAAAAAAACAAACAAAAAAAACCATACTCTTTATTAAAGTTACATTCTGCAGCTGTAAGGCGATGTCGTGCAGACTGGGTAGCTGGAGTGATATACTTGCCACGCCACATTGCAAAGCTTGACGAAAGAGTAAACAGTAACATGACTTTTGTTGTTTTAGAAACAAGACAATGACAAAAAAGTGACAGTGTAAACATTCTCAGGAAAATGTTTTCCTTACTTGTCCTGGTGTTCACTTGCAACATTTAAGAATAGGTAAAAATAGAAAAATAGGCTTGTTGTAGAGGTAAAAACAAAAAACAAAAAAAACTATGCGCCATTACGAGAGAAAGGACCACTACTATAAAGAAATAGTCAATTAAAGTTGCTATAAATGTGTAGATACTGGTCATTTTGCCTCATCACCATTTCATAATTTTGTGATCTTATTCAGTATGCCCCAAACGGAGATCAGAACCCAAATAAATAGAAATGGGTGCAAATCTTTCCTCATAAGCCCAAAGCTCTATCCTGATACGTTTTCGGGTAATGCTTTGATCTGGTTTTATTTTTATTTTGTGTAGCAGAAACCGGTTGTTGTGTTCGAACAGGTTTAACCGAACTGAGGACTAAACCCGTTTTAAAAAGGCTATAAACAAAAACTGAAATTAGAGCAATATTTGCGCCTAAATTAGAATTGACGCAGCTAATGTGTGGCACAATGCTGACCAATGCAGTGGTACATTATTGTTGAAATGTTCCACTCTGTCACTGGTGGGATTTTAAAAAGGGAAATTCAGCTTTTCACGCAACCCTTCAATATCTTCGTCTATTAATAATATCGATATTTGACCATATCTATTAAGTATTGTATTGTGACGTTTCAAAATCATGCAAGAGGTAGACTTCCTGAACATACTTAGTAAATGGCATCATACCTATAATCATCCCAGTAAATAGGTCAAAACCCGCTCGCATTAGCTAACATAAAACAGTTCAAACTGATTTGAGACGAGCCCGTAAGCTAACACTAACTTCACAAATAGACATTAGCTTCGTACAACTTTCACAAGATGTACGTACCGGTGATTCTGGGAGAAGTGTAAATGTTTACTTTTTTCAGTCGTAATCTCTTCTGGAAGGGGTCCCAGTGTGAATGCTTGCCATACCGCTCCCCTCGGCTCTTCACTTCACCCCGGCTCCGCGGATAACGACGGTTAGCTTCGAAACGCTAGCTGGCCATGTAGCAGGAACAAATAGCCAAGAAAGCTAACCGTAAACAAAGTTACTTTCACAGACAAACAGTTTAGAACACTGAATTCTTGGGCAAAAAAATAAACGTCCCACCCAGCCCACCGCAGCTAAGTGGAGCCCAAGCGGATGGAGAAGTGTGGGCATAGGAGGACAGCAGTGGTATTTCTCTCTCGGTGGCTCCTCCCTGTTTCTCTGAACTCGGTGTTTTTCCACCTCCCACTTCTGCGTTCATAAAAATCTCTGCTCATGTGAAGGACAGACAGCAGAGGACACATTATCGTTCCCGAATTAAACTGGGTCCTAATCCCCAAATGTCACAGAACATACCGTGGGGATATTACAACTGGTAAAAAAAAGATTATTTTCAGTTTCATTATGCAACCAGCTCAGATTCAGACTAATATCATATGTTCCCCGTGGAAAAATAACACTGATATTTGCTGTAAATCCTAATTCTCCAGCCTGCTTATTCCTCTCAACGTGTGCGTGACTCAAATGTCACAAGAAAGAAAAAAAATAATGAATGTTTTTTAAAAATACAAAATGTATGGTTCCTGCACCCATAACAAACTGGGAATTACAGAAAACTGGTTTTAAAACAGATGCAACTACTTTAAAACGGTTAAAAATAATTTTTAGATTCATCACATAAAGATTATTTTAAAAGTGTGTGTCTTTTAAATATGCCATTGACATACATGATTCTTTGGGTAATGAATTCAATTCATTATGTTTTGAACTTCATTAATGAGTTCTGGGATATTTTGCTGAGACGCATCTGTAATGACACAAAAGTCTCAGCTGTACTTTGACTGCATCAGCATGAGAAAAGGGACACTTGGCGACTAAATGCCTTAAGCAGCTGTGTGCTTTCAACCTGAGTTAAAGCAGCTGAGCTCACATGTCTCAGATGAAAAAAAAAACATGAGAGCTGCACATTCAAGAGAGGAAAAAGAGACTGAATGAAGTGAGGATCCAATATTTGAAACAAAACTGAAAAATGGTTCACAAAGAAGAAATCACAATATGTATATATTGTGGTATATATACATATCATATTAACTAAGGAGTAAGCCTGCATAAGATATTATTGTTAACCATTGATATGCTGATTCTGGTTTAATCCCTTTTCAGTTTCTTTTCTGTCCTTACAATGTTGGAAACATTTAGCATTTTGGTGGCTGCATCATGAATGAGTAATATTTGCAGTGATATTACATCTATCATATAATGGGCATGTGCAGCACAAATGAATGACAACTGAAACAGCTGACAAACAGTGTATGCCAAACAGCCCTTTGGGACATTAATATTATGCTCAGTGATATTGGGCAGGAAATATACTGCATAGTTGAAAACCAATCAACCAATTTATTAGCTTAAAGAATTTTGAGAATGTTATATATTTTTTGATCTACTTAAGATGTTTCCCGATACCTGCGGTATTTGTGAAATGTTCCTGTCTGGTTTTAAATCCCTCAACAGATCTCAAACAGTCCCTCCCAAAGTTTATAATGACATTCTTTAAATTGTGAACTCTGCACCAGTCTGCATCATTTTATATGGTAGATAGTCATGTCACGATTTGCTTTGAGTTGGTAGCAGAGTATCATTCAGAAAATGATGCACAAAAATAGAACCTCTTAATGAGTCACCAATTTTCTGCAAGGTGAATCTATTCATAGTTTTTGACCTACCATTCTAAGAACCACATTGTCAGACAGCTGGGCCAAAAGAAAAATACAGCAAAAGAGAAAGACTAGCCATTGAATTGTTGTACACAGAAAAAGTTTGCCCCTCTTGAAGATAAACAAAATGGCCAAAGGAGAAACAGCTCATGACGCAAAAGCATGCATGGCATCTGTCAAACATAGGGGTGATTATGTTATCATTTGCGTAAGTCTGGTTGCTACAAACTCAATGATATATATTGATATTTCACTGCTGCTGCAGACAATATGAGGGACAGTGTGAGGGAGCATCCAGTAAACCGGGACACAGAAAAAAGCACTAGAAGCATTAAAACTCAACTTATTCACAAGCTTTCAAAAAGCAGATGCTTACTGTGTTACTGCATTCACAATAAATTCTACAGCAAAAAAGCTGAGAAATAATGACAAATAAATAAATAAAAATAAAGACAAATAACACTGTCTTCTCTTAACTATTTTTGATATTAAAATCAGAAAAAAGATCTTAAATGTAATGATAATTTAAAATTAACTTTACTGAAACTCATTCAGAAAACGTAACTTTACAACTTAGTATTTATCATGAGACATTCTATAGGCTTCAGACACAATCCTACCTATTTGACCTTTGCAAAATGCCATGGTACTCAATGGAAGTGAAGGTGTTGTCAAAGCTTGTCAAAAGCTTCTTATAGCTTTTGACAACAACTTCTCACATTTTACACAGTAGGGAAAGACTGAATGTCTGCATTAGGAAATAGGTTTTGTAAGAGAATATGCAAAGTTTAGGACTTAAAGCAGCAATTCAGTAAATTTATGCTGTCTCTTGAGATCTATATTGTGTCATACACTTTATATGATTGGTTGATTGTTGCATTTATTGACTGAAACCAGACTGTTTTGAAATCGTTTATATCAATAAACTGTAGAATGTTATCGTTTGTTTGAGGTTATACTGCCATCTAGTGGAGCAACAATAACCCTCAAAAACCTGATTGTAGGTGAAGACGTGGATGGCTTTGTAACTGATACATTGTTAGGACAGTTTTCCTAACACATACGACGCTGTAGTGACCGACTGCTCCTTATGGGACCCAGAGTCCGGGCCTCATAAGAGAAAGTGATGTTTTAGGATTATAAGTTATGCTTAGGGCGAAGGTGTGAATTAAAGGTTAGGTTAGACTTTGGTTTAGGCATGTACTGGTAATGGTTAGATTTAGGATAAGGTCAGGGTTAGACTGTGGAAATGAATGAATGGAGGTCAATGCAAAAATCCACAACAATTTTGTTTGAAATACCCTGGTTGTCTACATAAATAGGTGTTTATAGTTTTATTTCTTAATACCAGCCTGAGAATTTCTACTGAAGACATGACAGAGTAATGTACTTGAATGATTTATATAAAATGAAACATTCAAATAATACTAGGATTAAGGCAGACCTCCAGGCCTCTCCTTCCCCCAGATTTCTCTGAATTTATATTGTAGCATTTCTCAACAATCACTCAACACTTTTTAGCATCCATTTTTTTTAAGCAACAGACATTTTAGCAACATAATTTTAAATTCAGAAGTACTATTGAAGTAAATGTAATGTAATTCAAGCATAGCTCCGCTAGAGGGGGCTATATGAACGCACACTATAAAAACTCCGCCCTAATGCTTTCGTCAGAGTGTTTGCGGAAGTGAACGTCTTATCTCGTTTTGGTCTCCCCCTTTTCTGTTAAAATAAATCAAAACTACAACAGAAGATGACCCAGATGCCCAGCCCCCCACCTGAAGAGTTGGTCAAACAATGGGAAAGGTTAGGGCGATCTTCTACACCTTATAGCTTGATGAGCCGGTTAATACCCTGCAGTTACAACATTAACTCTGGGTTATTACTCTCGCCTCGTCTCAATGTTCGTGCTTTGGGTTTAATTCAAAGCTAAAACTGAATCCATGCCAGCCACCATAAATTACAACTGTAAAAATCAGAATGAGTATAAAATGTTTGAAATTAGAGCGCGGAATAATACAAGTGTTGAACTTTTTAAGGAAGGTAGTTGGGTCCCTATTCAGTCTGAACTTTGCTTTTATTCATTTGTTTTATGTTATTTATTTCTTTAAATAAACGTGTGGACAAAGGAGAACTAAGCATATAAAAAATATTTAAGGTTACAAACGTTTCACCTTCCCATTTCTAAAACGAAAAAAGGAGAAAGAAGTTAGATCTATTATTTTTCCTAGATATAAATAAATTATAAATGAGTGACAGACTGCAATGCAAAAGAATGAACAGCCAGTGCCCCATAAATGTGTGTTTTTACAAAATTGCATTTAGACTTGGACACAAAAAAATGACATTCATTCAAAAGGTTTTGGGAATTTTTCAGAATTAAAAACAATAATTGAATCACATGTTTGATCAAACCTGATTCATAATGCCAAAATATCACGTTGTTTCTTATGTACATCAAGCCAAAGATAGTTGGTAAGAAATTGTACCAAAAAGTCGCAACAAACCTAAGCCAGTATGTAAATTCATGATGTAGCTCAATCTCCTATAACACAGTTATATAACAGAATACATTATTACAGAGTCTTGGTTCTGGGTGTTACAGATGAGTAGTGTTGGATTTGGTGGAAACATCTTTGTGTGCGTGTGTGCGCGCGCGCGTGTGTTGCTCCTATGCAGTGAGCAGAAGCGACTCAGGCAGCAGGTGGTGGAGGAAGACACTGAGGACTGGCAGAGGAGCCCAGACTTCTCCGGCCTGGAGCGGGTCGGTGGTGTGGACCTCTCCTTTATCAAAGGGGATGAAATCAACGCCTGCGCCCAGCTCGTGGTGCTCAGTTACCCTGATTTGAAGGTGAGCTGACCTCCATCACATAGCGTAACACCGAGCCGAGCCTCCCTCTAGTGGTGAAATAACAGAACAGTGGCAGTAAAAAATCTTTTCTGCTCTTTTGCTTAACAGACGTGAGCTTGTTTTTTTATTTTCCATCAGTGCCATTCAGTTAACAGAGGAGCTATTACAAAACATAGCACAATAAAAAAAAACAAAAAACGAGTTTATTAATATTTGCTTGGCCTTTTAAGGCTTTATATTGGCCACTGCTGAAATTTTGTCTGACAGTTGCAGGAGACCTTTAAAACCAATCAAAGTGTTCGCTCTTTGAGTCATCATTATTTTTAATTAGCTGCTGTTTTTATGGCTTCAGAAAGCTGATGGCAAGAGGGAAACATTACTCATACTTCCAGCTGGGATATTTGCTTGGTGTCTAGAGTGACATATAGTTTAAAATGCTTCGTAATGTCTACCAGGCCTTTTATCTTCATCATCCAGTGCCAAAACCTGTAATACAATCAATTCAATTTGTCCTATTTTATTGTAATTTTACTACATGCCAAACAACTCCAGACAGTTTTACTCTGAGATCTATAAAAATGTAAGTGGAGTGAAGTACATAGTAACAACAGCTGAGTCAGTGACTCTATGGAATTGGTTGTTTCTCCTAGATAAGAAGCTTTTTAACAATTTTAGCAATAATTTAAACTTAACTGCATTGTTTTATAGCTGAGATTATATTGGAGTGTATATAATTGGCTGTTTATTTGATTACAATGACACTTAACACATACCCCTTTTAAAATGGCAAGGTTTTTGTCAGCTAAAAAAAACATGAGGGCGGGCAACAAAACAATTTTCCAAAAACAATGTGATATTTAATCCCATCCCCGCCACCCACTACTTCGACAAGGCATCCTTTCAATTCCTTTTCCAGATTCAGTCTTTTTAAGATCACACATTCCATGAGTTTTAGTGAATCTGTCTTATTGGAAATAAGATTTAGCTGTTACAGTTTCGCTATACATTTTTTCAGCTTTTTTTTGTTTACATTTTTTTTATTTTTGTCAAATGGTACAAAATACAAGAATTTTTGGAAAGCTAATTTGAAATTGTTTAGCATGACATATTTACACCAGAAATCCCAAACATATTGATTAGGGGATGTATACTCTTTTGAGGGCCACTGTTTGAGGGCCTATTTAATTATCTCAAGTGTTTGACACTAAACCCATGAAGTAAATCAAGATGATCAAGATGTTATATTAAAATTATTGTACGTTTTCTGCTTTCTTCTACTGTTTAACAAATCTAGTGCTACACACAGTTTGTGCCAAAAGAACTCAAATTGGTCACTGGTAAGGAATAAAAAAAGAAACAATTTATTGTGCAGTTTGTAACATTGTTATGGGAAGGCTTTTAGGTCATTGAAGTCCATAATACAACACAAATACAACACTGAAAGCTAGCTGGTATTTTTAAAGACAGACAACAGTAAAGTATTTTTAGAGTAACCAGAGAGCTGTGACAGCTTGTGCTCCAGAGAGATGCAGGTTCTAGTCTCCTGAACCCTGCTGATTATCTGCAGGATCCCAGGAAGGTCATAATGGGAGAATCGGTCACCTGTAACATTGCTGCTTAAAATAGACAAAAGATTCAAGCAGTGCGCTTAAAGCATATGTGTGCTTGGTGACATACTTTATAAGCTATGTCACCATAGCTTATATGGTGACATATAAGCATTCTAAATGTTCGCCGACATTTAGATTGTTGGTGAACATTCTGAATGTTCGCCGACATTTAGATTGTTGGTGAACATTCAAAATGTTCGCCGACATTTAAATTGTTGGTGAACATTCAAAATGTTCGCCGACATTTAGATTGTTGGTGAACATTCTAAATGTTCGCCGACATTTAGATTGTTGGTGAACATTCAAAATGTTCGCCGACATTTAGATTGTTGGTGAACATTCTAAATGTTCGCCGACATTTAGATTGTTGGTGAACATTCTAAATGTTCGCCGACATTTAGATTGTTGGTGAACATGTTGGTGAAGATTGTTCGCCAACAATCTAGTAACCCCAAATCTTTCATGTTTTGTTTGTTTTGAATAATTTACTATATCAATCTGGAATATCGCCATTGCGTTCTACTCTACACAAAATAAAAATAAAAAACAGTGAAATTCACACAAGTTTCAATGTCTTTGCTGAAAAGCATCCCCAACAGAATAATACTGCCATCACCATGTTTCACTGTCCATAGAAAATGGTCTCCATATACAACTCTGCAGAAAAAAATAAGACATAGCTCTTTACAAATCTTTTTTTAGTATTCATGGCTGAATTCTTTGTGTGATCATTCAAAACGATAAATAAGCAACAGTAAATCTGAAAGCATTTAATGCTTAGCAGATTCTTTTTATCTAAACATCTATATTGATTATGTAGAGTTATGTTTTAGAGATTGAGGATTGTTTTTATTGAACAGTCAGAGGTCTGAACAGTACCAGCAATGAGGTGATAGAAGATTTATAAAGACTTATAAAATATATGCTGGTACACTTACAGTTGTTATAAAATTTTTTTTTTTCATTTCGCACAGCTTGTGGCTGTAAGATGTTTGCGTAAATGTGAATGCATCCTAAACAGTTAGGAAACTGTACTGGTGTCCTAAAACCCAGCTGACTAGTTTCTGCTCTTTCCACTAAGGTTCTGTATGAAGACAGTCACATGGTGACCCTGACGGCTCCCTATGTCTCTGGCTTCCTGGCCTTCAGGGAAACCCCTTTCCTCCTGGATGCGCTGCAGCGACTGAAGACCAGCCAGCCGACACTTATGCCTCAGGTCTGTGTCCACTGAGGAAAGAAAGACGAGTCTGAATTCTGTTCTGGATTAAACAGGGAGCCACAATGTGAGTCCCTGAATTAGTTTTAAAATAATTATCCTCATCCCTGCCTGATCTGATGCAACAAGTCAGATGTACCTGCAATAATTAAACTCATTTTATTTCTCTTTAAACAGCCTCTAATTAGGACCTGTGTTACCCAGGTTCAGCTCGGTTCACTTCAAACACATTAGATCAAGTAGAGCGTCTATGACAAAGCTCCTCTGTTCTCCCTCTCACGTTCCTCCATGTGTCGTCTCTAAGTCATCCCCACCCACACGCTTCTGTTTGTCACAGCCCACACGCCTCCTCCTCCTCCTCCTCCCCCTCTGTCTCGCCGTCCCCACGCAAGAAAATGTGTAGAAACGGTCAGAGTTTCTCTCTCACACACTCACAGAAGTGGATTTACTTCTACTGACATTTAGCATGGGCACACACACACGCTCTGTCCCTGCCCGTTCATCTGCAGCCTTTCAAGGAGTCTGTTCCTGATCAGTTCCTATTCCCAGCAGAAAAATAGCTGCAACGTCTCTTCTGGACTCAAACATTCATTCGTGTGCTGAAGTGGGAAAATCTCAAGCTCACATGTTTTCCTAACACGTCTGAGTTTTCCAACAAAGGGAGTAAAAATAAAAATAAATGGAATGAAATTTTAAAGTGGACATCTCAAACTGCCTAGGGCAGTAGGGGATGGATTAAGGCTCGCTTATGGTTGGCTTTATTATTACTCCAGTTAAGCTGATATTTGTAGTATATAGTAAATGTTCTGTTTCCTTTCAACAGGTGGTGTTTGTGGATGGGAATGGTCTTTTCCACTACAGAGGTACATGTTCACTTATATTTTTATGGATTTTAAAGGATATTTAATGCAACTGTGCTAATACAGGTTAAAGGGTCAAGTTCCTATAGATAGGAAACCAGTGGACTCATTAAAGAAAAAGTAAGCAAGAGAAAGGAGCCACCTTATTGAATGATTCAAAGAAATCATGCTAACAGGAATAGTCAAAAGTCATTCTCTTTGGATGCTCCAGTCTTATACAATTGTAAAAGCTGGTTTTGCATGGGCAGCTTTTGCTGACAATTTAAGTCACAGTCTTTATTTAGTCCAGAAAAATATTTTAAACATTAGTTTATTTTTTTGCCTGTAGGACAGTTTTTCTTCCTCAAAAATAACTAGTTAAAAAAAAAAAAAAAAAAAAATCTATGTTCTGTGTGCAAAGTCTGTGTGAAAAAGCAAAACCAATGTTTTTTATCTGTTGCAGAGTTCGGCTTGGCTTGTCATCTTGGGGTGCTGTCAGATCTTCCCTGTGTGGGCGTGGCTAAGAATCTGCTGCAGGTGCAGGGGGTGCTTAGAGACGAGGAGCACCAATCACAAGTGAGACCACCAAATAATTTTACCTCATATAATGATTATTGAGAAATTTTGTGCTGTGTGCTACACACACACAAAATTTAAAATTGTTTAAAATGTAAACAATTTTCAATGTTTAAAATTGAGCGTATTTTATTAGTTTATTTATTTTTTTCACTTAAAATATATTTCTTAATTTAAGGAACCACTAGAGATCGAAGCCTGGTAAAAACCAGTCCATTGTTGCACAATTTGCTTCTTACAGAGGGTCCGTACCCTCGGATAATGAGAAACAGTGGCTTCTTGGAGACATGGACTCTGCTGGAGTTTGAAATCTTCATTCTGATATTACCCAATCGCCAACATTTGGCTGTGATGTATGTAAACATGTAAACAACCATCCCCTACTGCGAAAAGATAAATGCCAACCGGAGTAGGGTCACAAAATGTTTGCAAGCAATAACATGTCTTAAACATTCCGCTTGCTCCAACTTCAATTGCTCAATATTTGGGAGGCCAATATGGCCAACATGAACTGAATGGCTTCGTTCACTTCCTCCGCTGCCATTTCCAAACTACATCTATAGGCAGACTATAACTTCAAAACAGCACAGAAAACCAGCGTCATCTTTCACAACTCCTCCTTCTGCTCACTGATTTGCTCAGCAGAAATGCATCCTAAAAAATTGAGCTGAATGGGACAAATCCTAGATGGAGCAATGGAGGGAGATGAGAATCAAGTGGAACTGCTTAGGAAAGCAATGGCCAGGCTTTGATCAAAGTGAATTAGTGCAAAGCTCATCAATCTAATATTTGCTTGAAAAGCTTAATTTTTTCATGGGGTTTGAAATGCAGAAAAAAATATTATGAGATTTCTCTAATTTAGATTTTTTTTGGAAGACTTTCTTGTGCTTCATTTGCTGAGTCTCTATTAACTCGATTTACTTCTAATTTAAAAGAGCTCCAATCCTTGACTGAAAGTTTGAAGGAGTGATTAGTTTTGTTATTTTGACTTGTTTCTCGCTGTAAATGTCAGAGAGGGGCAAAGCAACAGACAGAGTTTGTTTTTTGTGTGTTTCCTCAGCTCACATCCACATGTTTCTGTTTGCTGGAAAAGTGTGTTTATGTTCCGCTTTGACAGTGTGACAAGTCCTTGTTGTGTAGCTAATGCTAATGAGATGCTCTGAATACAAATCAAGCTGGAACAAATACCTTTTGGTCCAAGTGTGCTTCTGGGACTGCAAAACCTGGATTTGATTAATATGCAAATGTTCATTTTGTTCCAGTCTGGCGCCTGGGTGACCTAGAGGAGGAGGGACAAGAACAAATTAAAGTCGAAAATCTACCTGATGGACAAACATTCTGTTGCAGTCAGAGAAAAAAAGATATATGTAAATTTTAGAGGCGTAACGGCACACATTCGGACCAAATATATCCTTTACAGCCATGTTGTTTCAGTACGCACATTTACCAAACAAATACAGAATTGTTTATACCTGAACACATGCAGAATGTTTGTGAAATGCCACTTTCTGCAGTTCAGCTTTAAGCTGTCTCTAAACTCTGCTATTTGGGAACTTAGAGGTTCTTCACACTGCTACAGAAAAAATGTTAAACCAAACCAACAAAGCTTTATATCAGTATTTCCTTTTTTTGACATCAATAAGGCTCAGTAGCTCTGTCCTCGATTCTCCTTCATTAATAAACTGAGCAGTGTGTATAAGGACTAAGACCTCCCTCCAGGCTCAGATTGGCTGTTTTTGATTGGTCCATTTCTGCAGATGGTAGTTGGACCACAGATTTCCTGTGTCATACCACAGTGACAGTATCAACAAATAAGCAAAAAACAGATTTTTTTATTTTATTATTATAAAAGGTACATACTGCAACTTTAAGTCAATAACTCACCTGAAACTTTATTTATATTTTGCAAACATCAGTTAAAGTCCAAATCCAGCAGCCTACAGCAATACCAGTACTAAATGCTGCACAGTTTAAAATGTGGTCATTTTCCAGCTGGAAGGGGAATTTTGGTTCAAGTATCAAATCCTTTGCAGCCTGTGACTTCTTGTCATGTAAGACTTCTTTTAGTTTGATCCATCTTCCAGTTTATGCACATCGGCATCTTTGTCCCTGTTGAAGAAAGGCATCCCCGCAGCATGGTGCTTCCGCCTCCAAGTTGTGCTGTTTTGAGGCGATGTGCAGTGTTAGTTTTCTTCTATTTATACAATTTGGAAAATAGGACAAAAATGTCAATTTTCTAAAAATGAAGTGAGTTTCTGTTGAGATGAAGAAAAGACATATTTGGTCCACCGCTGAGTCCATTTGGATGCAACACACACACTGCTTATGCCTAAAACACTCAAGTGGCATTATAACATGCTAATTGAATTCTCTGAAGGAGTATCTCTATCTCCCTCAATTAGTGTCTGTTGCTTTGGCATTATAAATATCCCGTCTCCACCAGCAGGAGGAATCTGATCTTTATGTACACAGATCAGGGTTTCCCCAAGGGATAAAGTCACACACATCCACCCATTGACTGTCTGTACAAATACTAGCTAGCTTCTCTTTTATTGTCAGCCTCAAGCAGCATTGGTGTCGCATGTCCATGCTGCATCTTTGGGCTCAAGCTTGACTTTTTTTGATTTTGCTTCCCATACGTATTGTGGCAGAGTGACCATTGTCACTCTCCGGGGGATTAACCAATTTGTCTACAGGCACGTACTGAATTGCGATGCTCCACATAAACCACATCTTTGCTGATGGAGGAGTTTAATAAATTAGTAGTGGAATACTGTGTGAAACATAAGCTGCAACAGGCTCCTTTCCAGATTGGAAATTGGACTGAAAATGAGCTCTTTAGAAACTCATTGAGCCATTACGGGATCTCAGATACGCATGTAAAAAGCTATGCTGCACAGTTATTAAGATGGAAGAGTAAGATAACATCCCCAATAGACAGAAAGAGTTCATCCAAACTATTTAGCTCTCTATCAGACTTTAAAATGAGTTGAAGTTAAAATATAGCAGAACAGAGTTGACATATTTAACAAATCTTCATTTGTCCAACAGTCTCAATGCTGTGATAGTTTAACACCACAGAACTTTGTTGCACCTTTATGTTTTTGGTCTGAAAGTAATTTTTTATTGGTATCTGTGGATGCTATTTTTGTTCTGTAAAAATAGCATCCACTTCTGGAAGGTTCGCCTCTGTTCCAGGTGCTCTCAATTTGTGGATCACGCCTCTCCTTGAAGAGCTCTGACTCGAGTGTTTATTTGTTGTTTTGAGCTGCTATTGAGTGTTCAGCATCTGAAGTCACGTTAAGCATTATGTGATGCTTCAAATTCTGTAGAATACCTAGTATTATACATCGCACAGATGGTTCTTATTTCTATTTACCTCAAAATTGATCTAAGAATTGATCTTAAATCATCCATCTGCTCATATAGTTTTTTTTCCCCTCAAAAAGCATTTAATCTATCTGTTGAAACAAATGACATATACAACTGTTAAGTAGTTTTGGTTCAAGTTTATGTCAAAAGCAGAAAATGTTTTCTTTTTTCAGGAATAAGCAAAGGTGCACTTCAGCTGCTATTTTTTGCTGTCAAACTAAATTAACAGCCACAAGTGTCCATTTAGTGTCCTTATTTAGGTGTCTTATCCTGCTTTCCATTTATTTATATCTACATCTGGTGCTTTTGAGCTGTTATAAAGGCATTCTCTTGGCTTTCTTCAAGACAAAACATGTTGAAAGACCTTAAACACTCAAAACAGTGAAAGATGAGAGAAAAGTGAAAGTCTCTAGTTTATCTTTCCTGTCTGCTCCTTCTTGACAAGTCGTATCTTCTTTGTCTCTCTTCTTCTCCCCCCTCATTGGTAACCTGGGTGTGATTTAAATCGGTGTGTTATTGATGACCTCTTCTGTATTTCTGGCTTCTGTTCTTTTCTGGTGTTCTGTCCTCCTCTTGAGTTGGAGGAAGCAGGCCGGCCTCTATCTCACACACGGTTGGACCCGTCCCAGCTTGGATTGGATGCTCCGTGCGGCCGTCCTCCTGCTGGCTGCTTGCTGTAATCAGTCATAGTGGAGCAGACACTCCATCCATCACAGGGGCTAAACTCCTTTCATTGCGCCGGCCCATAACACACAGTGCACCTGTCAACAGCAAGCAGCATCGCTACGGCTGACTTTGTCCTGTCTCTTTGACTGTTGGAGCAAAACTTTAGCTGGAACAGAGGTCGGATTTAAGTCCCATGAATCTGAGGGTTTTTTTTTTTCATTCTTTCTGAAAAGATTCAAAGAAACATGTCAGTGTTTTGGAGGTTTTTATTTGGGCTCTTTTAAATTCTGAAATTTGACTAGATGTTGACTGATTTTGGCTCTGGAATAAATTTCTTTTTACAGATAATGGAGCTCAAAAGGAAGCAGGGAGGACATAATTTGCTGGCTAATTGACAAGGAAGCTGTTCAGCTTAAATATTTGCTCCGCACTGCAAACAGTGATTTCCTTCTAGGGAAATATAAGCTATAAAACATATGAATGAATACCTAAAAATATTTTATGTTCTTTGTATTTTATTTTCCCTATGTCATTTTAATTGTTGGGGCATATGCTTGCATTTAGGTGTTAAACTGTTCCAGAAAGACGATCATTATTCTGCTTAGTAAATCAGATTTAGTTTATATGTTTAGCGTATTTGGAAAATAAGGTTAACACTTGAACCCTGTTAAAGCCTGGTTTCAGCTAGACATGAAAGTCAGGTCAGTTGGAGGTTACAGAAAAAAGCCCACAGAGAGTCATTTCTCCTGCTTTCTGAGTTAACTGTGTCTTTCACTAAGCTGCTATTTGTTATGTCATGTTGTACATGTCTTTTGACTTTGATTTCTGTCTCTTGGCCTCTGCAGATTGCTGCTCTGCAAAAAGGAGGAGACAGCTTCCCACTCACCGCCGCCTCGGGCAAAGTGCTCGGAAAGGTGCGTCAGAGGACAAACAAACTGAAAAAATAAATAAATAAAAAAATAGAAACTTTCAACTAAAGTGGTGCTTCGTTGCAGGCTTACTTCAAAACACAGCCACCCAGTTGAAAGTCAAATTATTTTAGGGATGATCAACGTCGCAGAGAGATGGATGCTGAACATTTACGGGAGACATTTGTCTTTATTCTCAGGCGCTGAGAAGCGGCGATAAGAGCTCCAAGCCTGTGTACGTCTCCGTGGGTCACAAAATCAGCCTGGGCACCGCCGTCCGCCTGACACACTCATGCTGCCGCTACCGGGTACCTGAACCCATCAGACAGGTACCCTACGCACAAACACTGCAGGAGTTCATCAGGTCTGACACGTCACAGCAACAGGCCTTGCCGTAAGCATGCCGAACTGCTCAGTTGTGAGGCAGAACGTTGCTTCGGTGGGCACGTCTTGCTTGTGTAACGGCGTGCCGCTGTGAAGGGAGGCGGTGTGAGCGTCACGCTGTGCCGAGCTTTTCAGTAACAGGGCCTGGGAGGCCTGTAGAAGAGGAAGGAGCGTGTGTGCTAAACATCCCCAATCCCGTGTGGATCTTTTACACTCCAGCACAAATACACAGATTGTGCTAACACTCTGAGACAATAAGATCCCACATTACAGGGGCGAGTGTGACATGATACGGAGAACTATTCTGGCTCCAATGCTGAGAGCTTAGCGCACTTCAGACCTGGAGACTTATTGAAATACAAGAAGTTCTCAATAATTTGTTGCTAATTTTGAATTGATGCCTCATCAACTACAGGTCTCTTCTAGCCACAGCTCACTGTTGTGATCTTGGTTTAGGAGAGCCTCTGCCGGAAGGGGAGAGGCTAAAAGCGTTTCTACAGCGCTGCTGTGTGAATTCGTCTTCCAGCTTGGGGAGATGAAAATGGCTCCATATTGATTTTGAGACAAATGACTTGCTCAGAATCAGCTACATCAAACTGCTGATTGTAAAGGTAATCTCACTGAATACAGTCGACCACGTTTTTATTCAAAATAGTTTGAGTCTCTGAAAAAGAAAAAGGTTGATATCCTTTTGCAGAAAACCCACCAGATGTGTTTGGTGCCAATTTAATTCAGTTTGTTTATGTAGCACCAATTTGCAACAAATTTTAAAGAAATTATACTTATCAATATGTAGTTAATGCCATAAAGCTTCATCATTCTATCTTCTGACTAAAATCCACGGTTCTGCTTAGAGTGGATTCTTGGTGACTAGAAGATGCCACTCTTCACTGCAGTTGTCTAGCGGTGTGTACCTCCCTCACCATCCTGCTCTCTGGTTCAGGTGGTAGCATAAAAATAACTCCTAGTGGCCAATGACCAAAGAAAATGAATCTGTGTGATTTCCTAAGACAGGAAAATAGGCATATAAGGTTTATTAGTTAGGTTCACAAAAATGTATTAACTGGAAGATTTAAACATTTATCTGTTACAGATAAATTTAACGGATAAATGTCTCATATCACCAGGTGGTTCCAAAACATATAGTTGCCTTTTTCTTAGATTGGATATAATTTATCAACTGTCTTTTGTTACACAGGTGATTTTGTTTAAAATTTAAAATAATAATTTCTCTGAATTGCAATTAGCAGTTACATTTTTCAAAAAAATGTTTTAGTCTGATATTCTGCAGTAAATTTAGACTTATTTTTTTTTCCAGGAGTGACAACAAATTTATTTCAATAACTGCTACATTTTCAGCAACATACACAATTTTTCTTTCCGGATTTAAATGCTTTTAATGTTTCACACAATTTATTTAGACATGCTGTAAAGTGCTAAATGTAAATCTACTCATCAAGTTGGAGATTTCCTTTTAAGTGTCAACAAAAAGTTTACGAAGAGGGAACTTAAATTGAATTGCTGTCCGCTGCTGGCAGTTAAGATGCTTATGACTTTTTTTTAGTGCTTTCTCCATACTGCCTAGTTCAAAGTGAGCTGATCTCCTGCCCAGTGAGACCCTGGGACCCCTATAATGTTGGGTTTAATCAATAAATGAGCCATAATAGTTTTGGGCAGATTTGACCAAAAATACACACAGTTCAAAGTCTTTTTACCAAATATAACCCTCAAAGAGCTGCTGTTTTTATGAAAAATAAACAACTTGCCAAGGTTCATCCCAACCCCCTCAGGCTGTTTCTCTGTGTGCCACTAGGTTGTGCTGTGCTTCTGCTGTTTTCACACAGGAAACATGAGCTGAAGCACACATCTCAGACTCATGCGTTTCTCTTTTTTTTTTTTTTTTTTCTCAAGTGGAGCTTCAGTAGTATCCCCCGTCGCCCCCACACATACAACCACCACCAGAACGATAGGGTTTATTTTATCAGATGTAAACATCAGAGTGAGTCGGGGACACTTTCACCTGCCTCCATCCAACCACTAATGGCCCCATCTTTAACTTATCCATGTCCAGCTGTTTCTCTGCTTGACACAAACATTTTTTTCTGCCTCTTATGTTTCTGTTCCAACTGATTTCAAAGAAAATAAGCACCAGAACAAATCCAGTTAAGACGAGTGCTGAGGTCAAGTTTGAGTTTATGTCACGTTTTTGTTCTTCGGCATTTCAATGCTCAGTCACAATACTATAATACAAATGCTGAAATCTTCCAAGGAAAAATAACAGGCTGAGAGAGCTCCCCTTGTGTGCTGACGCTTACTTTTATGGATCTTTATGTTGTCAGATATAGCATTGTGGTTCAACACAAGGTTATGCACAGCAGAACCCCATAGGTTGTTAGATATGTCAGGGAATCTGGAGCAGATCCTGCTTGAACTTTTGCAGGGGTGTGTTAGAGAAATGAAAGACTTTTGCATGAGGAGAAATATAAAAATAAATTGTTTTTATTGAGTAATCTTTATTTTTTCATGCAGGTTTGAGAACTTTACTAGGAGGACTGGCAGCATTGGTGGTTTTCTTTGTTGTTGTCGTTTTAGTTGGCTGAAGGTCTTCCAGCTATTCATTTGGATGCAATCAGGCAACCTCACATCATTTCATTTTCATTCAAATTTCTTGAGAGCCACTTGTTCCTCCACCAAAAAGTCTACATTTGTTAGCTGGGTTTTGTTTACAAATGTGTTTTTGAAAAAAAAAATATCTGTTAATATTGTTGCCCTGCTTTATGTTATAATGTTTGTGCCCATATTTTTGGTTCCATTTATTTTTATAAGATCCATAAATGTATAACAAGATTGATTTTTTTCCATGCCTGTAACCAAATTCCTACCAGCTCCAGGTTTGTTAAATCTAAATTAAACACTAGAGAGGGAGAGACGTTGGGAGAACAGTGACTGAAATGAAAAGTTGCTGCATTTAGCCACAAAATAGCATAATGTTAGTGTGATTTAGCAAACCATTCTGCTGTAATGTTTTTTTATTATTATTATTATTATTATTCATGAACAGAGGCGACGTTATATCACATGTGTACTTATGAGATCATAAGGAAGAAATTTGGTATTTTAGTGAATGCAGTCATGAACTTACGACTGTAATATTTTTCAACAGTTTTTAACACATTTTATTAAAGATTAGGATTGAATCATTGAAAGCTCCAGCTGAATTTTTAGCTCTACCACCAGTCAGCTAAACTCTGCATTTGTCAGGATATCTGTATTTAAAAATATTCTCCAGTTCCTTTTAATTTTTAGATAATGTTATTGTGGAAGGTCTGAAGAGCAACTTGCAGCCACAGGTTTCACACAGCTGATTTAGTTTCTAACCTAAAATTAGATTGTTGTATTGTTGTAATAGCCATCCATCCATCTGTCCTTCCATCCATCCGTCCATCCATCTGTCCAACAGTCTATTATGTCATGAAATCATACTGTTTTGAGACTTTTTAAGCTTATGTCTTGAGTTTTACATAAGCTTAAAAACTTATGGAGGATTATGAGTCATTTTCCTCCAATATTCTGTCATCATACAGTTTCTCATACAGGACTTTATTTGATTTATTTGTATGAAATTATGCAAATGCCTCTATTTGAATAATATATTCATATCTTATCAAGGTTGTGAGCAGGTAATGTTTCTTTTTTGCATTGAAGATATTTCACTTTTGGAATGATTACAGATGAATAGCACCAAAAAAAAAAAAACAACTAAAGTCTCTTCACGTGCTTTTTAAAAAAAGTCTGTCTCTCCTTTGTCTAATAAATTTCTGTCACCCCAGAATAAGACAAACCCGACCGTCCACGGCTTGAGGGATTCAGAAAGTTGAAAGGGAAAGATGACATCATGGTGTTAGTCTGCAGTGAAGGCTGATGTGTGAATGCACTGCAGCAGAATATAGAGGATCCACTAAAAACACACACACATGCAGGGAGCCAATTCACACCCCGTCTCAGTTGTGCTCCTCCACCCCATTAAATTCTCACACTACCTCAGCGTCTCACGCTTGAACATGTGAGGGACGTTAAAGACAAGCAGACATCTGCCTCGGCCCGAACCTCTGCAGTCATCATGGCAGTGAGAGTAACAAGTACAGGGGCAGACAGGGGGAAGCTCGCATGTCAGATCTAAATTGATGAATCGAAACGCCTCAGAACTCTGCAGCAACTCAGCTACATCAAGCGATGTTTTTTTGCCATCAGGTGAGGCACGACTCACTTACCATGTGATTTGTGGATGCAATTAGCCAAGCTGATGTCAAGCGCGTTGTGTTGTTTCTATAGATAACCTTATAGGTACAGATTTACTACTAACCTAGAAAAAGCAGAGTACTTAATGTTTATTTATTAGTGAAAAGCCTTCTGTGTGCTACAGAAATATGTTCTTCTACACAAGGTGCACCATTTTGTTCATAATCTAGCCAGGATTTTGGGCCTAGTCTCTATCCGGAATTACATCTGATTGATTGTATTAATCAGTCAAACAATTTCACGAATTGTGGAGATACTAAATCATGCAAGTTCTCAAACTGGTGATTAAAATCTTAAGACAAAGAAAAAAAAAAGCTGCAAGTGTTTGCATTTCAGCTGCTGGATCACAACCAAGAGTAGGGCAGAGCTTCAAAATGCGAATGAAGGACACTGGGAAAAGGAACAAACAAAAACGTCAAGCATATTATTGTAAGCTGCATGCAGGCTGTTCATCTAAAATGTAATTAAAGACCAACAGCCTCCAAAGAAATTCACAAAATAGAATTATAAGCACAAAGAAAGGACTCATTGGTGAGAAGTTTTAGATATTTCCACTCAGTTGATGGAACCGTATCTGTCTGGTGTAGATGGAAATGAACAGGATTACAGCAAGAAAAGGAACTAAAGTCTCTTTAGTAATCCTGTTACTCCTTCATAAAGGACATTCAAAGTCTGGAACTGACAGTTTGTGATCTTTGGCCAGTTTTTCATCAAACAGCTTTCAGTGGTAAACTAGTTATTGCTTTGCACCATGTCCACCATATCACCACATCCATTTCTATCGGTTCAGGTTCTAGCAATTCGGCGGTTCTTTCTCAGCATCAGTTCTGAAGAAGCTCTTCAGTCAGAAACCGATATATGGAGACCAGCAAGCAGTCAAAAGTGAAGCTGCAGCTGATATTTTCCATAAACAACGTTTCAGACTCACTGTCGGCTCACTGTCTCATATAACCAGGTGGGGTTAATAAATCTTGTTTACACTGTGTTTAGGTCTCACTTCCCAGCGCTGCCGGTTCACAAATAACACTTGTTGTTTAGTCGTTGATTTATTGAGGTAAATATGATCCGTGTGGTTTGACTCTCTCTGATCCTACACAATGAAAACGTCAGAAGAGAGGCATGATTAGACTTTATGCTGACTAAACATTTAACTTAATTCATTCATGACCTGTGGTAGGTCTTTGGAAAACCAAACCAGTTCTGTTAAAGCGCTGGTAGCTTTCTAAATGACACATATACATATTGTTTTTCACTATTTCTGCTTCTCAGTTGTCTGGAACTAGATTTGACCATTAGCCTTCAGAGTTCAGAGTTCAACTTAACTTCAAAATGCCTATTACTGCGTTTATACAATATTTTATATTGTTTTACTGTACTCCACTGAAAAGAACATTACCGTGAAAATGAACAAGTGCTCTTTCTTCTCATTTCTCTTCTTTGAATCAATTTCTTTTAAAGGTGGGACATTGGGTCGTACTTTGAAAATTAGTAATAAAATAATTTGAAAGGAAATGGGGATTTTTTCCCCCTACTGTCACAAGAATATAGCCCTCCAGTTAGATGATCGCTCTTGATTTAGACATTTTGCCAGACACATGTTCACATACACCACAGAGCCACGCCTTCCTGCTTCCTCCCTTCACCACTAAAGTCACTTAAGTGCTCTGATGCACAGCAGTCTGTCAGAAAGCTAATTTTCTTCAAGCTAATGTTCCCTGACAAACTTACTTCAGATTGCTTCGCTAGTGATTAGCTGGCCAGCCACTTGCTTCAGCAGAAAATGAAAATAATCTGAAAGGCTGTTCTAATAGATGCAGGCTATAGCTGTACCAGCCTAATAGTTATAGGAAGAAAATTAACACTTTGAGAACGTTCAGACTTTTCTCCCGAACTGAAGGATGAGATGCTCAAGGAACAACATTACAATTTCAATCCTTAACCTATTCTCAGTGGAGCAGGATGTTGTCTTTCAGTGTTTTTTCTGTCTTTCTGATGAGGAGAACTTGTTTGTTTGTTTGTTTCAGCTGCAGGACAATATTTTTAAAAGCATTTCATCAAACTGTGCTCTCAGTAACAGTCACTAAATAGTATTCAAGAAACTCCATAGCTGGCTGTAGAAAGGTCCTCTGTTTTGTGGCAGAAGGAACATGGTTACAAGGAAAAGCTCACACACTCACAGTTGCTTTGGTTAAAATACAGATTTTTTTATTTGAAAAAACCCAAAACGGATATGGTTCTGGCACTTATGAATTGTTGGCCACTCCAGAGTGAGCAACAGTCCCAGCCTGGCACCCCCTCTGATAATTATCTGGCTCTGCCTAAACATGCAGCCAGAGCTTGGTTGAAGGGTTTTGCTCCCATTGTACTCATGTAGTGTATTGGTGTAGTCAAAGTCCAGACCTAAAGTAAACCTCTGTAAAGATTTCACAGTCATGGACTTCTTTGTGTTGATCTCAGATGAACAATACGTTAGAAAAAGGTTTGCAGTTGGAACGTGACAAAATGTGAAAACAGTAATCCACACAAGCAGTGTGTGAATTATTTTCAGGAAGCTGCTTGTTTACACTGTACCGTGGGTTTGTCTATAGCTGCTTATTTCCAGGTTTGAATCCATTACTGTCCGAAGCTCTCCTCCTCCACACTCTGATGGGAACACATCCATTCCTAATGGGACTCTGAGGAGACTCTCCTCCATGTCTGAGTGCTTTGTACAAGGTGGAAGTCCCTAATTATGCTCTTTCTTCTCCATTTGTCTTCCATTTCTGTTAAATCAGTTATGCAGGATGTGGGGTGGTGGAAAACAAACAAAAAAAATTTGTAGCTTCCCGACGGACTAATGTCTGGGAAGTTTTTTAACTTCTGTGATACAGATTTACACTGGACATAAACTGTCTTCAGAAAGCTGCGGAGGAGCCAGCAGGGAAACACTACAGCCCTCATTGTCCTGCAGGGTTGATTTCAGCATGTGTCCAACTTTCAAAGTCTCCACTTTGGGTTTCAATACACCCCCCTTTGCACTGAGTGGGGAAACGTAAAAACTCCACAGCTGCGCTCCCAGATTGCAAAAACAGATGGAATTTCAATGTGAGTGATGGGCAACGGAGAGCCTGCATACGCAGAATAAAAGAGATTGAGGAAAGGAAGGAAGCACACAGTGCTTTTGGGTGGCTATACGGGAGATATTGCTGATGCGTATTTTGTGTGGTTATTAAAACCTAAAATATATTTGAGGGAAGGATGAATTCTGGGTTTATGATTTTAGGGGTGGCGGTGCTATAGTGTGCGGATGCAGGAATTTACATTATTACACTGTACTCTGTTGAACAAAAAAACATGTTTTTGTGTGCACCGAGTATCTGAACTATTTCAATGAGTGGCTTGTTTATAGCAATAATCCATTTCTTCAACCAAATGGCATCCCCCACCACTTTGTTCTTCTTTACTTAACACTTTTTGTTTTTCCACATCCATCCAACCGTCCGTCCATCCATCCATCCATCCATCCATACATCCGTCCATCCATCCGACCATCCGTCCGTCCGTCCGTCCGTCCGTCTGTCCGTCCTTCCATTCATCCATCCATCCATCCATCCATCCATCCATCCATCCATCCATCCATCCATCCATCCATCCATCCATCCATCCATCCATCCATCCATCCATCCATCCACTTTCTGTTTCCCTCTTTTTTTCTGTCTCTCTGCTATGGGGTTGTCAGATAATTTGCCTCATATTGCTGCTATGCTTGTAGATTAAAATTTGAAGAGTTTGTCTCCAGTCTCCATATTGCCCAAGGTTTTGTTTGCCATCTTGTATCTGTTGAATTTTTGGTTAAAGTTTCTCCTGAAGTAAATCTGGGCCTCATTACAAGCTACACTTTGCCTTTGTTAATAACGAACGGTAGTTAATATTCATCATTCCTACTTAGATCAACAATTTTTTATTAGGCAAACTGTAAAGGCAAATCTGCTTAATATTGTAACACATTTCCCATGCTTTGCAAGGGTGTTTTGTTCAACTACAAACACACGTTATTGTATTTTATTGTGGCGTCGTGCAATATATTAAACATCCATGGGATCCAAATACTGTAGAACCGATGGAAAGGGATGCCTGGTTTGATGACTTTTTTATTTTCACTGTGCATTTGTAATCAGTCCCCTTCACTCCAACACCACAAAGTTAAATGTAGTGTAACCAATTAACTTCTAAAGTCACCCAATTGTTATTTAGTTGTAATGTTTGCAATTTTATCTCAGTCCATCCATCCATTTACACAGAACATAATCAGCTGTTCTGTGTAGGTTTTTTAGAGAGCAGTAGTAAACAAATGACCTCACAAAGTTTTTAAGGCTTGCATCCTACATTCCTTCTGACCAGTTTGAGATTGTAGTCTATATTTATTACATCTTGATTACATTACTGCAAGTAGTTGCAGTAATTGGAACAACTGCAACTCCTGACTGGAAGAAGAAAGCTCAATAACATCGCCATTGCATTAAAAATCTTGGATTGGGTTTCTGTTTATTACAGGATGCAGCTTAAATTTTCAGTGCTTTAAAAAGTCTGAATGGCTTTGCCACCATACTACTTATCTGATCCTCTTCACTCTTACAATCCGCCAAGGACTTTTGGATCAACGGGTCACTTGCTCAGATCAAGACTAAACATCAGAGATTACAGAGTCTTTCCTTTGATAGACACTAAGCTCTGGAACACCCGGCCTTTAAAAGTCAAAGCCTCTCAAACTGCTCATCAACTTAAGTCTGCTTAAAACACATTGTTTAGCTTTTAATATGTAAAGCACTTTGGTCAACTCCTTCACTTTTAGATGTATCTAAAAAAAATTTTGATTTGGACTTGACATTGTCATTGTCTGTAATTACAGCAAAATAATAATTTATAGAAGGACAGATAAAGACTCCAGACCTTTTCAAGGAGAAAAAAAGGAATATCTTGTCATGTTATCTTCAGATTGACGGATGTTATCTGGTGTTCTTGTGAGATTGTGTAATCTGATTTATTAATTTGAGCTAAATGCTTGGGTCTGAGTCCCTCATGGCTTTGGTTAGTCCAATTTGTCCCATCTGTTTCCAAGACACAGAATGGGAAGCGGGATTTAAACAGAATGGATGGGCTTGAAAAGAAAAGCATCGACAGAGAGAAACTCTCTCAGCTGTAAAAGAGTTATTTCACTAAACCAACAAGGGAAAATATCCATGAAGACTGACACCACAGCTCCTTGTGTGCCAGCCACTGGTTGGGATGTGTAAGTCTTTCTGAATGTGCCTGGAGAACCTGACTGATTTAGAGTGGAGCTCACCTTCGGGCCCCGAGGCTGTCTGAATGTTAATATATGGCTGTCTGACACTCTGCCACTGTTGCCACTGGACTGTGGGCCTCCACTGAGAGTTGGGAGGAGAGCTGGAAAGAGACCTAAGCTTAGCCAAGGGGTGGATATGACAGAGAGCCATGGGAAGCAGGAGAAAGTTTGAATAGTGAGTGATGAAAGGATCCGTTTTTTTGTCTAAAAAAAGTTTGGTAAGGTGAATCTCACAGAGAGAGGAAACACCATGAGGAGGTGATGGATGCATATAGAAGTGGTGCAAGGAGTGGAGCATGTGGCTGTAACTGCAGGGCTTTGGCGGTGATGGAGGTAATGACCTGCCCCAGGCGCCTGGACCAAACCTTTACTCTGTGTAAGCGCATGTGTCAGTTGAATTTACATAAAGTTTTGCCAGACAGCCAAGGATCTGTTCACCTCTGTTTTTCTGGCTAGAAAATTGTGATTTTAAGCTGCATTGAGTCAATTTTCCATCAGATACACACAGTATGAAACAATCACTCACACTGAATTAGATTCTTTACCTACTTTAGGATATTTGCTATTATTGAAATTTTTTTCCAGTCTTCCTTTATGCATAAGCAACCCTAACATTTCTTTTTGCTGTAATGAGTCATTTATTCATTCATGAAATTTGATTTTTGCACTGCGACAGTCTCCTGCTGTTATCCAGCTAGTTTAGCATTAGACATCCAATTCATTCTTCAACTTAAGTTATGTTTTAAAATTCTTAAATTATATTTTCCTGCATTGATCAAATAATAAAGTGAAAAATGAAATCCAAATATTGTAAACAAGTTTCCTGATTCTGTTTGAGTGCAGGTCCCTTACTGGGTTTATTGACATCTACAGCTCTTGAAAACCAGTAGATTTTGACTCTATTCTGTTCACAATCCCAGTCCACAATGTCAACAACAGAAGCCTCTAAAGGAAACCAGCACTCATCCTCCTCATTTTGCCACGATCTCTGACAGAAATCTTTTTGTCTGATTCTGATGGATTTCATCTCACTTTGATCTTGTCCTGCGACGTTTAAAAACCCCACAAGATTTAAACAAACGAGAATAATATTTTATCGGCACGTACATGATCAAATGTAAATACATTAATTTACTTGGGGATATTACCAACAGACAGCTCTGTAGATTTAAAAACTTTACAACCTAGAGATTGGTAATGTATGAAAAGCCACATGAAATGTTAAAGAATATTTTTAGTTCCTTAAGCTTCCCAAAAGAACCAAAAATGCAGCAGAGAACAAAAAAAAAGTTAAACCGTTTTCTATTTCCTAAGCTAAGCATCTGTGCATGGGTCTGCATAAGAACCTGATCTCAAACAGCTTTAGAAACTATGGTAGCAGAAATGTTTGTGTTACACAATATAAATAAGTGATATTTATGTATGGTAATCCCTGTTAATATATTACTTTGTGCAGAATGCAGGGATTTGTCAAAATAATCTGGCACTCTCTGCTCAGAAAATCTGTTCCCATGTGGTTTGCACTTGAACCACAAACACATCAGCTTTTTGCATATAAATGTGTAAATGTTTTTATCCACAAGCCACAAAGTAGTGTAAAAACACCAAACACCACTGAAGGTGGCATTACGAAACTTTCCTGCATGTAGGTTTGCAACAACAATTTAAACTTTTACAAGCACTTAAAAAAAACCAGGCTGTTAGGAATAAAAAAAACAAACATAATATTTGCACATTTTTAAGCAGTGACAACATGATTTCATTATTTATATATATATATATATATATATATATATATATATATATATATATATATATATATATATATATAAAATCTGTGTCAAACTTTGGAGTGTGAAAGGCACAACAAACAATGGTAACCTAGACTGCTTCACCTCCTGTTGCAAGGTGTATACTTCATTTATCTGGGTTGTTAGGTGTAGCAGCTGCATTTTTATAGGAATGTGCACATTCGCACCACTCTAGTCACTTGTGAGAAACACATCGAATCATTAAAATGAAGTTGTTCATCAATCAGAGTGTTAATTGAAAAGCTGCTGGGCGTGGTTTCTCCTTGACACTGGTGAAAAGAAAATGGCAGAAATCGATAAGACGAACTGACTTCTTTTGGTTTTGTAAGTATTTTCAAGTGATTGTTTTCTAGGATGTCCTCTGTCACAATGCTGCAGAGTTTTTTTTCACGTGTTAATGCGATGTGTGTGGTTTACTTAAGACTATATATATGAGGATTCCTGTACTAAATGTACCAAAGGCTGTCTTTTAAACCGTTTTCTCCAGTTGTACAGTTTTGCCTGTTGTTCTGTATTACACTCATGTAACCCTTTTAAAATATCTTTAGAAGGGTTACATGAGTGTAATACAGAACAACCTGGTAGAGTCTGGAAAAGTGTGAAAAACTGAGTTTTTAGACTTAGTAGTACCATAACCTATTCTTTTGCTGTTTCCTTCCTTCTACCTGGATGCCCTAGTTTACCACTGTGGGACAATGAAGAATATTTCTATTCTATTCTATTCTATTCTATTCTATTCTATTCTATTCTATTCTATTCTATTCTATTCTATTCTATTCTATTCTATTCTATTCTATTCTATTCTATTCTATTCTTATGTCCTTTATTTCACTGTTTCTCTCCTTTCATTATTGTGCATTTCATTCCTGCCTTGTCTCCTTCCTTCCAGCCTTGTGTCCTATCTCCAGATCTATTTTCCTTCCTTTTAACATTTATCCTTTTCACCTTTCTTCCATTATATCCTTGTTTCTTTCTGTCTCAATTGTTGCTTCTTTTCTTCCTTCCTTCTTTCATTCATGCTTTCTTTTGGTCCTACTTTTTCTTCTGCCTATTTTTTCTTCTGAGTTGTTTGGTAAAGCCAAGGAAATAGAACAATTAGATTGTCTGAATTTTTCTTCACAAGTTCTAATAGATGAGCAAAACTACAAAACAAGGATTTGCATTTTTAACTGAAACTCTGCAATTAAAGTGCGCCTGAAATGCTTTTCAGAGCAGTGAGGTCTGAGCTTTTTCCGTTTACATTTCACAGATTTATTTGTAATGTTGATATAATATGAGCAAGATCAACTTCTGAAATGTTTTACCTCTTCCTGTTTCCTCTCCATCTCTCTCTCCCGCTCCTATTCCTCCTCTTCTCCTCCACAGGCTGACTTTCGCTCCAGAGAATACCTACGGATACACTTCCCAGCTACCGATACATGAATTAGACACTCAGGTAAGTGACAAAGTTTTCAAAGGTGTGGATTCTCACCCTTACACATCGCACATCTGTTAAAAACAGAAATTCTCAGCTGGAGGTTTCTGTCTCTGCTGTGATTTTCAGTCCTAAAACAGGCTTAGGAGCCGCAGCAAGTGACTCATCAAGGATTTTTCCTAAATCCCAGAGTAAATTCTCCGTTTGTATTCTGAAATACCAATTACTGCGGTCTAATTTGCTGATTGAACCAAGTAAATTTGCATGGGAAGAAGATAAATATGAGAAAGATAGATTTTCTATCAGAATATTTTTTTTATTTCTTTGAACAAAAAGAAAAAGAAAAGCAAGCATTTAGAGTCAATAGACAGACAGTATCGTTTTCTGTTCGGACTGTACAACCTCATCAGGGGATGTTCAAAATCAGCTTTAAGCAGCACTTCCTCAACTCAGTTTTGTGAGCTTCCACCTGTTTGGCCTATATAACAGAAACTGACTTCATTCTGCTGCTACTTAGTGGGTGGATTTAAGAGTTTAAGAGCCTTTGACAGCCCCTCTGCATTTCCCTGCATTTTTATCGGAGTGAGGGTGGGGCAAAGGTGATCCAAGGACGTGTAAGGTTATCCACAGATGCTCAGGATGTGAGAGCGAGAGCATGTTAAGCTCAGGAGAACCTTTGATCCTTAGAGTCTCATCTGAGATAACAGGCCGCGCTCCCCAATTTGACCCTGCCTCCCTTATTACTGATGAAAGCTGCAGACCATTAGCTCACTCAGTTCCTTCAAAAGTCTAATCATCATTCACCACGTGAAGACAAGCATGTTCAAACATGCTCCGAATCAAACCTTCCGAGTCTGAAGCAGAGACTCTAAAATGAACTCACTGGTTAGCAAAGGAGGTTGTACGTGTGCTCTTTGGTGTTTCCGTGCTGCGCTTGGCAACATAATGGGAGAAATGTGTGTGTCTTCTTGGAAGCTCACTGATGTGGTGAATCCTCTGACGGAGCTTTGATCGGTCTTCCTGCAAAGAGTTGGAGACAGGAAGGGAGGCTTTGTGCTGAGTTGGCATGTATAACCCATATTTACCCTCACATTCACTTAACAATGCTGGAGACACGTTTGATCCAATGTACCGTGCCGTGGCTGCTTGATATGGTGGGGTGTAGGTCTTACTTTATGGTAATGTCGTACTTTCTGCACCTAAACATTAACAGCAGTATCCTGCTGGCAAGCCTGTCTGAACAATATTGAGTTTCAAATTAAGGCATAGGCAAGAATCAGAAAATGTGTTAATGTTGAAATAGTGCGTGGAAGGTTATTGTCCTAAAATATTGTTGTAAGTGCATATGTATAAAAAAGGTAGTCCAGAACATTTAAAGGGGCAGTGTATGTGGCATTTTGCAGCCGTATAGAGTGTTGTTTAATTGCACAATCAAGTAACTGTTATCTTCAGTTGTTATAAAAATGCTATAAATATCAAACATGGCTTAAAAGAAATTTGACTTTGGATTTTAAAGCTTTGAATTTGGGCCTCTGTCTCTTTAACAAGCTCCTGCTCCTTCTGACACTTCACCTTCAGTGCATCATCACAACAATGTCTCTCCATTGAGCCTAACTAGTTAATGAATTAGCTCAGGGAATTTGCTTAATAATATTTTTATTGATAAGGAACAATTAATTGCTGTATGACTTGTAATCCTTTTAAAAACTGTTCCGGTTGTGAGATGGCCCCTCCCTTGGATGCAAATGGTTTTACATTCATTTTAGAGCCCAACTCCTCCCTCACTTCTGTTTCTGTCATTAATTCTCCCCAATTTACTTTCTGATAAAAGAAAACAGAGCGGACTCTTTGACTCGCCAACACAGAACAAAAGAATCATCTCCGTTCTTGCGCATTTCAGACACATTAACATCTTCAGTATGATAGGAGACAGAAGGAAAAACTTGTCATCCTCTGTGGCTTGATACATTGCTGTAGAAAGTTTGAGGCAGTGTGTTGCTCAGCTTTGGATCCCGGGACGTCCCTGGGTGGTAGAAGAGGATAAATCTTTTCTGTCTTTGTCAGAGGCAGGACAGAAACTTGAAAGACAGAGCACCAGGACAGAAGAACCCAACAGAAGAGAAGAACAAGATGCTTCAAGATGAAGTAGAAACACGAGAAAGACAGAAATGTATTCTGGATTTTGCTTCTGTCTATATTGACTAAGGAGTCAAATTGCTATGTAATTATACTTTATGGACAGTTACAGAAAAATATAGAGAAACAGAGTTTATTAACTGTATGTAACAAAGCAAAGCGACAGGCTAATGATAAAATGAAAACAACAGCAAAGAAAAGCAAATTCAGCCATTTTTGGTTACTAGATACAGTATCAAATGAAGGATGGCCTACTAAGTTATACTGCTTAGCGATGTGGTGATGAAAAGCCACCTCAGAAGTGGTTTAGAAAAAATGTGGATGTCTTTTGCCCGGACGCATGTCTACGTGTTAGGAGAATACTCAGAAGAAAAACGTTAGAGGGGAGAACAGCCATAATGCTGATCTGTAGCTCAGCACATCCACAAGCCATTCACTTTCAATTACGGAGACTGGTTCAATCAGCTTCATGCTGTTATACAAACTCTACTGCCCTTTACGAAACATTTCTGAAATGTCATGGAAAATGTTGGAGAGGCGTTCGGCACAAGGTTGGGGTTGATGAGCTCTGCTGGGAACCAGCCTTATTAAAAACTTATGGTGCCACAAGGACATGGCTGGTTGCAGAAAATACAAGGCAGTCTGAGTGTTAACCGGAGAACAAAGTGGCAGAAAGTCGATCTGTCGCAGACGCACCTGTTACACCTCTCACAGTCCATCTGAGGTTCTCCTTCCATCTCTTCCTGCTTCAGTCTACGTTCCATAGATACATTACATATTTACATACTCTATTTACAAAGTAACTGTCTGACGTTTAATCCATTAAAACTATTTTCAGTTTCAGATCAGCAAGCATTCCTGAGTGATGAAGGTGAAGGAAGCTGGACTTATTTTCTTTCTTAAAAATGTTTCACTTTTCAACCAAATGGCTTCTGACATGTTTGAGAATAAACTGGCTTATAAGTTTCAATCTGAACAATCTGAAGAACAAGTTTCCAGTTTCAATCTGTCATACAACCGCTAAGGTTATTATTGGGGCAGTTCTTACACCATTCCTCACAACTGGGTTAGAAAAAATGTTTTGCCTAAAATGCTTTACAAATTCAATTGCAAATAGTTTTACGAATAACTTAAAGGGTTAAAATGAAATTTGATCTTTAATAAACCTGGAGTTACAGCTTCTTTTGTGTGATGTCAGTCTGTTTTATTTGCTTTATTTGCTAAACCAATCCCACTTTGTACAACAAAGACAAAATAATTTTACTATATGTATTTCACTAGAAAAAAGTTTAAACTTCTTTGCATTAAGCTTGTTCAGCTGTTCGAGTTGATATGTTTTCTGGTTACTCCCTCTTCTTTGGCTGTTCATAAAACAAAGAAATGCTTCTTGTTCAGTTTTATTGTAAAATCAAAGCTGGAGTCAGAACAGTACCATTTTCCTCTGTTTAAGAATCCCCACAGGCATTTCCTCCATCCTTCTGTTTCTTCTTCTTATTAGACCTCATTTCAATATTACTTCCTATTTCACTCTCTTTTGCTCGCCAGTGTGACTGCATTAGGATTTATTACCTCTTTGTATATATTTATCTCTCAGTTCTGTTTAGCTCCTCCTTCATCTGGCACTCAGATGAAATTATTTTGATTGTTTTGTTGAGATATTAACAGATGGAGTCAACTTTGGTATTTTTTGCTACCAAACTTATGTCTTGATTTGGAGCTCCCTTGAAGTGTGAATATCTAGTGTGTTTCTCTTTAAAGGAGACAAACATGGAGCCATGTGTTGATCCGTAGCTTAACATCTGAATAAAATACATTGATATTTGTGGTTGTCATGTGACAAAAAGGAAAAGTATTAAAGGCCATAAATACGTTTGGAAGACTCTGTTGCATGTGTGTTTGTGTATCTGTTTTGAGTGGAGAGATGATTCAAAGGGGATACTCAACAAAAAGGTCAGGAACTGTGTAGTGGTGGCAGTGGTGATTGTTGCTGCTTGCATGCTGATGTGCTGAAAGTGTCAAAGTATGGAGTTAAATAAATGGTTGGAAAGCAAAAAAAAAAAAAGAAACACAACAAGAAGTGGAAGCAAGGGGTAAAGTTGACACCGCAACTTTGGATGATAAAATAGTTTCTCACTTTTTCTTATATTCACTTTCTGTTGGAAGTCTGTCATCTGTTTCCTGGAAAACAAACAAATTGGATGTCAAGGAGAAGAGAATGGGGATATAAAAAGTGAATCTTATGTATTTGCTCAGATGGACGGCGAGAGCAACAGGGGCGAGGGGAATAAAAGAATGGCTTCTGCAGACAGAGGAAAGGACCCTCCCCTTTGTCTTTCTCCTTATTTATTCTCCCTCCTGTCTGTCTGACGCAGTGGAGGGGAAATCGCATACATTTCATCATGCCCGGCCTCATACAGAAAAACCTTCCCTCCCTCTGCCCAGAATGCAGCCATGTGCCTCTCAAGTGCTGATAAATTGCCGCCCCCTGCCTCATTTTTCACCATCTTCTCATCAAACACACTGACAAAAAGCCCCTGCGCACTCCTCAACGATAACAAGAACAATCGCAGAGCCCCAGGAACGCGAGACAGGATGAGAGAAAGGACAAATGGGTTGGCAGATCAGGAGATTGTGTGGCAGATAAAGAAAGGCAGCAGAAAAACTGCGTTTCAGTATTTTTTTTTTTCTAAAGAAGAAAAATAACTCTGAAGAGCAAAAGATTTGTCTTGTTTTTCCACATTTGAAAGCTTAAAAAAAATGCTATATTTTATTGGATCAGAGTAAGATCTGCAGTAGCTTCAGGTGGATATCTGCAAAGTTTTGGGTCCTGGTTGTTTCACCGTTTCCTGTGCTGCTCAACAGCTGAGAATTTGATGAGTATCACTGCAGGAGAATACCCACAAACAGCAGCTAAGCTACCTGCTGCAACAATATCATAATCTGCAGCAGCCATGTGACTGAGAGGAGCTCACTGTGGGAGTCCTGTCAGGATGAAGAGTCATGATATTCAGCACACTGATGTGTTCACTAGACTGCAGTAGAAAGGTTTGGGATGACACATCATGTCTTCATCTTTTTCTCATTGCTCTCATCATACCTTGACCTTTGTTTTTTCAATTAAGCTTTTCCTTATATCTTTTGTCCCCTGATGCTTTTAAAGATTACTCAATTGAGGGTGATGCATTGCAATAAACAAGTCTTGACTTAAAAAAAAATAAAATAAAATTATCAACAAGGACAAGAAATGTTTACGTGACCCTTAAACAACTGCCTTTATAGGGTGTGATTGATCCCAGCTGTGTCTTGTTTCCTTGATTACTCCCCCTGTATTTAATCCCAGCTGTGTCTCGTTTCCTTGTGAGGTCCTCCTCTATTCTGTTGTCGTTAAAATTTTTGAGTACCGTTTACCAGTTGCTACCAGATTCTGAGCTCCTTGCCTGGGCTGCCTGGATTTTTGTACTCTTCATCATTAAATCATCATTTCATTCTACAAACCTGGGTCTACTGCGTCTACCTCACCACTTTACAACCCCCAAACATGACAGAGTCACTGTTTAGTTCTGGGAAGGACTAAAATACTACGTGACAAATCATAGAAAATCAAACTTTGTTAATAAAATTCAGTTTTAAGTCCTGATTTGATTTTAATGAAGTTTGATTAATGAAGGCTTTGGATAATTTATCAACTTTTTGCAGGCAAGGGGTACATATTTGCTGAAAAACAGAACCTTTACGAACTAATATAATAAATGTAGAAGCTTCAAAATAGAATATGAAGGTCGAGGTTTTTGGGTCAGAATAAAATAATGTAAATTTTATCCTTTGGTCTTCATAGTCATTATTTTAGCACACAAAACGTAAGTAGGAAAAATAACAGTGTTACAGCTGTGCAACTAACTATTATAGCTATTTATCATTTTGGATTTTTTTTTAGTTATATTACAGCTTCTTTAAGCTGTAATATACTTTGTAGAGCTCTTTCATTGACTTTATTAACACTAAATAGGTTGGGATTTAGTTCACCTAATGTGAGACCAACTCATAAACTGAAATGCGATCACATTGTATATAAATAGCACTGGGTCCTGCTGGGTTAACTGTGTTTTCATTTCACATTAAAAGTGAAATATTCTGAATGTTTGCTATCGGGACTGGAAGGACCATTAAAACATTAACATGTATAAAAGAAGTCTATTTATCATCAGACCTGCTTGTTTCTCATTGGTGTGTTTGAATTACCTCTCCTGAATAAAGTTGCATGTGCGAATTGACTGAAACATATTTAGTACATCAGCGACTAATGAACTGGAGTCTTTTGGAAAGGTGGAAAATCTGTCCCATACTCTCCGGCTTAGGGTTTTATTTTTTCAAACTGTATCTATATTCTACTTTGTTGAGTCACACACCTTCAAACGCTGTTCACTCTCTGTTTCATCTCTTTAAAGAGAAACTTTGTCAGTAATTCTCCCGGTTAGATGTAGCAGATCTAAAATGTTTTTGTTCTAGAGCGGAGCGCATAGTCATTTCATGCTCAATTGACTGTGTGTTGAATTAATGTAAATTATACTTTTACACAATTAAACACAAAATTTGATGAGGAAATATTTTTCCCTAATTCGGACAGCTCTACACAGAGCATTTTGGATAGAAAATGTTAGTACGCTAAATCAGAAAATTGTTAAATGCATAAACACCACATTGCAAAAAATATTCATTTATCTGCATATAACCTTGAGTGACACTCTGCAGCTATTACAGCTTCAACTCTCTCCTCACACCCTCACACAGGAGTTTAGTAGTGCGTTTATGTGGATGTTTGACCATTCTTAAAGAAGTGTATTTGTGCGGTCAGACACTGATGTCGGATGTGAATGATAAAGCTTGTTATTCAGTTAGTGACTTCATTCATAATGCTTCTCACAAACATTTGCTCACTTCTCATATTTTAAAGTTTTTAGGGTTCGGGGGTTTAATTGCTTTTCTCTCTTGGCTGTGATCATAGAAAAAAGAGAATTCATTATGCGCACATACACCCGCCTTTGCTCGCACATATATCATGTCACACTTTAAAGAAGGTGCAGCCTCTGGGCTTCTGCCCTGCAGCCCACCTGCCATGCCTTGTCATCCGTAAGCCGTAGTGAGCTGTGAGCAGATCAACACGACTCATGGCAGCTCATGTTACCGGTGACTTTCCCAAAGACACTGCAGCGAGCTAAATGTCTCGCTGCCGCCACAAGCTCATTTGCATCAGGGTAAAAAAAACTGTTTTCCTGTAGGGAAAGAGGGAAGTGCTAATGACATGAGTTTGGAATCATAGCTAGAGTTTTTGTTTTAATTTGTTGCACGCAAAACGATGCTGTATTTGTGATTTCGTTTCCAACGAAATTGTCCTCATGTAGTATGATATCTGCACACCGCGAAATCTTCACACCTGAATATGAAGAGTGGATTGTTTGTTGCACAACATTGTTCTACTTGTTTCACAAGTTCTCTTCAGTGGTGGGACGTGTGATGACAGATGGACTCTTCATCCTCTCTATGGAATAAAAGTTAAAGAACTTTTTACATTAGTTTAGAAAACCATGGATGCACTGTTAGCACATCATCTCCTATTAAACTGTTTTCTTTATTCTTGTTTCATTCTAAGCATGCTATGCTAAACCTTATGCACTTGAAGGTTCATTAGAAGAGTGCTGCAAAATAAGGGAAATAAATAGAAAGTGTTTTGGGGAGAGGTGGGCAATAACTAAGTTGGTAATACTAAAGATAAAAAAAGAAAAACTGTTGAGCGGAGTCCCGGTTTGTGACGTTGTAAAACAAGTGACAACTCTCTCACAGAGGGTTCTGGAAAATTAAAAGGAGCCCAGAAAGAAAATACATTGAAGCAGGAAATCAGGAGCAGCAGAAAACATGAGAGCATGGTTGGTAAAGGACAAGTCTGTGAGACAGGAGGAAAACAGGCTTTGAAAACTTTATCAAGTTCTTTATATACCAGCTGGACACAAACGCAGAAAACCAAACAAGCTGTATAAACACCTCGACTGCAGCTGGTCTGCGTCCAGCTGAACTAATCCAAAATCATATTTGCAAGAGCTTGCAGCAGTTTTTTTTCCAAACTTTTCAAATTCCAACTCTCAAATATGAGTGACATCAGTCAATCCAGCTCTTCAGTGAGGCTCGTGTCCCCTGCTGCTGCTCACTGTGTGGAACAGATCTGGGTGTGTTTGAACCCCGCAGGCTAGAGCCCAAGTAGGGGCCCTATCAACAAATCCTTTTAGGTGAATATAAAAAAAAAAAAGATAGTTATGTGGAACACATCAACTTTAAGGTCCTAAGTCTCAAAATGTTAACTTAACCAGGACTGAATGATGTCAGGAAACCTCCAGTGGAAAACTCCACTGAATCTTGCAATGACATCATCAATGTCTTGTTAGCATTTTCCAGGCTTTAGAAAGCATCCAAAATGGACGCATGCCTTTGGGTTTGCCTGTAAACAGTGAGCCGAAACACAGACGACATCATGTCTTTAGAAGTTTTATTCACAGCATTTAAGTTATATTGAGGCACACAAGTGGATGTCGACTCCTCAAGCACAAGGCTTCTTGTGTAGCATCATGGAAAAAGCAAAAGGTATCAGCAAAGATATCAGGGAAAGAGTTGCAGACCTCATAAAGTCTCATTCATCTGTCATCATCATCATCATCATCATCATTCTTCTCAAACATTTGCTTATTTCTCATGTTTTAGAGAGAAGAAAAGGGTTTAATTAATGTTTTTTTTTTCTGGGTTGTGATTGTGGGGAAAAAAGATCAGTTCTACCTTTTCTCTCGCATGTGTCACAATTTAAATAAGCCGGAGCCTCTGGGCTTCTTCCCTGCAGCCAACCTGTCATGCATTGTCATCAATAAGCCTTAGTGACACGAGTCATAGCAGCTCATCTTGCCTCTGACTTTCACAAGTTAGAAAGAAGCAAACAGGCTGTGAAAACTTTATCTACAGAAACTAAAAGTACATTTACTCCAGCTCTGTTTAAAGTCTCCTTTAATCGACCATTAGCTTATTTGTTAAACTCTGCAGAGTCAAATTCTGATATGAACCAAAAAAAGACAAATCCGGTCTGCCTAAAAGCCTGGTGCACGGTTTGAATGCATATATGAGTGCAAGCGAACCGGTGATCTCTCCAAAAGCAGGAAACAAACTATAGCGCAGGGCATTCTGGGTAAGTACAACCAAAACCAACGGGCGAGTCTAACTGTAGAGGGAAAATGGCTCAGATGGTTCCATGTTGTTTCTTTCAGTGGTTCTTGGTGTTGCACCACCACAGGCCAGACGAGGAACACATTTTTCAAAGGGCTTGGTTCATTTGACACAGTGCAGTGTGAAAGCGAAACACACCAACTGAAAATGTAGCAAATGTTGTCATGTTGCAGCTCGCTTTACACTTTCTGCAGTGATGGATGTATAATCCACAATTTTCAGTTTTTTTATAAAAAATTCTGAAGATCGAGAAATCTCTATGATATTTTATTTTTTTAGATATAGTTTTTCTTTGATTATATCCCTATGTTCAACCAATTTCCTCTGTCATTTATCCTCCACAACCTCTTTTTTTACCACCAAGTTATCAGACATTTTCTAAATTCAGAATGAAGGAGAATGTATTCATCAGCTCTTAGTGAGCAGAAATCATAAAATTACAGATGTAATATGGTCAAGACCAAATGCTAATTCTCTTCTCATTTATAAACACTGATTATATGGATGTAGAATCACCCATTCATTGAACCGAGACAGAATAAAACAGTGGATGTTTTATGTCTGGACGTAAATCAACACACGCCAAATGCATCGCCCAAAAATATTACATAAAAGTCTGTTGTACAAATTCTCATAGACTGACAGCCATCTCAGTATTAGTCTGTTCCCTTTTCATTTCCTCCTGCTGGATAAGAGACACTACTAGATTTATTGCAAATAATTCCTCTTGGGTAAGGAGCCTGTGGGCTTTAGCAGACAAGATGTTGATGTTATCACTGCCAGCAACAGTGTGTGCTCTCTGCTGCTCACTTTGAGTTTGATATACGAGGAGGAAATCCCTTCAAAGTCTCTGTAGATTTAGTTATTTTTGGAATATGCAACTAATGCTCTTACTGCTTTTAAAGTAATGTTATTGAGGTACACCACCACATAATGGGCATGACCAACGGTGCAGAGGGTCATTTAAATCCAGACGCATCCAATCTGGTTTTAGCAAAAATTCTTACAATATGATTGAGTAATTTTTAATTTGAGTGCTGCAAATTAAACTAAATAAATTAAACTAACTAAAAATTCATTGAGAATGTATGAATGCCGAGGATGTAAATCCCAAAGGTAAAAGGCGTCCATCTCATTCATATTGAATGTAGTGTGTACTCATACCGCATTCCCACTGATGCTTCTCCTGCAAGTGTCTGTCATAAATATTTTCCCAATATGTCAACTTCCATAAAATCTGTTGTCGCTGCCATTTTGAATCATGAAGTTCGAACATGCTCGGCCTCCGAGTTTGACTTGCAGCCTGTCACCGGATTGCAGATTTCACCCATCATTTTCTGACGCTCCAAAAGTTGGTCAGTGGTTCGCTTAGAGGCGATGCATCACTTGAGGTCTGCCCGGGCGCCGGGGGAACATTCTTGATCACGCTGCCAGAGCTTCATCAGTCAGGACACCGCTTGCGTCACGCAGAGCGGGTTTGACACCTGACACTGAAACTTCCCAGTGCACTCCAAGTTCTGTTTCATCACAGCAGACTCCTTAGTTAATCTGATATTTCAAAGGACTTATCAGACTTGTCTTCATCACCGTCTCATGACTGAACCAACTCTAGAATACAGATTCTGTTTCATCACCTTAATAAGTTGAAATTCAACATTAGCCAGACTTATCAAGTAATTTTAGATAAGTTTATGACTGTGTTTCACTTATAGAAGCATTCAACTGTAGTGCCAGCTCTTTTGTGACATCCTACACAATCATTAGTATCCCTGGTAAAAATCTAAAGTCTAAAATACATACTGCACAGTGAGCTTGAGAATATGCCCTCTGCCCTTTTCTCAAAGAGATCATTTTTATTTTTATTGCCCTGGGGACATTTGTAACTTCACACTCAGTATGTATCTACAAGTCATTTGAAAATAATAAAAGTGATAAATAATTTATAACACACAAGAAAATTATTTCATGAGTGAGTGAGCTGCATCCTCTTCGGCTCACTCATAAGATAATGTGTGTGCTGTACAAACACTAGACAAAATCCTGTATCAGGGTTCAGCAACAGCTGGCTTCTGTGTTTATTGATATGCATAAGTACATTTTTGTAGGATTACAAATCTCTGTGACCACCCCCACCTGCAAATACCTCAACGTGTTCTGGAGAAAGACGTGCACACAAAACTCCCTGAAGTCAGCACATTTCTCGATGCTGAACAAGCGTCCGAGCTGATTTGCCATGCCGGTCAGGCTTCAAACATCGTCAAGTGCACATAACATTAACCCGCGCACGCACACTCACAGCGATGTAAACATTAGCAATATTTTCCCATTTCCTCTGCAGGGCAGGAGGGAGAGCAGTAAATCTCCGGCCCTTCACTGGTAATAATCTCTTTTACACTTTACGCTGCCAAGAAGATGAATCATGGACGACGGGGTCAATGTGTGTGTGAGAGAGGAGAGATCTCTGAAGTGCCCTGCGAAGGCTGGCCTTCATGATCCTTGAGTGTGTGTGTTTATTAGAGGTGAAGACAGAGGCCAAGGTTCTTTTTCCCAATATTATCAGCAGACCTGCAGAGCTGTTTGTTATGCAGATGAACTTACACAGATTTACAATCATTAACAAAACACCGGAAATGACTCAGGTGACCTGCAAAGGGAAAATATTCAGAAAGATTTATAGTTTATATAAAATATATTAATTGGGACGCTAATAAAGTCATGTAAAATGAATCTTTAATTTGAGTGAAGCATAATCTCAACCACGTTTGGAAAAATCCCCCCTGTGAGCACATTTGCTCAAAAATAAAATACAGCCCACCTTAAATCTTTTTTCTTCTTTTTGCAAAATCACAGGTAGCATGATCATTGGCTTCCCTAAAAGCACCCATAAAATAAATACAATTGGAGAATTTATTGTTGAACTTCTAAAATTGATCAGATTCCTGAGGCACATCTATTTCGGAACTTACAACTTTATATTTTAATGGCATCACATGGGGGCTAATTTGTCCTGTGCCCACTTCACAGAATAGGAAAGACAAGAAGACGTGCTGAGTGTTGTCATGGAAAAATTACTATAAGGTCACATTTGCGTTATCAGACATTTCTAAATTCAGAATGAAGGAGAATGTATTCATCAGCTCTTAGTGAGCAGAAATCATAAAATTACAGATGTAATATGGTCAAGACCAAATGCTAATTCTCTTCTCATTTATAAACACTGATTATATGGATGTAGAATCACCCATTCATTGAACCGAGACAGAATAAAACAGTGGATGTTTTGTGTCTGGACGTAAATCAACACACGCCAAATGCATCGCCCAAAAATATTACATAAAAGTCTGTTGTACAAATTCTCATAGACTGACAGCCATCTCAGTATTAGTCTGTTCCCTTTTCATTTCCTCCTGCTGGATAAGAGACACTACTAGATTTATTGCAAATAATTCCTCTTGGGTAAGGAGCCTGTGGGCTTTAGCAGACAAGATGTTGATGTTATCACTGCCAGCAACAGTGTGTGCTCTCTGCTGCTCACTTTGAGTTTGATATACGAGGAGGAAATCCCTTCAAAGTCTCTGTAGATTTAGTTATTTTTGGAATATGCAACTAATGCTCTTACTGCTTTTAAAGTAATGTTATTGAGGTACACCACCACATAATGGGCATGACCAACGGTGCAGAGGGTCATTTAAATCCAGACGCATCCAATCTGGTTTTAGCAAAAATTCTTACAATATGATTGAGTAATTTTTTATTTGAGTGCTGCAAATTAAACTAAATAAATTAAACTAACTAAAAATTCATTGAGAATGTATGAATGCCGAGGATGTAAATCCCAAAGGTAAAAGGCGTCCATCTCATTCATATTGAATGTAGTGTGTACTCATACCGCATTCCCACTGATGCTTCTCCTGCAAGTGTCTGTCATAAATATTTTCCCAATATGTCAACTTCCATAAAATCTGTTGTCGCTGCCATTTTGAATCATGAAGTTCGAACATGCTCGGCCTCCGAGTTTGACTTGCAGCCTGTCACCGGATTGCAGATTTCACCCATCATTTTCTGACGCTCCAAAAGTTGGTCAGTGGTTCGCTTAGAGGCGATGCATCACTTGAGGTCTGCCCGGGCGCCGGGGGAACATTCTTCGTCACGCTGCCAGAGCTTCATCAGTCAGGACACCGCTTGCGTCACGCAGAGCGGGTTTGACACCTGACACTGAAACTTCCCAGTGCACTCCAAGTTCTGTTTCATCACAGCAGACTCCTTAGCTAATCTGATATTTCAAAGGACTTATCAGACTTGTCTTCATCACCGTCTCATGACTGAACCAACTCTAGAATACAGATTCTGTTTCATCACCTTAATAAGTTGAAATTCAACATTAGCCAGACTTATCAAGTAATTTTAGATAAGTTTATGACTGTGTTTCACTTATAGAAGCTTTCAACTGTAGTGCCAGCTCTTTTGTGACATCCTACACAATCATTAGTATCCCTGGTAAAAATCTAAAGTCTAAAATACATACTGCACAGTGAGCTTGAGAATATGCCCTCTGCCCTTTTCTCAAAGAGATCATTTTTATTTTTATTGCCCTGGGGACATTTGTAACTTCACACTCAGTATGTATCTACAAGTCATTTGAAAATAATAAAAGTGATAAATAATTTATAACACACAAGAAAATTATTTCATGAGTGAGTGAGCTGCATCCTCTTCGGCTCACTCATAAGATAATGTGTGTGCTGTACAAACACTAGACAAAATCCTGTATCAGGGTTCAGCAACAGCTGGCTTCTGTGTTTATTGATATGCATAAGTACATTTTTGTAGGATTACAGATCTCTGTGACCACCCCCACCTGCAAATACCTCAACGTGTTCTGGAGAAAGACGTGCACACAAAACTCCCTGAAGTCAGCACATTTCTCGATGCTGAACAAGCGTCCGAGCTGATTTGCCATGCCGGTCAGGCTTCAAGCATCGTCAAGTGCACATAACATTAACCCGCGCACGCACACTCACAGCGATGTAAACATTAGCAATATTTTCCCATTTCCTCTGCAGGGCAGGAGGGAGAGCAGTAAATCTCCGGCCCTTCACTGGTAATAATCTCTTTTACACTTTACGCTGCCAAGAAGATGAATCATGGACGACGGGGTCAATGTGTGCGTGAGAGAGGAGAGATCTCTGAAGTGCCCTGCGAAGGCTGGCCTTCATGATCCTTGAGTGTGTGTGTTTATTAGAGGTGAAGACAGAGGCCAAGGTTCTTTTTCCCAATATTATCAGCAGACCTGCAGAGCTGTTTGTTATGCAGATGAACTTACACAGATTTACAATCATTAACAAAACACCGGAAATGACTCAGGTGACCTGCAAAGGGAAAATATTCCGAAAGATTTATAGTTTATATAAAATATATTAATTGGGACGCTAATAAAGTCATGTAAAATGAATCTTTAATTGGAGTGAAGCATAATCTCAACCACGTTTGGAAAAATCCCCCCTCTGAGCACATTTGCTCAAAAATAAAATACAGCCCACCTTAAATCTTTTTTCTTCTTTTTGCAAAATCACAGATGACATGATCATTGGCTTCCCTAAAAGCACCCATAAAATAAATACAATTGGAGAATTTACTGTTGAACTTCTAAAATTGATCAGATTCCTGAGGCACATCTATTTCGGAACTTACAACTTTATATTTTAATGGCATCACATGGAGGCTAATTTGTCCTGTACCCACTTCACAGAATAGGAAAGACAAGAAGACATGCTGAGTGTCTATATGTTCGTACATGTAAGTCCAGTTTGTACTCCGCTTCTCAACCACTGACCACTGGAGATAGGCACCAGTCCCTTAACATACTACAACGATAAGTGGGTAGAGACAGTGGATGGATGAATTTTTCTTAGAAATTTGTCAGGAAACTAGAAACAGGTTATCACTTGTAAGAAAAGGATCTGCAACTAATGACCAAATTAAGACAAAGATCCCTTTCTCTGTAAGATCAAACCTTGCTACCCTGTTACCAAACGGCACTTTTAGAAAGTAGTTTAAAAAGAACTAAGAATATTGGAAATGTGAGTCTGAAAAAAAAAGAAAAAAACAGAATGAAGAAAATGAAACCATGAGTAGAAGAAAAATACTGAACAGTAAAAGTGAAATCTTCCATCCTTTAAAAATAAACCTTTACATTTAATTAAAGTTCTTCTTACTGCTAAATTCCAGGAAATTTAGCTCCAGTGTTACTAAGTAGCTCTGAATTCAGTTCACCGAAGCTAAAATGAATGAATTAATGTTTGTAATTCACCATCTAAACATACTGAATTGAGCTCACAATTTAATCAGGAACTAGTTCTCATTCATTCATGTTTTGTCTGAAATAAAGTTTCAAGTATATACAAGTCCTTATGTCAGTCATGAAGAGATTAATAATTTCACTACATAGTTTTGGTAACCTGCCTTAAACCTGCTTTATTCTTTTCTGTTGTCTTTGCTCACAGGAACTGTAGTTTCTTAATGTCTGAACACAGTATTGCTGGATAACTGCCAGGCGCTAAAATTTAACGTTGTGTTAGAAAAAGGGGACAGGAGGACTCGCTCACTGCATATATTTTGATATTTCTACAGCCATAAAATCACAATCCAGATGGCTTTTGATTATAAGGGGCTTAAAACATTACTATTTTCCTTTTTGATAAAATTATGTTTATGTTTAAGCGCTTCAGCTGACAAAAATCTTCTACCATGGAAATAAATAAAAGACGTGCTGTTTTTGGCTACGCTTGTATAATGCTCTGAGAAAAAAAAAGTAACTTTGCTAATTTATTCTGCATCTCTTCCATCTGTCTACTTTGATGACAGATGCAGTCTTGATCATATAAATCAATCACAATTAGCTTTAGTGTGTTAATTTTGCTGCTTAAGGCATAATCCTTGAGTTATTCTTATTATTACTATATTTAAGCCAAAGTAAAGTGAAGTGTAAAACGAAGCAAACATTAAGGTTGACTCTCACAAAAACTGCAGATATTTGGTGAGAGCCCAGCTGAACTGTCTCAGCTGCAGAAACTGAGGAGTCAACCAGGTTGTCAAGAAAAGCATAAATGTTTTATTCATCCATGAATAGTGCACCACTAAATGACAGTAAAATGAGATATGCTCCTCTAAGGTTTGTCATGTACCATACACACGTGTGCGTGTAGGCGTGTGTGTGTGTGTGTGCGTGTGTGTGTGTGTGTGCTTTGAGATCTAAGAGATTTGCCTAAAAACTAAATAGCACCAATTTGTAGCTTTAGATATTAGAAAACAAACCTGCTATGCAGTCCAATTCTGAAGATTGAAGAAGAGAAGTGCTAGGCTGGTGTTTCTGCTGCTGTCTGTGAGAGGCTTTAGTATAACCAACATGCTAACAGTAATATCTATAAAAATTTCAATATCGGTAATTTGAATATATTTACTGTGATTAATCAAAGCCGAGGATGAAAACATAGAAATAAAACCAGGTTTCTTGGTAGGACTGTGGGTTATGCTGAGCATGTAACATATTTAAAGCATCTGCATCTTTAAAATCTTCAAATCAAGTTGCTTAAATCATGAGAACAGTGTGCACGTAGTTTAAAAAAGCCACAAAGCAAACTTAAGTCCATGATTTTTATTTTTATGCAGCATGAGTGTGTTGACAGAACTAAGCCACTGACATTCATTCTAGCATGAACAGAAGCTGATATTGCTCTGCATGCTAACTACCATGTGGCTTACCAGAACAATATTTGTTTGCAGTCTGTCTTACAAAGAATGATCCATCATGATTCCCAGATGTTAGAAGCTTGTTTATGTTTGTTAAAATTCACTGATTCGTTGCCCTGAAGACTCTCTCACACATGTATAAAACAGTTTACAGACACAGCTTTTCTTTAATTGGCTACATTAGGTATTTTGTGGCATACTCAGCCACTGCCCAGAAAAGCTCAGTTTAACAGTAATAAAGAGAGTAGAGGTAATACTAGACATGTACCAAGAGAGATTTGATACGTTTAAGATTTATTGACTGATTTCCAGAACGACCTCCTGACTTTTCTCTTTAAGAACTTTATTTGAAGAACAGCACAGCGGTGATGTGTCTCTGTTTGAGAGAGCTGATGCTGAATAAAGTGGTACTGCTAATTAAAAATATGTATGCGTTTGGATCACCTTATATAAATGTATCAATGTCAGGAGAAGACAGATAGTTAGAAAAACAAATGAACAGACGGATAGCTAGCTAGCTAGCTAGTTAGCAAGATAGATAGATAGATAGATAGATAGATAGATAGATAGATAGATAGATAGATAGATAGATAGATAGATAGATAGATAGATAGATAGATAGATAGATAGATAGATAGATAGATAGATAGATAGATAGATAGACAGACAGACCTAATTCAGATTGGTCATCACTTTAAGTGACAGAGTAAACAAAACATATAATCTCAATAACTGTTTGTGATGTGATATGTTTGTATAGTGACAGTCAAACTTGGCACCGCTTCAGCTAAAAATCAATTGTATCACCCAGACCTTGAAAATATTAGACAGCTGAAAACCAAAGCTCCAGGTTGAAAATGGTTAAATTCAAAGCGACTATCTTCAAAACAATCTTTGCCAAGACACTGTGGACCAGCAGCTTTGTACTTTTCTGCCAATTGTTCACCTTGACTTTTTATTTCATTTCAGAGGTAACCCGTAGCAACACTATCAATAATTTGGGACTCAGTAGATTTCCGCTTCCTTCATCCTTCAAAGACCTGAAGGCTTTCCTTTCAGAAGAATAGTACAATATTGTTCGACACTCAGCTGCTGCTGAAACACAAACACATTGTGCTCAATACAACAGAGTTTTAATTTTTTGCTCTTTATTGCTGTGCTTCATTGGGACATTCATGTCTGCATGCGTGGCATTGCATCCACCTTGAAAATGTCAATAGGGCATAAATCTGTGGATGTTCATAATTCTGCAGCCATCTAATTAGAAATGATCCATAATAGCCTATTAGAGCAAGAGCATTCAACTCTAATTGGGTTAGTCAGAAGCTATCAAAGCTGTTCTTGAAAGGAGATGTTGGCTCCCACTCATTTCTCTTTCATCCACCATAACCTTTTGATATACAACACAGTCAATGTCAAAATGTATCACAGCAAGCAGGAGTTCACATTAAAATGAGGCAACACTGAAACAATGTTTATTACTGCCTATTAAAAGAGACAAGTGGTGAGCTAGCAAAACATTTTTTAGGACATGACAAAACAACTTTTTTATGTTAGGTTTTACCTAAAATGCAATAAGCTTTGATTTTAATTTTTTTTTTCCCTTTTTTTTTTCTCTGAAGAGTCTTTTTGCAGCGCTAGTGGCTCATATTTTTTGTGACAGTAGGCAGACAGGAATGAGGGTGAGGAGAGGGCAGAGGACATGCGGCAAAGGTCACCAGGACCAGGAGTCGAACCCGCGACGTCCGCGTCGAGGACTAAGGCCTCCAAAGGGGCGTACTAACCCCCTGCGCCACCACCGCACGCCCCAAGCTGTGATCTTTAACTTTGTTTTCTTTTATCCTCAATATCTCCTGCATTCTAGCAGATGATAAGCAGGCAGCATTTTCTATCTATCTTCAGGCCAGTTAAATTGTGCTTAAAAGTAAAATTGTAAAATTGTGGACATAAAATGATCTTTAAAAAAGTTTTGAAGTTTGAATTGCATTTTATGGTTTGCCTATTTGCAACTAAGGCAAAGTAGATTTTTTTTAATCCTAGTGTTGCATCTTAATTCCTGCTTCACATCCTTTTAAGAAGGAGTTCGAAAAATAAATAAATTAAAAGCATATATTTGCACGAACTCTCGCAAACAGTACCAGCTTTTACAGAAAATTGGAGTAGCATGAAAGAATCAAGGAAACACACCAAGGATGTTTTTGATGAGAGAATAATATTATAACATAATCGTCAAGAAAGACAATTTTACACACTGCCCCTTTAAAAGCCTGCAAATCCACTCGCTCCAAGTTTTAGTAGTTGCAACGTTTCCTTGTGAACTCCTTAATCTTTAGTTTAGTTTTCTACTTTTTTACAGTTGGGATTTTGACTCAGCCATGACAAGACTTAAATATTATTGAATATTACAACAAATATTACTTCCGGTCAAAAGAAATAGGTTGAACTAAAAAGAATTTTCAAGAGTTAATCTACTAGGGCGATAGGTAATTTTTGGCTCAATTGTACAGTACATTAAGCTCACAGACAATAAACAGTGATAAAGAACTGGACACAAAGTGAGACTTCACAAAAGACAATTATTCTACTACAGAGTAGAAATATATGAACATGGAAGCTTGTTTTCATGTCCTCCCATGTTAAAGACACATCTGTAATTATAGTAATGAGGTGATCCTAATTTAACAGCCGTAACGCAGAACCCAAACAATTATTTTACTAGTTTGTGTTCAGAGACTTAGTTCATGCTGTTTATTTTTCTTAATGGAGACTTCATTTATGTCATAATGCTGCCAATTCCAAATTATGTGATTGAAATGTTTACATCAGCAGTTTGCCAACTGTCTACACCATGAATGGTTTCTTACTAGGTCCTATACCTATAATAAATCTTTCCAACAGATTGTTAATAAAAGCTTGGATTTCACACTCATTCACACATTAAGCAAAAACATAAAGATACTGACTGTGTGACAGCAACAAATAAGGAAAGAAACTCACCCATACAAATGATGCTGCTTTCAGTGGCTCTCAGCTAGCAAGCTGTTAGCCGAAGTCATAAACTGCATGATATTACTATTCCCCCGAAGAAACATTGGATGATGATGAAAATTTTTTGTTATCTTGGACTTATTGTTCTGCCGCTGCCCTCGCTTTCCAGTGAGTGTCGGTAAACAAAGTATTTTTGTTGCTCCTATTTTCATTTCTGTACATGTGTCAGCTTGTGGTTTATAGGGACCCCGGTGCAGAGAACGACTGTGGTAAAACCGAGTTCATTAATAATGAAATAAGGAAACTTTCAGGGAAAATTCACAGGGGCAAGCAGGTCATCGAACACAGAAAGAATGAGGGCAGAATCCGGAATGAAACAAACAAAAACCTGTAGCTCAAATACTGAGTCAACAGTGGGAAATGATTAACCAAGTGAACTAATTAGAGAAAATGTGGCACAACTATGGCAGAAGGAAAACAGAAAAACTGGAGGAGGGAAACTAATTACCACAAAGGGAGCTGATCTAAGACTCAAAATGAACTACAAACCAAAAAGAAAGAGACTAACACAGATCTAAAGGAAATAAATCCAAATGCACCAAGAACAGAAAATAAAAATGAATAAATGAAGAAACTATAAACAACAGAGTGAACTAATATAGCAAAGCCCTGCTGATGATAACGAACGAAATAATCTGAATATGTCAAGACTTAGAACAAAGAAGTCACAGAAACACAACCAACCGAGGATCATGACAGCATGTGCCTTCATTTCGACAATCACTGACAAATAGGCAGAAATGAAACTTGTATATAAAGACAGAGGTAGCTTTTAATTCTGCCTATAAAAGTTTGCAGTAAAGAAAACCTTATCCAGAAATTATTTTGCAGACAACAACATTGCCAGCAGTAAAACTAATAAAAAGTCTCTATAATCATCACATATATGACCTTAAGTGTTTGTATCTATGATGGATATCTCCTGTTATGTTAACATAAAACGCCCTGTGGCCGCTCTCTGCTTTTTTCTCTCTCTAATACAGACCCTGGGTTAGTTTTTTGTTATGTCGGCTTTCTTCCCATTACAGCTCTATTAGGTTGTTCCTTTATTGACCATTCTGCTTGTTGCCCAGAACTGTTTTACTGTAAGATGATAACAGCTCTCCATCTTCCCATTCCTTCCTCTCTTCCTTTGTCTGTCTCTTTAGCTCTCTGTCAGTTTACTTGCTAATCCTTCACCCCTCTGTTAAATAGTAAAAAAAAAAAAAAAAAATCCTGAGTTGTTTTTCAAAGCAAATTGCTTCTGTTGTGTAACCATGAGGCTTAAGCTAACAGGACTAGGGATGGCAATACAATGGCAGGCAAATTCCTCCTGCATTGTGATGGTATAACGTGTTTGTTACTGTCTGGTGAAGATCTCTGTCTGTAGTCACTCTCTTTGCACCATTCTCTGTTTTCTATTACCGGATCAACATGTCCTGTTTCTGTCAGCTCAGCAATATTAGGAGCGGTCAGTCAATCGACCACCTCGCTAGTGAGGTATTTCACAGAAGCTCGCCTCAGTGTGTACGGTGCACAAAAACAATAACCGAAAACCACGTGACTGGACATCAACTGTTTGACTTCAGTCTGACCGGTCATCCGCAGAGCTAATATCGGCTCTTATTGACATTCAATCGTGATGAAATTTCAGGATTTTACTGCCTGCTGAACTCGACACTCGACAGAGGTCTGTTTGACCTGTTGTGTGATTGGTCAGAAGTTTGTTTCTTTGTTTTTAATGCTGAAATTAATTCACTTCAACTTGTTCGCTTCCACCATCCAATTTTGTGTTTGCAGGATTCATGAATACTTTTGAGGAACTTATTGACTGAATTTTTCCAAGATTATGTTTTGGTCTTGTGAATTTAAACTGTTCTTCAGCCCATGTTTTCTGTTAACTTTAATTGTTGTAGTCTTAAACTCGCCGACATTTGTCCTTATTTGGTAAAATCACGTTTTTCATTCTGAGCATTTCTTTTTTTGAAAGAAATGCTACTCCTCTGGATTACTAACTGAGTTTTATAAATGAGGTGTTGCTGCTGCATCTATGTTGTTATGGTCTATAGAAACACAGTTTTAATCCCAGTCGCAGCTATCTCTCTTCTTTTCTTCCCTCCAGTTATTTTGTTGCTGTCCACTTTTCTTTTTTTACTACCAAAAACTGTTTTACGTTTAGTAGCTCCCAGTATTTCTAATTAAAAGTCCTCATTGAGTCAACCTGCAAAAATAAAAACCTGCAAAAACACCTAGAAACAAATAAAAACATTAAAACTCGACAAACTGAGCACGCAGTAACACATTTGGACAGTCTCAAGGATTTCTGCACTGTCACTGTTAAGTTTAAGACTTAAGGTCTTTTAAATATTCTGCTCTGAGTGGAAGTATCATCTCATGTCCAATCTGAGGTTAACTTCCAGCTCACTTAACCCAGAGGTACTTCAGAGATATTTGGTAAACAGTTGCTCTTGCAGGACTTCACACATAGAGAACCATCTGACTGGCAAACTACTGTTTTTGTGCATTATCAACAGTATTTTGGGACCAAATGGCCTTGAAGATTGACAGTATAGCTCTTTTTGTCCTTAAACAAAGCTGTCCCATTAGGATAGGTTTTAAATTTCATGTATTCCGCTAAATGATTTTTTTACTTTGTCTCCTCTCTTCTTATGCTAGGTTGTTGATGCTGCGCTTCAGAATCTGAAGATAAAGAGCCCCGGTCTCTGAAGACCCCTTAAAGGTCCATCTATGTGTGTTTGTGTGAACGGTAACTTTTAAAAGCACAGCTGTTTTAGCCTGGGCCAAGAAGAAATAGAGATTAACTGTATTTTCTTTATGCACTCACCCCATATTTAAGCTAGATATGGGTCAGAGTGACTCTTTTTATATTCTGTTCTCATTATAATTTTGGGTCACTCAGCCTTTTTGCACTGGGAGCTCCAGAAATAAATCAGAAAAGTCCCCGATCTGCCACAGGGAGAGCTGGTCATTTGTTAATATCTGTAAGGAAGGAGGACGGTTTTATGCTTTATGTGCAACGGTACAGAAAGGCATAACAGATGCACATGGGACCACTTTGCTGCACAAACATTAAAGGCTGCGCCGTGTACGTGCTCTCTGCACCTCTCTTCAAATGCGTCAGACTTGGCCGTGCGCGCTGCCGTGCCAGGCTGGTCCCAGAGAGGGAAGCGGAAAAGAGAGATGGGAGGGACGGGGTCAGAGTCTGCAGGAGTGGTGTCCAGGAATAGAAGCTGTCGGATGGGGCCGCATTGATCACCAGGAAGGGTCATCGGATCAGCTGATGGAGACTGCAGGTGGCTCTGCACACATCTACAAACCCTGGATGAAACGCTGCGCTGCTGCTACAGAGGGAGATGATCGTGTTACCCCCGATGAAGATATGCAGCTTTGTGCCGCACTCGATAAAACAGTGTTAGCTGAATTTGATCACATATTAGCACAAAGTGAAACATGAGTTGTACAAACTTAATAACAGGCACCAATCTACAGCTTAGATGCAGACATTTTAAAACAAACAGTTTTAACTAAACAGACCTCAGAAAACCTCAACACAGTTTGTTTTATCTTATGTTGTAAATTTCACCTTTCTGTACGGTCTCTTAGTTTCATTATTATTATTATTATTATTATTATTATTATTATTGCTATCTTTACGTTTCTGTCTGCTTCTATTTGTCACTTTGCTGCTGATACACCTGAGTTACCCCAGAACATTACAGGGGATTTTTAAAATTATTTTTTGTAATACACATTTTAGCCATTTTCATTCTTGCATTAATTTGCTTTTCAGGCAATTTTATCACCAGTTTTAATAGATTTTTTCTGGGATTATATGTTCGTGCCGTGAAGATTCCCTTTTTTTGCCACAGTATTTTGTTGGAACACACAAATCGGTAGAAAACAAAGGCAACCTTAATTGTCTTACCTTTATTTTGCTCTGTGGACTTATTTATCTTCATTCAAGTCCCAAGCTACTAACTGTGACTCTGTTAAAGACATGAACATCAGTTATCAGTCCCTCCTGGCTTCCAGCCTGAATGAACTTGAACTGTATTTCAAAGAAGAGCAAAAAGTGGGACCTACCCTAAAACCCTTGTTGCTGCATTTAGAGCTTTAATTAGAAAGATCTATATACAATATTTACTCAGGGACTACGAATGCATACTTTTCAAAATGTTATTTGTAGAAACCATTAAAAAAAGATCTTTCCTTTTCTTTGACGTTCACAATTTTGCGCCCCTTTTTGTTGACTTGTTACATAGAGTCCTTGTGAAATGTCATAAAACTTGTTGCTGTGACAAAATGTGAAGGGATTAAGAGTGAGGAACATTTTCGAAAGGTGATGTATACTGAGAATATTTCATCATAATTGTGATCCTAAACTGTCACATTATGTCATGTTGAAGGGATAAGGATTATTTTTATGTACTTGAAAAAATACTTGTTGATAGAGAGCAAACCATCTACAATATTAACCAACAGATTGGACTTAAGTGACAAATCTGTTTAATTTGCTAACAAAAATAATTTCAGTTTATCCTTTAATGATTTCTCAGTTTCCTGTGACCATTAATCCAGAACACTTTACCCTGCTTTGAAAGATGGAGACATAAACTGCATTTGGACTTAAACCGCCTTTTTCAGGAAGTAACGACCTATTTAAGGGGCTCTTCATCAATCCCCTTCAAATCCAACAAAAATACCAGATGCTAAATAAATCTAGCAAAATGATCATTTGTCTCTTCAGACATGCGAGACAGAAAGACTCTTCTTAAGATTCTGGTGATGTTTATGATTAGGTTTACACTGCTCACAAGTTGTTGATTTGCTTGGGTATGTTTAATTTCAGCCTTTCTCTTCCAGTCCTCCTGAGTTTAATCTCCACCATAGTTCTGTAAAAGGGTTGTGTAACTTAATCAACAGGGCAGAGAGCTGCCGCGGAGGCCCGAGAGCAGCAATCTTGGCAACAAGGCAGAGTATCAGAGTAATAAATTGTTTATCTCTGATTAATTCACAGAGGTTGTGTCCATAGGCTCATTTTGCTGCTTTTTGTTTGTGTAAATCAACAGAGCAATCAGAAGAGGCCTTTTTAGTCTGAGAATGACTTAAATTAGCCTAATCTGTCCTGCTCTTTTGACTATAAAGACAATTCCAAAGAGTTGGGGCTGAAATAATCTTTTTATGATAAGGAGGAGTTGTCTTGCAATCAGAAAGCTGTGTGTGTGTGTGTGTGTGTGTGTGTGTGTGCGTGTGTGTGTGTATGTGTGCGTGGGTGCGTGTGTGCGTGTGTGTGTGTATGTGTGATGCTGAGGTGGAGATGGCTACTGTATGCATACCAGAATCAGCTTTACTCACCAAGTTGCACATAAACAAGGAATTTACCTTCAGTTCCACTTTGTTTCAACAAAGCAAAATCTGAAAAATTAAAGCGTTTTCTTTTTGTAAATATGTGCTTATAGTCCTTTTACAAAAGAGGTATTGATCATGCATGATATTGATCTGGCCACTTTGAATGTTTAAGTATCCATCAGATAAACAGCCTAGAAAACAAAACTGTATTTGTGGTGGCTCATTTTCACCAAAGATGCTCTGTTTAGAGGGACGTCTGAACAGTTTGTGTTCAGGATGTGTGGTGTCTGCAGAGACGTTAGCTAAGATAAGAAAAAAAACTTTACATGTGTCAGATATTACACAAGATAAACATTCATCACAGTCATTTATGTCTTGTTTTGTGGATGATCCAATCCAAACAGTGATGGATGAATACAGGACAGATTGAATAATGCCGTCTACAGACCCTTCTGTAGCAGGTGCAGATATGAAATTTCATAGCTTCCAGCTGCCATTGCTGTTAGGATCTCAACATTGTTCGCAACTCATGAAAGATAAGAATTAGCTGGGCTTGATGCAGTTGGTTTACCTCTTCAGGAGTCGATTGGGTTTGGCCTCGCTGCTCTGTCAGGAGCTGACAGTCTGACAGCTTTTTACTCTGAAGCAGTTCTCTGTTTGCGCTGCAGTTTTCCCACCTGCAATCACTCCGTCTTCTCCACCATCTTGCCTAAAAACCCTCTGTGATTTGGAGGCTCAGAGCTGTTGAAACGTAGCTGGTTAGCTTTTCCTTTCTGCTGTGTAGAACTTGAGGTCCCTGACGGAGGCCAGTGATCCCGGTGCTCCCTGACAGCTCCTTTTTATTTTTTTGTCTGTCTTTCTGTTTAGTAGTTGAAAGTTTTCCCTCTTCTTTGAAATCCACCTTCCTCCATGAAATTAACTGTTTTGTTGCGAAAAGAACATCAGGTGTCGGATCCATTCCAGATTTATGTAAAATGTGCCAAAGATTTCTGCAAATATTTACGGTACATGCAGAGCATAAAACATGAGCAGACAAGTATTGTGTTACAGCTTGACTCAAAGTCTAAGAGGAGCGAAATCAGAATATAAATAGAAACTGTTGAACACAATGCATGAAAATAAGATCCTCAAAATATAAAGTGTTTTTGATCAATTAGTATTTATTTTTTTATCTTCATTTGCTACAATTAGGTGTATAATAACAGCAAAATACACAGTTATCAGCCTATGAGCATTAAGCATGTTTAATGCTCCTATCTCAGCCACTCTCACTGGTTGTCAAAACCTGCCATATCGTTTTATAATTCAGTAAATTTTAGCTGAAGCATGAATCAGAACTTTCCAATTTAAACATTGTGCCACTAAACAATGTTAGAGGATTTTGGAAGAATGTAGAACCTGCTTTTGTATTATCCAGATTCCAGATGTGGAAGGAATAAAGTTAAGCACAGAAGAAAGTTTGGTTTTCCAGATTTGCAGATCTACTGGACTATATGTTGTTTTATAGCTTATCTAATTAATCTGATCTTAGATTAGTGAAAAGCAAAAAAACAAAAAAAACTTTTGAATGAATATGGATTATTAAATTCAAAACGAAATAGTTTATCTTTCTGCATTTTGCGTTTCATCTCAGAACAGGTCAGTGATTTTGTTTTTAAAAACTGATTGGCACAACAGCGGCTTTGAATGGCATTATTACAGTGGATCAGGTGGGCTTTCACAGAAATCCTTTAATTTGTCTCCCACTGGAGTTTTTGGTTTTCTTTAAAGGGATCAGTGTGTTTCGTTTGGTAGTCGGCTGGTTGCACAGATTTGAAACCTCAAAATTGTAGCCTGGACCCAACAATTGAACTCTGGCTGAAAATTAAGGATTTAAGAAAACTTTTGCCTCAGTTACTTGATAGTAAGCAGGATTACAACCTGGTGTCCGTTGGGGATAACATAACGTAGCGTAAATTTCTATGAGGGTAAATTGTTGTGAAGGGGGTAAGAAAGAGCTCCAGAAAATACCCTGGCTCCCGGAAAAGGTTGCTACAGTGGAAATATGCTTCAAATGAAACCTGAGGTGAACGTCTTGATATTTACATCCAAATGATGAAAAGAAACAAGCTATCATTCCCATGAATAAACTAATTTAAAAAGAAAAGCTCGTTAGAAAATGAATTCGCAAGAAGAGAAAACATAAAAGTCTCTTGAGTTGGCAGATCATAACTGCAGCAGATGAAAACAAAAGATGGGACGTGACACCCAGGTGAAGGCCACTGTCTCCTGTTCAGCTAGAAAGAACTTTTTATCTCTCTATTGACTGGAACTGGAAGGATCCAGTCAATGAATGTCTGCAGACTTATCCTCAGCAAAGTGAGCTCAACTTACAGAGAAGACCAGAAAGACAAGAATCTACCACATGGTGGACTGCACTGTGTTGTTTACTCTTGTTTTTGCCAAAAAAGAAACGTGTATCTATAAAAATTAAAGCAGAAGAAGTATTGGCATCCCCAGTGGAAGGACATTTGCCAATTGGACAGAACTTTTTTTTATCTTCCCTAACTGTGTGGCGAGAAATGAACCATTTCCAAGCCTCGTGTACTGTGGCTTCTACATCATCTGATGTTTAAACTTTAAACCCCAATGAAACATACGGAAATCACTGATAACTCATTTAACGTTCTTAAACACTTTGTATCAGTGTTTAAAGGGTGCAGTTATTCAGCTGTTTGATAACTCTACCAATTCTGTGCCTGAACTGCTCACATTCTTTACCATCAGGAAATCCACAAAAAGCAGCTTAAAGCCTCCAGCTGATCCAAAATACTGCAGCAAGAGTTCTGGTGGAAACTAAAAAGAGAGATCACATTTCTTCTGTTTTAGTTTCCCTTCTCTGGCTTCCTGTTAAGTAAAATGATCCTTCTCACATATAAAGCTCTTCATAAGGAAGCTGTATCAGAGACCAGAGATCTGATTGTTCCATATGTTCCTAGCAGAGCATTTAGCTCTCAGACTGCAGGTTTCCTGCTGGTTCCCAGGTTTTTACAAAGCAGACTGGGATTTAGATCATTCAGTTCTTGTGAAATCAAGCGAGAGGCAGACATGCCGTCTACTTTTAAGACAATGTTTGAAACTTTACCTTTTGATAAAGCTTATAGTTAGACTGGCTTAGGTTATCCTGAGCTATTTCTGTAGTTATGCTGTCACAGGCTCAGGCTACCGGAGGACAAACTCTCCACTTTCCCTCAGTTTGCCACATTTGCCCACTACTCTTCAATTTTGCATTATTTGCTCTCATTTCACCTTTCTAACTCCATGTTCCTTCTGTTTTTCCCTCTTCACAGAAGCTACATCTGGTCTGCCGCTCTGATTAGCCGTGACACTTTCCTGGACATCGGCTTGGTGCAATCTGCTGGGTTTCCATATATTGAAAACTTTTTGATAATTTTGAATGGAGAAGAGAAACTGGGGCACTGTTTAATAACTAGGATTAATTGGATTGAATGTATGACTGAAAGGGGTTTGAAGAATATTGAGACTATTGCACTCATTAATATCATATCAGATCTGATGAATTAATAAGAAAAAAAGATCTTGCTTGATTAATTGATTGCAAGCAGCTGCTTGTTTTTACATTTTGCCCAGTCTGTAAAGAGGCTTGAATATTTTTAGGTGCAGTTCCATCTCTACATTTTCCCTGACAATTTTTTTTTTAAACGGAAAGAAAATAGCACCTTAACATCATGTTTTATGTCAGCGAAAAACATGCATGCAGACATGAATACAGTGACGACAAAGTTAGCCTGAAGTCTCCTCTGCTGAAATAGCAAACACACAACACGAGTCCTTTATTTGTTCTTTGGGTTTGACGTATTTTGTGGACTACGCAAGTCAACACGCTGTCACTGTTATTGGGTCGTACAGAATCACAGGGAATTAGTACATATTCGTGCTTTTCTCATTTTGGTGACCCAAAACGATCTCCAGTTCTCTCAAGTGAATGACGTACAAGAGAGAGAAAAGATAAAGTGCCTTCAGCTCCCATCATCCCGGGGGTTCCATCCGGCTCATTTCTCACCACTTGGTCTAGCCATCAAACAGCGTTTTATGTGGTCCCCAGCTCCTCTGCAGCCATCAAATATTAGCCGGCTGTGTTTCTTACGGGAGCGGCTACGCTACACCTAAGCCTTGAGGTGGATCTCATCTGGATGGAGATTAAAGAGAGGAACTGAGCGGAGAGAGAGCACACCTCCTGCTTTTGGTGGCTTGCTAATTGACAGCGTGCACTTTGATGCATTTGGGACACTGTGTTCCTGCGCAAAGCTGCCTTTGTGTGTGTTTGTGTGTGTAGGCTGCAGTTGTTGACCAGCTGATGCATGTATGCATGCAGGAATCATACTCCAGTGACTGTTTCATCTACATCTGGCCAGCTGTGTCCTCTCCGTGGCTGTCCCCTGACGGTGTCCTCCTTCGCTTCTGCAGAACTGCTGCACTGTTTGCTCTGTGTGCACATGGAAGACAAATATTAGAGCCGAAAGGCCCCTGAATGTCATCATGTAATGAAAAGGATGGGATATTTTTCAAATTGGATTTTCTTTCTACTCCTCTAAGAACATAATTAGTGATCTATGTCTGTCATGAATAAACCAGATGTGATGCAGTTTTTTCTTTCTTTCTTTTAAAATTATACATATTTCACATGGAGAAAATTCTGGTCATTTCAAAGAATAGTCCATAAAATTGTCAAAGAAAAAGAAGATTGGCTCCAATATGCCAAGGCTCTTTTTGAGTTTCTCCTCCTTTCTTTAACTTCATTGAGTTGTGCCTTCAAAAGCCACAATATTAAAGGGCTAACTGTAACTCTATTGTGAAAAGATATCTCACAACTTATTTAGACAAGAATACATTTCTTGGGCACCGAGGCTCAATGGTTCCCATAACCCTAACTTCCACATATTCCAAAGGAGGCGACAAAAACGTTATTGACAACCAACAAAATCCAGGCACCAGATAAATCAGGAATTTTAAGATTTTCCCATACGGAGCAGAATCCATGATTTTGATCCATGATCATGTCACTATTTATAACCAGCTTACAAAAAGTCTCCATTTTGTTTCCGTAGTCCACAGAATGTTTTCTGAAAAATCTCGGGAATCCTTTCTTGGAAATGTGGCACATATTTAAAAAATATTTTGGTTGCTTTTTAATTAAAACTCTTCAGTGGATGCTCTCTTTGCCCAGTTTCATTCTAATTACTGAATGATGAACACTGACCTGAGCCAACACAGCAGACATTTACTGGTTTAGATGTTTTGTTGTGAGCGAGTCGCTCTTGCAGTTATTTTGGTAGACCGGCCACTTCTGGGAAGGTTCCTGTAACTGAGCCAGGTAGTTTGGAGTCATTTTTCACTCAATAAATATAATAATTTTTTTTTACAACCACAGTTTTTATTCACTCTTGTTTTCTTCGTTATTAAAATTTTATGTCCTGAATCATCAAATCCTTTCGCAGATATGTGAAATGATTGCGTATTCATGTTCTCACGTTTTCATGAGGGACTTTTTTCTATGACTCTGAAACAAGTTTCCCTTTGTGACTCTCACATTAACTCCCTAAGCAGCTAAGGCCTCACCATAAAGTTATCTTGTCGGCATCTCTCAGTTTGCAACAAAATGTTGCCACGGCAGCCGTCAGGTGTTTCACTGTGATCACGTCACGGCGCCTCAGCTGCTTTCAGAATATTTATTCTCACTTTACCAGTTTGCAGTTTTTCATCTTCTGTCTCCAGATCGGAATAAACCACGGTCTTCTCCTTCTGTTTTCATTTTGAAGTCTCCTCTCTGTTGGCTTTGACGCTCCGAGCTCTGCGGCCGCGCGCCTTCTGCTCAGCTTTAACTCGCCGCTGAATCATTGCTTCAATTCTTTTCTCTCTTACAGTTTCTCTCCATCATCTCCGAGCAATCAGTCCCAAGCTATTCATGAGATAAAAAGTTACCGCATCTCTCTCTCTCTCCCTCTCTCTTTTTCTCTCTCACTTCTTTATATAATTCCAACTATTTTGTGAAAAATTGTATAATATTTCTCCAGCAAAACAATATCTTTGCCAGTGAGCCTTATAGCAGAGCTGAGTCATGTTGAGTCGAACAGTCATCCTGGCTGGCGAGCTGTAATGTGCTGGGTAATATCATTAGGGCATACGTCAAACACTTTGTCTGCGCTGGCAGGGTGGTGAGCTCTCTAGCCTCTCACTGCAGCACCTTGATTTAAGCTTGCAGTCAGCAGTTAACAAAGCTCATTCAGCAGCGGAGATTTTGCACTTCTTTCCCTTATTTGTGCCGATGTACCCTGTAAATACAACAGATGTCTCATATCCTCGTTACATTTGCAGCCATACAGTTTATCACAACACCTTATGTCAAGTTTGGAGGCTCAAACCAGGCTTGATTTGTTTTTTTTGTTTTTTTGTTGTGTGTGTGCGTGTGCGGGTGTGTGTGTGTGTGTGTGTGTGTGTGTGTGTGCTGTCAGATCCAAAGACGGTTGCAGTTCGCAGAACAGAGTGTGTTCGCTTTAAAATATGGGCAGGGATTTGAAAACCTTTTGTGATTCGTGTTTCGGTTCGCCACTAAACTAGAAAAGGCAACCAAACGTACAAAATTTAAAGAGCGTTTTCAGTCATAAATCACTGCTGCATGCAGTGCTTCTTTGAGGTCGAGCCTGAATTTTTCTTTCCATATTGAGCAACTGAAGTCGACTGCTTATGGAGTTTAATATGCATAGGGGATCCTTATCCCGCTGCAGAAGATGCCCCAGTCTTTTTACAGATGGTGTGCTGTTTGCCTCCATAATTTGTTGCTTTTAAATTGAATCTCTCCTTGCCTCTGCCAGAGGAATGTTCTCTGTGTCACAGGCTCCAAAACAAATTCAAAGCAAGATGGATCCACCTCCATAGCAGTTGGTGATATTTCTCCTCTTCTCCTGAATGCAAATTCTGCTGAAAAACTTTATTTCAACTTCAGCTCAGTTTGGCTCTTCTGTCTTTACGATGCTTTGCCGTTTTTATCCCTTCCTACAATGATTTAGCACATGTAAACAAACTATTTCCTACTAATGCACCCTATAATGATTTTAATGATCTGGATAAACCATCAAATAGACAAGTCACACATTTAATTCAACTACTTTTCTCTAGACTTTAGGTGCAAAACGTGGCAACCTCATTCTTTGAGCAATACTGATGTAAAAGGTCAGGAGGTGTGAATATTTTTGGAAGACTCTGTATGTTCTTTGAACCCTTTTTTCCAATCTGTATGCAAACTCTTCAAAGGAGGAAGCTGAGGGAGGAGCGAACTTCATTTACTGGTACAAAAGACAAGATAAATGTGTTCTTGAAGCAGCCAGGCTGGCAATGAAATCAGAATACACAAAACAAAACAAAATGCCAAATGGGAACAAAAACGAAGCAATACAGGGACCAAACCGCATCTGATGAAAGAACAAGCATCCAACGATAAAAAAGCTTCAGGGACTGCATGAACTCTGAGGGAGTAAATAACTGGAAACGAAGTTGTTGCAGTGGGAGCACAGAAAATAAAACTAACAGCAACAGACCATAAGAAGATAAAAAACACAATAATGCATAAATTTAGACCACAAAACAACTATACAAGACCTAAATTAATACTTAGTTTGAAATTGTGCAATATAATTCTGAACCAGAATAAGAAAACACAAAATCAAAAGGCTATTAAGATATAGCAAACCGTATGAATCTGCAAACCAATAGGTTTCACATTCAGACGTTGCTTGACCAGTCCAAAGAAAATTACCATCTAAAACTATTTACACCTATTAAACTTTTCCAAAAATTCAGTTTACTTGATTTGGAGTATTTTAGTAGGACTTTTAGGGAAGTAGACCGTCACAAAGTGGTGCATACTGCAAAGCTGGAGGAAAATGCCAAATGGTTTTATTGTTTTATTTTTAAAATATTGTGGCTTGGATTTGTATTCAGCTTTCTTTTGTCAATACATTATGCAGCTTTGTTTTTCTGCAACTATATTTTTATCCAGCTGTGCACATCTATAAACTAAAGGTTTGATATAGTTCTGGGCTTTGACTGAGCCATTCTGATACACTCATTGTCCTGATGGACCATGTTTAACTGTGGGATTTGTGAGTAAAAAGTAATGAGGAGTTAGTTTCCCTTCGCAAATAGTAGTTTTGCTTTTCAGCCAAATGTGTAACTTTTAGTCTAATCTGAACTGATCATCTCTTCTGCCTGTTTACTGTTGTGCCATGAGGCATGTGGAAAGCTGTAAACAGAACCTCTTGTGGATTTTTTTTTCAACACTGACTTTTCCCTCTATATGAATGCATGTCATACTTGAGTTTTTTCAAGTTTTATTTACTTCACAATTATGTCATTTTACATTTCTTTGTAAAACAAATAAAAAATGTGACAAACTTTTCTAATTGTGTTTATTTTATTTTATTATTTCATATTGCTCTGACGTGGATTTTAGACAGGTGGTGTGTGTGGGTGTGTGTGTGGGATAGAGAGAGCTAGTTCTCAGTGTAACTTCATGTTCCCTCTCTCCCACTAGGCCACACGAAGGGTCCTTGGCTCCGGCCTCACTGAATGGCAGATTTGGGCCAATTAAGCTGAAAAATAGGAGCAGGTAGGTATGCGTGGATTCAAACACACATACCTTGACTCTCCTGTATCGCGCCCAGGTCAAGCCTGACAGCACCCAGTGGATCCTCCCTCCTTCCTGATGTCCACACACACATCCACTGAGTTATTTTCATTCTTTCTGTTTCACATTTTGCTACGGCAGAGCTGCATGTTCTCTATCAGCGCACAAATACACACCTCATCTTTATATAACTTAGTGTTAGGCACACAAACATATCCACTGCAACTTTCTCCAACTCCCCCACCCCCCCTTCATGCAGTTTCTTTCTTCTCCCTCTGGGACAGCTGCTTGATCCAACCCTGCACAGATTTCCCTCCAGTGCCTGTCTGCCTGCGAATATTCATATCAAACATTGCTTGGATGCTCTCCTGTCCTGCAGATTCTGATTCTGAATAAGATTTCAATGTCACGCCATTAGTGCCTCCATGGCCAAACACCCCTTTTTACTCCAATCCCCCCCGGAGATGCAGCGGCGTGGAAGCCCTTGGTGTGTTTTCACAAGCGTTCAAGGTTATTCTCCAAAGCAGTAAAGGCCAGTCATGAGCTGTCTTTTATTTATTTATTTATATATTTATTTTTACTTTTGCTTTTTATTTTTGTAATGAACGTGTTCCCGGCCCGCCTGCTGCTGCACCGGCACACACAACCGCAACAGAAATTCTCAAGCCCTCGTTGAGGAGCCCGTTCAATTATTCATACTGCTATTGCGGTGCTCTGGCACAGAGAGCAGGAGAGGGGAAGGGAGCGGGGTGGAGGAGGAATGAGGCGAGAATAGGAGAGGCAGGAAGAGGTGGAGGGGGGGAGCGGGTTTTATCTAAGAAAGGGGGCATCAGAGATGGAATATGTATGTATTCAGAGGAAGAATCTGCATCGGCCTCATGCTTCTGCATCACCTAACTTTAGTTGCTCCCTTTGCTCCAGCCTCACAAGTGATCATAACTGACCTTGACTAAGAAATCTGTCTTTGCTTAACCCCTGCAGGAGGATACATCACCCCACCCCCCCACACACCCTCCTGAGGAATAAGACTATGAAAGACAAGTCTTATATCTCCCCCAGAGCGTCTTCTCAAAGCTTCTCATCTTCACATGACGCGTTCCTCCTGTCGTTTTTGCCTCTGTTTACTTCCTCTTCTTTTCACTTTCACACCGCTAACCTTTTTCTTTTTCTTTTCTTCTTGCCAGTTTTGTCAGTGCAGTAGAGTGCTGTGTGAGAGCTGCCCACTCCCCTTCCTCTGGAGGAATAGAGCGGGAACACAAGGGAGTAAAAAGGATTTATGGCAAATGAAGGGAGGGCGAGGGGAAACCAGAGGAAAGAGCATGCGCCGGTCGAGTCATGGTTACAGTGAGAGAAATAAAGATGATGAAGGTGGTGGAGGAGAAGGCTGTGTGGAGGAAACAAGGGCACAAACCATTTGGGCTTTTGGCTCAATCTGTATATATACAGCTGTGTTCAAAACAATGTCAGGCCTTCATCGCGAATAGGAAGAATCACTGTTCTTGGTAGAAAACACACTTTTTTACATGGCAAACAACTCACCGGCAGAAAACCATGTGTGCGGCTGATTCTGTGTAAGTGAATCATTTATTCAGAGGTTAAATGTGGAAATTAATAAAAGTGTGAAGTTCAGCTACTGAAGTCGTTCCTTCTGTGAGCAAACAGGTGTCAACCAGGCGGTCCTAATCTGGAGATGAAAGCAGCAGATGCTGTCCATGCTGGCCATCACTTGTTCATCTCAAAAACATTTCAGTTCAAAAAAGCGGGTTACTGTGACTAAAAAGTTAATTATGTAAAGAGTATAAAAATTTCAGACATAATCTTAAATGATTGAACATGAAAAAAAAAAACATGGAAAAAAATAGAAAATCATCGTTTAAATGGATACAATGTTTACATTTCCGATTTTAGGAAAGAGAATATTTTTACTTGGCATGTGTCTAAAACAAAGAGTTTGCATAATTGGTTACTATGGACTGCTAGCTATATGGGGGAAAAATGAGGCCCACAGCATCACTGAGCCTTCATCATACTCAACTGTGGACATAAAGTGATTTCTAAGAAAAAGCAGCTCAGAAATCTACATTAATATTTAAAAAGTAAAGAAACCCTGACAGTTATCAACATATTAGAGTAATTTTGTGCATCAGGTTGTTTAACTTTAAAAATGGCAAAACGAAAATACTGTGAAATGATCTGTCCACATTATGTTAACACATGGTGAAATGTGAAGTGAGCACTGGCTCAGGAAAAGCTGAAAGGCCAACAGAAAACTCAAAACCACTGGAAAGAAATAACATTTAGAAAGTGTAAGGAAAGACCACAGAAATGAGGATATATAGATGGGTTATAACTCAGCAGGTCTACAGATCAAACACACACGCACACACACATCCATACTTCAAGTGTTATAAGAAAATGCCTGAAAAATGGGACTGTCTCATACATTATTTAAAGAATAATCTAAACGTAGGAGTTTTCCTGTGTTTTTATTGTTCCAGGAGTAGTTCTGGTCTGCAGCGGCTGGCTCAGACGTCACTGTTGAGCTGAAGCCTTGCAGCAGCTGCGGGTCATTGCATCAACTTAGTGTGTATGAGCCAAGCAGACAGGCATCATGTAGTGCTTCTGCAAACCGGTAAGATGGACAGTGTTTGAAATTTGGAAAAACTTCAGTTGGAAAAAAAAATAAAAAATTAACTGAAGAACAAATAATAGCATGACAGAACAAGCAATTTAAACACAAAACATTACATTCATTCATACCTTTGCCATCAGTTTAAACAATTTTTATTGGTAGATTAAAAGTAAAAGCCAGAAATGTTCTCAATGGTTTTAGTACTGCAGACCCACATGCACTTATTGCACATAATGTAGCTAACCCAACATTACTGTAAACGTAGAAAAAATAAATAAATGAGCTCAGATTTCAGATGTTCTCTGGAATACGGTCATTTGCATGTGAATGAAGTGGATGGATAAGTGCCTCTACTTAAAATTCTATTTCCATCACACCATAATGGATGCTCTGAGTTGCTTGCTGCAGCGACACCAAGGCAGGAACCAGCGGTGGTTTCGCGGCTGTTGGTGCCGACATGGACTTTCTTTCCTGGAATAATTTATGATGTGCTTTTACAAAAGGCCGCACTCTGGGGAGAATATGAGGGAGAATGTGGAGTTCAGTAGGACAAAAGAAATAAAGAACTGTTCCCGCCTCCTATTCACTGAACCACAAGCATATTGTGATTTCGCTCCTGGAGGTCCAAATTCTTGAATTTGTGATTTTAACCAAACTTTTTGGTGACAAGTGTTTATAACCTTTTTCCACTACAGTGTACAGATTTACTGAATAAATCTTGGCTGTGAGAATCCTTATATAAATGAACTAATTTGCTAAAATAACCTACTTAAAATTTTAACTTTAACAGGAGACATGCAAGATTTTTGCAAAAAACAATTTGCTGCCTTAATCTGTTCTTGTTCAACAAAATTTTTTATATTGGACAACACAAGAACTTGAATAAACACAAAATGCTTTTTAAAAATTATTCCAGTGAGGGAGGAAGTGCGTCCAGACCAATTTGACTTTGCACAGGAAAGTATTTGCACATACGCCTAATGCGGTTTCTTTCAGTCGTTTGGTGCGAATCATTTTCGACATTTGCAAAACGGTAAGTGGATTTCTCCAAACAATTCGTACAAATACCAAAATAGCATGGATTACCTGCAAAAGCAAAATCCCTAGTTCATCTCTCAAAATTGAAGATTGCATTTCTTTCACGTTGTGATAATCTGCAATATGATCCCACACCGCTCTAGTTTCTGCCTCTTCTCTTTAAGAGTGCCGTTTCACACCTCTCTTTGAAGTTTTTTTTTTTTTTTTTTTTTTTTTACTTATCTTTGTCATATTTGGCTGGTTAATGGGACACTGCTGTAGTGGACCTGTGAAGCCCACTGAGACAACTGTGTGATTCTTTGGCTAAAAATAGAGAGGAATTTCACTTCAGTTGTTCAAAAAGAGGAAATAAAGGAGGACTTCATCCACCTTGAGCCCAGGCTGCCCAGGAAGCCTCATTATCCCCCCTGCGTCCTTCCAGGAAGCTTCTGCTGATCGGTAAATGCCACAAGTTTCACTCCCAACTGTGAGAGCTTTCACCGCTGGGGAGAGCAGAGGGATTAGCTTCTTTTTTCCTTTTTTTTTTTTTTGAGTTGGGAGTTTGATGTTGGGAGTCCACTTTTAAGGGCCTGTTTCAATCCCTCTGACTGGTTCAGCACCACACCAAGCAGCCCATCAATACCGCGTCACTTCATCACACGGCAATATTTGACACAATGTCAGCAAATATTCTTTTCTTTGTTATTTATTGAGCAAACACCACCAAAAACCCTCAGTTCAGGAAGCTGTTTTGTTGCCCTAATCTTAACAAGAGCAATTGCGGTGGCTCCAAAGTGAAGCATGGTCTGTGTCCCGCCTCTGCCACGGGGGACAGCTTATGAATTAATGAGATGTCAGCCAAGGTGTCACATCTTTATCCACTCAATCTCTCCAAAAGAAAATAACAACCCTCACAGAGGAACTGATGCATCGTAGCACCATGAATCTTGTCCGTCTCGGTGGATTGACTCTGGAGGCCTCATCTTAAAATATACATGCTACTTTTTTGGCATACGGAATTTATCTTTAACTAGTTATTGAGATGATTTTGGTTATTATTAACTCAGTTGTGATGTGAGGAAACGCAAAATACACAGAGAATGACTGCAACAGAGTGGTGGGATGAGTCCTGTTGAGTGTTTCAAGTTTAATTTATCATCTAATATCAAAGCTAACTCATGGATGTTTCAGAGATACTGGCGATGTTAAACACCAGTCCAGAAAATGTAATGGAAAAGAAGAGTCATTTACGAGTGAAGCTTGGGTAGATATCGGAGCTGAGGTGTGCATTGAATGACTCCCGATTGCAGGATGACTTAAAACAATAAACAGTGCCTTGCACACTTTATCACGCCTCAATCTGTTGGGATTTTATGTCATCGACCAATACGGTAGTTTGGAAATGTGAGGTGAAAGAAAAAGCACACTTTGTTTTCAACTTATTTTGTGCATGGTAGAGAGAGAAGCAACAGCAGCAAGGCTTTCAGGAGACCAGCAGAAATTGACGTGGAAGACAGCAACCACCCTGACAAATAGCGAGCTCTGAGAAATCAACCATCAGTTTCACCTCCTAACTTTGAGCCTGTGTTTGCTTTTTTCCACTTTAGTTTTCCTTTGCAAAGCTTTCCTACCGTATGTCCAAGGTCTCCAACAAGAACCGCTGTGTTTGTTTGCAGTGCCAGATGATGAAATACCCTGGGTCATGTGATCTGCAGGCAAAACCTTATGAAACATGTTTCACCTGAGCAGCAGAACAACCTCTCACCACTCTCTGCCCTTCAGGCAGGTGTTACGCTGAGTGCCTAGGTGTTACCGTAGGCACTCAGCATGCTGTAATCTGTACTGTAATCAGTTGACTTTCTGCGCCTGCCAACTCACCTCGTCTGTTTTCATCATGCAAAGTTGTCAGTCCAGACTGCTTACGTAAGAAGTGGCTTAATCTTCGAGACGAGGGTTTAAAACCCTCCTTTTGGTTGCTCGGATCTATTTTTGGTCTGTCTGCTTAAAATTCTGCACAAAGCAGAGAATGGCGCACGAATTAAATCGCACTTCAAAAATATCCGCCATCACTGCTCTGCAGCTTTTTGGCAGACAGGCATCTGCTGTATGCAGTGATTATGTAGCCGGGTGTTGTGTGGAGTGGTGTCAAAAAGGTCAGACGGGCTCGTGTGGTCCGCCGAATGCAGCTAGAGCTTTTGTTATTATTCACTGAGCGGTGCAATGGGAGAGATGAGCCTTCTGGTCTCAGAGTCTTACATCATCATGAAAAGATTGTTTTCTGGGAGCACAAAACAATGCTCTTCTGAAAAGTTTCACTTTCAAAAGTTTCATTCAAAGTTTATTTTATGCGTTCTCTCCGAGAGATGAATGATTGAAATGGCTCATTAGTCCTTCTTGAGTTTGGTGTTTGCAAGCAAATCGAAGCGTTCTTAAGCATTAAATTACACATAAGAGGTGCTTAGGGTCACTCTCTCGTGAATAAAATTACCTCACCTGTTTTTATACGTCTTCCTCAGAAATGAGCGCTTTGCACAAATGAACCACCGACAGCTGCTGAGAATCACAAGGAGATGAGGGGTCGATATGCTCTCTCAAAGAAAATCCGCTTCAAAGTCGTACTGAGATTTAAGATTTATAACTAATAAATTCCTGCAACTAAATAAATCTGTGATTCCAGCATACAGGGATCAAATTTAGACAGCTTTAAGGACGTTTTGGCCAAGTGTTCATTCACAGAAGCATAACAGGTCATCATGGTAGTTTGGTAGTTTGACCCAGATGCATTATATTTAACTGGAGGAGGCGTTCCCATGCTCCTTGAGAAATGTTGTGGTGTTGCTGCCGGATGGTGCATGGCGCCGCTGATATTATGAAGGGATTTCTGATCCCTCTAAGCTCAAAGCAAGAGCAGGCTCTGCTGCGCACTCAGCATAAAGTCGATCCTGTTCCCAACTGAGTTTTTCAGGGCTGCCACTTGTTTTCGGTCCTGTTTCAGTCCGTCAGGATGTGAAGCTGAAGTGATGGAGAGAGACTGATGGCTGGTTCGGTCTCAGGGTGTCGGCTTTGCTTTCTGAAGATCTTGTTGTTCAGTTTGCTTTTTCAACCTCCAGCGTGTTACTGAGGAGGCTGGAGTCGGAGGAATGAGATGCTGTTCCTGAAAACCGCAGGTGTTTAGTTGTCAGATGGGTGTGAAGCTCAGTGACAGCTCATCTTAAACTTTCTTGCTCTGGAGAATCTGGAGCTGAAAGAAAGATGCTGAAACATTTAAATACCATATTGAACAACAGCACATACAAATGACCAATAATTCAGAAACGTCTTCAGTTCTGATCCTGGACGAAGAACTTTTGCTCATTTAATTTTGTTCATTTGAAAGGTAAAAGCTCTGTTGTGTGTGTTTCTACTATGGCCCTGGAAAATGCATGCTTCCTTTACTGTCTTTTAACTACGAAAGTATTAAATTAGAAATTAGCAGTGTTGGGAACAAGTCCTAACCAGGAAGGATCTGAATGCCAAAATGAGGCAAATATTGTGTTACTCACAATACATCTAACATCAGACGGGGAGATTTGTGATCAGAACCCCTAAATATTATTCACAGTAAGATTGACCTGTTAGTCTTTCAAGAATCAAAGCACAGTCCAGACGTGGGGTTCTTGGTATTTTATCATGCAGGGGATGTATTTTGGGAAAACAGAGAGTTGGGAGGGGATGAGAGCCATGCTTCCCTCCCAAGAGCTTTAACCTTCCTGACATTTACACATGACTGACATGAGCCTGAAGTGTGCCCTCCTGAGCTGAGATCATTTCTCAAACTGTCAAGCAGGACGGAGGGCAGACTGCATAAACAGATTCAGATTTAAGCACTGAAGAATTTTCACTTCAAAATTCTGCACTAACTTGTATTTTTTATTTTTTTGTCACACATAATCCACATAAAACACATTTGGATTTCAAAATCAGAGGGGCATTCATCATTTTTGCAAGGCACTACATAAAATGAAAGTTTCAATCATAAAAATTTGTCAAAATGAAAGTGCCAAAAATGTTGCTTAGCTTTAAATGCACAACATGTCATGTGAGGTAAATCTTGCTAATAAAAATGAATTTGTAATTTTTGTTTTATCAGATGATGAAAGGCTGATGGGACCAGACCATGTCTCCCCTCTGGCTGCCTCCTTGCATGAGCAGCAACAGTACAGCTCATGCCTCCACCTCTACAGGAGACACTGCTACGCTAACAGGCATCTGCAAACCCCTCCCTGCCTTTGGAGGTGCTCCCTCTCCTTCTTCACAATCTGACGTAGAGGAACACCCAATGTCTGTTTCATGCACATAACGCCAGAGAAACTTTATGACATTTAGTATCACAATTTTATTACAAAAATTAAATTTTTCATCTGTCAGTTTTGCCATGCTTGGAGCATATAACAATACAGTAAAAAACCCAGACCCAGAGAGGATAGTAAAGCAGATTTCAACAATGCTTTCACAGCACTCTTTCAGTCATGCTGTTACTATACAGACACTGTAACATTCCTAATACAGAGTAGTACAAACACCTGCCAAAACACATCATGTCAGAAAACAAACTGTAAGTAAATCACATTTACCAACGAGAGAGAACAACAAACTTAACCCAGCTCAGGAAACAAACAACAAAAAAATAAATAAATAAAGGAAACACACGAACTAGTAAACACTGAATTTGCAACTGAAAACATACCAAATGTGCTGAATATTTGTACCAGCCCAAGGCACCCAGGCTTTGTAGCAATGTTGGCAAGTTCACGACATTCTTACAGGGAAAAACTTGAAGCAAACAATGATTACAAATCGACTTTTACCCGCAGTCTGACTTTTTGCAGTGTCCTTCCTCCTTTGCAGTGTCCTCTTTGTCAGTCACAGTGCAAGTTCCGGAGGGTGGAGTGTGTGTGAGGGTTGGGAGGCAGTGGGGTGGGAGTGTTTGGGTGGTGGGATAAGTGATGGAGGGCCAAGGAAGAGGAGACTGAGGGTCATTAGGAGCTGTACCGCATCGGACATCATTTCACAGCGCCAAACACTGACAAAAATTGGATGGACAGCGAAATCTCCCACTGCTGGAGGAAACAGGGAGGGACGTTCATGTAATTCCTCACTTGGATTGTGAATCGTCGAAACATAAGGAGCAGATTGCCAGCTGCCAGTCCAAGACGAAAAAAAGCCAGAACGAAAAGCTTAGGTGTGCTTTCAAATGAACATCCAAGACAAAAAAAAACATCAGATACCAATTTTGAGGAATGAGATTTTCTTTTTTTTTTTCCCTCCCCCTTCTCAAGTTTGGAGGTGCTGTTTTTGCACAGGAATACCTAAGAATGACATAAATCCCAGATTTAAGCTTACCAATTACTCTCTAAAGAAAGGTCAAATGAGGACAGGAACGACAAAAGCTCAGAAATACACGGAGGCCTTTTTTTTTTCTCTGAAACAAGAAGCTGCGACTCAGTTGATTGAGCTGCACGGCTCAAAGGTCCATTTGGTGGCGCCACCAAATATTTCAATGTTGCTCTCTGTCCAGGAGAAGACGTTACCGACAAACGCTTTGCTGTTGCAGTTTGCCAAGTTGGCGATTTCAGTGGCTGAGAGTTTCCTGTTCCAGATGTTTAAGTGTGCGAGTTCACCAACATATGCTTGTGTTGCATCAAAGCCTCCACCCAGCGAGTCCTGTGGAACGAGAACAGAGCACTGTCAATGTATGAGCCTAACTTTCAAGAGCTTTCACATTTTGACTCATTTCAGCCATAAATTTCAAAAGCATTTCACACAAACTGCGACATGGAAGAAAGCCGACGGCTAATATTTAAAATGTGAATGTTGTGGCATGTTTTTATGATGCTAATCATGTCATTAAATAAACTAAAGTCCAGTACAAACAATTCTCTTCAAAAAGTCACCAAAATAGCAAACGTATCCGGCCTGCCTGCATCATTAAGCGTTAATCAGAGAAGCAGCCAACATGCCTAGAGTGACTTTACTAAATCTGCAGAGATTTACAGCTGAGGTGGGACAAGTCATGCACTTCCACAAATCTGGACTTGATGGAACAGCATCCGAAAGTAAGTCACTGTTGAAATAGAACTATAGAAGAAGGCTCATTTGCAGGTGGCTCCAGGGGTAACATTGGAGGGAGGAGCTGCAGACTAAAATAGTCATGTACTCGTTAAACCTGGCTCCAAAGCGCGGAGTTGATAAAAAAAACGTTGCTGAAAGAAGTGTTGTTTTTAGGTTCTCCACACACTTTATAGGGAACCAGGTGAAAAGGAGGCTGGTAAAAGGGGATGGGGGGATGAGTTCAACCCAATACAAAGTAATCCTGGAAACTAAATCTGCAAAACGTTGCAGAAATTCACCCTAAACATACAGCCAAGACCTACGCTGCAATGGCAAAGATCAATAATGTTGGTTTGTAAACAATTTTTCATGGTCCTGCTAGTTCACCATTTTGCATTGGAATGTGTTTGATCCGTCACAAAAATCATGAGCTGAAGGCTGATGAACACTTTTTCTTAAAGTACTGAATTTAAACATTAAAACATGATAACAACTAGTTCTGTGGTTGAAAAAGCTTTAACAGTTGTTGTTATGAATCAATAATATTATATCAAGCACAGCTTCTCCTTAGACACAAGTTCATTTTGCACCATAAAGAGAAAGTGACAATATAAATGAGAAGAAATTAGCTATTACCAAAGTTCAATACTTCTTTTGTGTTTGCTAATTGAACTCTAGGTCTTTAATGAATCATGCTTTATCCAAATTCTCAGAATGAAATCATGCCTCAAATCTCAAATGAACACAGTAATTAGACAGCTAAAGCTTAACCAGACTCCTCTGTAAGTGTCCCCACAGTCTTATATTGTGATTATCTCCACCTCTAATCTTTCTTGCAAAATTAAACAGATAGATTAGTTAAAGGGTTGTTTCCATAAGATGCCTGCGAGGGATTTGGGAGCAGAGGTTGCAGTTAGAGATGTTTTTCTTAAATAAAAAGAGGAGTGTTCACCTGCTCTTGTCCCAGAACCAGCACTCCATCTGCTTTTATAGGGTGATACGGTGCCAGATTCTCTCCATGCCCCTGCTTCACTCCATCCTGGAAGGCCTCCCATATCCCGTCGCGAATGGTCCACGTGATGCAGAGGTGATGCCATTTTCCATCGTTGATGCTGAACGGCAGTTTTGCAACCTGAAGAGAGGAAATAATCTCCTGAGTGCACCGTCTTTTCATGTTGGTAACAATATCCTGTTCAGGGTACACAATGGTATGAATGAATGATCAACACCCTCTCATCCTTCTGCTGAATCACTTCCTCTCTCACGTGTCTTGTCTTTTATATATATATATATATATATATATATATATATATATATATATATATATATATATATATATATATATATATATATATATATATATATATATACCCTGGTTTTGGTTTGGCCGTTCTCATCCAAGCACAAAAAAATCAATAAAGCATTTTCCCACAGTTTGGACCTCTTCTACCTATTTTCTGGATAATCTCAATCAGCCATAGAGTCTAAATCCAGGCTCAAACTGACCTTGTCGTTGATAAGGAACTCCATGGGGTTGTTCCCCCACTCGATCAGCACCAGCTCGTTGGCTTGGCCCGGAACTGCGTAGGAAAAGGGCGTCCCCAGGCCAGGTGAGGCGCTGGACTTGATCCACAGACACACGCTAAAGGAGTACATCTCAGGGAGAGTCCTCGTGGCTTTCGCATACATGTAGTTGGTTCTAAGAGGGAAGGTGAGCTGAAACCTGTCTGCCGGCCTGGTCTCTTTGCCTGCAGATGAAAGAGATAAGGGAATTATTTTTGTTGATTATATAATCCCTAGCATAATATGATTACATTCATGTTGATGGAGTTAACTTACAGAAACTCTAAAAGGAGCATTTTGCTTTTCAATGAAAGTGATTATATTTACATATACAGTAATATATGACATAAAATACAGTAAAATATGACGTGTTTTGTCTATGATCATGTTTAAAATGGTACATAATTATATATCTATAAGTAATATTAAGTAGGTAACATAAAAAAAAAGCATTACGAACATTCTGAAATTCTGTTCTGGATTTTAAGTTTTGGTTGCCACCCTTTAAATTTTGGTAATTAGTTTGCATTTGCTTTAACTGGAAAACCTCCATACAGTGCAGGTTTTCTACTTACATCACATTTCTGAAAAAAGAAATAAGCCAGGGCGTTGCAAATTTGTTCACTGTGTGTATGTTTTTTCTACTTTTGAGATTTTTTTTGCTGATGCAGAGGATGTCTCCGTCTCCTCCCTCTTCATGGCTCTCATTTACACCGTGAGCACGCGCATTTGCACGTGTGGAAACACTGAAAAGACCCTCTGCTCCAAAATGCGCTAGTGCCAGGCGCGCCCTTCAAACTTTCTCTCTACCTATGACTTCTGCAGCAAAGGTCCGCTTTGAAAAATATAACCTCTAATGCAAGTTTGGTGATTCATTGCCAATGAGACACATCAACTCAGCGAAGCAAAAGAAAAAAAAAACAGGTCTGGAGACGTGAAATGAACGCTGGTTCAGCTGGAGATCCTGTGCGTAACGCAAATCCAGACGCACCTTTCTCTAGGTCGGAGATCCGGTCGTGCAGAGAGGAGAGCGTGGTCTCCACTTTGTTCCTCTGGTCGCTCTCGTTCCTGTGTCCTGGCTTGCTTTCCTCTATGTTGACCCGGGACAGAACCTGCTTCTCCATGTCATCTATCTTGTTCTGCAGCAGGTCCTTCAGGCTGTTCGCCTGCACGCTGTTATTTCCTCGGCTGTATTGCTGCATTAGACAGGGGGAGACAGATATGGAGTTAAAAACAAATGGAGAACACCACCTTGGTTTCTGTAGTGTGATAATTTTCCTTTAAATTAATATAAAGAGGTAAAAGAAAAAGGTGTTACAAACGCCCTTGAAAATTCAGGATACTTCCTTTTGGCTAAATAAAGCAGTTTAACTCAAGGGGATCATTTGAATGAACTTTTTGAGCTGTGAACGCTTCTCTCGTCAGCCTACCTCCAGATTCTCCAGTCTCTGTTTGAGCGACTGTAAAGTCTGTCCCAGCTGCGCTAGGGTGTCTGCGGTACCCCGGGATACATCCCCCATGGTGTTCTTGCCCCCCGGTCTCTTCCCCCCGGGTCCCGCCGCCGCCGGGAGGCTCTGACTCTCGCAGCGGCTCAGCTTGGACGTTAGCTCCTTGATTGTCTCCTTTTGGTTCACAATGGTCTCCTTCTGCTGCAGCACGGTCTCCCGCAGCTGAATGATTGTGGTCTTCAGGTCTTCCGCCGGTCCGCTGTTCTGCATCGCCGCGGTGCACAAGTCCACGTCTTTGGGAACTGACGTGCAAATAAACTGCGTCTGTCCAAAGTCCTGCGCGGAGCCCTCTGCAGCACACAGGCAGGAAAGGAGAAAAAGTTTCCACGAGAATCCCTCCATGGTCACTGCTCCTCAGTGAAAGCCTTCGGGTGTTAAGAGAGAGAGAGAGAGAGAGATAGAGGTTTCAGCACCGCGGAGCTGTCCACTAAAAACTGTGCGGCGCTGCTGCTGTGCGCGCTTTATATAGCGGACATGAGGGAGCGCAGCCTCACCGCATCACTGAGGGGAGGCAGCGGGGTCCTGCTACACCTACTGGATCCTCCTTATTTAAGGTGGCACTACGTGTGTTTGTGTATACAAGAGAGAACCTACAAACAGGAGAGAAACAGATAACAAGGATTCCTTAATAAATCAAAGCTTGAAACAGGTGGAACACGCACTTAGTCACTGCCTTCTTAATTTATAAGGATAAGTGTGGATAAGGAGAGTGCTGCTCCATTGGCGAGTTACGGAATGGGAATTGGTCACCCCGTAGCCTTGTATGTGTTATATAAAAAATGTTAACATGAATATAAGATGTTCCTGCTTTTTATTTATTTATTTATTTATTTATTTATTTATTTATTTATTTATTTATTTATTTATTTATTTATTTATTTATTTATTTATTTATTTATTTATTTATTTATTTATTTATTTATTTAAATTGTAGTTATTTGTGGGTTTTTTTTAAATATTGTTTGAAAAATTGTTCCACAGGCAGTAGCTTCATATATAAAAATGACAAAACATCCATTCACAAGACTCACAGCACACTGAGCATCCTGGTCTGGAGGCCTGCCATACTGCTGTCATATTCCAGGGCTGAGAGCCGCTGCGTCTCCCGGTGACACTGATGACTGACGATTGCTCCCACGAGTGAATCAGTCGGTTTGAAACACACCGGTTTGAAAACTTTCTGGAGGCGCTTTTGACTCATAACATTAAGGATGAGTTTTCTTACGTCATCTGATGCACTGTAAATTCTTTATTGTGAAAATAACACCTAATTGTTGACAATAAAGTTTTCAGTAGTTATTGCATTTCAATTTTGCAGGACAAATAAGCCAACATACAACGGACTAATTTAGAAAGAATGTAGAAAGAAAATATTTCTCTTTAGAACAAGAGCTCATTTCATTTCATGATGGAATAATGGTTGTTTTTTATGGGGGTTTTTTCAGTTTTTGTGTGTTGTGTTTGTTCACCTAATCCCACCTACAACAATCTTAACATTTTCACAAAATGTAACATTATACAGCGCGGAAATGTTGAATATTTGTACTGTAAAAATAAGTAGCTCTGTAGTGGCATACTGTACTGCTTGTACAAAAAAATATGATACGATATGATTACCGTAATGTTCCCGGTAAAAAAAAAATACAAACAAACTTATTTAAAATCTTCCTCTCGTCTGCTCCAGGGTCTTATGATCCACCTTAAATGACCGCTGCTGCCCCAGTCATTAGAGCAGCTATCCTTGGGACAGAGTTCCCAACAGAACCCTATATTTCTCCCTAACTAGCCACTATGTGCCACAGGAAGAAAAATTTTTATTTGTTCTTTTTTTTTTTTTTTTTTTTTTTTACCAATTAGAGAACTTGCAGTGCAACAGGATACTCACATTTCTTAAAAGAAAGGAACACATCACAACAGTGTCTTTTTCCTACCTCACTTCGAACAACCTTTCAGATCCCACAACCTGAAAGGAAGTCGTATTAATTCCCACCACTACAACAGTGGAGGCGCTAAAAGAAAAGGAAAACGTTCCCAAATAATTAAACAGACTCTTATGTAACCATGCCCCGCGGGTCTGGCATTAATAAATAAGATACTCAGCAGAGGAAGGAGCGCAACACTTCAGCTGATATCATATTGGGAAGGTAAATCACCAGTGATGTATATGCAAAGGTAAAAGGGTGGGGGAAAAACTCTGGTTAGTGAGGAGAGGAAAATCTTCGGTTGATTTCAGGTACAATGATTCCCTTCACACACTCTTTTGCGGCAAGTTCATTCTTGATCAAATATTTCATATTTGATCGTCAGTCCAAACTGCTGAGATATAGATATATATATTTATATGACAAAGAGTTAGAGGTCATTATACACCTGCGATTTCAAACTAAGCCACAGTTTTTGCAAAACAGTTTACTCATTTTTTTATCAAAATTTAGAAAACTGTAATTTGAATATTAAGTGTTAAATATATAATAACAATGTAAAAATACACCATGAATCAATTTCAAGGCAATTTGGGCGGCTTTGGCTCATCGACCAGGGCGTCATCCCACTGAGGACAACACCCACTCCAAGCAGCCCTGCAAGTATTAAACAGATATAGAAAAAGAGTTATTAATTCTTACTAAATTCAAAGTTCTTGTTTTCAAAGGCGAGCTTCACACCAAGTCCAACACATAAAAATAACCAGTGAGAAAGCTAGCAAACGTACATTAGTTATTGTTAAATGTCTTGATGAATCCAACACAAACTGTTGTCTTTTTAACAAAGCTGTATTGATTAATAGTAAGAGAATAAGACGCTGGATGTTGTAAATTCATTTGTTTGCAAATTACATAAAGTTATTTAAATAGTTCAGATTGTGAGATATCAGAGTGGCTAAAATTATGTCACATCACAAAAGTCCCAGACTAACAAATCAAATCAAATTCATCTTTAAAAGGAGAATCTCTATTGGCGCTATGGCTTACTTTTATAAATTTTTTATTTTTTTAATTCTGATTAAATCAGCTTTAATACAAACACACAATAGAGAAGAGCTAGGTACTGGATTAGCATCTTTTACCGGTGTACGCTGTTAGCTTTAGCACGTCACTTGTATAAAATGCAGTAACGCAGAGGGGACATCATTAATGAAATTATCTCAAATTATCTGCATATATTAGCTTATATTGGTCCCAGATGACATGAGCAAAATATTATTGTGGAAACGTGAGTTTGTGACAAGTCTTGAGTCATGCATAGTGAGTCCAATGCAAGTCTGCAGTTTTTGTTTTAACAATAAGAGTCTAAATTGCAGGCCAGGGTCTAGCAGGACCCCCTACAGATAAACAATTAAATTCCAAATCAAAGCTCAATGCCAAACGTGCAGGTAGAAACAACCCTATAAGTCAAGCAGAAGAAAAAAAAAATCAAGAATGATGCCTGTTTTTAAGATGTAGATTGTGGAAAAGTTTCTGCCTTGTGGATCACCAAATCCTGGTGAGAAATCACTTTATTCTTTCTTTCCAGGGCTTTTCTTGTATTTCTGTTAGGAATCGACTGTAAACAAACCAGCACATCATTTATGAGACTGTAATAAAAACAGTAACAATCTGTGAGGATCAACTTAAATAGCTTGCATGTCCTGCTACTTTATCATTCTCACCACATGACTTCTGTTTCAGGACATGGCGAGATCTATGCAGATCCAAAGAAATGAAACAACTTCTGATTTCATGCGAAACTAAATTACTACTTTATTATTTTGCTGGGGACATTGTAAAGGAATTTGGTGTTAAATGCGTTGACTGCAAAACTTGAAGTGTGTTATTATTTTTGGGGAGCTGGTGCTTCTTAACAAACATTTTGGGATTTACTAAAATGCCTTGCTACTTGTTAAAAGACATCAAACCCAGACTGAAAATGTCCACATTGATTATAATTGAGCATACCCACATTTGATTTGTGAAAACCAAATGTGAGTAACATGGATTTTAGAGCCTGTCCATGATATTAGGTTCATGTGTGAGGGTGCAGTTCATTGTCTTTCTCCGCCTGTCTGTGTGTGACCTGGTCCTGTCTGCAGTGCTCAGCCTCTGCTCTCACAGAGAGGAGCAGAAGAGTCGCAGGTTTTGCTGCCAGCCGAGGAGCTGTTACCGTCTTGCTCAGAGATAAATCACTTCTGCCTGTCTGTCCGTGTTAGAGCGCTGCGTAAAACTCAGCCATAACTGGACTGCATGGGCTGCGTGTGGTTTGTATTCACCGTGACACTTCAACGTTTCTTTTCCTCTGCTGTTGCATTTCAAGAGGCAGTTTTCAGACTTGTGTATGTGGGATGAAAACTGACCCGGCAGTCGGCTGTAATTTGTTTAATTATCGATCCAGTGCGTGTGCAATCAGCAAGATGCCACGTTGAAGCACCGTGGCTGTAACAAATGGTCAATGAGAGAGTCTAATTGGCGGGTCGCGGGACAGGCATGTAACAGATTCTCCTTGTCTCTGCACATGCACATTAAAGCTAGAGGCATTTTTCTTACATTAAGGCTCCTTACAGAAAGAGCTGTGGATAACAGAGTAACGCTTTAAGGAGTCCTAGAAGTAATGTAAAACTTGTTTATCAAAATTGGAATAGCTTTCAGGATTTTTCAACAGGTAGACCCAATGTAGGTTAAAAAACATCTTGTCAGCAACTGTCATCATGAGGCGCATTCTTTACTGACTTAAATTGGGTGTTTTCATTAGTAACAAGTCAAACTCATCCAGGTTTACAGGAACACATGCTTCAAATAAATCACTCTGCGTGATATGGAACTAGATATGAGGTTGACTTTGAAGAACTGAAATGAAAAAACCTTTTAAAACTTCTTTTAGCTGCTGAGGTACAACATTAGAGAGAGCCTACCGAAGGGTTTTATCCACTCTTTGACAGGAGTGCAAGTCAAAATAACATGTGCAAATAACACACACACACACACACGTGCCCACACACACACACACACACACACACACACACACACACACACAAAAGCTGACCTAAAATTGCTTAAATTCAATGTTTGCTCAAAGACAAACATTGAATTCAATTCACCAGCAGGTGGACACCAGCACACTTGAATAGTTATAAAAAAAAAAAAAAAAGAAAAAGGTTTTGGCGTGGCCTGTTCCAAGTATAGACGTAAATTTGATTCAATTTGAAGCAGGCTGCTCAAGCTCATCAGCTCTCTAATTTGGCTCAATTAAGCAGAGCAGCCCCACGTTTCTCCACAACGATTTAAAAGACTCATTGCCAGTCACTGCAGATGTTTGAAGGCAATTGGATTATCTTCATCCAGTGTTCAAAATTGTTTGATGAAACAATGAAGTTTGACAAAAACCATAGAAACAGAAGAAACCTGTAAGTGGACTAACATTTCCACGGCACCGAACATCTATTCTATATTCTTCTCTTATCCTAGGCAATAAACTGGAAGCTGCAGCACCATATGTTCGACACGTTTCCTCTCATTCTCGCCACGTGCCTGTCACTAGTTCGCTGCAAAACCCAGAAAAACTGCTGCATTAACCGAACACCGAATGATTCAGCTCTCCAAAACAGAAACATTCTGTCTCAAAGGCAGAAGAGAATCCCAATGGCTCCTGATGCGTTGCTGCAGTTTCCATGAGCACATGCTGCGATGTTTGCCATTTTGGACACACTCGGTGTTGACCTGCTTCCTCCTTGCAGAGCACAAGGTCAGATTTTGCATACGAACGCATCAGCCAGCAGTTCAGGCTGGACTCCAGGGGACCAGTGTGAGAAAGGGCTGAAATCCATAATAATCAGTCTCTTGAGCAACTGAATAATGCAAAGCTTTATAATAGAAGCCATTCTCTAATGGCAGAGACAGATAAGAGCTATTTTGCTCACTGGCACCAAAACGCTTATTTATTTATCCACCAAGCGTGATAGCAGAGTTCAGAGGAGACACCAGTGAATGTTCAGCATGCTGCCATGTGCTTTGGTGTGTGTTGGATGATAGTTTGCTTTGAGAGAGTCACCTAAAGTTCAGATCTGTTTTTGTTTTTTTGTTTGTTTTGGTGTTTTTACCAGCTTTTCTAAAAAAGCTGGTAAAAATCTTGTTTCACAGCTCAAAAGAAGTGTATTTTCTTTTCAATCTCTAAATCTGTTAACTTTCCTGTTGTGTTTGCTCTGTTCACGCTCCACAGAGCAAACTTTACCTCTTCTCCTCTGTGCACACTTCACCTCTGACTGCTGAGAATTAAGGCATGCTGCTTAAAAAGAAAGATCTGACACCTCCATTCCAATCTTTCCAAACACATGAGGATGGGAGGACAGAGTGGGACATTGGGAAGTCTTATGCTGTGGAGTAATCTGCTGCGCTGCATGTCTTCTCACCAGGGACCAAATGGTAATACAAGAGGCAGTCACACACACACGCACACGCACACACACACACACCCACGCACACCTACACACACACACACACACACACACACACACACGCACACACACACACACACACACACACACACACACACACAAATAAGCTATAAACAGCTTCCTCTCTTGAGTTATAGTTTCCCCTTTCATGCCAGTATACACATGAGTCAGAGCAAGGGATGATTTTGGCTTAAACATTCAGCACAACAATCGATACCTCATGACGTCACAGGCTGGAATAAACTTTTATTGATGTCGAGCTATACCACCAGAGAGACCTGCAATAATGTATTGCCTCTCATTAGAATCCTAAAGTGACATGAATAAATACCAGCAGTATTATGTATAGCATTGGCCGCTTAGCTAATCTCATCATAATTCTCCAAAGTCTGGACATTAACACTTTTGGAAAGACAGCGCCGTTCTTCAAGCTGCTTGTTTTGGACTTCCTCCAAAAGCAACACTTTACTCATTAAGTCTTTCCCTGCACAGGTTCAGGGCCAACACTGGGAACATAATGAGAATGGAAGTGCAGTTGTAATGTGATCTACAATATTTTGGCTCTTTTTAATAAACTTTATGAATCATTTTGTATGTGGTCAAGTGGTTTACTCTGCTGACTATTCCAGTCAAGAAATGTTTTTATGTGAGTTTTTGGAAGACAACTCAGCCTTTCCAAAGTATTCTTAAAAAAAAAAAATGTTAATATACAACCACAAACCTAAATGCTCCCTCCTGGACTTTTTGCGGAATGACAGCGATAGTACAGAGTGGAAAGAAAATGACACATGAATTTCAGTTGCTTCTTTTTTATTCAAATGAAACTCTTAAAAGTGAAGAGTCCACTTGTATTCAGTCCCCTATACTTTGATAAGCCTAAATAAAATGAATCAAAAATAGCAAGCAAGAAACATAGGAGGAGTTTAACATCCCAGATTGGAGAATATAATCTAATTTGCCACAGGTGATGTTGGAGAAGTAATCTTAAGAAATAAGGTTCTTTGGTCACATGAGACCATAAAGTAACACTTTTCTCAACATATAAAATCTATGTGTGTTGCAAAGCCAACACATCTCTGAGTACACTGTTCCTTCATTGAAACAAGGTATTGGTTGCATCATGCTGTGGATGTGGGACAGGGAGGCAGGCTAGAGTTGGAGCTAAATATAGGACAGCCCTAGAAGTACACCAATGAAAAGGTGTAAAGACTTGGGAATGGGCAAGAGGTTCACATCTGTGCATAAAATCATTCATCGTGCAACCATGGCTTCAGTGGAACAGTATAGATCAAATCCAAACTAACTCCATGAGATAATTTGTGACAATACATGACAGTGACGCCTTCAGATTTTTGTTTGTAAAACATTTTGAAAAGTATCTATTACTGTCATTCCACATTTCAGTTATGTACTACTTTCTATGGTTCTATAATATCATCTCTCAGGGAAATATATTTGTGGCAAACGGGAAAATGGTAATAGGTTTAAGAGGTATGCAAGGTAAGTCATTTTAATATATTTTGGTCTAAAAAGTCATATTTGTCATTTAACTAGATGGTTCTGTTAATTCAGTGGTCATTTAGACAAGAAAACTAAAACCAGTTTGCAGTTACTTGTCATTTGAAAAGGAATTATTCAATTTTATGATTTTTCATTATATTTCATCATATGCTGCAGGAGAAGAGAAAAACATTTTACCTGGCATTATGTTTGGCACTCAAGAGATGATGTGACATAATTGCAACCTGCAGTCCTGTAACTCTGTTATTTGGAGAAAATTGGGGTATTAAGTAAGTATCTGAGGACAAAGAATCAAACTAATTGAAGGTCTTGCAAATGTATTCACACTCCTTAATTTTTTCACCTTTGGTCATATTACCAACAAAGCCATGCTTAACTGAACCTGGAGGTCAAAGGTTGTTGTTTTATAATCTAACTCTGCTTTAAAACTTATCCACAACTTTATCCCAGATCTGTCTAAGGGACTTCCTGATGCTGCTTGTTAACTAATATTCCCCACTAACACCGAATCACTAATCTTATATAACAAATCCCTAAAGCCTTAACAGAACAGCTGAATTCATACAGAGATTAAACTAAATTACAGGGACAGTGACTCAGTTTAACTAACCAGGTGGCTTTTTCTAGAGGATCCATTGTAAAAGGTGGCTGAGTAGAAATGCCAGCCATACTTTTCAGATTTTTACATAATTTTGTTTATAGACGTCTTGGTGATCTCCCAGGTATTATCTGTGAGCTGAGAAGTCAAAAGTTCAACTTTTTCTGGAAGTTCTAGTCAAGCTATTAAACTGCATTTCAGAAAAAGAACATTATTCAACCACACAAACCTGGTGGTGACGGTGCAATGTCCTGGACTTTTTTTGTTGATTTAGGATCCGGATGGAAGACAGTGGTCCAAAGCCCACAAGCAAGTTGATCTCTCAATGACTAAAATATAATCAAGTTTTTGGAGAGGCTTAGTAAAAGACTGGGCTTGAATCCAGTTGAGAGGCAAGTAACAAAATATCTGAAAGTAAAGTCATAATTTTAAATGAAATGTAACTGGTGGGTTGCCTTTTCGAACCCCAACTCAATCTGTCTCAGTTGTTGTGTACTTGGGCAAGACACTTCACCCGACTTAAAAAAGTCGTACGATATTTGTCTCCTATAAAATCTCTCTACCACACACCACAAATATCATCTCAAGAAAGAAACATTTATAACCAAACAATGTATTTCTCTCAGTGTTTTAAATGTGTCTCAGAAAATCACAAAGCCTCAAAGCTAACCTTTTTCTTTAGGTGGGCTGTGGGATCATCCACACATAAACAAACATAAATGCCCCCCGTTAATTTTATAGTGCACCCTAATGGAGCAGCAGCTTCCACAGAGTTTCCACAGAGTTAAAATCAAGCCGAGTGAGTTGGTGTTTAGTGGCCCGAATGAAGCCAGTGCTCTGTGGGAGCAGGTGTGTTTCAGGACTCAATAACATTGTGAAGATGAAACCCTGTGAAGCAGTGGAGTGGAAGTAGGTTGTGTTTGCAGTCTTGGCATATCCCCTCTCAATTACACCAAGTGTCTACTTGTAAAATACAAGTTCTCTGCAGCAGCCACGCTGCCTCCCTGGGGGCGGGGGTTATTTTATCCAAAAAGAGATTATAAGTTTAATACGAACTGAGCCCAGTTTACTGAAAGGGGGAAAAGAGTGACGATAAATGCCGGGTTCTACGGGAATAACAAATGGTTTAAATACAAAACTTTAAAATATTCCTTTTTCATTCAGAATAAGTCTTTTGGTTGTGATCTCTGTTATGTTGGAGTTTATTATGTTTGAGAGTCTGACTCCAAATTTCTAGTTTTTCTTTTTTATAGACAAACTGATCTATTTTCTTTTCTGTGTGGCAGCCACACCCAGTCTCCTTTGATCTAGTGAATCAAAGCAAAGTGTTTTTTTTTTTGTTTTTTTTTTTTTTTCAGATTTAGAGATATTTGTCTAAGATCTAAATTATGCATTTTGTTGAAACACTGCTCAGAGATTTCAGCGCTATAGGGAACATTAGATCACCAAAGAGAGCAGTGATAAACTGCCCATGAATAATGAAGCTCTTGATGAACCTCAGAAACCCATGGTTTACTAGCACAAATGTCCTTTTAATTGTAAAACTTGCAAATAAATAGAAGATGAACTTTGTGAGATCTTCAGCATGACAAGATTTTGATTTTCAAAGCTTGGAGCAGAGATAGTTCAGCCAAGTGCTATGTTAAATATTTAACTTAACGTTGCTCTTGCTGTTGCTTGAGACGGTTATTTATGTTGATGCTGTTTTCTCACTTTAACAACATCTCTGTTACCAAATACAGTCAAGATGCACTGAAGTTATGAAGGTTTCCTAAAACTGATCTGCTGCAAATTTTAGATCTTTTTTCATTTCTTCAACCTCCCCATGTTGTCTGCATTTGTTTTGTGCTTTAGGATTAGACATACTGAACTGTGGATGATCAAAAAGAAATATCTTCAATTAATTCATAACTACTAAAGATGTCAGAACAAATCCATTCCACCATGTTTGAATTCTGAAATTCTTATAACACTTTTCTCATCAAGTAGCTTTAATAATGCTCACATCTAATTCAAAACTGAAAACAATGAACTCCAAAACTCTTGGTTGGTCTCTGGTCTTATCTGTCTTGTCCGCTTGAATCATTTGCCATGTGTATTCTGAGTGTTTTTCTGCCTTTTCATGAAATACAGCACAATCTCAGTCACCTAAGTGGTCCATGATGGGTTCGCCTCTCCCCCTTTGCTCTAGCACTTCAAAATGCCCACAACCCCATATTTTTGGGAAGGTGGAGAGCGGGAGCTGTTGTTGTAGACTCACCTCCAATCTCAGTGTGAGCTTGTTCATTTAATGAACATGAGCATGTTGCTCTGGTCTTCTCTGAGGAACAAAAACCCTGAGAGCTCATCCTGATCAGTGCTTCTGTGTGAATGAGCCTCAAGTGCTACAAAGCCCTTCACTGCCGGCTTTGTGGAACAGAAAGTAACACCATTATTGGAGGTGTCACTCCAAAACACAAGGTCAAGGGGCTCTCATCTGCCTCTTTCTCTTCCATCGCTCTCAGTCATTGATAAATTCACATGTGAGAGGTTTAGCACGTTGTCCATTCAATGAATCCAATCACCTTTTTTTTAACCCAGTAAATACAAATTTACAAATTATTTTTTGCTCCCTTGCCAGTTATATTTTCTACAATCTATACAGCTGTGGTCAGATGTTTCACACATAGTCATCACTAGCATGAACATTAAGTGAATTTTGTTTTTTCTATGATCAATTTTAACCATTTATCCTGGATGTGGGGAAGATCATACAATATAAAACTCCAACGATTTTAAAACCAACAATTGGTTCAGCAAGTTTGAATTTATTAGGACTTTCACTGAACGTAGGTTCTAATTTACTGTATATGTACAAATGACCCATTCTAATTTGGTGAAAGGTTTTCTCAGATGCACAATATTTTTATAGCAATATAAATAAGTTTCTGTCATGTTCTGGTTGCATATTATATCACTCTTCAAGGCAGAAATGGTAGAATTTATTAAAATTGGTTGGTTTTAGGCCACCAACCTTGTTTCACCACCTGAAAATATTTGATTTTGAAGCCGTGGCTTTTTGATGACCAATCCAGAAGCTAATTGTTCACCTACTTTATCCAGTCCAAACTCAATTTTGATTTTTTTATGATCATTATTTATTTTTTATTTTTATTTTTATGTTTCATCATTTTTGCTGTTACGACATTTTAAACAATAAAGCTGATAGTTTGAGAGGAGGTTGAAGAGTCTGGGCATGTGACAGCTGTTCCTACTGTCACACAGAGACCAGAGAATCGTTTTCTGTTCATACTTAACATTAGTTTACATATTGATTAGTGAATAGTTTAGATTTTTATCTTTAAAATGATTTTAATTAGACTGACTCTTTAGTTAACTATTTGCAGTGCACACATTTAGTTAACTTTATCTGTCAGTTCTTTATATTTTTGGTTAAATGCAACAAATTAATTTCTTCTTCTTTTGAGTTAACAGTTTCCTTTGGAGCTGCTGCTGGAATTGTGATGCCAGTAAAACCCTCACAGTGCAGCTTTTTTGGATTTTCTGTGCCAGTGAAACAAACTCTCAGCATGATGTTTCCACCAGCATACTTCCTAGCTGGTTCTGTTCTTTTGGGTTTGATTTGACTCCTCCAAGTATTCTTTCAGCTATTGTTGCAATAGCTCAATCTTTGTTTACTCAACCATGAAACCTTTTCTCCACAGAAGATTTTGGCTTGTCTGGGTATGCCGGGTGTTTGTCAAAAAAATATACCACCAGCCTTTGTCCATTCTGATTATTCAGATTAAATTAATTTGACTTTTACAGTTAAAATAATAACTTAGAAAAGATTTAGGTGAATATATGATTATCTTTGACCAGTTTTGTACATTTTTTCACCCATTGTGGATTTAAGAAAGCTATAGAAAAAAATTACTTGTGCTCAGTTGTTGTTTTTTTTTTTACTTGTTGACATTAACTGTTTTAGATTGCAACCTGAAACACAGTTCAAAAAGATAATTGAAGTCTTAATCTCAATATTTGTTGAGAACAAAACTACCACCAGTTTCAAGCAGCTGACAGGCTGCAGTATGGCTCCATATGAATTCATTGATCAAAGCTTGTGATGCCAGTATGTTGTCATGAATGAACGGTTTCCTAAGTTGATATTGATTATTCTGTCAGTCTGAATATGGAGCATTCATTAAGCAGTAGCAGCTTTTGAAGATTTTATAAAGTCATTTTTGACATTTGTTTGAAAACGAAACAGTAGAAGTGGTTGTGCACAAAATAAAAACATTATAAAATGACTTAATATTTCAGATTATGCCCTTATATCTATGCACACCTGACAAAAGTGCAAATTTTAACCATTTTCTGGTTACTGAAAAAGCAAAACAAGAAGCTTTCTCTTCATTCATATCAATGTGCTAAATGTTTTTGGTTTTAATTTGAGCATTACTGAAAAGACTAACAGATTATAATACACAAACAAAATTCTCAGTGCCTTTATCTTTTTATTTTATTGGTTTTCAATATTCAAACATGAATAATATTGCATTTAGTTTAACAACCCTTCATTTCTAAATCTACTCAGCTGTCAAATTAATAACTACCACATACAAAAATACAATTCATTAGGAAACTATTTCTTTCCCCACAGTGTTTTTCTTATCAGAAAGAACTGGTTACGTTTCACCAAGCAAGATTAATTATTCTGGTGTCTTTTTTGGTCCCAGGTCCCCCATAGTCATCAAGATTTCTCAGATATGATGGCGAAAGTAAGCTTTCAAGGATAATGATGCACATAAAAAAAAAAAAAAAAAAAAAAACATTTCCATTAAATTCTGAGATTTTATGAATTGTGTACATATACAAGGCTTTTTGCAGTGCAATTAGTTTTCATTTTGGCTTCATCTTTATTTAATAATTAATGACATAGTAAAATTTGTGATGTGTGGGTTTGTACATTCAAGGTTGATTTTAAATAATTATGTAACCTTGTATGCCAGCTCATTTATCCTTTAAATCTTACAACTCAAAGATGGCATCCTTTTTAGATTTGCTTTGTTATAGGTTACAGTGGGCTCCTGAGAAGATTATGCTTTGAGACAGGAGACACCTACATCAGCAATGGGAAATTAGAAGAACTCGACATGCATATATTTGTGATGAGGCTGGGGTTCTTCGAAAGAATCTAAATGTGCCTGAAGAGGACATACAACCCTCAAGCAGAGAGCTCCTAGGAAGGGATTCGAACCCAGAACCTTCTGGACAAAAGGCAACTATACAACCCAAATGTACAGTATAGACCAAATATTTGGACACAACTGTGTGTCAAAACTTTTGGTCTGTACTCTATATGTGTGCTTTGCCAAAAAATACACTTTTGAACTTCTCACATTTTATCACATTAACAACACAAAAAATTTGAGCTCTGCTCAGAGATCAATATAGCGTAGTGCACAACTGCAAAGTGGTAAGAAATGTTTTTTGTTTATTTTAGACTAAAAATGTGTACTATACATCAGTATATACAGTACACTAAGTCAATATGTTTGAAGACCCTCTATGTTCCTACTAGCCTTGCAAACTAAGATACTAAAATTATTTCCCTTCACTTATAGTAAAATGACAGAACCTCCTACAGCTTGGATACAGAGAATATTCTCAAATTGATCCCAAAAACAAAATTAGGAAATTTGAATTTTCAGTGTTAAAGTTATTAGTGGAGCCCATCAGAGAATAAACTCTTATCATCATTAAGTATTAATCACAGGAGCAATATATTTTTATCAATATTCTTTAAACATGGCATAAAAGTACAAATTGGGAGGCTAATTAACATTGATCTTTGGTTGTCTGCTATTTTTGTTTGGTTTCTGACCTTTCATATGGAATACAAAACCACAAAAAAAATCTGTATCAACCATTAAAAACAGAAAGTCTTTTTGTTTTATTGAGAATGTGTCTCCAAAACAGTTTAATACTTGCTGATTTATTGTCTTCGGACAGAACTGAGTGAAGATATATCCTTTAAAAAGATTGATGCTCTTTTACAGCTCTAGTGTCTCTGGTTTCTTGTAGCCCACTGGTGAATGACATGAACGCAGTGCTTCTTCATATGAATGCCAGCCTGGTTGAATTCATTTATCACTCTTTTCTCTCACTTGCCTTGCAGCAATCAATCTGAGGAAAAAGGATTTTTAGCCTCTCCTGCTCCTGTCTTATTTAGCGAGAGCTTCCAGCATCCAGCATGGCTGTCATGCTGTTCACTGTGTGACAGGAGAGTGAATAAGAATGAGGAAAGGAGACCAAGCTCCCTTTTACTTTCTTTTCAGGAACCCAGGGTCTCTACCTCTATTGCACCCAAGTGATTGGATTGGTTTCCTGCTGCAGAGGCAGACACTGAGGCCTGGAAGGCAGCAGGAACAAATGAGGGCAAATGTACCTATGAATTAGCTCCAAGCCAACAGGCGTGTTGAAGATTTTTTTTCCCTTTCCCCCCTATTTTAATTCCCCATCCATCTTGGATTTTCACATTTCCCAATGCACTGACAGCCCAGCGAAAGCTGCTGGTTATCAGTGACTCATTAGTGTCTGAGATAGACTGCGTTGTGCTTAATGAAATTCATCAAGGCCTTAGAGCAAACTTCTTTATCGACTGAGAGCAAACTGATAAACACGTTGATTGTACTCTCTCAATTAACTGGCACTCTGTGAAGTCATGATTGTCCACCTGAGCGAGTACATGAAGTCTGCTGCTACATTTTGCTTCGGGATGCAGACGCAGCAGCTTTTTCCTCTCAACAGGTCATCTTTCAGTAACAAAACCTTCAGCTCCTGCTGTTTGAGAAATAAGTGTCAAAGCACATGTAAACACGCTGCTCACCTAACTCACGCAGGTTCCGAGAAAAACAGACCTGTACGCAATCAATATGCATAAATTAGTGGAAGAAAAACAGCTGAAACAAGTTCACTTTAAGTGTGTAGAAAATACTTTATATTGCCAATATTTAACAACTAATCAAATCCACACAGGAAAAACAACTCCTAACATGTAGAAATGTCATGTGAGCATCATATATGTGGTCGTGTCTTTCAGTTATAATGTGTCTTCAACATTTTTGCATGACAAAAAACCTTCAACAAATTTCAACAAAATTAGTTTGTTTTTCTGATGTTAGACTTAAAAATGCCAAAATACTAGTAGAACAACACAAATTTACACACCCTGATGTAATTTGGGTGTTTAGGTGACTCTTTTCATAGAATATAAATGTAATTGTTTCTTTCCTTTTATGAAACATGTTTATTTAAAAGTGTGCTCTTTTTGAATCATAATAGCAACTGTACTTCACCATTTTTCTTATTGTTCTAGAGTAAAAAAATTAAAACACTTGACGCAGACGGAATAAAATTGTCCTTTCTCACTTTTTACTTTTATCTTTTTACTGTCCATGAATTTGTAAAAAAAAAAAAAAAAAAACCGTATCTAATTTTGACTTTTTCCTCATTTGTTATGTTAAAACCTCAAAGACAAAAACAAAGTGGCTGATAATGTTGAAACAAAAGAAAAACAATGGGCATAGAGTTTTAGAAATATGTATTTTCTGGATGTGCACAAAATCCAAAATCAATTTTGGATTTTGGCCTGAACCATTTATTCGCCAGACATGGGCAAATATTTCCAAAGCACCCAAATGAATACCAAACTTTACAAATATTAAAAACACTAAAATATTAAACATACTGAAACAGTCTTTTAAAACAGTATTATAATAAAAGTCAGGGATTTTCACATCTTTTTTGTTTTTCTTATTTAGCTTACTAACAGCAAAATTTTTTCTATAAAGCTACAAATGTTCCTTTAGTTCTACAAGAGGAGGTCATCGTCCTGCTAAGTTATGGATAAAACCTGAGACTGTCTTGGTCTCAAGTTTTATGCAGCCTGTAGCCTACCAGATTGTCTTCCAGAGCTTTCCTTTATTCAAATCTGAGCAGCTCCCAAGTCCCTGCAGAAGAAAAGCATTCTCACAGCATGATGCTACCACCCCATATTTCCAGTCAATTACGATTGTTCTTTGTAATATGCATATTGCTGACAGTAATATTGCTTTAACAATAAATTTGCAACTTTTTCTGCAGCCATAGTTTAGAGTTGAGCTGTAGTTTTTTTTTCATTATCAGAATAGGTAGTAAACAATGCTTAGTGGTTTTTCAAGCTTAAGACGCGTTTTTCTGCTTTAAAGTTTTCCACACCTTCATCCCTGAATTTTCTGGTGTGCTATTTGGTATTCATGATCGCTTTCTCTGAAGCCTCCAGAGCATAGAGCATTTATTCTAAAGGTAGTTGAACTGGGTTTTATTTAGAGCTCTCATAATAAAAGGGGAAGGCCTCAAAGGCATGCCACACTCAGGAGATTTTTAATTTAATTTAGTTTTTTTCCACTTAACAAATTGAGAATTGAGTGTTAATTCTGTCAGTTGGTGTGTGTTTGTTTTGGTGCGTGACAGGAAACGGCGATGACGTTTTACGGCAGCTTCGGTGCATTCTGGGTCTAACTCAAGATGGCTGCGCCCTTGCTGAAGTGCTGAAGAAGTGCCTCTCCGGAGATATTCTCGGGTCTGTGTGTAGTTTTCAAGAAAACCTTCAAGCCAAATCAGCTTCTTGGGTCGCTGGTTTGCAGGACAACACCGCGGGACCCCCGTCATCGATAAGTGTGGCCGTCTCTTCGCGTGGCTGTGGCAGACTGTCCGTGTGAAGATGGGCCTCGTCTCCAGCCCCGTCCCATAGCAAAGAGCCCCGGGGAGAGGAACCGCAGGTTCCCCTGCAAACACGCACCCGTCCAGCTCGCCTTTGACGGGTTCGACCTCCTGTACCGGCTTTGGACGCTCCCCTACAGTTTCCTGTCAAGGATTATCTGCGCCACCGTGTCTGTCATCGTCCGGAGACGGAGAGCTTCTTCCCCATCCAGGGTTGATAATCCCGCCGCACCAAGGTACGAATCTGCCCGCTTCGCTAACAACACGGAGCGACATTTCTGCATATCTGCTTCTACTCATTTATCTCTCAGCTCTTGTTGCTGTATGATCCACACGGAGGGATTTAAAATAGCATTTGGACAACTGATAGCGGCTGTCAGAGCAACACCGGTGCGGAGCAGCTGTTGAGTTAGCCGGCTAGTGGAGCTAACTGGATGCAGCCTGCAGCTTTTGTTTGGCAAAGTTTTAGCAGGAGATGATTATTGGTACATGTGACCCCCAACAGCAGGCATCTCGTATGTACCTCGGACAGCCGGAATAACGTCACGACATCTTCAAGTTGTATTTGGCTGATAGAAAAATGGGAAGCAGATGCATTAAATTATTTAGATTAAGATCACTGAAATCATTTTACAAAAAGCTCTCTTATTAAGTATGACCACCAGTAATGTCCAACAAAGTCTTGAGTTTTATAGACAAGCTTTTAGGTAATTTATGTATGAACAGTTGGTCTTTGGTAATACTTGAGTTTTTTGATGGTTTATCTTTAGTTTCTGAGGTCAATTCTCCCCTTTAATCTATCCACGTTAATTCCACATTTTGCAGTTTTACACCTATCTACTACCATTCTGTCTCTGATATATCATTTCCAGTGTACTTTCACAACTAGCAAATGCTATTTGTTTTTCATAATCACAATGTCCCTACCTAATCTCATTCAACCTTATGATCTTGGTCACATGAATAAATATCTGTTACTGGCATAAACAACAGTTTATTATTTATGTCTTTAAAAAAATAGCATCCATGCAGCTCTTTGTGATTATGATATTGCACATTCATATTCAGCAAACAGTTGTGGTTTCATATATTGTGCAGCTCTAATTGCTTAAATATATCTTTTAATAATTATGAAGAAAATAATCATGGGGAAGCATTGCAATGCTTGGATGTGTGATGTTTAGTTTCTAATGAAAACAACCCGTGTCTATAGTTCTTATGGTTTCTGTTTTTACATTCAAGAAAAGCTGAGGAAGCAAATTGTCTGTAATATCAAAGCATTTCAATCTGGAGAGACTCAGACAGAGAAAATGAACAGCGATTAAAAAGGTTTATTGACAGACATGAATTTAAAGTTCTTTGGCGCTCGGGCCCCGGCTGTGGTCATTAAGCTGTGAATTGCAATAAGCTCGGATGAGCATTCCCGATGTAGGATAGGAATGTCATCCCCCCGGGACCCGACACTGGTGGTGGAGGTCGGAGAAGGATGCGAGCTTGAGGATCCGGGCGAGGGAAGGTGGAGGGGTGGAGGAGGGTTGAGCGCGGTTGGGATGCGGAAGATGCCATGGATGGAGGTCCTTTTCAGCTGGGCTTTGGAAGGCGATTGGACGTGACGTGGCTTGGTCCAGCGTTGATAGGACAGCGGTGATGGGCGGGATGCTCCGATAGGACGAGCCAGGTGGGGCTAAAGAGTCTTCCAGTTTGAATTTGCGCCCAGGCTTCATTATAGACAATTTGTAACTTCAGTCCCAGAATGCCTCTGTCCTGTTGTTTTTGGATGCATCCCTGCTCCAACACAGCTGATTCAAATGAATTGTTCATGTCTAGACCTTTGAAAAAGCTGCTGATATGCCAAGGAGGTAATTCAGCTTTTTTGAATGACCTCGCTACAAGTGTGTTGAGTCTACACATATCTAGACTCAATATCAGTTCAGGAATTTTATGCCCCTGAATTTTTATGATTCATGTGGCTTCATAAAAAAAACAGAAATAAAAACATGATCTTTAAAAAGGTCATTAAGATCAGCAGCCATTAATGTCAATAGAATACATTTCATACATGCTCAGGAAATCCTAGACACAATTTCATACAGTATATGATTGGCGGGTTAATTTGTCCCATTTTGGACGAGAGGTTTGTGCAGCACTGTAAATGTGAGCCAAATGTTGGTTTGGTGTCAGTTGACATTTTATTTAAGCAGGAGGTTTTATAGCAGATCAGTAAATGTGACTTTGTCATTATAGAAACAATGTGAGGTCGTAAAGTCAAAACTCAGGAGAGAGTAGTAATAACTGACTTAAGTATTATCATAACTTTTATTTGTGTACAAACATTGTGTTGCATTTAGACTGCCTGAGGTCATTTGTAAAGCAAGATGGGAAAATGTTACTGTGTGAGCCAAGAGTTGAGAATAATCAGAATGAACTAAATTACTTTAATTATTCATCCATCCATCCATCCATCCATTTTCTTTACACCCTTCTTCCCTAAATGGGGTCAGGAGGGTTGCTGGTTCCAATCTCCAGCTGCGTTCCGGGCGAGAGGCGGGGTACACCCTGGACAGGTCGCCAGTCTGTCGCAGACTTTAATTATTCCTTCCTAATAAATGTGGACAATACTATCAATTTTAAGGTTTCAGTTGTTTGATACAGCAACCCTTAAGTAAGAAATTGTGTCAATTAATGTGCATTATTTTTTAAATTAACATTTAAAGATTCGTTAATAGAGAAATTCCCTTATGTGCTGCTTGAAAACTGAGACTGCAACTGCTCAAAAGGTTTGATGTACCAGATTTTATGCAAATGAAAGGTGATGTGCTTGAGAATTTTTGATTAATTTTTTTAATGTAAAATTTATTTTTGATAATTTTTATTTTTTTGCATTTTATTTTTATTTTTTCATTCTGTTTTTGAAAGCAGATGCAGTAGAAAGGTCTGGCTTCTGTAGCATTTTTTTTTTTTCAGAATTAATTTGAAAGACCATACATTTCTAAAATAGTTTCTTTTAAAACTCTGTTTTTAAATACTGAGTTCTGCATTTCTTTTTCTTGATAATGACATCAAAGAATAGCTCAGAAGAAAGGCAGAAAGTTTTTGATCGATCAAAAGCTGAACACAGTTTAGTCTATAAGTCTTATCTTAACCTTTAAGTGCCTGTTTTTTTTCTGTGATTTTTTTTTCTTGCCATTTTTTTAAAGGATCCATGACCCAGCTGTGATTACATTCAGATTTGACAGATGTATTATTTATGATCCACTGTCCTGTTTAAACAGATGTGTGTTGACGTGGCTCAAAAATCATTTTAGCTCCGGCCTTGTTGTGCAATAATGTCCTTTAGCCTGGTGGTTTGTTTTTAGCACTCACATGCTTTGTGGTGACTTCATGACAGGAAGCTCGTCCAAGTTTTGACTGAGTAACACAAACTGAAATCCAATTTCTGGTAAATATTTAAGTAAAATTAAGTCTGTTTTCAATATGGATTTTTAGAGAAATACTAACATTTGGTTTTAGGTGAAGTGTGGAAAAGTGGCCACAGCAGAGAATATGATCGGGTCTGTCCAGATCTGGCACTAGCAAACATTAATCATACTTTTGACTTATTATTTTACTAAATATATATATTTTAGAACTGTGCTATACACAAAAGCTCATCACATTTGTTGCCTTTAACTCCATACAGGGCCCTGATGAAAATGGACTCGGATTTGCTTCATTCCCCGGCTGTGGGGCTCACTGAGGAAGAGGAGGCAGACATGAATGACTGGAAGCTTCCTTTGACCTTCATGAAGAAAAGGCACTTGGAGAAGATCGAGGGCTCCAAGGCGTTGGCACAGAGCTGGAGGATGAAAGACCGGGTAAACCTTTAGCTTGTTAATGTCTGCATCACCCTGACAGGGCCAGAGAGAGAAACTGGCTTTTTACTGTTGAAGGTTTCTGAAGTTTTTAGCAATATAGATAAATATTAACATTTTTATTACCACTGTAATATATCTTTTAATCTTCATCATATGTCCAAGAAGACAGCAAAATCTACAAGAAATTGTCTTCTGGCTTTGGAATTGCTCAGCCAGATTAAGTCTGACAGAACATGTGTGGAAACATCTGAAAAAACATCAGGACAAGAGATATTCTCACAATCTGAATTAGAGAAAGTTTGTAAGGAATATTTGGTGATTATTGGTAAGAAAAAAAATTAGGATCCTGATAGACTCCTGTTAAAGATTGAATGCTAAAATTGAATCAAAATGGGCTTTACCAAAGTATAAGTTGAGATTTTTGCACAGTTACTGTATGTCACTAAGCTATTTTAGATTTCTTAAAAATCAATTTCAGTTTTGTCCTTTATTTATTTATTTATTTATTTATTTATTTATTTATTTATTTATTTATTTATTTATTTTACAGAAACTTGGAAATTTATCAAGGATGAGTAATTTTTTTCAGAGCCAGAATTTATAATTGCATAAGTAAAATAAGTAAACATTTTTAATAAACTGTGTACCGCAGGCACTGCACTAACCGCAGAGTGAAATCGTGACACGTTGGAACATTTTTATATCCCTTTTCTCTGTCACACCTGAAACTGCAATATCAGTCTGCTCTGCAGTAGCAAAGTTCACCCACCAGCGCCTTGGAGGATCACTAATTGCCATGTTCTTTGTTATCATGCTGTCTCAGTCTAAAAGCGCTTAGCTTTTGAACTAAGATCAGCAGATACCAGCAATACCTTTAGAAAGAACACTTGCAAGGGAGATGGTGTTATTGTCCAGTCCCACATGTGTTCGCTCTGTCAATTAAATTAAAAGTTTTTGTCTGTTTAAACGGATAGCTCTTCTTCACCAGGAAACTGGCTCATCATTGTCTTTCTGCTTCGTTACTAAAGTGCTAATTCATTTCATTCTGCTGGAGGCTACTTATCCAGCGTATTAAAGGTGAAACCTCATAGCTCTCCTTCATGATTTGTCATGTGATCCACTTCGCAGTTACTAACTCGATTACTGAATTGCCTCTCTGCTACGGGGTGCTGCCATTATAATGATGGCAATGTCACTTAGTCATACATGGCCCTGGAATCTCTTCACCTATTGTAGAAATTTACCCGATATGAAAATTTAACACGCGCCGGCTGTTAAGGACACGACCTGAATTAAATGGCACAGCACCCGCAGAAATGTTGAGCTGCGGGAATATGAAGACATCATTAAATGTTAGGCTGCTATTGATTCAAAAGAGGTAATAAAGGCAGAGGGAAATTGACATTCCTATCAAAAAGTTATGCTAAATCTACTCTGTAACATTCTTTTTCTTTATTGCTCGGGGCATTTTCAGACCACAGACCTGCGTTTATTAACCTGTGAGAAGTCGGCACATTTCTTGAAAATGAGCTAGCTGCGTAAGAGCTTTTTATGCAAGAGTGATTTGAATTTGATTTAACAAGTAAATGCAGTAAGCCTGCTCTGAAACTGTTCAGATGGTGTTTTAAAAAAACGTTTGAGATATTTTTGAGAGCACACATTTGATAACAGAAAACCTAAATAATAATCAAAATCGGTGGGTTGTAATTTTCACCTTTTTGTTTTGCTGTTGTGATCCAGGCAAACCTCCCACGAAAAGTTTTTTGCTTTGTAGAGCTTGGACTCAGTTACCAGGAGAATATGCTTATGCGCTGGCTGATTTGAAATGATGGTTATTATCTGCAAAAGCTACTATGTCTAGTGAAGTGATAAACTAGAAGTTAAGCCTGGTGAGGGCAGCATGCAGCAGAAGGCTTATGAGTGGGCTTTCAGTGATGTTCTGCACTGTGGGAAATCAAAGGTCTCTCAGACACACACAGAAGACGACTCAGAGATTTTACCATTACTTGCCTCATTGGTCAGTGTTGTCTATATTCCCCTGTTAGGCTTGTAGAAAAACAAACAAAAAAAAAAAAGCGATTGACTTGTCTGTGCCTTTGCCGCCGTTGGTGTGTGAGATACTTGCCCTGAAGCATGCCTGTGTGTGCACTTGCTGAACCAGTGAAAGCAATTCTGAGAAGAGTTTTCAGTCAGAACAGCCGAACACTATCAGTGTTGCGCAACAGAGTCAAAGGTCAGCCGTAATTTCAGCTCAGAGTGCAGGTTTTAAGAGAAAATATCAAGTAAATGTTGATGAAGAATCAAACTATGTATTGGGAATATTTGTTCAAGTTTAAAAGAAACCAGCGTAATGATCGTGGTAACTTGTAAAGATCACTTTGAGTCTGTCTTTTTCTCACAGTAAACGTGGTTGAAAGATTTTACATCAAACCAGAAGCATAATTGATATCAGCTGAAGGTTGTTACAAAACGAGACATTTTGGCTCTTTGTAAGATCACCTGCTACAGTCTAGCAGATGCTGTGGTGAATGTTTCCATCACTGCTATGGGGTTCTGCACTGGGCATTAAAAACAGATGTTACTCATTTTAATTTGGATGCTCATTTTTGTAGAAGGAGTTTACTGACATAATTTTTCAATATTTAGCATCCGCCAGAGCACTTTTTGATTGATGTGAGACAAATGCATGAGCAAGTTGATGTCATGGTTCTGGGTCAACTAGTGAAGTAGAGAAAAAACTGAAAGGATCATTTTCATGAAAGTGTCAGTTGGTTTAATGTGTCATATAGATGAGGTGCTGTTTGTTTATCCAGATGCTCTTGAGATTTAAGAACAAGATCCTCTAATAAGACGTCTGTTACCCGATTCTCTGTAAAAGTGTGTATTTCCTAGTAAATGTTGACTATTACCTTGACACCAAGATTTGATGAAGGTTGCAAACATTTCCAAATCCATCATGTTCCATAACAAAGGTTTAAAGCATGACAGAAACTTTGCTCTACTGCGCTCAACCTTCCTTTTATCCGCTGACTCTTTCAGCTGGCGACTGAAGCTGTAAGGGCTTTGGGTAAACATGCGTCTCGTTGTATGAACAGGCGTTAGGACACCGCCAAATGGCTGCTACAGGAACTCAATGATTCAACACAACATAAAGCTGAAAAAAGTTGATTCTGCATAATACTCTTAAAGCATAAATGATAATAAGCACAATTAGTTTTGAGGAGAAGATGACGCAAACAAGAGGACTGCAACACTGAATTTGCACATTATTATTGGTTTAGAAAGAATAGAAAGGGGTATCCAACTCACATTTTATGTGTAGTCGTTGATGTCAGCATTGCACCAAACCTCCTGAGGTTCCGCAATGCTGGCTTTATTTATGACAGCGCAAATTGTCTTGAGCTGCCTGGGTGGTGATTTAAGAACAGCCATAGGCAGCTTTAGCAGAGGCTCGTTTTTGCTGCCGTATCGCCAAACTGCTAAGAAAGTGTCTGTGTGACAAGCTCCTTTCAGCTGTGTGCTTGAAGATCGAATTAGATGATTGTCTTTTACACAACACCCATATATCTCTTCAGTTTTTATTTTTGCTTTAGTTATTTATTGATTAAGCTGCTCATAATTGTAACAATATGCAATTGTTTTTTTTAAAAGGAGTCAAATAAAAGGAATGACTTCAAAATATAGGGAAGATCTGACCCTGAACAAGAAAAAACCTTGAAAAAGCCTAGGAAGCAAATTAAAGATAAAGAGAGAAGGCTTGTGTACTTGTGCACACCAGTTGCTTGGCATCACTCTTTCTCTTCAAATTTGAGAAATCTTTAATTTAAAAGCTAATTTAGTTGAGACAGCGAGAGGGAAATAATATCATCCATATTGATTTGAAATGCTACTTTAACTCCATGTTGAATCGCAGTTTTAATTGTTCTGTCTTGGATTATGCAGACAGCACACACTACATAATCTAATTAAATGTGATTGTCACCAAAAGTTTTGGTCGGAAACTATCATCCGACTCTTTGTCCCTGATGTAATCGGTGGCAATACGTTACAAAGAAACAGATCTTCCCACATTTGAAGTGCAGTCAGTTGCAAAAGGACTTGGGGAGATTGTCGGTGTGTAAGGCACTAAGACCTGGAACCACTGTTGGCATATCTGTGACCTTCAAGCCCTCAGGCAGCACTGCATGAGAAACCGTCACACTACCAGAATCGATATCGCCAGAGGGGCCCAACTGTACCTCAGGAAGGCGGTACCTCACTACACAGTCCATCACTGCATCAAGAAATGTAACCTAAGAAGAGCTCGACTCCACTTAAGGAGGAGGAAAGCTATTTACCAACACTTCAACAATGAGGTTGCTACTGGAATCAGATTGCAGATTAAATTATAGAAAGACTGAACAGTCATCACAACAGAAAAATGTATGGAAAATAAAGGAGTATCACACATCAATCTTATAGGGGGTTAATGAAGTTGGTCAGTATATAGTTCTAGTAATTAATCAGGTATTTAACTAACTAATACAAACTGGGCTTTGTACCTGAAAACATCTACTGAATTTACTGGGTGTTTTTATTTATATTATTTCTTGAGTCTAGGTACAGAAATTAAAATAAGAATACATAAAGGTAATAAATGATATTTTCATTTAAATGAAATTCATATATCAAACTATTTTAACATCAGTAGATATTAGACCATGTTTTGTTTTGAAAAGTTTAAAGGTATTTTTTACTTCAAATGCCAATTACATGTTTTGTCATGTTTGTAAATGTGAATTGTTAGTTAAGCATATTACTTAAAGGCTTAGTGATAATGTTCTTAAACACTGACATATTTTCCACAACCACAGCATGTGCCTGTCAACATGGTTGTTTAAGAAATGAGAAGCAAATGTAAACCTTGATCTGAAAGTAAAACGGCTCAGATAATACCTGGCTTCCTATTTTTATTTCAGATGGGCTTAAATCTATTGGTACCAAATTAAAACCCTCTAAGAATATGTAATTAGCTGTGCATGATCTCATTATTTTTCCCTTTTTTTTCCCGCTTCTGCGTCTTCGGGTTGTTTATCTCTCAGAGCAACAGGAGCTCATTTAGAGCTCACTCACTTTCCTCTATTCTTGCTGTCACACATGTTGTTTCTACCTCAGGATAATGAAATCGATAGGTCATCAATATTCAGCCCATTGTAATAATGTGGAAATGAGGCTGGTGGTCTGTGCTGTATCATTAGTTGAATTCAATCGGGTTCATGCAGTTCATTAAGCAGAGTATGGACTTCCAGTCACAGGGACATGAATGTATTTGCAATTTGCTGATAATAATTAGATAGTAGTGATTTTTATATCTGCGTGTTGCGTTATAGCAGAGAGTGTTTGGGTTTTAAGCGGAAAGAGCTTCAGATCAAAGCAAGTTCCCATCCTGCTGAAGAGTTGCTGAGCAGAATACTGAATGCAGCTCTCACTCCGGCTTTGATGATCCTTAAATTATGTATGCTGCTTGGTGAAGCTTGCACATTTTATACCTCTGTAGGATTTTCATAAATTGTATTGTTTGCATGACTTGTATCCTCCTTAAAACTTAGCATAATCTTCCTTGGTCTTCTTTGTTAATGGTAAGATGTTCTCCCGGTCGGTTTGCCTCTTTGTCAATTTGTACCCCTATTTTCATACTCTGGGAGCAAACTGGTTTTAGTTTTGCAGTTTTGTGTGGCAGAGCCAGAGTTCCCTGCAATAGCGACCCAAGGATGCATTGTAATCAGTTTTGTGGAAAAAGCCCTTGAGCAACTTCTTACATGGAGATTTGGTTAATTGGATATTTTAACACAATTCCACATTTTCTTCTTTGTACATCCAAAGAACAAAATGGGGAATGAGGTAATCTCCCTCAAAGATGCGACTGATCTGGTGTTTTTACGTATAAAAATACTGGAGTTAGTCTTTATTTTTTGGTTTAGTTTGGTCTCTTAAATTCCCCAAATGTTCCATGTTTGCCCATAAGGCCAGCTACCTGTGTTGTAACTCTTAAGACCACAAAATCCATTTTGATTGTGTCCATAATGAAGGAATCCTGTTGTTTAAAAAGGAGTTGATCCTTTGCACTGTCACCACGTAATGATCGGAGAGGGACAAAGTCACTTCCTCCATGCAGTAAGCTGGTCTTCCTTAAATGTATACCTTTTTACAAACTGAAGCTGATTACATTATATTATTTGGGACAGTTGTCATGTAAGATGCTTTGAGATCACATTTATTATGTATAAATTAACTTTTGGAGCATAACCTTTGTTTTTACGTTTAGATGGTTCAATTGTTGCTTTAGCCAGGGCATATATCTGTTTTATGTAACAATAAATCACACTGTTGCTTTTTAAAGTAATAATCTCAAATCTTTTTTGCTGCATGCTTTAGTACATTATTCAGTCATTGTATATCCGTGTCAGGATAAAAAAAAGAGCAAAAATGATTTCATAAACAGGAAAATCACTAGAGGGACACAGCTTATCCCTCCTTTTATAAATGATAAAGAAACTCAACCTCTGTGGTGGTTTTCTAGTCATACCAACCACTAAAAGTCATACTTCAAGATACAGTCACATATCTGCTCTCATAAACTTTTATTTATAGCTGATTTGTAGGTTTGGGGGTTGTGACCAATGAGATTTTGGCATTTCTCCTCTGTGAGTTTTACATGAGCATATTTAAAGCCTGATTTGGTTAAAAAGTGGTAGAAAATGGTGGAATTAAACCCAGATTTTTCTCATCTTCTGCTTAATGGTGTCTTTGTCAACTTCAGTCCAGTTTTTTATCTGTTCCTGCTTCCTGCTCGTGACAGAATGACTCAGGAAGATCGATGTTCACGACTGGTTTAATAACCTTCATTCACTGCCGACCCAATAGATGGATTAATCAGGAGTCATTGATCGACCAGCGGGCCCTGATGCGGACTGAATGGGAGTCTAAAAAGGCCCCTGAGGGAAAAGGCTGGGAAATCCCCTGGAGTCCCTTGTCATTATTAACAAGAAGAGCTCTGCATCCAGTTTTAATGCACAGGCTTGAAACAGAGACTCACATGCATGCACACACAAAAATGCGGTTGCGTAGAAGAGGTTTCACTGTGTTATTTTCTTTCTAATACTTTTAATTCTCTGCGTTTTCTTGTATTTTCTCATTTAGGATCTATTTGTCTTGTTTCAGCCATTCAAGACTGAAATGATCAGGCCATCAAATTGGCCACAATCTTGTTCTGGGTCAAGCGGTGATTAAATCCCAGCAGATGAGCCTCTGCATACATTTTAGGGGAGATTTCCTGCTCCTCAGGTTTGGTGAAAAAAGTTGGTAATAAAAGCACAGAGGGAGCACACAGTACACCACTGTGGCACCATTTTGCTTATATGCTGACAGGATAATCTGTCTGCAAGATAAGGACAATATAAGCGTGATTTGCTGTATAGCTTGCTAACAAGAATGTACCTATTTTGGCTGAGCTAAACGTTTCTTATCACAGATTTGATAATGAACATGTTTGTATTTTGTAATTTCTAGTTCAACATTTGAAGCACTTGGATTGATTAAATTTAAGCAGATATTAGCAAAACCGTACATATTTACCAATATAGGTGTGTTAGATGAGTGTGATCAGTTTTGAAAGTATGGCTGCACAATATTAGAAATACTTGAAATTGTGTTACTGGTACAATACTGTGTTGAGGGTATTGATTGCAACTGACCCATATTTTCTATCAATCACTAAAATTACTATCATTATTAGTTATGAACGAATCCATAACATTGATAGAAGACATTGTGTAATTTATTAATGCTTTGTCCAGTGGAGGCTGTGCATAGAAAAAAAAACAGTGGCTTGGGTTTTCCATATGTGTTATGATGCAGTCCATATTTTAATGACGGATCTAAGCACAATGGGAGCTCCAACCAAATGAAAACATGTTGTGAGCACAATGTGAAAAGAGAGGGTCGGGCAGATTCAGACACCCTTGAGAGGAGTTAGGCTTTTAGTCGGCCCATTTGGTCTCAACTGTTTTTGAAGAAGATAAAACATCTAAAGAACAAGTGGGAAGAAAAAAAAAGGTAATCGGCAAAAACCAAATATGCCTTCAATAACGTTTACTTTATCTTGAGGTAGATTCTGGTGTCATAACCACAAAGCAGACACATATCTGTACCATGACATTGATCATATGACTTGTGGTTTTCACGGATTTGGAGGAACAGCAGGTATATTTTTGAAATTTACCTGCTAGATGTCATCATGTCAAATGTGTGATACTTGTACTGTTTACTGCCATATATTTTAATTCAGCATTTGTTGCTTATTCATAAGAAGATAAATGTATCTCTGGAGATCTTGTATTGTCACAGCAGACCTAATTCTTACAAATGCATGACGTTTGTGGATGAGATTACCTTTCTTCATTACTTCACCGCTCACACTTAGATTTGTTATTGATTTAAGTAAATTTTATGCTCATGGTCACTTCACCCCACTAAATCAGCAACGATTTAAATCTGACAGCTTCTCTCGGGAGAAGGCTGATGAAGGCCTCCTGTTTGTGTTGTTTTTGTGTGCGTGTGTCTGTGTTATGGTTCAAAATAAACAAGCGTATAAATCAATGAGAATAATGTGGAGCACATCTGTGTGCTGTCATACTCAAATGCCACGTTGTATTGTGAAATATCCCACATTTATCTGCTGTATCTGAGTGCAAATGAGAATCAAATGTTTTGTAAATTACCTCTGTCAGATGCAGGATAAAAATAAAGAATGTAATCATGGCTGTTTTAATAGGATTTTAACTATCTTCCTGTAGTGAGCCACTTAATTGTAATCATGATTAACATTGTTGTGGCGCTGGGCCTTTAATGATGTGACTGATGTTTGGTGAGTTACCAGGTTTTTCTGGCATTTGCTGGCTCAGATTAACGTAAAAAGGGAAATGACCTTACTATTTTCCCAGCAGTTTGCGTTGACATTTTACCTGGAATGACAGAAACATCTCTCTTTTCCCTGTGGACTTCCGGATCATATTTCTCCAAACTGTCCTGCCATTTTCAGATGGTGTATTTTAAAGGGCAAATCTCATGTTTTTCTTTCTTGTTAATCCACATCTTTTCCCTGACTGTGTGAGCTTGTAGAGTGCATAAGAGAAAAATTGTAGACCATTCTTTCATGTAACGTTTTCATTTAAAAAAAACAACTTTTTTTTTGTTTACAACGAACACCAAGACATCTGGTTTTTGAGTTCGTCTTTCTGCTTTTGCAAATGGCAAGAACTGCCACTATATAGATCAGGCATATTTTCACTTTATACTAAAATGGGACTTGAAGTGATTGGCGAGGCCCAGCAAACCTCTTTCCTTATCAAAGACTAAGCCTGTCAAAATAAGCAATAGATCAATTAATTGCACGATAAATTAGAATGAACTCAATAATTGTAATTTGCATGCATGTTTGTTTTCCTCCTGTCTGTATTTCGACCAGAGTGGATGACAAAAGGCTTCACTCTGGTACGTCTCGACTTACCCTTTTCTTCTTGTTTCATTAGCTGAAGGATGAGATCAGTGATTAATATTTTTGAAGAGCAAGTTTGTTGACAGAGACTTCATAATGAATTTAATTCATTATTTTGGTTGTGTTTGGGGGGGTTTTGTTCCATTTTCACTTATTATTTTTGGTTATTATTTTCGTAAGTACTATTGGACATTTAAAATGTCTCCCAGCTCCAGCTCTAACTGATCTGTAGAAATTACAATTTTATTGATATTTAAGAGGATGTACTTGTATTATTATGCCACAATTATATTAGTTGAAAATGGTCTCAAAACCACAATATTATTGTTTATCGCAATAATTTCTGGGGCAATTTATTGTCGAGCAAAGAGGTTATATTTCTTTTAAAATGTAAAACTGATAAAAATTATTTTTTCTAAAAGTTTTTTTTCTCTGGTTTTATATTAAAGGCTGCCAAGAAAAGTTTGGCATTTTTATAACTTTATTGCTTGTGCATACTTGCACCAACTTCTATATAGTAAGATGCAACTGCAGAGGGATTTGTACATCACGTTTTGGTTGTGTAGCAGAGCTGTTTCCTTTGTTTTAAATGTTTGACTCGAAAACCGCCAAAGAACTTTCCATTCATGAGGATAGGTCTTGACATTCGGCATGCAGGGAAGAAAAGGGCATGGCGTGAAAAAAAAAAAAAAAAAAAAAAAAATCAAGCTTAAATGAATGAAGTGATCTATTGTGGCTTTGTGTATAAGGCTGCATGTACATGTCAAGTGTAGCCCCGCTGAGTCCCACTAGCATACTGACCTTTTACTCATTTGGTGGGAAGACACAGGGGGGGCTTAATTAGTTTCACAATAACAGGCCTCCAAAACCTGTTCAGCCAGAAGGTTGCACATAACCCACAGAAGACATACAGCACATGCTCAGTGGGTCTACGTTACAGTGTTTGTAAAAGGTCACCTGGCTGCGCTGTTGTGACCTACATATCAAAGTCATCTTTAAGTTATTGGCTAATAATGATACAAGAAAACAACTGAGAATTTTACAATGATAGAGGTCATCAGACACATCGTTCTTTCTAATTATGTTTGTTTTCAATAAAAGAAAATGGAGAATACACAAACTTAAAGGCAGCAATAACTCCGTTGGGCCATCCAGGAGAGAAACACAGCTCAACACAGAAGCATTGAGCACATGTACTCAAAGGTAGCAATAGTCCTTGCATATCCCTGTAAAAAGAAACATCTGCACTGAGCTAGGAGTACTTTCTATTGGCAAGGATAACAAAGAGTGTATTCATGGCTATTTCCACATGTTGAATGGTTTCAACATGTACTATTGTTGCCATTTGTATATGTAGCTAATGGCAACAATAGTTCTGTCAGTGGCACCTTCCAAGAAAGAGACACTTATCAATACAGAAGCAATGATAAAGAAAAACCAGGAGCACCCAAAGTTCATAGCAGGTGGTAGCCCTGCTAAGGGAGACAGTTAAACACAAGTCCCTGATGAAGTATACAGTCACAACAGAAAAGATTAGAACAAATATTATCTTTCTTGATTAACTTTAATAAAATTTTCATGAACTCACATCTGATTTGGCAACTTTTATGATCAAATAAACAATATTGTGTGGACTATAAATCAGTTTCAGTACATCGATATCTTATCAGAAAATACAATCAGTATTGAACCATGATTTTCATCAAAAGTTTTGGTGTAGCCTGAAAAATAAGAACTTGACTGTAACATTGCTGTCTTAGAGCACTTGGCAGCGAGGGAGAAAATATGTTGCGTTCAGACAAACAATTATTGAGCACTGGAAAAGAAACATTTACGTTTCTGTTTTTAAAAGCGTTTTTCTATAAATGCAATTCTTTTACATCTGCAAAATGTATTCATACAGGTGGGTGCAAGTTCAGCTCTTTAGGTAGGTGACCTGATTCAGGCACATAATGATCTTCAGGATGAATCCACACAGTGTCAAAAAGCTTGACGTCTGTCTTGACACAACGGAAAGTGTTTCAGGTGGTATTGGCTTCCTGCTAGTTCAATATTTAATTTGCACAGTAGGGAACCTAAGCTGCCTGCCAGGGGTTGATGATGTGTGTCAGGATTGGCAACATAACCCACAAATCAATGTTTACTTTATTTCATTTTCAGGTTTATGTCTCTACTCACTTCCTGCTGGAGTGTCGACATATATGGTGCTGCCAGTAATATGCGTTATACTTTTCTGTTTTGATATTTGTGGGTTCTGCTCAATCTTTATTTCAAAAGTTAAAACAACCAAAAGACATGTTAAAACTTTGTGTGCAAATTTAGTTACAGACGTGGTTTCTTAGGAGAGCTTATCTCTTAAATGAAGAATTTTTGAATGGTCATCTGTGACAGAATTACATGCTTTTTGTGTGTGTGTGTGTCCCTATAGATGAAGACTGTGAGTGTTGCTCTGGTTTTGTGTCTCAATGTGGGAGTGGACCCCCCTGATGTGGTCAAGACATCCCCCTGTGCCAGGCTGGAGTGTTGGATAGGTGAGTATATCCTCCCTATTAGCACACATATAAAGGAAAAAAAATCTCGTTTTCAATAAAAATTGAGGTGCTCTTCACACATAAATTCAAATTTGAGACAGGTGAAGGTAAAAAAAAAAAAAATCTAAAGGATGAGAAATGGGGCAATATCTTTGCAATCATAAATCAAATAAGATGCAAAATAATCAAATTATTAAATAGCTCTGAAGAGTTTAATGCTCTACATTTTACTGCTAATTGATGATGTTGAAAACTGTTAAATGTCAACAAGAAGTGACATTTAACAGTTTGTCAGATTATTCACATCCAGTTACGTCATAGTCAACAATGCTGGGGAAAATGCTGGATCTCTATTGGCATGAATAGAGGTCTAGGACTTTATCACTTCTAAATCTGTCCCATATCTTGTAATATTTTAAACTTAAGGATATTTTTGAAAATAATACTAAAAACAAACAGAAGCTATATCCTAAATTGCCCTATGAGGTGCAGTTGCTGTGCTGTGTTGAAAGGTTTGATGGTTCAACCCTCCGGTGAGGCTATTTCTCAAAGGAACTCTCGTCATACGGTCTCATCATCCATGGGCCTCTGCAGTCTTGAAAAGTATGAGGAAGGATTAAACATGCTTTTATTATTTTCATATATGTGAAAGCTGTTTGACTTAAAGCCTTTTTACCTGCCTCTTTTCAGGAAAGGATGACAGTGTATCCTTTTAAGAAAAGATGAAAGTTTAATCAGACTAAATAAATGCAGGGGTTTTCACATTGACTAACTAGATCTGTATGCTTTATCTTTAATGTGCCAAATCACTTGTTGAGTTTCACATTTTAGTTGTCAGTATTTTGAGTCTTGTATACTGACTGCAGACTCTTTGAAAAATCTGAAATTCATGATGAACTGGGACGGTGATTTCTAAACAGAGTTTTCTTAGTGCCATATGTTGTGATATCCTGATATTATTTTTAAAACCCCTCAATTCCATACTGCATTTTTTATGCCAAAACTGTATTTCCCTAGCACTCACAGTCTGAATGTGGAAGCCGTAATTATATCTGACTTGTCAACCTCGATTTTACTAGTATTTTGTTGTTGTTTTTTTGTTGAGGTGTGACAGTTTTGTGCAGCTGGCCTGTGTGGGTGTGAGTCAGAGGTGGCAGTGTGGTTTCACCGCGTTTGTTTTTCTTGTCAGATCCTCTGTCAATGAGTCCACAGAAAGCCCTGGAGACCATTGGGGCAAACTTGCAGAAGCAGTACGAAAACTGGCAACCCAGGGTGAGTGGAGAAAGCCTCGTTATTATACTACCATACAGACAGACAGACAGACATATAGACATGCAGACAGACAGACAGACAGACAGAGACTCATACACTAATGGATTCTGTTGTTCACCATATCAAGCTGGATGAAACCATCTTTCATTGATGGTAAAATGAAGCACAATAACTATCAGATGAATTTTTTTGTCTCATATCATCTACATTTCTCCAGTACTTTCGCCTGAAATTTTTTTTCTTGATGAACTGCTGGTCGCTTGGAGGTTTAATTCTGTCCGCCATCTTTTAGAAATGTGAACCTGATTTATGTTTTACTTAGTTTTGAGATCATTGGCAGGCTATTTATGTATTTCAGACAAATACATTTCTTAGCTTTTAAGCTTCCCTTACATGTTTTTCCAACAAACAATAACACAGAAATGTGTTTACATATTTAAGTTGATGCTAGGGGATATTTTTTGTTTCCCCAATGCAATTATTTAATTTTCCAATTATTCACTTTTAGGAATTCAGTTCATAGAGGTTTGAGTTTGTTTCCTAACTACGGCTTTACTGCTATGTTTAGGCAGTTCTAAGGATACTTTATAAAATTGTGCTTTATGTCATTCACAACAAATAGCATTACAGTGCATCTAATTAAATAAAAAGTCAAATATTTTAGAAATCCCTTAAATTATTAATCATACTATGTGGATATTATGTCTAAAAGTAAAAATTTTTAGTGCTTGTGTTTATATTTCTTAATTCAGCTTTCTTGATAAACACCATGCGGATGTTGTGATTGTGGCTTACTACATAATACTACTAATACAAAGAATTATGGAAGTAATGCATTGTATATTGTGTTGCATTAAGTCGGATGAAAATATGTTGTCTTACCAATATTTGATGTTTTCCACTAATAATACTGCCTCAAAATCTGTCATTGCTTCGATTTAACAAGGCATGATTTGATTTGATTCATAAAGCTTCAGTATCAAAACACACATCATCTGGTTGGGTGTGTTGCTGAAAGCTGTGGAGCTGCTAGAAATAGAACACGTGGCTGTCCGGTGTGATGGTTTAGAAGAAAATGCATAAGGTAAGAGGAGGTGGAGGAAGAACGACTCCAGAGATGGAGCCGCTAAAGAAATGTGAGCTCGGATTTGGTTGATCCCAGAGGTCAGCAGCAAATGGTGGTAGGAGCCTGGGAGGAGGAGGAGGAGTGGGAGGGTGAGAAAGCTGTTCCTGTTTCCAGCCTGAGGATTCAGAGCTCTGCAGCATCACGACAAAAAGCTGATTTCGCCAACACACCTTATATAAAGTGTTGACAAAGCAATCGATTATGCTGCCGTTATTACCCGCTTGTCACAGCAGGGGAAAAACATTTTTGTTGTACATGAGTTGAGTTAAATATTACACCTGAGAGCAAATTAGCATCCGTTATTTTGCACATTTCTGTTAGCAGCCCATGGCAGTTATTGGTAGCAGTGTTGTTTGCAGCAGCTGAACCTTTCAGAGTTTAGTTTTGCCAGCTCTGCTGTCACGAATCTATGTCTATGTTTGCTGCAGGGCTCGAACATTAACCCTTATGGCCAGCAAAACAGAAAGAAAAGCAATCTCCATCCCAGCTGCCCACTCACTTTTTCCACCAACACTTCCTCCCGCTCTTTCGTCCCTCTTTGTTGTTCGCTCACCTCTCTTTATCATATTTTTTTTTCTCTACAACATAAAAATATTTTATTTTCAATGAAGGCTCTCTCGTGTCCATAACAAATATTTTTGTTTTTCTATTTTCTGTACCTATAAATTGTTTTATTCTGTGTTTATTTTTTTGTTGTTGTTGCAATTCTTGATTTCACAAGAGATAATTCAATGGAAATACTTAAATGACATCTGCATCTCTCAGAAGATAATGAAGATATGTAGGAGTAGTATGATTTTTTTTTAAATTCTTTAAAAAAAGGCAGATTGAAAATAATTAGTGCTCTTCTCAATAACTGTGTGAGAAAAAAACATTATTGGCATCGCAGCACTTTCCATCTCTAACCTCAACAGCCGTGTTAGTGAGCAGTTAGCCAGGTAATACAACGCCAGCAGAGCTGAATGGCGCCACATGTGCCAAGATTGTGATTGGTCTGTCACTGACAGATGTGGTTGTGCTGGAGCTTTCACGACTGGTCACGCTACGAGACTCTTTCCATATGGAGACTCCTCTCTCAGTTTTCAGATTACTGGGGTTACCCTGGTAACCAAATATTCAGCTGGTTGCTTTTGATGAATTGTTTAGTTTTAGGCAAATTTAATGTGGATGGCATCTGTCCACCTGTCTCTTCATTCGGTCCAGAAAGAAACACAGACATCCAGCTCTCTATTCAGTCTGTGGGATTCCAGGTGATTCCAGGCCGAGGGAGGGGATTTAAAGCCTGTCTAGCACGTTGTGGATCTACCCCAGAGTGTCGTCCCAGTGGGGCGTTTCCAGAAAACCTTCAAATGTGTACTGATCAAGACATTTCAGTGGGCAGAGGGTTGGGTGGGCTCAGAGCTCCCACCGGAGAACAGAGCTGCAGTGTCATCAGTGTGAGGCCTACCGATCCCATGGAGGGAGATGACTTCAGCTTGTTTACAGGATCTTGTTCTTTTGGTTATGATCCATATCTCTGGACAAACCAGTAAATCAAGAGCTTTGCTTCTTATCTCAGCCCTGTCTTTATCAGAGCAGACTTGAATTGAGCCTGTATCGTTGCTGATGTGGCCCCTGTCCTTCTGTCTGTCTCTTCCTCTGTCCTTCCATCATTTGTGATGAGACATGAAGACACTCCAATGTCTTGGATCAGACCCAGAAATAAATTACTATTCATATGTTGTTCATACTGATTGACATTATCTGTATCTGGGCTTCATTTATTCTTCCTTTCTGTTTTTTTTTTTTTTATTATTACTTTTGTCTTTCATTTTGCATTATTAAAATAAAGACTGTGCTGTTCAGAAAGCCATTGCAATATCTTGGCTTTCATTTTATTGTTGTGCATTCTACCTCAATCTGACTCAGCCACTTTCTCATTCTCTTTTAAACCTTTACTTGTTCACTTTCATATTATCTGTGCCTGTCACCCTTTTCTTTTCCTTCTCAGCCGTCTGTTATTTGTTTGGTAATCCTTTTTCAAACTCTTTCCTGCACAATTGTTGGTTGTTATCTCTTAAGATAAAAAGTGACACGCTTGTCTTGTCAGATCGCCTTTTCAAAGCCAGCACAATGTGCACAAATTGCTGAACATATTGCAGCTGCCAAACAGGTCTAATCGAAGTGTTTTTTTTTATTTTTATTTTTTTATTTTATTTTTTTCTGTATTTGTTGGGTGGCTGTATTCAGCTCTCCTGCCTGGCTGCAGCCTGCAAACCCCTGCTGTCCTCTCAGCTAATGGCCTCTGCATTATGCATCGTCGGGCTGGGCTTCAAAGGCTTGGTCTCTCCCGATTTCTGAGCTTTTTCCATCACCAAAGAAAAACCAAAATGAGATCTGGTGTAAAATTTCACTGTGGTTTAAGATGATCCAATGATGACAATACATCATAAAGGGCTTTACCACACATTTTCAGTTTAGAAAGTGAATATTGATTTTTTATTTTTTATTTTTCTCTTCAGCATGGCATTAGTTAGAGGGTGGTATGCACGATATGGAATCCTTTAATTGATGAATCTTTATATATGTTTGCTTCCGATTGTTTATGGTTTTTTATGGTAGAGATACAGCTTACAAAGTGGAAATATGAAAATATTAATCTTCCTAGCTGTTTTATTTTACTTCTTGGAGCTTTTTCAATAAAACCCCTCTATTGAGCTGTCTTTTCAGGATCTGGACAGATTACTGTCGAAGAGTATTATATGCAAGAAACCCAACAGAAAAAGAGTTATTAAAGCTGCTTTGTTGCACAGCATTTACCAGCATAATTGTATTTTCCAAATGCAGCTTTGCTCAACCCATCAGTTAGAGGTTTACAGTAGAAACTGAAATCTATACATAATAATCTGCATTTGAACAGATGGCTGCTGATCTGAATGTTGTAAATAGGAAAAACTGTAATGTTTTCAAGTGTAGTAATCCTAAAATAAATGTTGATTATGTAACTCAGTACAGGGGAACTTCCAGAAGGCTGAATGACTTCCAGATCCAATGTTGAAAGACATTTGTTCACTTCCAGATTTGTCACTGTCCGTGTGGCCTTACTACCAGAAATTTATTGAGTTTGTCAAATGTAATTAATATAATACAGCATTTTTTTGTTTACAGTCTTTGTTTATAATCTAATTGGTACAATAAATGTACTGTTTTAAGAACAATGTTCTGAATTTCTTGTCATGCAGAATAATCAACATTGCGTTGTTTCCCCTTGGTTTGGAGAACCAAGTGTCTTTAAAGTCTTCCTTGTAATCTTTTGCTTGCTGTACTCTGAAAATAGTATTGGGTGTGTCAAGACTATTTTTACATCCCAACTCTGTATTTGGTTTCATACGTACGCATTCAGATTGGCTTGAAGCTGCTGGAAAGGATGCAGAGCAGGAGGGTACAACACAGGAGGCCAGGATGTGACTCAGTGAATGAACAGAGACTATATATGTATACAACACCCACTATTCATTAGGCTACTTCTTTATTCTGTTGAGGAGGATAAAATACTGTTGTTCTCTCTGAATTATCCGTCCAACGGTAAGGACAGAGTGTGGGCACTGGTGTTTTTAAGGACGATGGGGCAAATTGGAGGCGGGTGCCATCAGCAGGAGACTCTTAGAGGATTTCAGAAATGGCTTAAAAATCGCTCATCCCTGAAGGCATTTCTGTGTCTGTGGAAGTCATCTGAGTCACTTTGCTGCCTGTCACCAAGCTTTTTCTTCTCTGCTCTGATGATTCATGTCACGTTTCCTTTTTGTTTTTCATAATTGAGAGCCTTTCTCCCAACCAGCAATAGCAGAAATAAATCTAAAGTTTTTCTGCTTTTCTTTGTTCTAAAGGTTTCAGTATTACACAACTTCCTCTAATACAGGAAAGTCTGTTCACATCAAATGAAGGATGTCTGGTGGAAAAGAAGGGATTTCGGAGTTTCTTATCAAATCAAAGAAGGAACTTCCATTTTTGGTAGTTTTAAATAAATCATTCAGTTTGGTCTCTGGAGTAAGCTGCAGTAGTTGATCTAATGTCTCCTTGCAAGCATTAAAGTTTTGACTTAAGTTAGCTTATTGGCCACTCTCTGGTATATGAGATGACATGCCCAATGGACCAGAGTTTACAGCTATATAGAGCTATATTACAATTCTGGTTGGAATAAAACTAAACTTGTTAATTAAATGGCAAATGTTCGAGATATTTCCAGTCCTAGATGCACGGTTTCTATAGGTGGGTAGATACAAACATCATATGTAAAGCAACTATCTCCTTCTAATTTACTAGCTTTGATGAGCTCAGTATACTTAACTCTCCTGTTATCTTCGTTTCTGAACATAAACAGAAAATAACCTCATTATTGCTGAGATAGAGCTATAATGTTCGTGGGTCAGTTTGACCCGGGGAGTGTTTAATCATGCAGTAGTGTCTGAAACCAAAAAATTCCTCCAAAATATTTTTGTATCTGATTATTAACTCCGATACGAACATTTCAATCAATATTTGTGCAATGATGTATTTTTATTTCTCAGAAACGAAGGATCAATAATGGCAACAATTTACTCATTTACTCATTTGGACATAAAAAATTCTTATTTACATTTTTTTTTTATGTCCACTGAAAAAAACCTACAAACAAAAAAACAATAATTTCCTTGAAATTGATCTTTGGTCATTTTTTTTATATTACACTTTTTTTTTCAGTGGGTGATCTTTAAAATTGAACTTAAGACACACATATTGTTCATGGTCAAATTGACCCGCTGTTTAAAATCTAGATAAATGAGTAATGCAAAGAGTATTTATGTTTTCCTCCACGTCTGCTGAGTGTCACTCAGTGTGGGTGAAGTTTGTCCACGGGAATTGAAATGTTCCCGTCAAAAGTTGTATGAACACCTGCTTTCTCGCAGTTTCCTAGTGAAGTAAAGAGAATAGTGAGAAAGTGGGCTTGTGTCTGTCGGGGTGTGTTGTGTTTGTGTGGTAAAATATGGTTCCTAGCTGCAAGGAAGCATATAGAATTGGAGATTTTTTAAGATTTTTTTGCAACTTAACTTGACTGCCGGGTCAAATTGACCCAAACAGTACCTATGTAAAAAGTAGACGCGGGGGGTTGCAAATATGTAAAATGAATAAATTTTCAATTTATATGTAGAGTGCACCTATTAAGACAAAGAAAAAGTTTCATGCAAAAAAAAATACTTCCAATTATTTCAAAAAAATTTGTAAACTTTAAAACGGGTCAATTTGACCCCCAACATAACAGGAAAGTTAAGTTACTCTATAAAGAGCAGAACAACAAAAATGTTTAATTTACTGCCTCAGCATGTTTAGTGAAACACTGGTGTTTTGCCAGAACGTTTGCTTATAAACGTGTAATAAAATTATTAATAATAAAATTTTATAGATGTTGTTATAACTATGATAATCAATGTTTTATTTTAGCTGCAGTAGTAGTATTTGTTGCTTTGTGTTTTTACCATCTAATTTAAATACCCTGGTCTCGCTAAAATATTTCCAGCCATAACTTGTATACTTATCTTGAACTGTACAAAAATGGGTAAAAAGCCAATGAAACAACAACATGACATAATGAGCCTCCATTATTTTTAGACAAATTCAGCCAAAAATTTCCAAATATTAAATTTGGTTAACATGAAACCACCTCAAAAACCTTAATTTTAATATCGTGACCTGAAATAGGGCCCTGACTCTTTCACTTTGGAAGCCACTGAGTTGTGTGATGTGAGGTGGGTGGTAGGAAAGTTCTGATTAATATCTGCTCAGATCACAGCATTGATTATAACAGATCTTGTACAGTAAGTGACCCTGTTTTCACCTGATTTGTTAATTTTCCTGTTTCTCATTAGGATTTGTGCAAGAGCCGAGAAGTACCTCCAGCCCTGAGCAGTATTACCAATTAATTTTGAGTAATGAGCTGTTTGTCATGAAGCCTGACATAGATGCAGTGGGTTTATCAGGACACAACAAATCTGCTGCCAATACACCAAATGTGCTGAGGGCCTCTTGTTCTTTTAATTGCAAGTAAAAGCATCAGTTTAAGCTTTTTTGCTCTAAAGCGACTTGGATGATTAAGTTCTTCAGATAAATTTTTTTCTTCAGCCTTTTAATTTCTTTTTTCCTATTAGTGCTGAATGATAAGACAACGCTTAGACAGATTAATTGGATAATTACATCTACTCTTTCTCTCTGACTTCTCTCTTTTTGTTAGTGATTGTTTCAGAATAGTGTGACCTGCACCTCTCCTTCCTCTTATATTTAGCGTTTATGTAAATATCCAGCACCTCCTTATCACCTTTTTTTAATTCCTATTTCCGTTCCTTTTTATGGATTTCTGTCCATTTCAGTGATGAGAGGAGCAATTCTATCAACAATCTTATTCGCAGTGGCCTTTTAATTGGCTAGTTTTTATGTTTTGTTTGCCTTATTGTATTTTTTTTTTTACTAATACCCAATAAACAAAGATAAGAAAAAGACAGCTTATTTAAAAAGAAAAAAAAGTTGAGGAAAAGTAAGTGGAGACCTTATTAATCTGTAATCAAACTCATATTATATGCTCATCTGAGAATTTTATTTTGAAAGCCTGCATGTGGTTGTATAATAATGATCCCAACTCAGAAAGAGTTTAGTAATATCCTATTTCTTGAGCATCACATTGAAATGAAGGAAGTGGTTTTTTTTTTCTTCTTCAATTTCCTGTGATGAAACAAAAATCTCTGAGGACTAACATATCCAACATTTCAAATGAAATGATCCGAGTACAATACTTTTCAGGTCAGTGTCACCTAGAGATTGTCTGTCTTCTGGCTTCATAACTTACTTCAGAGAAATTGACATTTTAAAATTTTTATATGGAACCTTAAAAGTTTGCCGATTGAACAGATGGACTCAAACTTTCAAGAGCTTGTTGTTTATAGATGTCTAATATATTATCAGGGAAAAATCTGAAATGAAATTAAAGTTATATTGTGCAACTAATTAAATTTGTTTTTTAATTTTAGCTCCTTCTAATTAACTCTGATTGCAAGGTGACCACTCTACCACGTGAACAGTCACATGCAGCTACAGCAACAATATTGCATTAAGGTGATAGTTGGAAAAAACTAACACATCAACTACAAGCAACATCCTTTCAAAACATTGTGTGGTACAACATATTTATGTTCTAAATAATAGAACAAATGCTTTACTGGATAACTTCTGCAGAAGGAAATCTGATTGTCCAAGTGTTGCTTGGATGTTCCTCTTATTTCCACATTGAAAACATCAAGACAGATTCTAATGAGAATATCACTTATAATTGGTTGTCACCGTCAACTAAAAAATGTCTGATAAAACACAACCCAGTGAGACACATGAAAGAATAAACTACATCACACCCGGAGTTCAGCATTAAAATTATTCAGTTTTCCCATCTTTGTCTCCACTTCATCTTCAAAGCCTGCTAGCTATTAATGTAATTACTAAGCAGAAAGTGAAATCTTATTTGACTACTTTTTACAGTTTAAACAAATTCTCATTGCATTTTTGTTCACTTGACTTCTGAAATAAATTATTTTATAATTAGTTTCTAGTGTTGCTGCTTCTTTAATTTTAAATTTAAACAATGCGACTTATTATTGAGGCTTTTTGTGGCAATGTGTAAAGCTTTTGAATTTGCCACATTAAATGGACTGAACTTGCATAACTTTTTTTTTTCCCAGTACCAACTGGTGATTAAAAAAAGCTTTTGCTCATAGAGTAACATTCAGCCAGACACTGGTGTACAGATCGGTAGGTAACTTTGGGTTAAAGTCATGTAGTGGGAGGAATCTGTAATAACAGGAAGTTGTGATTTCTTCTCACATTTTACTACAGTTTTACTTATTACAAGGGTAAAGACACCTTGAAGAGTTAAGAGTTGAGTGGCTTAATCTGTATTATTGCTTATTCTAACTAAATCCGGTTAAATAACTCTGTCCAGCTCGTCTCTGTTGGAGGTCTTTATTCCTACTTGTGCCCAGACTTCATTAACATTAAGGCAATCCTTTCAGAATAAGAGGTGTCATTGCAGCTTGCCACAGAGAGAGGAAAAATTATCTTGTCGTATTGATCACCTCTCATCCCCCGTCTTAACTCCACATATTAATATAGCTTATTTACAAGTATAGCCAAATATACCCAGAAAATAACCTTGAAGAAAGAACATTCAGTAACAAACTATTGTCTTGCACGTGGTCTCACCTGCTGTATCTGCAATGCCTGCTATGTAGGTGTCAAAGTCTGTAGTACATACAGGAAATTGGTCGGATGAAAAAAAACAGTAGGAGGAAAATTTAGCTTTTGAACTGTACTGCTTGAAAAGTATAAAAAAAATGTGCCTACAAGCATTTTTTTTATTTTTGTAAAAGAAGGATTTAACCACAGATCTAGTCAGGTTGAATTAATCCACACCAAATATAAAGGAGTTGTCACAATTTCAGAGGAAGGTGTGTAGTTAATTAAAAGAGCAAAACACATGGGGGGAAAGAAAAGAGAGAAAAAAGGAGAGAAATAGCCATTCATTACTGCCACTTCACGAGTACTGGCGGTTTAATGAAGACGGATAGTTCTTCTAGCTGTCAACACTGGAGGCTTATCTCTATATTAAGCAGTCCCACCATTAGGAACCTGCTCTCCATGTTGGGATTGATCTTGAGCATTTACTGACTTGGTCAACTCCTTAATTAGGCTGAAGTTTGACACCAGGTCTTGTTTTTTCCTCTTCTTCCACAGCGGTGAGCCTGACCTTGTCGTTTCAGAAAGGGTAGGAGAAAACTTTCCTCATCTTCCGCAGAAAACTCAGGTTTCTTGGAAAAACTTCAAATACCCCTCTTGATTTCTCAATAAAATAGGGAAAGAAAGTTACAGGATTAAATGATTAGATCCAGAGGCCCCTTGCCTTTATCTAAAAGTTAGATAAGTGTGAAAATATTATCTGAAGGGAAGTTCTCTGTGTCGTCTGACATTATGTTGGACCATACATCACCAGATTGTGTCAGGGGTCAGATCAGCCTTTGTTAAAGTGAATCAGAGGTAAAGGTCGGGTCTCAAGAGATGACAGGAGCTGCTGGAGAGACACCAAATGTCTCCTCCCGGTGATGACCTGGCCATGGAGGAAATTTTACCAGGGAAAAGATTGCTCTGTCATTTTGGGTAAAGACGGCAGTCATCATATTTATTCAGGTAAAGGCATCCATATTGTTTTGAATTCAGTTTGTTTACTACATTTTGACTTCCAAAAGGTGAGAAACAGAGAAAGTGAAACAGCGGAGGCTGTCATAGTTGGAAAATATTTGTCAAAAATAAATCTAGATTTTATTTTTTATCAGAAGAATACCAATCACAATTTACAAAACTTCTGCTTTTAATCTGCAGAAGTTAAGAGCTGCAGGATCATAAGGTGAATATTACTATTCAATTTGTCTTGTTCAACCAAAGTCAAAAAATGTATTTTTATTTAAAAAGCTGTCAACACTATTCTGGTAAAGCTTACTCTTGCTATATTTGAGCTAGTTCATTAAAAGGGGGATAATAACATCGATTCATCTCCCCACATTCAGAGAAAAACAACAGATTGTATATGCCAGAGTTTCTGTTTTTGCAGATTGTCAGTAGGTTATAATCCTTTCTGATCTCAAACCGTCTTGTCAGCCTGCAACTAGCTGGAATTAAATGTTTTGTAATTTATAAAAATGTACAAAGACACTACAGTTAATTGTGTGGCCAGTGTCTCTTTGGATTCGTGTTGTTAGTGCAGAAATACTGGTTTAGTTCAGCATTGCCAAATACTGGATCGACCGAAAATGTAAAAAACAAAATGTGAGCGCCCCAGTCAAATCATTACAGGATTCAATTATTAAACCATGTGGAAACACATTGTTGAGATGAGAATTGACCCTTAATTTCTCTTTTGTTGAATAAGACCTTGTGTGTATCTGGACACCATTTTTGCCTCAAAACCACATCAAGTTTTAATGACGCAGTCTTAACAAATAGTAAAACACAGTTGCTCCAGATTTGTTGCTTCTTCTTCCACGACGTCCCAATTTGCTCTATTTGAGTAAGATGTGGTGACTGTGAAGGCCGTTGTGGAGGCCGAGAACTCATCATCTTCAAGAAACCAGTCTAGTATGGTCTTGTGATGTGGTGCATTATCCTGCTGAAAGTAGCCATCAGATGGACATGGTGGTGACAAAGGGAGGCAACAAGATTCATAAAGGCTTTATTGTTTAAAGTGCTGATCACTCGGAGCTACCAAAGGACCGTAACCTACTCCACGTTTTCATGTTGTGTACTCCAAATTCTGACCCCAACACCTGAATGACATGATTGAAACTGACTCATCGGGACAGGCAATGTTTTACGTTTTCTTTCTCTGTTAATGTCCATCTTCTGGTTTGTCACTGAAATGAGAGGTACTCAATTAGTCTGAATCAGATGATCTGTTGCCACAATCCATCTGATTTAAGTGCTCACATGTATTTAGAGATGGTATCCTGGTTGTAATGAGTGGTTATTTGAGGTACGGTTCCCTTCCTATCGTATTACATCTGTCTGGCGCTCAGTGGATATCTTTTTTTTTTAGGCCATTTCCTATAAATTTGAGAGATGGGTTTTCTGTGAACCCAGTAGATCAGCAGTTTCTGAGATACTCAAACAAGCCTGTCTGTCAGAAATGTCTGCACTGCGCTGAAAGTGTCTTTAGTGTGTCTGATACTTGGTTTGAACTTCAGAAATTTATCTTCACCATGTCTAGACCTCTAAATGAATTGGGTTGCTGCAATGTGACTTGAATTTACCATTTCAATTTCAAGCTCAGTCGCTGGCCACAACTTGCAATTGAACAAGTGTGCCTAATGAATTTACCCAAAATTTATTTTGCAGGTACTCAGCTGCTTAGGAGAAGAAACTTGAAGTATTTTAAATGTTTTCTTTTGAGGAATTATGCTCTGTTAAAGTCTGGATCTGATTATGTTTTTTTGATGCACACATGCTATTGTATTTAAAAGGTTGCATTTGATGGAAGAGAATTGACATTGGAAATACCTGCAGTTGTAATTAAATAAACAAACATTTCCATCATCTGAGCTTTTATCTAATACAGTCTTGCCTCTCCCTCTACTTTATTCCTCCGGATAGATGCATAACCTCATCCTACCAGACGATCAGCTTTCTCTTTCAGGATGTTGGAGGCAGAAGATGATTCTTTTTCCTACATTCCCATCCTCCACCCTTTCATTTTCATTTTAGTTTGCTGTTGAGCCTCTCAGCTTTCTCGTTCTTCCTGTCCAGTCTATTTTTTGTCCTTTTATTCTCGACTGCCTCCCAAATGTTTGCACTCTTTCCACTTCTTGAAAAGATACAGAACATAAACGAATCGGTGCCGTTAGATCCCTGCAACAACTCCCAGCAAATGTACCCTTGAAGAACAGTCTTGCATAACGCATTTTAATATTTTATTATCTGACAAGGTTATCTGAGAGCCATCTTATTTGAATTATGTGTTTATTTTGCATGTGTCTGCTTTTCTTTAAATATTCAGATCTACATTTTTGCTTTTAGGACTTTATTAATCAAATCTTTTGTGAACATAGCTGGTCAGCAAACATTGTAAGATTTAGTTAATATGAATTTAAGTTATGGTTTATTTAAGTTTTAGAAATTTGAGCATGCTTTTTCTTCATGAAAATAATACAGATATTTTAATAAGCTTATTTCTTTTTGATCATATCAAATTTTCATCTAGGAGGAAATTAAGACCAGCAGAATCATTCTGCTGAATGCTTTTAAGTTACATCATCCTCACAGTTTTCCTGATAAGTCCAGCAAAGTGTCACAGATCTTTTTGCTCATTGCTGTTACTTTACATGCAATATCTTTAGAGGGTCTTGTGCAACCCTAAATCCTTTCAATGGAAATTGAGAATAATATTTTGTATGGGTTTATCCCATAATAACCCCAAAAATACATTGAAGTTTAAACTTTTGTAGTGTGACAAAAAGTGATAAAGTTCAGGTATGTAAATACTTGTGCCAGGCACTACACGCTGAATTGATTTTAATGTCCATTGAAGTGTAACTCTGGCAACACAAATCCCTTCAGTGGGTTACCGAAGGTGGGGCTGCACAGTGGCGCAGTTGGTAGAGCTGTTGCCTTGCAGTCCTGGGTTCGATTCCCGGCCGGGGATCTTTCTGCATGGAGTTTGCATGTTCTCCCTGTGCATGGTGGGTTCTCTCCGGGTTCTCCGGCTTCCTCCCACAGTCCAAAAACATGACTGTCAGGTTAATTGGTTTCTCTAAATTCTCCCTAGGTGTGAGTGTGTGTGTGTGAGTGTGTTGTTTGTCTTGTATGTCTTTGTGTTGCCCTGCGACAGACTGGCGACCTGTCCAGGGTGAACCCCGCCTCTCGCCCGGGACGCAGCTGGAGATAGGCACCAGCAACCCTCCCAACCCCATTAGGGAAGAAGGGTGTTCAGATAATGGATGGATGGATGGATGGGTTACCGAAGGTCTGTGTGACCTCTGAACAGCAAGGTCTCACCTGACATTCTCCACCTTTGCTCTCTATTTTACTTTTATACCTGGACATGTAGTCTTATGGTTTTAGAGCTATGACTGATTGTTTCTCCTTTATACAATAAGTATGAAGGTATAAAGACGTTTTGCTCCAGTCTGCCAAAGGGTTTGCACTTCCTTAAAGTCTCATTAGATGTATATTTACTGTCCCTGTTGTCCCTGTGGTTTCACAGTCTGTACAGTTAAACAAAGAAATATATCACACACACACACACATCACTTATTTCTGTAATTATACAGGTTGCTGTAAAACACACATTAAATAGAAATCTTCATCAGACTGAACCTGAGCAGAGTTAAATAATTATGAATATCCAGTTTATGATGAAAGTGTAGAACAAGAGGCTGGTTTTTACCAGGTTAATAACTTTATTACATTATTTAAAAAAAAAAAATGTTTCCCACCTCCTTTTACTTCAAATTCAATTCTCTTGATTTCATGTCAGTGAAAAAAGGATAAGTCAAAACTTTAGCTATAGTCTGGGAACAACGTACCATTCATTTTCTCGTAATTAGATGTTTATTTTCAAAATTGACTGCTGCTTAGATAATAGTTTTACTTTGTTAAAGAGAACATATTCTTAATGCACCACAGCACAAATAGCCATAATATGTCTTTGGGTTATTTGATCAATACTAATAACTCTTGTCTCTACATGCCGTTGCTGTGGGGAAAGATTTAGTAGCAAGACTAATGATTTCCCAGCAACACAAATTACTAACATTTATATTTGCAGTAGTTTGCAGACCTTTGCTTTATCTAATTAAGATTTCTAATAACTTCTTTAGTTTCTCACCTTTGTGTGTGCTTTGCGATGCAAATCTGATACAAAGTGCTGCTGAATATTTCAATAAATTTAAAATTTGACCCTTTTGTAGAGGCGCACCTTGTTCTGACATCACTCAGAGTTAAAATCAGCACCTAACTCAGTTCCCTAAGCTCTGTCTCTAGGCTAATGGTTTGTGGCACTCTTGGCCGCTTCGGGTCCCTCCTCAATCACCAACCGGTGCAAGTGGCCCTGCAGGTGGCTGGAAATGAGGGCAGCAGTTGATTAGACCAGAGGATAGCGATATAATAGGCAGCTGGCAGCTTGGGATAAGAATAACTGCTAAAATACATCTGCAGAAGCAAAGGTTAGTTTGACTGCTGCTCCAATGTTCTGCCAGTACTTTAATTCAGCCTTTTATTGAAATGTTGAAGTATTTTATTCATAATTTTCATCAATATTAAAAGAATATATTGAATCCAAGCTATATTTCTCCTGTCCAGATGAGTGCAGTTGTATAATTTGTGGGTAACTGAAGTGAAAGTTAGACTGAAGTCCTTTTTATTATCATAGTTAAAAAAGAGCAAGGTAATTGGATCCGTAAAAGCAGAAGGCTTGAAATGTGTGGTCTGTTTTACAGCTCCGCTAAAAAATATGTGACATAAAATAAAAGACACCAAAAGTAAAATTTAAGAAGGCGTGGGCGTTAAATCAGCAAAATGTAGGGCAAACATCTGCGGAGTTAAATATCAAAGTGCCTTTTAAAGACTTCTTGACATGTTACTACTAGACACTTGAATGGTTGTGACTGAGATCTTAAGAGATCGACCAAGACAGAAATTGGTTTGAGAGCATGCATAAACGACAATGTTTATGTGTTGTCAAACAATCTAAGCTGGATTTCAGTCTGTAATTTAACCAATATATTTTTATCTAAACCTTTTGTTTGTAGCCTTGGCTTGTCGGAAGTTGAACCTTCCCTCTTAAGTGTTTTACAGCCTCTCAAGGAAAGTGTCATTCCTCTTTTCATCAACTTGCTGAAATAAGGCCTCCTCACAGCATGATGCTGCCACCACTATGTTTCACGGTAGATATGATCTGTTTCAGTGATAGTTCTATGCCTTATTTTGGATTTTTCATCCAGGAGTTCAATTTTGGTCTAATTAGGCCAGCTTCTTCCACATGTTGTCTTCTCATCATAGCTTCTGCCAAACTACAAATCAATTTTCTCAAGGCTTTCTTCTTGCCACAAGAGCGGTGGATCTCTGCTGCTCCTCTGAAGTTACATAGCAACTTCTGACTGCTCACCTGATTAATGCTTATCCTCTTCTTACCTCTTCTCGAAAAATTTGCAGTTGCATGTATATAGATGTAAACGTACCTTTGCTATACACTGGTTTGACAGAAAATACTTGTCATATATAGCTTTTCTTCTTTAAGATTTGCTTCCCAGTTTCCTGCATTTCTTTCCAGATCAACTTTATGTCGCCCAAGTCAGTAATGAGGTGCAACATCTGACAGTTTGCTTATTTTTAGCTTCTTCTAATTCTGTCACAACCCTGGTCTGAGTATAGTAATCCTCATCCTATCCAAAAATTGAGTTGTGTGCCATGAGTTCAACTGGATTTCTGAAATATTTTTAAAAACTTATATGAAAACTATCAATTAAAGGAGAAATGGTGTAAAGAACACAAGTTTCACCTATTTTAGACTCTTCAAGGTGAAAAATTTTAATTAAAAATGTCTGAAAATTAGTTTCACGTTTCTACTCAGGCATTTGTTTGTAATTGGACTGGTGCTTGAGAGGTCTCTCTCTCCCTTTGCTCTCACAAATTTACAGCACCATCACTAGATTCGCAGAAATGTGAAATTAATGCAGCTTAATAACACCTTCTTTAATTGGATCCTAAACCACCCATGTATATTGTGTGCCAATTAATGTGACTATCATAAAATGTTTTATTATCTTCAATATGATTAGATCACCTCAGTTGTGGTTTCCACCTTTGGAGCAAATAAGCAGATGGAAAAAGGAACAATGAATAATTCCCAAAACGTCATTTAAATACAAATACATGCTATGGTTAGCATACAAAAATAGGAGGTAGATATCTGAATGGATGTATCGTGGGGCTATCTTTGGAAGAATGGGAAGTGGTCGAACTTGCTAAGTGATCAAATTTTTCCGGTGGAAGACAGAAAGCCAAATTGATTTCTCAACTCAGATTTAATTTAGAGAAGAAGTTAGATGAGGGATTGTGAGAGCTTTTAAATCATTATCGGAATCCTTTTGTCCATGCGCTCTAGAAGCCCTGCTTATTGAAAATAATCAAACCCTCGTAAGCGTACAGCGCAGCAGTGTTTTGTGGATTTGGACCTTCTGTCGGTTGCGTAACTCATACCACTTAGTCATAACCAGCAGCAGTCCTGTTCTGACTCAAATTGCTCTCTTCCAGCATCCTGCTTGTTTGAGGAGAACTTGATGTTGGATCTCAAGTGGCTGTGTTTATGTCTGTGTGGTACTTGGTATGCAGAATGTGTAAAAACATAAGTGATAAAGTGCAGGTTTTTAACCTGAACTCCTCAGAACTTTGAAAGAAGAAGTTATTGTAGAACTAAGCTGTCTTCTATAACTAGATATAAATTGATTTGCTGTACAGGAAGATATTGTGCTGAGCCTGTCGTGTCGACAGGAGGTGAGTTTTGGCGTGATTGGATGGTGACGTGTCGCCTCACCCTCTCCTCCAAAAGACCTGCTGTGAACTGAGTCAGCGTGGACACACTGGCCTCAGCAGGACTGCTGTCACCAGGGAAATGACTATCAACTCCGTTTGTCTAACTTGGCTGTTCTTTCTCACCGCAATTTAAATAAGTGCCCTTCATGTATTTTTGTTCAAACCTCTTCCTGGTCAGGTCTCGTAGGAGCTTGAAGGTCGGTTTTCATCAGCAATGTTAGTTTGCTGTTTTTACATTTTACTGTGAGCTCACAGGGACTTTTGTCAATCCTTTAGAAAAAAAATAATATTTCTTTTGGGGGGGGGGGGGGGGGACATTTGCAACCTGATAATTAGATGCTCTCTAGTAGACTTGACATTCAGTCAGATTGAACTTTTACTGTTTTAGGTCAGTTAGTATTACCAATTATTTCTGCTCTTCAAAAGCTAAGCCTTTCATACATTTCCTTTTTATTTGATTCGGTTGCATTTAAACTGTATGACATGGATCAAATGCTTTAGGTATGATTCGATAAGTTTATCACAATAGTCGTCTGTATTTTTGGCCCATTCCACCTCACAGATCTAATGTTACCAAGTTATTTTTATAGGGTGCCTTGCTCACACACTCACTTTCGGCTTTGTCCACAAAATTTGTCCACAAGAGGTGAAAGCGAACTATGAGCGATGCAGATCTTTAGTGGGTGTTTTATGCTACACTGCAACACCATTACATAACATCACACAGGAAATACACTCGTTTTAAAGGTGTGCCCTGTATCATCTCAGGTGCCATTTATCATCATGTCACTAGCTGAGTACAGGTGACCTTTACAAAGCACTACAAGCATTCAGGATGCAATTAAATCCGCACTGTTATGCTGAAGGATGCAAGGTGAGCCTTTCTGGTTGACACAGATACAATGATTAAAAAAAAAAGTGATAAGCTTGTTTATTTTATTATTTATGCAGAGAAACCATGTGCCTCTAAAAAAATTACCCGCACTTTGGATGATAAAGTATGAAACAGAAATTGCATACTTAAAAATGCAATTATCTAATATCAACTATATAATTTAGTTTGATGTTACCTCTATTTAAATTGTCACACTCTCATGTAGTCCAGCTAAATAAATTGGGGGAACTATTGTACAGGTTACCCTTAATGGCAGTGAAAAGTGAATGTGTCAGAGAGAGGAAATGAACAAAGTCAACCTCTGTCCCCTCAATCACCAGCCAACATCTTCTGGGAACAAATAGATTGTCTGAAAGTAAAAGCACCAAAGAAACACAGACAAATAAATCACATTGCTGATTCCTGGAAACATTTAAAGTCTCCTCTATTTATTACAAACTACCACCAGATACACAAACCAAGCTAGTTCTGGTATTTTAATGCATCACATACATTTTACGTCAAAATCTTGCAATCAATCCTGATTTTTTTGTACTAATTTGTCTCAAGATACCAGAATTTAGTTAATAAAATGTGGTTACAGACTGAAATATTCATGAGGAAATATTTGTAATCAGATTGAATCTGGGACTGAAAAACAATTCCAGACTGAACTATTTACTATAGATTTTTAATAAGGACAAATATGATATTCAACTGAAATACCAGCAAGAAATTAAAATCAGAAAACACAATACGTGTTTGTACAAAAATCCATCATTTCATCAAGAAAGTCAAAGCTGTCAGTGCATTTATAGACGACACCATGTCGCTTTCTTTATGACAATGCTATATGTATGGAGGTAGGAAAAATTATTAGTTTTTTGGCCAGTGACACATTTACAGCCATAGAAAGCTAAGACCTGTACTAAAAACAATTAATATTAGATTAAATTTTGTCATAAATGTTCTAAGATTTTTCATGCAAATCACTTTAGTTGTAGCATACAAAAGGTAAAGAACCTCCCGAAACCTAGCCTAATTTTTGTGTCACGCATTGATTTTCACAAGTACAATAAAACATACTTGTCTTGTGTTTACGCACAAGACAGAAACAGAAAACTCACACAATGATCTAGAAAGGTAGGGGCTGTACAGCATGTCAAGGACCAGTGATACAGTCATCACGACGTCGATGATGCCATAGTGAGAAACTATTCTGGGTAAATGAGAAGTGGAACAGTCAACAGTTCACTGCTAAAGGTGAGAATGACAACTAGGAAGGACAAAAGTGGCTTTGCGTCTTCGTCACTCTGAGGGATCAGGTGCTGAATCAACTAAACGGATCAGCTAATTAAATTTGTAAATTTTATTTTACCATCAGTGGCAAAAGTATTGTGATATATACATATATATATATATATATATATATATATATATATATATATATATATATATATATATATATATATATATATATATATATATATATATATATATATATATTTGGCAAAGTTGTTGCGTCCCAACAGTTCATTTCTGAGTATTCGCTATACAAAGTGATTTTACTCAGGAAGAAAACATCTTAACTGTTTCAATCAGACAAATTTATTGTCTGAAACTAACCTGAGTTAATACACAACACAACTTTCAGATCACAATTTCCAATTTCATTATCTTGGCCACAAAATATAAAAGATCCTTTGCAAAATTACTTTAATTCTAACATGTCAATTAGTTTATTTCTCTTTGCCCACCTTTCTTTAGATCAAGGCATGGTGTATTGCTTTTTAAGTTGTACTTTTCCATCTTCAATGCTTTCTTGATTCGACATTTTAGGCATTAAATGACCTAGTGGAGGGTGACCCCAATGCCTAGTTCACACAGCAAGATTTTAAAGGTGTCACCGGATTTTCAAAACGTGAGAGACACGGCACATGACAAAAAAAAAAAAAAAAAAAAAATCCTAGATATAACAGGGTGGCCCTCCACTATTTGGTGTATAGCAACCAACATTCAGATCTTGCAAAATCTCTTGAGATTTTGAGGCAATAGTTCAGAAAAACAGTCATGGCCAATGAGGAAGAAACAGTGACAATAGTTTGTGGACTAAAAGAGAAAAAAACAAAGCAAAAAGATTTCTCTGACATCCACCGAACTTCCAGGTGCGCCATCGTAGTTGTTTTGTCTTCTGTATGTCGGATTCTCCTCTGTGTCTTTTTCTTCACTTGTTTAATTTCTTTCATTTAGTTCTTATTTACGTTTTTATTTCTTACTCTTAACTGATACTGCCATACCTTTTTCACACAACCCTGTAATTCAGATACCCTGTCTTCATCACTCACTGTAACACTATTATGCCCTTCAGATACCACTTGATACCACACAGATTAGTGTCGGGCCTGTTGGAATTCAGACGCTTTTATCCAATAATGCACAAATTAAATTATCCTGCCAGTTCCGCCATGATTCTTTTGTCGTCCTCCTCTAGACATTCGAATCAGGAATGTTGGCATTTCAAATAAAGGTCTTCTCAGGTTGGCCACTGTAATTTATGTGATGCGACAAACTATGAGTGTTCTGATTCAGGAATTCACAAAACACAATATATAGGTAGGAATTCAATGTCCAGAATCATTTAGCCATCAAATAATTGATTATTTGATTCATTGAACACTGTTGAAATGTTTTACAATTCTCATTTGGAAAGGTTTTGAAGAATAAAAACTTCAAATGAAATCGTTGTTAGGTGCTCATTAGCCACACTTCACAGCTATTTATTTGTATTCAAGTAACCGGTGTAGAAAAGAATCAATCTGCTCCTGGTTTCTTTCCTGCTTGTACCATAGTTTCCTCAATGTTTGATTTTATGTCATCGTCTTTTCAAGAACTTCATAGAGCAGTGTGACGTGGTTAGACCATTGCAGGATTTTTAGAATGAAAAACATGTTTTCTCCACCTATTTATTATCATTTAAAAAAAATCTTTTTGTGTGTATAAACATTTTTAAGTTTTAAGTTAAATTGCAAATATTTATTGCAAATTTGAATAACTAGTCGGATAAATATGCATAAGCATATAGTACATGCTCACACCACTGTTTTTATATAAAAGGGACATTACACATCGATTTAAACTTTTATCACCTTTTATGTTTTTCCATTTTCTCAAATAAGATTAAGGTCTTCTCATGGCCTTACTCTTATTTGAAATGAAGGCCATGGTCCAGTCCAAACGCCTGCTAGTTTTTACCCTGAATATTTAGACGGCCAAAAGTTTTAGGAAAGCTAAAAATGAAGAGGGCTTTTATTTTTTAGCCTGTTGAGCCCAAGCATACGTCCACATCTACAGAAGAAACACTATATTTCCTCACTATCGAATAAACATGCTGAGGAACATTGTAGAGTGCAAATAATCTTTTGCACTCCACAATGCACAATATTATTTGCACTGTAGAGTGGGCAAATATTAATAAGTTGATGATATGTGCTGGTAGACTTCTACGCAAGCAACCTTAATGCTTTTTGAAACGTTTTTCAAGAAAGTTCTATTTCAAAGGTTTCTATATTGTCAGAATTCATAATCTATAGATGAGTTTTGCTTGTTTTTCATTTGAGCATTTTCCAGTAGAAAGTTTTTAATGGCTTTGTCTGAAAGAAACTTGCAAAAGACCTTAACAAAAGTAAACTAACAGATGAAAGGAAACAAAAACAAGAAATGAAATCAAAGCCCCAGACATGTTTTCCGCCTGCAACATATTTTAAGTAAAAGTTCATCTAAAAGCAGAAAGAATCTGTTTTTATCTTTGTCATAATTACATATTTTTTGGTGCATGAGAGAAATTGATTTCATTAAACATTTACTTTTTTTTTATAGCCTAAATCATTGTAGAAATGGTGCAATAGTAGGGCAAGAGAAAATATATTTGCAAGATACATGTAATAACCTCTTTTGTCTTGTCCAGGTAAACGGAGGGGAGTCATTGTTCTGAGCAAAGTGATGGTTGTGTTAGATAGCTAAGTAAAACTGTTGGTCCACAAGGTCAGCTTGCTGTTTTTTATGAGCTATATTGGCTGGATGGTTCTTAGGAGGTGAGTCTACTTTAAAATGTCCGCTGTGACTCACATCCAGTCAAAAGGAGGCAGGCTGTTCGGTAAAAGCCACGTTAGTTGTGCAACAAAAGGGCTTCGTTGAGCTCCACAGTGATTCAGAGCAGTCAGAAGGAGCTTTTCTGTTGCATAACTAGCTGCTGACACCTCCGTGTCACTTTCAGCTTTGCACAGTCCAGCCCTTGATTTAGTAAAACCAAAAACAAAACACACTCCCCTGGTCTCCGGCTGTAAAATCTCCTTGGATTAGTCACGCCGAATGAACTTCATGCTTTGTGACTTCAGAGCAGTGGAGTCGGAGATGAAATATGCAATCGGTGGTTGAGAAAACAAGCAGGTAACATACAGACGGTGACAATAACACTTATTTACTGGTGTGTTCAGAAGCTTATTTGGCGATATGAGATGCAGAAATGTACCATTTTGTTTCTTATATTTTTGACCTCTTCTTTGACCTCTTTGACCATCATTTGTGTATGATCACAAATGATCATACACAAGATCATTTGTGTATGATCTTGTTTTAGAGCCTGATTAGATGGTAACCAAGGTGGACGTATATTATCCTGATGTCTTCGTTGTTATGCTTTTCAGGCCCGCTACAAACAGAGTCTGGACCCCACAGTGGACGAAGTGAAGAAACTTTGCACGTCACTGAGACGCAACGCCAAAGAGGAGAGAGTCCTCTTCCACTACAACGGCCATGGAGTTCCACGGCCCACCGTCAACGGGGAAATCTGGGTTTTTAACAAGGTAGAAAACACAAAGACATCCTCAGAATTCCTGGTTTTACCTTTAAAGTTTACACATATTGAGTCATTAAGTAAAAGTGTAATTTGTCAATAAGTATATGAAAGGGAAATCATCTAAAAGCATTGCCAATCTTTCCATGGTAGTGGTCTTTATGCCTGACACCACAAATTAACAAACTCATCACCTTGACAATGAAAACAAAGAGAAAAGATGAAGATGCATAATCACAGAATTATTTCAAATTTTTAATCTCGGATCTTGATACCAGTTCTGTTTTTTTTTTCCCTGAAAAATCATAATGAATAAATTTTTAAAATACTTTAAATACTAAAACAAATTAACTTCTTGCTGGAATTGAAGTTTATGGAGATGAACCTGTTCATTTTACATCTTTATCTTTTTTTCTCTAAAGCACCGCGGTGCTCCCTGTTGCATCAAAACACCAGCTGGTGGTGTATAAAGTTATACTGCAAAAACACAAAATCCTACCAAGTGCTTTTGGTCTAGTTTCTAGTGCAAATATCTTCGTACACTTGAAATTGGATGACACTAACTTATTAGTAGCTTTTCAGCAAGATATAGGAGCGTGCTTTAAGTAAATAATTCCTAATTCCACTGGCAAGTGAAATAATCTGCCAGTGGGATTAGCACATTTTCATCAATATTAAAGAATTATTGATTTAATACAAGCTCATATATTTTGCTGAAGAGTTACTTGTAAGTTTTTTTTTTCTTATTTTAAGTGCATTAAGATATTTTGCACTGGAAACTAGATCAAAAATACTTGGTAAGATTTTGTGTTTTTCCAGTGTAAATTTTGGATATAATATATTAACTTTCTACGCTTTGCATTACTTGCGCGTTTTCAACCCTTTTCTCCACTTCTTTAATCAGCGGTTTCCATCAAGCAGGTGCCTGGTGAATAATTGAACACTGTAGAAATCTATAAAAGTGACTTATCAGCAGCAACACGACACACCAAATCTCACGCCCCTCTCCTCTCTGCTTTTCAGAATTACACACAATACATCCCGCTGTCCATCTACGACCTGCAGACGTGGATGGGGAGCCCGTCCATTTTTGTTTACGACTGCTCCAACGCGGGAATTATCGTCAAGTCGTTTAAGCAGTTCGCCCTGCAGAGAGAACAGGAGCTGGAGGTGAGGGAGCTTCAGCAAAACCACTCATGGTTTACGACATGTTGCTGCACAGGAGCAATGAAATACAAGCTGGGATTTAACAGGAGAGGACGACATTCTAAAATATGACATGAGTCTTTCAAACACAGAGTTAGCGAGCAGTCAGAACGCCATGAAGTGTTGGTATTTTGGAGTTATTAGACGGAAACGGGGAGCGTTACTACTGAGCACACAGGACCTGTACAGAAGTTAAGGAAGTCGAATCTAATTGGTGTCGAGTCATGATTCTCAGCTGGATTTCTTGCTCACTGTTAATGGCCAGCTGGATCAAAAGGACTTGGTTTGTTCCCTTCGTCCATAAATACAGACTTTCCACACAGTGTGGGAATGTCTTTAGTTTTCAAGATTTGAATAAAAAATGTTTATATTATCAGATGTTGCTTTCTTTCCCATAGATTAAATGCTATTTCAGTCTTGTGTCTCATTTCTCTCCCCCTGAAGAAAGAAATTAAGGACAGAAAGACAAACTTTCTGTCCTTAATTTCTTTCTTCTTCCTTTCCTCTATCTTATCTTCCTCTATCATGTCCTTTTTCCCCCCTTTCCTTCTGTTGTTACTCATTTCCTTCCTCATGTCTGTTCTTTTCTTCCTACATGTCCTTTTACTTCACATATCATGCAAGGCTTCTTTTCTTCTTTGTGTATTTCCCTTCTGTCCTACCATTTATTCTTCTTTATGATCTTTCTTTGTTTCATTTTTTCTTCCTCCCTCCTGTTCTTTGTCTTTCTTCCTTGTTTATTTTATGCTTTCCAGATTTTTGTTCTTCCTTTCTTTATTTGTGTCCTGCCTTCCTTCTTTACTTTTTGTCCTCCTTTCATTGTGTCCTTTTTTGTTCCTTTTCTCATGTCATTAATTCGCTCGATTCTTCCTTTTGTTCCGTCTTTCTTATTATTTTCATCCTCTCTTCCTTCTAATTTTATTAATTTCAGACTTCCTTTTATTGTTTTTCATCCTTGTTATTCCTCCTATCCTTTTGTCCTATTTTCTCTTCCATCTGTCCTTCCTCTCGCCAGTGTATCATCCTGCCTTTCTTCCTGGTGTGCTTCCTTCTTTCCTAGCATCGTTTCTTCATTGTTATCTTGCTCTAGCTCCATCCATCCATCCAGAACGCCTGACTCCTGGGACATTTGAGTCTTTAAATGCATGAATTTTTTACATGACGAATATGTAGGAACTCTTCAAGCAATACATCACCGCTTCAGTCTTTTCAACACTTCACCTTTTTTATTATGTTGTCTCATCTTTGCTCCTCTGACTGAAACTACCAATGTGAATGCCTGATGAGATGGCGCTGTCATTTATTTTAATTATTCATAAAAAAGTTTTTGCCAAACTGTAGATTAACGGAAATAAAAAAAAAAGACAGTGAGGAAATAGGAGGATGTACAGTGTGGAGCTGGAAGTTGTCAAAGTGGAGCCACGGTGAATGCTGCATTCCCTTTTAAAAAGTGAAGGTGAAAGCAGCAGATAAACTGCTGAGTCGCTGCAATGCCTGTGTTTGCCCTCAGATTAACCCGCTGTGTTCTGAGAGTTATATGAGGTCATAGGAGGATTGTGGGTAAACATGTTTTAAAAACCTTTTCCTCCACTAAATTAGCACTTTGATTCCCTCAAAAGGTGTTGTCTTTGGAGTAAAACATGTCAACCACAAACTGAGAGAACTCCCAAAAAGTTGCAGCCCTGGGAGGGAGGACAAATATCGACGTTCTTACTTGATGTGTACATGCTTTTAATTTTTTCCTACATGTCCTCTTGCATACAGAAATGAAGATTTTGATCAGTAGGTTTCAATCCCAGTCTTCTGAGACCGACTTCCTCATTCCTCATTCTGAGTCTCTGCTCCAGTACACTTGATTTAAATTACTACATTATGTTCTCAGTAGGTAAACAAGTCATCCAGTAGCTTGTTGATCACACGTTTATCAGGTTGGGTATGTGGCAGCAGGGAAATGTCAAAATACAACAGTAAAATCATGAACAACAATTGATCCTGGGGACCAAAGTCGAAAGTGCTCCTCTGGGTTACCCAGTGAAAGATACTCTCTTTCACTGCCATCTTGACTTGTGTTCACACATCAGATTTTAGAGCTTAGCAAACCTGTTCCTTAATGTCTCAGCTTTTTACAATATGATGACTTCTTGTTTAATTACACCAATATATACATTTTTATTGTTCAGTTGTGGCTTAATTGTGATACAGATGTTACTACTTAAATGTAAAAAGAGTCTAAAAGGGGAATTAAATAGACTTTGTACCTATACAGAAAAGACTGGGAGCCTTTTCTAATAGCAAGTAGGAAAATAAGACTCTCGCTGCTATTGAAAGTTTATTTATGAGAGCACTCCTCTTTACACTACAGTGCTATTTTTGTCAAATTGATTCCATAAAGCCTGGGATGGGACAAGGCAGCAAATGTTTGATCATTTTTATACTTCAATTTACATTTTCCATAACTGTTAACACTATGTCATAAGAAGATTTCCTGTGTCGTTTTATAATTTTTTAAAAGTTTTCAGTCCCAAAGCTTTCAGGTTCAGCTGTTGGATTTATGCAGGATGTAAGCTCAAGAAGTAATTTAGTTGGATGCATGGGAAGTTGCATAATATACATCCGCAATATCACTTTTCCTCTTTGGTACCTGCACTTCCCATTCTCTTTAACTTGACGTATGTCATAGGATGATGTAATAGAAGATTAGCATAAAGGTGGTGACTTCTAAATAGCTCCCAATCTTTCAGGAGAGGATCAACAGAGCCTTGTGAAAGTATCCATGCCTCTTCTGAATATTTATTTTGATACAGAAAATAAATATTCTGCTACTGACTAAGCTTAGTGACTAGCTTAGTCAGTAGTCACTAAGCTACTGACTAAGCTATTGACGAATCCATCTGTGAGTAATTTATTTGTAAATTACTGCTGGTCTGTGAAGGCCACAGCGTAACGTAGGTCAAAAAACATAGCAGACAAGTCAGGGGTTAAGTTGGGGAGAATTTATAGAAGCACTTTTCACCTGTGAAAGAAAAAGAAAGCCATTATCTAAAAAAAAGCCAAAATGAATAAATTGATCCGCCGTTTGTCACAGGGGATTGGTCCGACATGCAGAATGTAATGTCTAGTGGAAGATTAACACCACACATCAGTCCAAATACCTCTCTACAGTGAATCCTGGTGGTGGCAGCATCATACTGATGGCATGCTTTTCTTCAGCAGGGACAAGGAAGCTGGTCAGAGCTAATAGAAATTCAGAAAAGACAAATGGACTACAATTCTGGAAGAAAATATGTTATAGAGGTTGCAAAAACCTGGAGACTGTGGATGAAGTTCATAAATGTCCAACCAGATTTATAGCAAAATTGTTTAGATGAATGGACCAGTTAAAGTCCAGGCTGGGGATTAACTGAGAATCTCTGTCAAAGCTGGAAAATTCATAATCTCAATAATTCATAAAGTCCTTGTATGCGAAGGAGAGTGTGAGATAATTTTGAGATACTTTAGTTGCTTAATGCTTGAAGACTTGAAGCTGTGGTTACATGAAACGGTGGTTCAGCAGAGTATTGATTAGCGGTCAGTTACAAATGCACCTCTCACTTTTCTGTTTTTTTTTGTTTTGTTTTGTTTGTTTGCTTAAAACAAAACATACTATTCTCCCATCAGTTCAATCAAAATTTAAATTTTTTCTGATCTATTGAGAAATGGAGAAAAACGGATTGAAGCTTGCAGCTCTTTTGTCACGGTTTATAAAAGTTCAAGAAGTATGTTGCTGTAAGGGGGATCATCCTCCTTAACATGCATAGATAGTCTCTGTGTTGCAGCACATTCGTTCTGCACATCACTGGTCCAAAGCAGAGTCATCCAACCACACACCACTGAGGAACAGACAGCTCTCAGTTCTCACCCAGAACGACAAGCTTGACTCCATCAGGGACCGTTTTACTCAAACGATGTGATGCAGATCAAGTGCTGGTTGAGATTAGGGAGGCATGACAGAGGGAGGGGCTGCTTTGTCACCACTTCCCATTTTTGCATTATTGACCTCATGTGGATCATGCAGTTCATCTGTGTGTGAGTGCGTGTGTGCGTGTGTGTGTGGGTGTGTAAGAGATGTGTTCTGAATGCACAATCATATGGCCACCTGCTTCCTTTTAAAAATCTCACCACTTCCTGTGTGCACTCAGCGAACATGCTTGTTGCATTAATAGGGAGTAAAGTGTGTGTGATGTTGAGAAGGAATCACTGCAGCTCTTACAGCTACTGCTCTCTGTGTGTACCCGTGTTTGTGTGTGTTGCGGTTTTGCTGTTTCCAGTACGCTAACATTAAGCCTTCTTTTTTCCTCATGTAATATTGCAATAAATAATGCATGCATAGCTCTTAAACTGTAGTTCTCAATTAGTGTTTCACATGGCAGCTCTCTTCTGCTGAGAATATCTGAAATCCTCTTCCTGTGAAGAATTAGTTTAGTAATTTAACGTTGCATTTATGAAAAAAAACTAAAAGGAATCTTCAGCAGTTATACGCTGCTGTATTGTCCCCCAGAAAGCATAAAAAAAGGAAGGCTGTCATTATGATTTTCATGGTAATTTCCCAGATTACAATATGCTAATGTGATAATTACAGTGGATGCTTGGCATTAATCAGCTTGTGCCGGCGGTGCTGTTGTGTTTACCGTCAGGATTATCATGGCTGGCAGTGACACGCTTTCTTTCACCAGATGATGTTCTTAGGCTAACGCACCGAGAGGCATTAGATGCACACACTACTTTGTGATTTATTTCTCTGCAAGCAGGAACTCCTAATTAGCCGAAGGAGGAATTATGTCGTAACAAGATTGGCGGAAATCCACCTGAGTGGCACCAATCGTACACGCCCGCAAAGTGCTTCAAAGAGGAGAGGGAAAAGTGTTTGATTCAACAAGAAGGAAGATAGTGGCACACCTTGCCACCGCTCTATTAGTTGAGACAATTTTTCTTTTTAATATCATTATTTATTCATGTGTGCAGAGCCACTCTTACAGCTATGTGTTAAATACATAATATAATGAGATCTGAGCTTCACCCTCCTTTTTTGGCCCTCTATTACAGAGCCTATTAATGAGTTATTGGACTTGTAGAGAGCAGCATATACAGCAATAAAGTGTTCCTATATAAATCTATGCAGCTCCATTACAAGAATATCTTTAAAGTTTAATAAGCTTTACTGGAAACTGCAGTTGAATGAGCAAAATGAAATAGTTTCCTCTTACGTTGTTTGGTATCTGTGACAAAACCTCCTATTTTGTTGTTGTTGTTATTGTATTTCATCAAGAATCTGTTGTTCTTGGTTGTGCATCACAAATCCTTGCCTGCTCTCTCTAGAGCAAAACTCCAGTGGTTTCACAGCACGAGGTGAAAGTTAGAATTTTTAAACTATAATACATCCAGCTTTGACTATTTCACAGCAGCTCAGCTCTAAGACACAGGTATAAACACTGTGTTTATACCTGTGCAGTTGTAGCAAGTCTAGCTGAATGGGGCTGAAGCTTACTCCAGTACCACTCTTCAAAGGTGTTTTGCATGCATCCCCTGGTCTAATGTGCCAGTTTTAAGCTGTTCATACGGCTCAGCAGCAACACTGGAAACTGAGGACTGAAACAGCCTACAACCGCTTTGAAATTATTGATGTTTTTGGTCAGAAGGACACAGATATTTGTAGGCTTGACTGATTTGCAAATGAAGATATTCATAGTGAAACATCTTCGTAGATTTGATGAGGCCGGATAGGTGGAGTGTGGAAAGAAAAATTGCGATGTGTGCACATTTAAATCCAGGTATTAGAAAGTGCTCTGTGGAGTCACTTATAAATCTGTATATAAATAAGCAGACTAGAGTGTGGATGGTGTCTTCAGCAGGAAATGAAGAGTCTTTATAGTTAGAATGTAGTTCATATTGTGTGGATACTATAATTTTAGCATCATCTCTGATATTCAAGTTTCTTTCCTTTTAATGACTGTTATTGTGGAGATGATGAACACACTTTAGTCTTTTATTGACAATAAATATATATATATATATATATTATATATATATATATATATATATATATATATATTATATATATATATATATATATATATATATATATATATATATATATATATATATATATATATAAGCTTGCTGTCACATACATTTTTAAGATTTATTAGTGGATGAATAAATCCTGTTTTTTTTTCTTACACAAATTGACAAAAACACTTTACTCTGTCACTTTTTTCTATTGATTGTCCAATCTCTTCCTCCTTGACTGCCTGATTTCCCTAAAGACTGACACAGAGGAGTTTTAGCTCTTTATATCTGTCTTTAAATTATTTTGTATTCAATTTAAAGAAATGCTCTTAGGTGTCCCTTTATCAAACAATTTTCTAATCTGAGACATTATATTACACGAGTACAGCCTAAAGCATTTGGAGATCAAGACCTAGATGACTGAAACTTAAACCAGGTCTCAAAATAGAGGCAGTTTTTGTGATATAAATATATATTTTTATCTGTATTTTATAAACTGATCTGGTGAGAATTTTAAACACAGTAATTTCATAAGTTTACATTGAAAATATCCTATGAGTGGCTAAAAATGCCTTGTTGAAATCAGAGATTAGAAAAGAACAGGCTGCTTAAGACATACAGAATGCGATCTCTAAACTCACAACATGTACAATTTTTATTTTTGTTGGTTCTTAAGAGTAAGAATTCTAATAATGATGCAGTTAATTTTAATTAATTTATTATGAATTGCTTTCCACTCAATCATCCATCATTTTTGTTTAATTGTCTTGTGCCTCTACTTGTAGTCATAAGTTATTTTACTTTCCTATCAAAATTGCTTTTTGATCCCCAAGCAGGTAATTATATTTTTGGTAGGAAGAATAGCATCTCTCACTGATTTCTCACCAGAATCAGGATTCACAATGAAATAAACATGCCACCACAGTCGGGATGATAAGAAAGAGTTTGTTAAGATCCAGCACTCATTAAAGTCTAGTCAGCTCTACAAACAAACTACGTATGTAGAAGTCCCATCAAACTTATCAGGAGTCTTTTGGAAAATTAGCCTTTAAAATAGTCAAGAGCTCCAAATATAATTAAAGTTTTACATTATGGGCACGCCTCCTCCATATCACACATTTGCAAGTATTGACTTCCCTGACCTAGGATGTAGAAATAGCTCCACAAGTTGGCTCCCAGAATAAACAGGGCGATTGTTTTCTATTCACAGATCGCCTGTTAAGGGGTGGAGAAAACTTCACCTGTTTCCTTAAACACTTTTTTTTTCTTTCATAAGAATCTGTGGCCAAATGTTTGCCTGGTGGAAAACTGTGATATGTAATTTGTGAAACAGGATATTCAGCTCGCCTTTTGTGCAGCAGTGGTGAAAAATGAAACAACTTTTATCGCTTAACAAGGGCTCCTAAGACAGCAAATGTTTTTGGTTTCAATGAGATGCTTTTTGTTTTGCCAGCCTCTTGTTTTTCAGTCTAAATTCATCATCGCTGTAATGCAGCTTAGAAACATTAAAAGCAGCTCTTCAGTCTGCAGGGACTGTGTTGAATAATCAATGCTGCAAGTCTTTATTAGAATGGGTTTGCTTATTGATACATTTCTGCTCTGACAGAAGTTAAAGGGGATTATGGGAATTGTTGTTTTCATGATTTTATTAGCAGTAAGTTGATGCCGAGTCTCACGAGGGCAAACAGCTTGCAAGAAAGACACCCGAGCAGACTAATGTAGATGGTGACTAGGTGCTAAAGCCATCACCTGTTGCACATTTGTGCTCAACACTCCATATGAACTGTCTTGTTTGCTTCAAAGATTAGATTTTTTTTTCCCTAAGTTTCAGTGATTCAGGTTTCACTTTGTAACTTTTCTATGTTTTTCCAGCTAATTTTGTCTGCAAACAACTTATGAGTTACAGATTGATACATCAAGGATTCTGGGCAGTCTGAAAACTTATGGAAAGGTCTGTATTTTCCACGCTACATGGATGAGTGTAGAAAGAAGAAATTGCAGAAATGTTTAAATTTTCAGACTTCAGAATTCCCTTTGACATTGATTAAAAGTTGTCTCCATGGGGTGGACGACTTGGACTTAAATCTTTAGCACTACATTTTGTGCTATTGTCGTGGTAATGATAAAAGTGATGATAAGAAGGATTTATTCTTTTTCTAGCTAACTGTATGAGAATTGTTAACCATGTATGTGTATTTATAACCTGGTGGGCAGGTCTGTGTCAGTCCTCTCTCACAGCAGAGCATGAAAGGCCAGTGGCTGATTTTCAGATTTTTCTGGAAGTAGATATGGTGGATAATATTGTTTCTTCATGTAAACACAGAGCAGATTTAGCGGTGGACTATAGTTGCACTCATTCATTTTTTGTTTTGCTAAATTTAGTTTTCGACCTAAAACATGTTTCGTCATTTTCAGTCACTGATTTTACACTAATGTGTTCCTTCAGTCTCGCCCCCCCTTCCATCACAACCAACATCAGAGAATCAAAGTGTAATATTGAAAGCAATGCCCACTCTGATAGATGAGAGCAAGATTTGTTTTTAAAAAAAAATCTGTGTCAATATACCAGCGTCTTTCTCTCTGTGTTGTTTATTTCCAAAGAGAACTGGTCAGGTAGTGGAGGAGCTTGAATAAAAAGCTGTTTTGGAGCTCAAAGCCAGACAGACTCCCCGTTGAGATCAGTTACCTGATGTATTTGCAAATGTGAAACCTGCTCTGGATGGATTTACACCAACTTCCTTCTGCTAGTCAAAATAAATCTCCAAACAGCTTTTGACCTGTTGTATATCTGTTCAGGTTGCAGCCATCAATCCCAGCCACCCACTCGCACAGATGCCGCTTCCACCCTCCATGAAGAACTGCATCCAACTGGCTGCATGTGAGGCAAACGAGCTGCTACCCATGAACCCGGACCTCCCTGCTGACCTGTTCACCTCCTGCCTCACCACACCCATCAAAATCGCACTTCGATGGTAATGACTCACACTTTCCTGTCCCTTCTGTCAGACAGATCTTTCTCTCAGAATGATGAGGTTTTTTTTTAAAAAAGGGTCTCTTTAATGATCCTCCGATCACTCTTTAATTTAATTCTTGCGTATTATTTTTATTTACTTTAACTGTTAACAAGACAAGTTATGTTCCTGACTATTGTGCAAAAGGGGCAAAATTTTTTGTTTTATCTATTCTATTTTATTTTCATATTTGCCAATCACTGCCTCGGCTCACTGTCAAGCACGCTGTGCACAGAGAAGCTATTCCTCCGAGCTGCTGCTCAGTATTCAGCTGATGAGGAATATTCAGCTGTGATGAAAAATGTAGACCGACACCATCTGCAGTGATGCAGGGGTGATCATTCCCACAGAGAAAGCTTCAGCAAAAAAAAAAAAAAAAAAAAAAAAAAAAAATGGAATAGGTGGAAGATATTCAGGCTTGGCTGATACAGTGGCCTGATGTGAATTCACTACGATGCATCATTCAAAAGACTGTAATGATGGAAGTTTGAGCTGAAGCTCCGGAGCACACAGGTTGCATCACACACACATCAGCTGTGAATGTGTGGTTTACATCAGCTAATAGCAGCACGCAAACCCAGGCTTTGAATACTGTAGCAAAGAACAAATTATTTATGTTTAAAATCATTCTTTTTTTACGTGATGTTGGCTCACAGTTGTCATACAAGTCTAACAGCTTGCTATACAAATGTTACGTAAAAGCATCAATATCATGTTTTCACAGGCAATTATATGGTGTCATCTCATTCTGCTGCATTTATGAGCACTTTTTAACAGCATTGTAATATCTACCAGACATAGTGTGTTACTTTCATGGATTTTGAAAGTCTTTCATCAGCTGATGCCAGCCTGGGTAAATTCATTGCAATACTCTAGTGTTTTTGTACCCCTTTCTTTCTACCAATCCAAGTACAGGGTTCCTATGCAGTGTGGAAAGGCTTGGTATTTTAGCATTAGCAGGTCTCCCCCATAACATGCTGTCTAATGTGTTCCACACATCAGCTGGGGTTAACCTCATCTCCACCAAAAACCGAAAAATGCTTGATCAAAGCACCTGCAGCCACAACTAAGAGAACTAGAGAAGACAATGTGAAGAGGTGCACAGCCATGCTCACACAAATAATTGTTCTGATTAATATTAACATTTGTCATTAACATTAATATTAACATTTTGTTGTCTCCTGGCAGAGCAGCATGTCTTATATGAGCTGAGCAATGAGAATAGGAGTAATCTGAAGCGTCTCCCTCCCCCATGTGTCTGTGCTCAGTCATTACTCACTGGGTTTAAGAGATTTCCACTCTCATGGAAACTGTAAAAAGGAGGTGATCAGCTCATCATTAATGCACCTCACCGCCTGCCCATATACAGTCTCTATCTGCTGCATTCAAAGTCCCTTTGGTGCCATAAATCAGTACTTCCCTGGACCTTTTTTTGCATTTTAATGACTGATTTCACTTTGTAGACACTGAAAGTCACAGGGACTATTTAACAAATTTTCCCTTAAATTTCAAACTTTTTTAAAAGCATGTAAGTGGGAATGGCATGTTGCCTTCAGGGGGTGTCATACACCTAGACAAATGTTTCTGCTCTGCCACAAATGTTCAAGAGTTTTGTTCATCTTCCTCTGCTCCAAATCCACCTCCTGCCATGACCTTCAGCATAATGAGGTCTCACTTCTGTGTCATTAATATTGATCAGTTGCCAGCATTCACTTTCATGAAACAGGTTGCTGAGAGGCTCTTGGATGTTACTGGCTGAATTAATCCTTAAAAAGATTAATATTATGGTGCTCATGGCAAATTTGGGCCTGATCCCGTCTATCAAAGCCCCTGTCGAGGTCAGGTTTGTGTTTCTTGTCAAGCCTCAGGCTTGGCATCAAGGAACACTTTCAGTTGACTTCAGCTTAGTTTAGTCTAGAAGTATAAAATCAGTTCATTTACTCTAACTAGTCATATAAGTCTTCAAAACTAAATATGTACTTACTGAGGATTGATGCACTCACATTTATTCTAGATTTTGTTATATACAAGAAATTAGAGCTGCTACAATTATGTTAGTCATAATTTCTCGACATTAACAATTTTTTAAAACTGTAGTATTGAAAAAACATGGTCAATGAAAAGTGAGCGATGTGGATTTTAATGAGCCACGAATTTACTTCAAATTTGCAACTTATTAGCCAAAAAACTAAAGCAAAAGTTTCTGAACAGCCAATAAAATCCAATATGCTAATCAGCTGTGAGGCTCCCCTACACCCGAAATGGCTCAGATTTACTATGTAAAAAAGCTGAATTCAAACACAAAGCTTACCGTTTTGAAACCTTAGAAACTGTTATTTAAAGCATTGGATGGTTTCTTCATGACTTCATCCAGTATATTTTGCCAAAAAAAGAATCACTATTTTCTCAGGAATTGGTGTTTTTTTTGTCAGAGTTGTTGTTCCCCCCTCTCCTCTGCTGACTTGTTCTGACAATTTTATGAATTTTCTAATGGTGCACTCATTTCTGTTTTCTGGTTGATCACTGATCTTTAAAAAACTGATCTATCGATTCCAGTTTTGGCATTTAGCAACTGTCGCAAACGTTGCTAAATATAGCAAGAAAGTCGCTGAGTTGGCCACAGTGGGCTGAATATTGTTAACTGCGAACGTCATGACCTGATGGCTGGGTCTATCAGTCAGCCTTCTCTCACAGCAGATCAATAGAGCCCAGTGGACGATTTTTAGACATTTGCAGAGGTAGATAAGATCAGTAGATAAGATCGGCTTCACATTTAAGTATCAACCGGTCACAGATTTCCCAAAATTAAGGAAATCAGGGCCGATTGATCAGTTCACCCCTAGAATTTCCTTTTTCCTGAACTTTTTAATAAGACACGGAGTCAGTTTATGAGAGATTTTCAGTGTTTTTAAAGTGTGGATCTGTCTAAAGTATATACTTCATCCTCACTCAAATATTTAGATGATGACAAACTGGAGATTTGGATTTCCTAGGAAACAGTATCAGCAACAAGCATGAAAAGCAGACAGACATGACGCAGAGAACAGATAAAGTGTTTTTGTTTCTTACAGGCTTTTGAAAACAATCCTTCTCCCTGTAGAATAATAATTTATTGAAATGTTTAGAGAAATTGTTGACTGATTAATGCTGTGCCTGCATTCATCTCAGTTTAATTTAATTTCATTGTAGATGTTGTTCAAACCGGGATGAATGTAATTTACACCAGACAAACTACTAAACAATACATACAATTAAACCGTAATTGAAAATATTTGTAAGTTGCGTGGAAATATTGGTCTCCACTTTTTGCATTCTGTGTCAAGTGGATTAATGGATTCTTTATTTCCTTAGAGTTGCACTTTTGCTAAAGCCATTTTTCTTTGTTTCTAGTTGGGTCTTATAATATTTAATTTTTAAAAACAGAAATAGTTAATTCTACTTAAAGCTGTATATTCAAATCTTTGTTCCCATTGGCTCTCACGTGCTAAAATATATTGTATAACAATGAAGTAAAATGTATTAAAGCTGCATTTTTAATGATTAAAAAAAATTATTCAAACAATTTGTGGTTAAATTAATGGGGGCTGGGAGGGAAATGCGTCATTAGAATGTTCCTTGAAGGAACACAAAATACATCATTCTCCTTGCAGCCAGGATGTTTGGTCTCAGGGAAATTATGGATGCATTTTTTTTATCATAAGTAATTTTGTGCTGCATATCACATGAATAATTAGTAGTAATCGGCCTTCCCATGCTAAAACTGTAATCATTTCAAAAATACACATTTCTAGGGCTTTGCAAATACATTTATTCTGTAGCATAAACAATATTATTTTGGATTCCTAATCAAGATAAATATCCACAGTTAAAATGTTAAAGCATAGAAAACAACTATTCCTTTGACACAAGATTTAGATTTCGTTCCTCTCCTTCACTTGCACCTTCTGTGCACAAAGTAATGTAAACACGATGCATTTCCAGCCTTTAATTGTTGTCCTCTGTATGCTTCCTTTTCCCCCTTGCCGTTAATTTTATAATATTGTCTAGAACTTGAGATTTGAGGATTGAGATGTGCGGAGACAACAAGCAAGGAAGGGATGGGCTGCGGAAGTTTAGCGAGGTTAGAGTGGGAGGATGAAGAAACGCACTGATGTGCTGGCTTACCTTCACTTTAAAACTTTAATGAGATGCATTGAGGGAAAGATGATGGGGGTTTGCACAGAGAGGAGAGGTTGGGCAGAGCCAGGCAGGGAGGGTGCATGTGTACCTTTCATTGCTCAGCTGAGCAGAAAATCATTACTGATGGAGCGGCATCTTCAAGGGATTTCCCCGCCGCTGCAGCGAGTGGGGAGGAATGTGGAGAAGGTGTGTGTGTCTGAAAATAGAGGTGGGGGAGCAAAGTGGCACAGGGGAGAACGGAGAAAGAAGCACTGATGGGGGAATAAAAAATCAGGGTGCAGATCAGCCATCCAGTGGAGGTTCTCAGGGGGCTGTCATCTTGAGGGTCCTGCTGGTCCGTCAACCAGTTTGGTTCAAAGTGAAATATCACCACCTCTGTCACACTGATTGCTTGGAAATGTCAGGTTCCTGATTCCACTTGACTTTCAGTGATCCCCACCTTATGTTTTCATCAGTCACCATCAGCTTTCAGAAACCTCTGGATTTAAAAAAAACTAAACTATCAATCATTGTGGGACAATGATGCTTTAAGATTTTAGAACTCAACGCTTTAATACAGAACTCCTTTTCTCCATTGTTAACCTATATTATACAAGGGAGTACACTCTGGAGAGCGAGACAGCCATGCTTGTACAGGAAGAATATGTAAGCTTTCGGGCCGTGCTGTGGTGGCGCAGGTGGTTAGCACGCCCCACGTTTGGAGGCCTTAGTCCTCGACACGGACGTCGCAGGTTTGACTCCCGGTCCCGACGACCTTTGCCACATGTCTTCCTCCCTCTCCTCACCCTCCTTCCTGTCTGCCTACTGTCGCAAAAATACGAGCCACTAGCGCCGCAAAAAAACTCTTCGGAGAAGAAATTGGGAAAAAGATTTTGTAAGCTTCATTCAGAAATAGCCTGGGATTCAGACTCAGGACAATAAGGATTTTTCACATGCATTCATACATTTAAAAAGGTTCAGATTATTACTGTCAGATTATGAAACAGACATGCACATCAACATTTGTTTAATATTTCATGAGCCCAACCTTTTCAGCAGCTATAACTTTCTGAATGGATAACAACTAGGGTTAATATCTCCTTTTGGTGTAGAGTAGATCCAGAAAACAACAAACTACTAAAGCTTAAAGTCTTATATTAATTTATAGAGGAGCTGGAAATAAGTCCCCTGATCTTCAGAGCACACTAATGACCATTCAAGTGAGAATCCAGAATACCCACAAGTCATAATAAATGGCATTTCAATTTTCATGACAGACTTCTAATGCACTACACTAAAGTTGTCAAGGAAATTGTCAAAAACATTTTACCTAAACTAGCGAGGGGTTGGGCCTGGTGGATATAAGTTGCTGACACATTGTGACTTTGTCGAGTTAATTTGCCTGAACATGAAACACTTGCAGATTATTTTGTCAGCAGGTGTTGCATTGCTGGGTGGATTAATGAGGACAAACCATTGATGCTAATAAACCCATAGATTCTGTTGCAGCAATCCAGAAGACTAAAATATAGAATAACAAGCCACATGACGTTACACTAATTTAATCAGCACTAAATTACTATAAAGTCTTAACCACTGACCAACTTTGTCTTGATACGCTGCATCTCACAGTTCAGTTACTCAAAGAAGCCTTTTTAAAATGCCATATCCGAAAACTTTTCCCAATCTGACCCTCCGCCGTCTTGTAGATGAGTACGGCAGCTTCAGATTGTTGAGACAGCAGACAGCTTTGCCTTTATTTGGTGCATTATGAAGCCAAAGTGCTTCCACACACAGCCGCTCAGATTCTTTGTTCTCACAATTATCAGACTCCACACAAAAGCCTCTTGTCCTCCATCTTGCATTAATGAACAAGAACAGCAATTTCCTCCCTCACAGGCATTTGGCCACCATCATTACCATTACAGTGTTTTATTCTCCTATTGCTCTGAGCTTCTATTTTCAAATTGGATTACAATAAACAGGCGTCTTTGCCTTCAACACTAATGACGATTTCTTTTATTCTAAGGTCCTTATTGTGTCAATTAATGTGAATGTGTGTTGGTGTCAGCACCTGTTAGGCATCAGCATGGTGATTAGAGAAAGAAGAAAAAGCACAACTAGAGATTCTGAGATGGTTATGAAGAGCTAACTACATAATGATCTGCTGTCAGACAAAATTTAATCAGTTAGAAAAGATTCCAGCTGCCAAATGAACCCCTTGCTTTCTTCATTGTAGCTCTAACACGAACAGTTCTCCAAATGCTAATCCCGCCTCTGGGATGCTGCTTTTCCTGACGTGTGTGGGGGGGAAAAAACATGCATCATATTGATGCTGTTATTGGGGGTGTCAGCCATGAAATTTTCCTTGGCTAGCCGCTGTACATTTTGGATAGATAATAGAGGTTTTAAGTAAGATCTCATTAGCTAACATTGTTTGAAGCCAGAAAACCAGGGACACGGATATGATTGAACAGGAAGTGGAGCGGGAGCTTGGGCAAATGCAAACATTACAATACAACCTCATTATGTTCATTGAGAACAATTGCTGCTCTTCCTTCTAATTCCAGGATCTGTGGAAGAAACGGGGGAAATCAAGCTTTCACAGGAGTGCACACACACACCCCCCTGTAATTTTATTCAGGAGCCCTGACTTTAATAACAGAAATGTAAATTACTTGTAAAATGTTGACACATTCATCTTCTCCCTCTTGTCTCTTGATGTGGGATGAACCACAGAGAAAACGGTTACGTAACGCTGCATAGGCTTTAGCTGACGAGTTTCTTGAGGCTTGTGTGGATTTGAAGAGAGCAGCAGGTTTACCTCAGAAAACCTCGTTATGCATACTGATAGAAAAAGACTTGTGTCTTGGGGTTTCTGTGCTCAAGTTTGCACTCATACAATATATTTTGGAAGAAACCCATTTTTAATCTCCTGACTGTGTTTCTGGAAAGTGGCAAATATGTGGACTTGTACATTATTTCCATATCTGATGGCACAAGCACACTTGCAAAATACCTGTGCCATAACATAGAAGCTAAACCTTTTCATTTTACATGAGGAAGATCTTTACAGTAACAAAAGACAAAAAAGCACCACTGTATTTCTATCAACATGATTCAGCATTGGCATGGTGCGCTCAGTTTATTGTACAATGTTATTTTTTTGTCACACATGATGATTTGCATGCAAATTTTATTTTGTTCTGACCTGAGCATCTTCTCGCATGAAAACTGCCCCCTACGTATCTAAAGGCAAACTCTAAATGATTCAGTATAAGGCTTTCCTGCAGCAATGGTTTCTTCCTGCTTCTTTTTCTCAAAATACCAGATTTGTAGAGTCTCCACTTGAGCCACAGATCTGTGCAGCTCCTCTTGAGTTACTTTTTACATTTTGGCTGCCTCTCAGATTAATGCTGTCCTTTGTAGTTTTTCTATTTTGTTTCTGTTTTGAGATGAGGAATTGCTCAGTGAGATCTTCAAAGCTTAGAATATCATCATATAACTTAATCTTGTCTTGTCTACTGTCTTTCTTGATCTTAATGATTCTGTTTGTACACTAAAGTTGTCTAACAAACATTCAAAGTCTCAACGGCACAATTGTAGTCAGTGCTTAAGCTACACATAGGTGGACGGGGCTTTTGCGGTAACTCAGGAGACAAAGCCCAGGTTCACCTGCCAGCCCTTCCAGTCCATATAGCACTGATGGGAGACGACGGCTGATTGAAGGGGTAATGAGATGTAGAAGGCATCCGGCTCAGCAGGGACTAGAAGAGACACTGTCCCTCCCACTCCTCTCCTGTCTCTCACCCTGGGAGCAGTATTGTCATTACCTCACATTGGGTCCACTTAATTTCCCTCTTCAAAGTTTAATATGTACATGCTCACTTTCTCGCCTCTGCACTTATCGCCCACACATTTGCTCAGCCTTTATTCACCAGTCCAAATTAAGTTCAGCCATCATTGCTCTCCATCTGTAATAATCCTTCAATTTCCTCATTATTTGTGCCCAGCAGCCCGTCTGCTCTTCATCCGGCTCATTTTTTTGTGTGTGTTCTTCTCAATGCAGGTATATTAATGTACCGGTCATAAATGTGACGCCTCCTTTTTGGGTGTTTTATTGGCTTTGATGTGTCCTAAAGTTCCAGTTTTTGTTCGTCATAGCATGTACTTTGGTACCATTTAATGCTGTTAAAGTTACATTAGGTAAGTTTTGCCAAAATTATGTTTTTACCTTTTTGTAAAACTGTCTTTATTGTGACATTAGACGATAACCTGTGAAAATCTCAAACTCGTCTGCCTTCTCCATTGCATTTTTGCATAAAGCAGTAGAATCACATGTCAGAGGAACTCAATTTTGTTTTCTTTTTATAAAAGTTACCTACTTCAGCTTTAAGGACCCCACACTGTGGCAAGAACATTATTCCCACATCACCAGCCTGACTTGTTGATACAAGATCGGATGGCTTCCATGTTGCTTACTGTTGCATCTGAATGTTTTCTAATGTCACTTTCCATGGGATCTATAAACATTTCCAACTCTGTTTCCTGTTGGTCTCTTTTGTATATTCAGGTGGAGTAAATAAATCCTTCTCAAAATGGTGTATTCATCCCTTTTTACAACTCTGCTGGCACTGATCAGATATCAGCAGGTCAGGATTAAGCCTTCCCAGACACTGACTGTAGTTTGAAACAGGATCAGTAAACTAAGCTGGTGATCTTTCCAGAATGATGAGATGCACAAAAGTATTTGAATAGTTAAACTTTCTTCTGGAGCAATGAACCTCTACGGAGACTCAGAAAACAGCGGAGGACGGAGCAAACAATAGTTGACATAGCAGCAAAAACAAAGTGGTTGCATTGTAAGACTACTTTAGAACTGACTTTAGCACTGAAGCTAGTTTGGCTATATCGTGTTTTCTGCATGACCGTTGAATGATTAGCAACGGTCAAAGCTTAAAAGAGCTTCACTTGTTTTTGTTTTTGTTGGGGGTTTTTTGGAGTACCTTCAAGCAAAGTGACTCTGCCGAGGACTTTTAATAAATGTTACTTTAATTAGCAGCTGCTTGAGTGGATGTAGCATCAAGGTGAGTTACATTTATTCAAAAACCCACTACTTTTCAATGTAATAGAGTAGTAACTATGAGACATTTAAAAGGCTCCCTCACCTGATGCACCTTTTTATACATGTTATGTCAACAGTTTAGTTACTTTAGTTACTACTTTATTAAATATTTGTTAAATTTCCTTTAAGTTTTATGGACTAAATATTGTCTTTTGTAGCTGTTGTTAAGCAACCTTTTCACTCACTGTGTTCCTCTGCTTGTGCTTCTTTTTAATTCCTGAATCTCATAACTAAATGCTAAAGGCATTGTGCCAAATTGTTTTTTCTAATTTTGATATTGCAGAGAGCAAAGACAGCAGAGCTGAAGCTCAAACAGCCAAGTTGAATGAATCATAGTGCTCTGATCATAGTGCGTGCCTCGAATTTCAGAGTCTGTTTTTGATCATATGTGAAGACAAACATGGCTTTTCATAAAGCCAGGATAAAGTCAGCTTGTGGATCAAAATCTTTATATGTATGAATGGATGAAATGCCACCGGTTGCTTCTGACCTCCCATCATGGATTCCTCTTTTTGCCTTTTTTTGTCTTTTGTCGTCTTTCGTGGAAAGGCTCTGACGTCTCGCTGCACTGAAAATTGATTCCAACTCCCTGACGAAACCTTTATTTTTGTTATTTGTAACGTCAGCCTCTCTGTTTTTGTCCTCTCTTAATTCTGAATCATTTGTTGTTTATGTGTGGAGACTTATAGATTTCATTTTGTGCCAAAACATACAAAAGCGTAAACAAAGCCTTTAATCTTGAGCTATAATATCCCTGTGGCAAAAAGATTATAGACATATGTTTGTGGGAATTGATATTACTTGTCTGTGGTATTTTTTATTAGACCAGATTGTGCATTGTTGCGACTTTTAATTAACATGCTTTTGACCAGAGAGACCGTAGAGCAAGTTGTTGCGATGACATCTTTCCTGCTCTTGGCTTCAGGAGTGTCAGACTCACTCAAGACCCCGGCTGATCTTTGAAGAGTCAGAAAGTCGTGCTGCTGTCATGTGGGAACTCATTATTCTTCAGGAACAGAAGGAATTGTAGTGCAGCAGCCTTCGTCACAGCCAGTCAGGGAGGATCAGATCCTGGATACGTTGTTTTTGGGCATTCGTGAGTCAGTTTGACATTCAGATATGAGTCCGAAGATGATGGCAGCTCCGGATTCTGCTCAGCAAACTAGAATCACTCACTCCCATGAAGACATTATTTATAATTGGGGATCTGAGAGCTGTCTATAAAAGTAAGATCAGTGATGTCAGTAACGCGTTAATTTGTAACACGTTACTGACGTCGGACCACATTTTTCAGTAACGAGTAATCTAACGCGTTGCTATTTCAAATCCAGTAGTCAGACTACAGTTACTTATCAAAATCATTTTTGCGTTACTGTGCGTTACTATCTTCTTTTGTTATTTAATCGTATTTCCTCTACGCGTCTTGTCGAGTGACCAACGTCTCTAATGTAAACAATGGAGGGAGATGCACATTTTGTTGGTGGAAGAACTGGAACTATTTTGAGTTTCTGTCGCCAAGTCCGATTATTACAAGCGGCTTTGGGCTTCATTTTTTTAAAGTCGCTTGCAGATTTAATGAGCGGCGTGTTGCGCCTTTTTGGGCTCGTTTTTGAACGTGAAGTTTCTCATTTGGACCACACAAATTACTCACGTTTTTTATTTTTTTTTTACTGTTTTTTGTACAATCTCCTCTTCAGTTCAACCTTATCAGTGGGGACACATTGTTGATGTTACCATTATAAAATAAATTACAATTAAGTATTGGCAAAGTTCAATGTGATTTTCACAGGAGGCGGAGTGTTGTTGTTAGCTGCTGCTGAAAGTAACTAAAAAGTTACTTTCCAAATCAAGTAGTCAGTAATCTAACTAAGTTACTTTTTCCAGGAGTAATCAGTAGTCTGATTAAAGTTACTTTTTCAAAGTAACTATGCCATCACTGAGTAAGATGCAGCTTTGACTTAGGAGCAATATCCGCCCCCAAATATCTATTTCCCCTTTTCAGTTCCTTTGAAGATATGTTTAATTTTCAGATCAAAAAAACTTACTGTACAAGTGTTCTACCCGGGTGTGCTGTGGTGGCGTAGGGAATAGCGCCACCCATGTTTGGAAGCCTTCAGTCCTCGACGCGGCTGTCGCGGGTTCGACTCCCGGACCCGACGATATTTGCCGCATGTCTTCCCCCTTTATTCCCCCTTTCCTGTCAGCCTACTTTCATATAAGGACACTAGAAAAAAAAAATAATAATAATAAAAAAGAAGTGTTCAACCCTTTGTCATAAGCAAATCACATTGCTGGATTATATTGATGTATTTTGCACATCTCATTTCTGTTTCTACATGACTGCATGCTTTTTTGTAATTTATTTTCCATTTGGCTTACATGTTTGGTTTTTATATTTTCTTCTGCTCTCTTTTGAGATGCCACAGAAAGTTCTGTTTTGTCCAACTGTATTAGCAATCATTTGGCATTTACTCTGTTCTTCTAATAGAAAATGTTTTTTGTGATGATAATCCTGGCTGTGAAGCACACTTGTGTAGTTTTTGGCAGACATGGAATAAACCAGAAGCAAATAAAATGTGATGATTTCAGCTTCTGGATCAAGAGTCCTTTTATAGGCTTTTGAATACTAATTCAATATTTTTAAGCAAAAGAAAAAAAGACATTGTTTTTGTACATTTTTTTGCCTTTACATTTTCTGATGCTGTCTGTCACTTGTTAAGTTGATGTTTAAAGAGATGGTATTTTGTATTTTCCAGGTACATTTTATAGGTTAAAATAATTATATTAACTTCATATGCCATTAAAATAATATACAGATCAAAAACAATTTAAAAGAAATATGACTTGACATCAGGAGCCATGTTTCCATTACAAATGCATGTTAAGATTTGTTGCTATTCTGCTAATGTAGAAAAAAAATAACAATTTTCAATTGCAGTGTTTCTATTAAATAAAAATGCAATTAAAATTATTTGAAAATAAATTAGTTTATGCAATAAATAATTAAAAAATATGCCACACTATGGTCCCCCTCCCACTTCCTGTTATCTTCATCATTTCTTGTAGTAGTAACATCTGGTCTTTGATCACAACTCGTGTAATACGCAAAAAGTGTTTCCATTGGAGTTCAATGAAATACATACATTTTCATAAAGGTGAATGAGGTGAAAATTCAGCGTAAAAACTTTATCAAAAAACATTGTCTTTTCAAAACATTTTGTGTTCCCATTAAGAAAATTTATTTTAGAAGTTTGAATTTACGCAATTTTCTGTGCTATGGAAACACAGCGAGTCATATCTGACATCTTGAAATTAGTCTCTGTCTCTTTAAGAACCTCTCACCCTTTCTGAGATTCCCTGGTTAGCCAGTCATCACAACAATGCTCCTCCATGCCATCCAGTGATACTGTTTAAAGGAGCATTGTAGTTCGTATTATAAGCTCAGCAAACACTCAGTTTCACCAGGTGTTTGCTAATTCTGCATGGGGGCTATGAGAGGTAGAAGCCCTATCAGCTTTGCGGAAAAGGTGCCGCTTTGTGCAAGCAAGCGTTTAGGCGCCCCCAGAGTGGCTGCCACATCATATTCAAGGACATCTCAAACATGCTTGAATAAGTCAAAGTAACATTTATTAGGTTTGTGTTTCGTGAGGAAATTACATTATAACATAATGTAATTTTGCATAATCCTCCTCTCTTAAAAAATATTCAGTCATGTTATTTTTATAAAAGTGTAACAATTTATGAGAATTTCTTTCTATTGCTTTCCTTTATGTAATCTTTCCCGCAGCTGCTGTCTGCTCACTCTGTGTACAAAAGCACACACACCTGCTCTTCTCCAGGTGTGTGATGACTCCTAGCGATCTGTGCGACTGTCAGGACTCTGAACAGCAGCCGGCTGTGACTTACATCTGGCCCGACCTGTCAGACCTAACCAGGCATAGTAAACAATATCCCCCATGGCAGACGTCTCAGAAATACGAGTCCATGTTTCCCACTGACTGTCCCCTCCTTCTCGTCTATAACTCAGCCAAAATACACTCGTACCTCTCAGTCCTCGATGCTTGCAATTTTTGCAGCCCTCATTTTTCATTTGAGTGTTATTTATTGGTTGACTCTCATGTTGGTCAGAAAATTTGCACCATTGAGGCCAAACGTTTCATTGCATCATCTAGCATCTCTTGTTTTCTCTTTAACATCTATTAGTAACATCTCCCTTCTGTTTTCTTCCAGGTTCTGTATGCAAAAGAGTGCCAAGTTGGTGCCAGGGGTGACGCTAGACCTCATTGAGAAGTAAGTAGGAGCGCACAACAATTTTCCCTCTTATTGTCAGCACGGCACGGTCTGGAGACATCATTATCCAGTTTCCCTTTCCTGCCTGTCTTTCCTCGCCTTGCCTCTCTCTCTGTTGTTTTCCATCCTGAAGGTATAATCCTATGCCTTTGTTTCCCTCTCACTGTCAAAGTGGCAGCACTTTGGCAGATTTAAAGCTTTAAATTTGCTGAATTAACCTCCGGGTGTGAAGCGACTGAACATGGATCATCTCTTGCTCTCAGGCACACCATCGTCAGATTGATGCCAGCTCTCAGTAGCTACTCAGTTTCTTTTGGTGTTTTCACTGAACTGTCTATGTAGATACCCACTTAAGGTTTCTGGAGAGGATGAAATGACATTTATATATTTAGATGGTTGACTTTAGATGGTTGACTTACGTTTTAAAAAAACAAAAAACGTAAGTAACTTGGTAAAAATTAAAAAAAGAATGGTCTGAAAGTACCTGAGGGAGTTGAACTTGAAGGGCGTTTCAGCAGTCTCCTAATGATGTGTTTATTTGTCACACTAAGTTTGTTGAATTTGAATAATAACCGTGACATCAGTCTGCCACGGATCAGCAAGAAAAATCTGGTGACAAATGCATGCTCAAAAATCCATCTACTCATAAAATTATGCACAGAATCAGAAAACACCATTTATTTTGTTATTTTAGTTTGATGTAATGCTTACCACATCTCCTAATCGGTTTCTTCCTCCTCTCAGTGAAGCTTATGTTACTTCCATTTATGTGTTATTGACAGCAGCAGGCTTATGTGTGGAACGTCCTACAAGTCTTTCCTCCCAACTGAACATCTTTTTTTCAAATGATTAGAAAATAAAAATCAAAATAAATGTTGAATAAGCCAATGCCAATAGTCCCACAAGCACCTGCTTTTCCATGCTGAGCTCCTTCTGTCCTGAAGAGCAGCTGCAGCTTGAATGTGAGTCATTGAGGCTGATGTAAAAATTCATTATTATATTTCTTACCACAATATACACAAATAAGTATTTACAACCAGATACTTTATTTTATTGGGATTTTGTGTGATAGACCAACACAAAATAGTGCACAGAGATCACCAACTTTCTGCTGAACTCTTAGCTGCAGATTTTAAATTTCATGTGACCTTCGGATTAGGGAGCAGAAGGTGGTCAGTGCAGGAGGAAACCGTGTTAAGAACATCGCAGGGGATGAAAGCAGGGGAGCAATGTGCTATGGAGACATCTCTGTCTGGCTTTGACAGTTTTCCAGAAGACAACACTTGCCTGCGTTGTGTCATATTAAGTTTGGTGCAGAATGAGTTATATTGTGGGGCAGACTTTTGGGGGTCAGCCCTTTGTTGCAGTGAAAGAAACTCTTATGCTACATTCACAAAGCAGGTATTAATAGTCAATTTATTTATTTTTTTAAACTGTTTATGAACCCAAAGAGACCTGCATGTGCAGAAGAACAATGTCGTCACAACAGTGCACTCTTTATGGAAGTAATAATGGATGGAGCCGTCTGTGGATCAACATTAGAATTATTCAGCAATAGGCAAACAGTATTTTCTCAAGATCATAAGAAGATGAAGGAAGCTAATGAAAAGAAAGAACTACCAGTAGAAATTGACTTTTGTGGAGCATTGACAGCAACTTGCGTAGAGAAGTCTGTTTGTATGCAATGTTCAATGTGATCAGTGGTGGGATTGTGATGTGATCTGCTTCACTTCTGCATTAATTAAAGAATTTCAGCCATTGTTTGGCTTCTTTGGGTGCAGAATTATGATGCTTGTCAGTGACATAAAAGTCTGCTAAAATGGTGATGAACATTCAGACTGCAGATGCTTTGAAAACAATCGGATATGTATTCAATTCAATACTGCATATGGAAGTCGCACAAATGAGATTTTTCGGGGGGCATGGGAGTGGCGTGAAAAGATTGGAAATCAGATTTGGGTAGTCCTTGCATGATGTTTGAACACAACCTTAATGTTACGCCATTTAGAGAGATTTTGGGTGAGTTCAAGCTTCCAAGTTTGTAGAAACAGTTTGGGGGTCGTCTCGTACTCTTCCAAGATGACTGCTCACCAGTGTACAAATGGAGGTTTATAAAAATATGGGTGAGTTTGGCGTCAAAGAAGTGTATTGGGCTGCCTGACCTGGTAGAGCACCTGTGAAGTAAATTATATCAGTCCTTCTTTTCCAGGATTGGTGTATAATCTTACTAATGTCTTCTGGAAAATGGTTAAAAAGTCCGATTAACAAAACCCTGAATATTGTGGAAAGCCTTCAGAGAAGAATTAAAGCTGCCAACGGTGCAGTGACGACATATTAAACCTTATAGAGAGAGGGATGTCACTCCTGTTCACATGTTTGAAGGTAGACAAGTGAAAATGTTTGGTAGAGATTTGTGTTTTAAAAAGTTGCGTATTTGCACATTATAATGATGTTATTATGGGCTTGCTCATTTAAGAATTAATTTTCTTACTACTTTAATTAGTGAACCTTACTTATCGGATTATCCACCTCATAATTATGTTGGACTTCATCATATTGCAGAAACTATCTTTTAGAAATACCAGTGCATTTACACACAGCTGCATAGTTAGGTATTCCTGAATGTCAAATAAATAGGACACGTCTCCCTTTTTTCCAAACTATTAATGAGAATTATTCATAATTCAAACATGCATTTTTCCAAGCTTTTTCTCGCTCGTCTGAGATCTTTCCTTTTAGTTTTCGTCTGATGTTATTTGTACACATCGTCATTGCTTCTTTTCATCTCCTCTCAAACATCGCCACTCTCCAGTTGATGGATGTTGTGCAGAAAATGCTGTAGTGCAGAAGAACTGCAGCTGAATGACTCCCAAAGGCAGGATGGGAACCTGCCAGAGAAGGGATGAGTACCTTTGAACAAGTAAAACATTTTTTTTCACTTGTATATTCTTTCTTCTCAACCATTCTGACATTAGTTGGTGGATTTTGATGACACTGAAGCTCTCCCTTTATGCTTTGCAATCTCATGTCCTTTTTATCTTCCATCTCCTGTCTCCTCTGAATCATCCTGTGGACTACAGGAACAATAACATTTGACCTGGTGGCTGTAAGAACAGTTCAAACACATACAAATTTCACACTGACTTATGTCAGTGGTTTTTTTTTATTTATTTATTTTTTTTTATCATATATATTTTGTTGTCTTCCCCTATTTAACCATGAATAAAACACTTTAATCTCATACACAGCTTTTGACTCACTGTGCTTGTTAAAAGTAGAGTTTTCTTGAGAATTCGTTCACCTGGGTTCTTTGTGAACTTGCTTCTTTCTTGCAGATGTATAAGGAGTTGTGAATATAAGTAATATTTAACAGTTACTTAAAGTGTCTTCTTGACATTATGTTCTATATCTATCAATCTATCTATCTGTCTATCTATCTATCTGGGTGTGTTTGTATGTATGTAATACATTTTTGCAGAAGGGTTTCTAACTTCTCTGTCTTGAAGTCTCAGCAGTGTGGGACCACTGTGGCTGAAATGTGCTGTTTTGGTTGATTGCATGTCCAATGTGTTGCACGGGGATGGGGGGGAGGGTTAAATGTTGAGTCAGCCAATATCCACCTTAGTTAAATTATGGATATCCTCAGAGCTCATAAAAGAAAAATGGGACCAAGCTCATCTCACCTGAACTCTCTAGAGTTGTGCCAGCTCTTTGATTAAAGCTGAGCCTCAAAATCAAACAGGAGACAAAAGCACTTCATTACTTGACTTAATCATAATCCAGATAATCTGATGTTTCCGCACCAGAGTGAGGACCCTTTAATGTGATACTTAATGTTCACCTCGTATACCTTTTTGCAGGTTTTGACTAATTTTGTTGATTTTTTTTACTTTCTTTCCCTCAATTTTATCTCTAATCGATGAGCCTATTCCTGTCAATTGTGGCAGATATAGATGGGTTAATATTTTATTTAAGAATGCTGGACGTATTTTTAATTATGACCACAACAAAAGTAAATATTTACAGTACAGTAAAAAGATAAAAAGATTTTAAATGACCATGATTGCAGTCATTCATTGGTTCTGACCAGACTTAGTAGCTTGGATCTTTCTTTTTTCAACGTCTTTAAAGGGTCATTTTGGACTTTGACTTCTTTTTCACACATTCTTTGCCATTTGATGATTGCTTAAATCCAAACTACGGATCGGTTCACTGGTAGTTTTGTTCTTGCATTTTTACCACAAGAACAATCTCTGTCAAGTCTATGTGCACGCAGTTGTGTGGCCACTGTGTCGTGGCAACCCCTCGGAGGAAAGTGCTGAAAGGATGGCAGACAGACGCCTCCTTAAAAACTCAGCTGTTGCTGCCTCCACTGTCACGCAACTTCCTAAAAACAAACTTGAACCCCCTGCCTGGAAAACTGGTTGAACTCACATTACGTGAGTTCAAACTTTTTACGTAAAGTTTGGAAATTTACACCTGATTACGTCACTGCCTTAAAGACAAAGAGACTAGGCAGCTTGTTTCTGCAGTACATGTTATGTAGTTGGTAAATCAAACAACTTTTTCCCTCTTCCATTTTCTGTATTGTTCTTATTCAACACCAGTCTGAGCAGCCAGCCGTTACACTCAGCGTCCACTCATTTTGCTCACCTTTAAAGGTTACACATGGCTAGGAGTGGCCTTAAACATTCATCGCCTCTGTTAACAATCATTTTGATGTGAAACAAATTCAGTATCATGGCAACTTTGAATAGTCGCATGTTGATTATTTGTTTATTAATTTGATCATTCTTCGGTCCTCACTCCATCTGTGCACCCTTCTGTCTGCTTTCTTCCCACGTTCATCCAACTCACATTCTGGTTGGATCCAGTCACAGGAGCCTTTTTACATAATGGAGTCACGAAGCACAGGGCATGTGGATTTTACCTGCTCACCCCCTCTTGCTCGTCTGAAAGGAGGGGTGTTGAAGCAACTGATGTGGGATTATCCATATTAAGTCTTTCCCTGTGCCTTTCACTATAAGTCTTTTCATCCAACCTGCTGTACTTCAATAATTAGAAGATTTCTGATATCCAACTCTTTGTTTCGGGAATCATGTCTCTGTTATAGCTCTGTTTTCAACACAGCGGAAATGCTGTATCGATCCGGTAATGAAATACTTCTTTCATGCGCTATTTTGTCAAGAACAAGCCATTCCCTCAAGGTGGCAGAGATGTTTGTGTATTTTTCTAGGACCTTTTTCCTCCTTTGTGCAGAGCCTTCTGAGCTTGTTTATATCCAGTGTCTTATATTCTGATGTATTTATATACTCGAGTGTCACGTGATCTACAGTACCTTCAGAATCATGAGCCACTAGAATCAACTCTTTCAAATTATAGGAAATAAACTTGCCGCCTTGATGAGGGGCTGATATGAGATCACTACCTGTTGAGATGATTAATGATGATTTATATCTTCAACAGACTCATGGTCCACAAAAACATTTTTAAAAACATGGTTTAATTTTGAAGCTTTGTAATCCAGAATCAACATGATATTCATGCTGTCAATGCAGCCTTTTAAATGTGAACTTTGACTTCAATGTATTCAATATCTGTCGCAAAAATTATTCAATTTAAAAACAGGATCTCTGTTAGCGCCTTTTTATTTTTAGCCAGTGCTTGTCAGTTAATCTATGTGAATATTCTGGTGAGAGCTTTTAAAGGTCTAAATATCTTATTAATCTATATGTTGCAACTCATAGTTCACTTTTACTGTTTGAATCAAAGCAAAAAACTCAAAGTTCAAACCAGCATTTTAATATCAAGCAACCGTCTAAGGTGACACCTCACATTCACATCTTCATTTCAAGGCCATGGTGTCTTACACCTTTTAAGGTCAATGCCTTTTTGTTCCCCACTAGATTCATCATAAAGAACTTCTAAAAAGTTTTAAAGGGTCAAAATAATGTCAGCACTTTCTTTGTTGTGCTCTTTCATTTATTTGGAACTGGAGACACTCTCATAGATGTGAAACCAGAGCATTGGTGGAAACTAAATTGGGGCGATAAATCCTAACTTAATGTGGAGAGCAAGAGATGGACAAAACTTACCCAAACTTTGATTGATGGCACAAGCCTCAACGTCTCAGAGGCTATTCTTACCCATTCAGGGATTCATCTGTCTGTTTCTTCATCCATCCACCACTTGCCTCTCTTCCCCCCCCCCCCCCTCAAATGTATTACAGAGAATAATCAGTGAGGATGGGAACTGCTGAGTGTTCATCCTGACTGCTGACTTTTCAAACACCTTTGGCAGGCACTCAAAGTGCTCAGGAGTTAGCCGGCCCTCATCGTTATACAGAGGGCTGGTAGTGCCAGGAGCCTTACAGCTGCTATTATTTGTCACTTAGAGGTAGAAATTGTGGGCTTGGGTCAAAAAAAGTTCAGCCTCGTTGCACATTTATACAAACTTGGGTGGAGGGTGATAAATGACTTGAGATGTAATGTATTATTGAGAGAGGGAAAGTGAGTATGCTTGTGCTCTAGTGTGGAATCTAATGATGATAAAAATTTGGAAATGACAGTTTGTGGCGAAATCTGGACGGAAACAGTTAAAGGTTGTACAATGAATATTAAGATTTTATGCTAAACCTAAAGAACTTAGTTTTTTGTTTTGTGAAGTGACTGATTCACCATTCTCAGACTGTCACCTTTAACAGAGAGTAAAAATGGACGCACACAACCACAAATATTCAAATCATTTAAAGGGAAATGAGAAATTCATATACAAAAGTACGTTTTGCATGTTGACAAATTGATTCATGTCTAATCTTTTAGCATCTTATGACGTTAGAGAAGGTGCTACCAGGATCAGCGGGAGATGGCCACCTGTGTAAATATTTTACTACTGAGACACCTTGTCAAGTCAAATCAGAACACAGATTTGTTTTCATGCAGCTCACTTTGTAAAGACATCCTAGCTGACATTGTTGCAATATATCTGCCTCTTAAAACATCTTATCTTGTAGATCTCAAACATGATCAAAGAGAGGCTGGACTTACTTTGTGTTTGTTCCTGGTGTCAGTCTGATCTCAGCCTACAACGGCTCTGAGGCACAAAAACACATGAATATTCAGCTGCTAATCTCCGAGTAAGAAACTCGGTGCTTTCGAATGTTAATTTCTTCACATGGTGTTGTAATAGTGCAGAACAGTTGCTCCTTTTTTGCTCTGAGTAAACCCTGTGACATGCGGTGTGTGCGGCTGACACGATGCCATCTGTGTTGTGTTGTGTTGCAGAATCCCTGGCAGGCTCAACGACAGACGCACACCCCTCGGAGAGCTCAACTGGATCTTCACTGCCATCACCGACACCATCGCGTGGAACGTGCTGCCCAGAGGTGAGTCTCTTCGTCACAACAGTCTCCTCCTCGTCAGGAAACTGTATTTATTTGGATCCTCACAAGTATGTGAAAGCAACAATATATATATACCACATGAATGTAGGCCGGTAACAATAACAAATTTTGTTGGATGATAAATTGTCCCAGAAGTTATAGCGATAAACGATAATATCGTTGCTTTGAGACCATTTTAAAGTAATGTAATGGTAATGGCATAATAATGCACACATTCTTAAAGATTGATAAACTTCAAATGCTCACAGACATGTTAAATATGCAAAATAAACAAACAAAACCACAGAAACAACAAATAAAATCAATTGTGAAGTCTCTGGAAGCAAAACTGTCCTTCGATAAAGTCTTTTTGAGAACAAAGCATCAGACTGAAGACTTCTTTGTCATCCAGTTTTTGGTAGGAAGAGAAAAACCATAGGTTATGCGAACAGAAATTATTGAGCTTGCTTTAATTAATCATGTAATTAATTGATTTAATGTGTGTTGTGACAGATCTACATTAATATGCTTGAATAGTGTTTTTATAGGATTACAAAAAATGTAAAATAAAAATGATAAATTTCACCACACAAAAATAAAGCAACATATTGTGTTTCTTTTTAGCGATTTACAGCTACACTGGTCAGAGATTTCCGAGCAGATTCTGATTTCTCTTTTTTTTCTGGCTGAATTAAAAATTTTCTGCCTTCACAAAATGTTTACTGTAGCTCTTAAAGGACCCCAGTTAAAAAGTTTTAATTTCCTTCTTTTCTTCATTCGTTCCTTCTGTCTTTACTTCTTTCCTTCTTTTAGAATCAATATGAGAAGTTTTAAACTTCTCAGACCATCTCAGTTCAGTCAAAAGATTTGCAATGGTACAAGTACTGATTTTCCTCAGAAGCGCATCAATTTGCATCAAATCTGGTGAAAGATTGAGTGTCCTCTGCAGGGATGCTCCAACTGTCTCCTCTCTCTTGTATTTTACATCATAAGAACAACCCCCGCTCTGCGGTATACATGTAAACAGCAACCGTCGAGAAATACAAAAACCAAATGATCTGCACTTTCGCTGCTGTGCTAATTGAAAAAAACAAAGATTTAAAAGGAATTTCTAGTAATGACTTAGTGTGCTGATTTGTTATAGGTACGTTAACCAGCTGTCAGAATTAGGAAAATAAGCTCCTTTTTAAAAGATTTTGCTGTTATAAGCTGAAATTAATGTTTGAAAGCACTCAGTGGATGTTTTGGGGGATTAAGATGAGCTTGCAAAGACATCAGAGGCATACTAAAATCTTTCTTTAAACATATCTGGGCAATGATGAAAAATAAAGCCTCCCACGTGGCTCAGCTCTCAGGGAGTCCAAAGTGGGGCACCTAAAATAAAAAGCAGCGATGTTTAGGCATCAGCATTACTGTGAGAGCATCAGAACATCCCCAGTGGCTGAAATCATGCCGCTGTTGATATAAAATGCCAGAAGCGCAGTTTGTGCAGGTCAGCTCTTCAAATTGAGATTAATTGTGTTTAGAGTTCCCCGCACTATAATTGAGGATATCACTTGAGCCGGGGCTTGGCAGACGGCACACCTCACTCCAACTACCCATTTCTCACATGCTTGCCCTGATGAAAACGCTGGCGCACACACTCATTGTTATGACCTGCCTCTAGATTGTGTATTCCTTGATTTCCCTCCTGTTTCATGGATTCAGCACACATCCTCCCAGTCACACACCCGAACTCCCACGTGATAGCATTGTGACAATGCTGATGTCTGCCAAAGCCTTTTAAAACCTCGGGGCTCCGCTGTTAATGAAGCTGCCCACATCAGAGAGTTTTCATGTAATGAAGGCACTTCATACACCTTAACCAAATCACGCGCACACACACACTCACACTCACACTGAGACTTCTGCAGCCTGTCACCAACAACATGCTCATTGTCCCTTAAGAAATAAATCCAACAAGTAACAGTAAAATCATAATCACCAGCCAGAAGCAGTGGAAAGGAAGTGTTATATTGCGTCTTTTAATAAAATGTAAATATCTGGTTTCAACTGTATAGTGCAACATCTTCTGTCACATCATCTCCTTTCTGTAGAGCAAATGTGCCCAGACACTGCAAGCCTTCCTGACCCACCGTCCTATTGGACTAAGCTACAAGAAGAGGACACGATTAAGGACACAACTAATTGAAAATAAGCATTTCTCTGTCTTTTACATAGTGAAGCAAACCCCCAGTCCAGATGATTGTTTTTACAAATTAAGTCACTTTGGCTGAATTTGCTCTGTTCATTCACATATAAAATGCCCCATTTTCTTTTATTCTTACATGTAGGCAAATCTAACTTGTCTTTTGCCCTTCTTCTGTCTGCAGAATAATATATAATTTCTATTTTCTCCATCCCCAACTTCAGATCTGTTCCAGAAGTTGTTTCGCCAGGACTTGCTGGTGGCCAGCTTGTTTCGCAATTTCCTGCTTGCAGAGAGGATAATGAGGTCGTACAACTGTACACCAGTCAGCAGCCCCCGTCTGCCCCCCACATACATGCACGCCATGTGGTAAGATGCGCTCACAAGCAGAGCTCGGGTTACATGAACACGCAGATGCACAAATGTCTGTGGCTTTGTAGAGCTGGAGGTTAGAGGAAAGACAGGAGTCACCCTCAAGGCCCGGCTGTTAAATCAGACAGAAATCAATTGAAGGATGAGAAGAGTTTCTAAGAGACATATTCTTTATTAGGAAACAGTATCATCCTCTTTATGTAATGGTATGTATATTTAATGAATGAACATTTTAAAAAATCAACTGGGAAATTAGAAGTGAATTCAAACAGTGACACATGCCTGGAAGCTAATTTGTGTCAGTGTGAAGGGATTTCTAACTGAAAGGAAACTGCTTCCTTACAATGATTTCCATTTTTTAAGGTTTGGTTGTTTTGTGACTCTCCATTGAGACGGCTTGTACATGCAAGAAATCGCTCAAAAACATCTCGACAGTCAGAGTTTGATAGATGCCTCCCAGAAGTTGTTTCAGCCAAAGGGTTTAAAACCAGCTATTTGAGGGTGTCCTAACTTTATCCTCACATGGAAGGCACATTTTGTTAATGTCTTTTGTTGACTAAAAGAAGATTATTTGATGTTGTTTAATCTCAGTTAAATTTCTTTCTTTTCCAGCAATAAATAAAATATCTTGATCAAGAGTTTAATATTTAATGGGGTGTTTCCTGTCTGGCCATTACCTTCCTACCCAATTCCACTTTATATTCATCTCCCTGTAGTGCTCTGTCTAGGATTTCTCCCATTGAGCTTGATTTCTCCAGTGGAATTTCAACCTGGACAAACAGTGAACACAAGGAGGAGTTGTGAAAGATGATATCAATCTTCTGCACTGTTTTTGAATTATCGTCTTTCTATACAGGGTTGTAGTTTGGCATTGGCAGCACAGGAAGTGAATGAAGCCATTCAGTCCATGTTGGCCATGCTCCCAAATATTGAGGAATTAAAGTTGGAGCAAGTCCATTACATGATCTGTTTAAGACATTTTATTGCTGATGAAGATGTCGTGGTCCTGCTCCCTGTGGGGTTGATTACAGCACATCCAATTTCTGGTAAACTTCATAGAGCAGTTTCATTCACGATCGAGCTGACCTATGACATACATCACATCCATGGACTTCCTGTTATTTTTATATGAATACCTGTTTTCCTGGCTGTACTCTAAAAGAAATTACAACCCATATACAAACACATAATGTGAATGATGAAGGTGAACCATTAAGAGGAGAGCTTGTGGTTGTTTGTTTTTTTATGAAACCGTGATCCCAAATAGGCTTTAGTCACAGGAAAGTTGCTGCTTTCACATTTCTTTTTGTTCCTGACACAAGAAAATACAGTTGAGCAGAAAAATCAATAGCTTCTCTGGTACATTTTGTTATTTTGTTTTTTCCAGTGATGCAACAGATGCTTTATGCATCTTCAAACATACAACAGGTTGCTCCCCTGTCTCTCATTCACAGTCATGGATCTATAAGCAAAATCAAGATAAGCACAGCATTCTGGAACTTCTCTGAATATAGATTGCATGTAAGCAATATAAATGGTTGAGTCACTTTCACAGCCTTCTTAAATAAGTATTGGTGTGGAAGCCTGTGCCAACATGTGGAGGTGTTTTTATATGTTTCTGCCTTTGAACATATGCAAACTCCTCATGTATTATTTTCTTTACATCGTTTTTATTTTCATGTTGACTGTTGCCAGTGTTGCTGTGAGGAGTGAGCTCAGTGTTTTATAGGAGCAACTGGAAACAGAAGAGGAGTGGTTGACAGGAAACGTCTTTCTTAGTTTAAAGCTTTTGATATCAGAAAAACATGACATATTATTCTGTTTTAATATTTATTTAAGAGGCTTAGCCAGAATGCACTGCAGTCCATAAGAACTATAAGAACATTTTGTTGATAAGCTGCTTTTTGCAGGAAAAAGTTATAGTTACTGTTCTCTGTTGGATCTTAAGCGCCTCTGACATCTTTGTGGAGAAATTTTGGAAAACTCATTCTTCCAAGTCGCCTCAGTTTAATGAATCTGTTGAGGTTTTGCCACAGAGGTTGTGATCTTGACTTTGGCTTGACCGTTGCTATACACTAATCACTTTTGTTTTCTTTTGCTGCTTTGTTGAGGAGTAATTTGTGTTGCATGATCTGTTTTGAAGATCTTTCTGCCACTAGTGGCTGTTATTTACGGTAGATTAGATATGAAGTAGGCAGAGAAAACTTGGTGCTGTGTTTGTGATTGTGTGATGGTTTTCTATTATTAATGAATTAGCAAAAATCTCAAACTTTTTTCCATATTGTCATTTGCGTGTTGGATTTTGTGGAAGATTCATTTACTACAACTTGTAATAAGGTTGTAACATGACAAGATGTGGAAAAAGTGAAGCACTTTGACTCCTTTACGGATACACTGCATGTAATTAAAATTGTACATAAAATGATTGGGACTCTATAGGGTTCATTAGTTATTTAATGCATTTATGAGATATTTCTCTTAAATTGATGCTTTTCAAGTAAAGTGTTTATGTTTTGTGGAATAGACAGATGGGAACAATATGGACTTTTGAAATAGAAAATAGAAACAGTGTTTTAACATCACACACATCCAAAATCAATGGATTACAAGACATGACTATTGAATTACTCAAGTGCTCTTTTTAACAAACTGCACAGTCTGCAAAAAATGAGAAATTTGTTCCCTTTTCATGAGCTGTAAGAACATCTTTACACTATTCGGCTCCTGCATCTCTGGCTGGATGTTACTGCAGCTTCTCGACAGATTGGGGCAGAACGTTTGTTTGGTCTTGTGTTCAACAACAGTAATATACAAATACCTCTGCACTTGAGTTTTTGTGAAGTATGAACTATTCAGGCCAAAAAGAAAGTTATTCTCGTTTTTTTTTTTTTCCACTTCAAATAAAAGAATCCGTATTTGTTTTTATTGGTTATGTATAGACCTTATGGCTGTACATTTAAGCACGTCTGAACAATCTCCAGAACAATATTCAAGTTGTTGCAGATTATTAAAATAGAAAAAAAAAGTTTTTAATCAAAAACTACTAATGCACTTTGTTTGTTTAATTATTTGAATTAAACACAATTGTTATATTTTCTGAAGATGTTTCACCTCTCTCAAAAAATACCAAAAGGTTTCTTAAGCATGTCTCATTAAGCATTATTTACTGCTTAATGAGACAAACACTGAGTTGAAATAAACCCCATTTACATTTGTCCACCATGTTTTCTCATTAGCATGCATGTTTATACACAAAGGCCTGCTGTTGTCCGATTCCTCTTTTGCACAATGTAAAAGCCATTATCTAATCATCCATCTTCCTTTAGTTACACAAACATCTCTCCATCGGTTTTTTTTCCGGTGCATCGTCTTCTAAAAATGCCTCTTTCTGCTTCTCCCACTCATTATCTGGCTGGCGTTGGCAAAGCCTCCAGGAGAGCCTCGTTGTGTAACCGCCTGGCATCTCTCCCTGTAACAAATACTGCTCTTTACTCCTTGAGCATGCTGTAGTCTTTCTTTCTCGCCTGTTCATCCCTATTAGTTTAGATTGCGGGTACTTTTCAGTGTTTGTGGCCCAACAAATTGGGATTTCACAACGGCACATGCAATATTAAGCAGGATAGAGTAACGACTGAGCAGTGCTTTAGGAGTCTAGGAAACCAAACTGTGAGGGCAATAAAGAGAGTAAGTGTTGGAGATAAAAGGCAAGTAGGAAAATAAAAGTTTGGGCCAGCATGGATTGGACCGGAAAGGATGGAGAGGAGGGAATAAGTACTTTAAGGGCTTGCTGATTCATGTTAGTGCCAAAACACAAACAGCTATTGTTATTCAAATGAGGCAGAACAGGGCAGGGCAAATAAGCCTGAGGCTGATTACTCCCTTGCCAGCCATTTAATTGCCAGTAGTGTATGTCTGTTTTATATTGGTTCATGTTGTTTCACCACTCTCTGCAGTCTACCAGAGAAAAGAGCTTAGTCAGCTGCCAAATGCTCCCCTACACAGCTTTCCCTTCATTTCACACTCAACAACACGCATGATCTCTGGTGATGAGTCACTTCTGCGGCCTTGTGAGAGGGTTAACCATGCCATAATAATCTTGGAGCAGCCTCCATCCTGAGAGTACGTTCTTGCAGATAATATGGTAATTTCTGGTTGTTTATATGCCAACGGGTTGCATAAACGCCATCAGGGATGGACTCGTGAGCTGGCAATTTCCCAGTCACAAGTTATGAAACCAAAATGTAATGATTTCAAATCTGATTTGTTAAAGGAGTTGAGTTGTTGCTTTCATTTTCTATTATTTTTATTTTAGTCAACTATATCAATGATACACTGTTACTGAGAAACAGAAAACAGAGAGAGTAGTTGGACATTGACGTTTCTTGATATTTTTTAGATATATTTTTATCATGTAACCGTTTCACACTTGAGAATAACCCAAGTGTTATTCTCTTGGGTTAAACACTGTGAATTGTGACGCCATCATCTGAACTAGATTTAAATTCAGTATTTTTCAGCCCAGGCCCAGCCATTGGGAGCCTAATTAGATCTAGATTCTTTACAGCCAACACTGTATGTGGCTGCAAATTGCTACTTGATGAACAGCATCTCTTCTTAGGAACGCAGTCAGCTTTTTACTGTGAAGATTTTTACCACAGGGCTAATTCTTTGTGCTGCTACTGGTGACAAATCCCCCTCCCCAATAGCCTTAATCAAGCTACCTTTATATGTTTCCATGTTGCACATTCATCAGTGAGTCCATTACATGTTTTGCACTGTGCTGTCAACCAGCAATGCAACTCTATTATATCACTCTGGAATAATGGGAAAAGCCATTTGAGCAGGAGAGTCTCAGACAGAGTGAACCCTGCGTCATTCATTCAGCTTCACATTACATCGCTGTGCATCAACTGGGAACATGAATCAACCTCTAACTCATGCTAACTGAGAGGAAAAAGCCCCATCGAGGCTCTGAGTTCAATTTTCTGCAAGAAAAAGAAGCTTCCAGCTTCCAGTGGAGGTTAGAGGAGACGGGCTGAAAGGGAGAAAAGAGAAGCTGTGATAAGGTTTGATGTGGGTTGCATAACCCCATGAATTAAAAATGACCATGGGAGAAGAGCTGGTGTTTAGAAGGGGGATTAAAGGCTCCTCACTGCCCTCTCCAGGACCCGTGGAAAGAAATCTCAGTAGTTGTAGGCGCTCCGAGAACAATGCAGGGGAGACAATCTGATCTGAGAAAAATGGATTTGTACACTGGGGTTAAAAACTCGACCATAGATCTGGTGTTGACCTGCACTTGTGTACAAACTGAAAATCCATTTAGCTGTGTTATGTGACAAGACACAACCAAAGCAAATGAAATACATTCTGATTCATACATATGTAAGTAAACCTGTGCGAAAGATTGAATTCCCAACAAACCTAGCAAAAGGTGGTCAAAAGAGTGGCTCGATTTGTTTTATTGTTTTTTTAATTATTTCTGGGTGAAAAAAACTATCTTAGTACCCAAGAAATTGTGTTTAATATAAATTATTTATACAAATACAAATTTGTTTCTAATATAAATTTGTAATTAATGTTTTTCAGCTCAGTTCTCAAGTTTCAGATACATTAAAAATTGTTCATAAGTGCATTATTTGCTATCTATTTAAGAGGAACATCAGCTTGACAACACTAGAAAAACTATTTGTATAACAAATCTTATTACAACATGATAGTGAAGAAATATACATGTGTGATAAATAATACATGATACAAAAAAATCATAACAGAACTGTCTCTTTGGAATTAAATGTCTGAAACATTCCTCCGCCATTTTGGTTGATGTTGACATAATGACACCACACTGTTGCTGCAGATTTATCGGATCCATATCGACGACGCAGATCTCTGGTTCATCCACATCCCAAAGGAGCTCTGTGATTGAGATCCAATATCAACTTAGTGTCATGTTCAAGAACCCAGTTTGAGATGATTTATGACATGGTGCGTTATCCTGCTGAAGTATCCATCAGAAAAACGGTACTCTGTCGTCATAAAGTAATGGAAATGGTCAGCAACAGCACTCAAGTAGGCTGTGGCATTAAAACAATCCTTAATTTTGTCAAGATATTATTTTCCACTCCGTGACGCCACCAGCAGCATGAACTGTTGAAATGAGGCGGGATAGCTCCACGGTTTTGTGTTTATGCCAAAATGAAACCCAGCCATCTAAATCTTGCAGCTGCAGTTGTTTTCATTGAAAATTCAGTTTCCTGTGCTTTCACAGTCGACTCACTTCTCCTTTCTTGTTCGTCTGTCTTCTCCTTTCCGATGCTTCTAAACTTCAGCAAGTCGTGCAGACGTCTAAAAACATTGAGTTGCCATGCAGTTGGCTGATTTACTGTCTGTTTCATTGACCAGTTGAATATGATGTAGCAAATAATGCTTTTATTCATTATCTTTCCCTGTATCAAGTGTACAGGGAAAAGGTGCCACTGTTGATTTGTTTTTATACTTCTATGATATTACTACATTTGAACTGTACAGCTTTCTTGAACTTGAACTATTGATTTCATTATTCAGTGAGAAACAACTGACTTTAAAGTCAGTTGTTTAAACTGAATTTAAAGTTTGAATAAAATGTGATAGATTTATTTGTAATAATTTCTTTAAAAAACACTCTGTTTTATTAGTAAGAATTTCATAACTATCCATTCATTACAAGCATCTTTTTTTCACTCTTGTCTTCTTTTCTTGTAATTACAAATATGAATAACGCCACAAATGCAAACATCAGTAAACACTTCTGTATTTTCATAATTGTGCTATTACTATTGTTGTAACTACTTTGTATTGTCAACATTTGATTAATTATAGTAGTAATATGTTTGTATTTAACTTTTTTTGCATTATTACCTGACTTGTGTTGATTTTGACTATCAGATGATGTGATTCTAATGTGGTTTGTGTCTCCGTGTTTCATCCCTGCAGGCAAGCCTGGGACTTGGCCGTGGACATCTGCCTCTCTCAGTTGCCTACCATCATCGAGGAGGGCACCGCCTTCAGAGTAAGTGTGTGTGTGTGTGTGTGTGTGTGGGTGCGTGCGTGTGTGCGCGTGTGTATGTTGTTGAGGAATAAAACCGGGACTCTGACACTTTTAAAAACGCGGACAAATCCTTTTTGCTGTGTTTTTATAAGTGACGACGGGAATGTTAGAGATAACAGGATGCCATCTTTGATAGATGGCTTCTGTCCGCCGCTGATGTCCGGGAACACCAAACAGTTCTCGTTTGCTCTGCAGCTTTTCCTCCATCAGCACCACCACCATCTCTGATAATTACTCATACTCACACATTCCCAGTGGATAATATTGTAAAATGTCAAGTCTTATAACTCAAGTATGAGTGTCAAATAAAAAACGGTTTTCTGAAACCACTGGCCCTGCACTTTCAGCCACTGGTGTGTTTATTGTTATATTTACTGACACGGCAGGGGACTCTGATAGAGATGCTGAGTTCAATGAAAACAAGCTGCAAGAGGCTTATTGAACTGATGATGGGCTCATATATCTCGATCAACTCTTTTTTTTTTTCTTCTTTTTTTTTATGCATGAGCCGACTTGGTTTTTGATTTGTAGATAGATCAGTCACAACCTGTGCTTTGTAATGGAAACTGTTCAGGAGACTTTAGCACTTTAATCTTGGGCTTTCTTCCTGTCCACCTCGCCCTCGGAGGTGGGCTTCTTCTCCATCGCTCTCCTGGGGGCAGTTTCCTTTCCACACTTTCCCTAGCACTCAGGCTGAAAACACTTACCAACATCATAATTGAGCCCCGGAGGACCTTTAAAGAAGATCTTCCAGCTCTGTGTTGAATTCAGGAGTCTTTAAGATCTTTCTGATGCTCTTCAGCTATACATATTACTTTCTGAGGCTTTGGTAAAATTGATGAAAAGAAAAGTGGTGTGAAAAAGTGTTTGCCCCCTTCCCGGTTTCTTACGTTTTTGCATGTTTGTCATACTTCAGCATTTCAAAACATCAAACCAAAATTAAATATTAGTCAAAGACAAAACAAGTAAACACAAGTTTTGTTCACTGTGTGAACAACTGCAATAATGCATTAGTGTTGACCTGCAGTGAATCTTTTACAGCTGTAGAGGAATTTTGTCCACTCATCCTTGTTGATTTATTCTAATTCAGCCACATTGGAGGGTTTTGGAGCAAAGTAGACCTTTTTAAAGTCAAGCCACAGCATCTCATTTGGATCTCTGCTGGTCTGTGAGGTTGGAAGTGCTCTTTGCCAGTACCCTAATCTTGGCTCCCTTCTCAGGCAACAAGTGTGAAATTGCTGTTCTGGGACATTAAATATTCCTGTTAATGAAACTTTTCTGTTTTTTCATCTACAAGATGAAAAAAACAAATTGAACAAATTAGTAATTTTCTGAGTGCAGATTGTCTACTCAGGATGCTTTACATTTCACAAAACGATGAATAAGGTCAAAGTTTGGTGAAGTGTTTATTTTCCTGCTGTGATTATTTATAAATTAACCCATCCATCCAGTTCAGTGCTGTCATTTCCCTTCTCAAGATCTATTACCATACCCAAACATGGCATGATTCCTGCTGTAATTTCACCTCACAGCATTATCAAATAACGTGGGGCGAGCAGCCAATCAGGTGGCCTGCCACGGCAGCAGAGACCACAGAGACGGTAAGCTGATCATGATCGATCGGGATTTATGTTGTTGCTGCAGTGCAGTGTCACCTCTCAGCTCATTATGTTGGGCCTTTTTATGAAATGATGAGCTAGTTGCTGCAGACTGGCTGTGTGTGTGCGTGTGTGTGTAAGTAAGAGAGAAGGAAATTCAGCACAGTAAAAGCTCTAATATCTTTGTTACTTCTGCTGCTTGTGTCCACAGCACAGTCCGTTCTTCGCAGAGCAGCTCACAGCGTTTCAGGTCTGGTTGACCATGGGTGTGGAGAACAGAAACCCTCCTGAACAGCTCCCTATAGTGCTGCAGGTACACACACGCAACCATGCCTGCACACCTTCTTATGATCAGTGATTTCTGTATGCATGATGGCACTTCATTAACCCAGAAATGATCTACGCAAAGCCTGGTGATTGGAGAATACACCAAATTGAAAACATTAACATCGAAGTCAAGCATAGATTACATATTTGCTTTAGTATGTTACACTATAACTACAAGAATTGAAACTGATCAGTAGGTTTTTTTATTATTTCTGTGGGGAAAAAGTATTATAATTTCTTCTTTTTGCAATTATTAGTAAGAAGATGCCATTCTGTCCTCCTCTCATTCTTTCCTTTTGTCTTATGTTTCTCCTATGACTCACATCTACTTATATTTAATAGATAAAGATATTTGCACTGCTTTCTGCTGTTTTTCTTTTGGCTGCCAGATTGTTATTTTTTTTAAATATTTTGACACTAATGCATTGATGACATTAAAAACACAGCACCAGATGCAGCATGAGAGAAAATCAGGATATTTTGCATGACTAATGGCTTTTCGGTGATTTTTACATATGATGTCTACAAATTAAACATGGCATAGATGTTTCAGGTGTTTGCAGATCAACATCTGTTGCATATTGTCAAGGGGAGCGAGGGCCAATCTTCTCAACACAGTTCACAGCACGCCAAGCAGCTGCTTAAACCGACTACCGCTACATAAAGCGCTGCTGTCGATTTTACCTGATACCGAAAGCCATCAGTGTTGCAGGTTGCACAGAAAAGGCTTTATTCTCTATTATGTAGCAATAGCATCTTGATTAAACTCACAAATCACCTGCCAAAACTGTACCGGTACCCGAGAATATTACTGCTACAGGGACTACTTCTTATCCTGAGATCTGGCTCTTCTCTAAGGCTTAATTTATTATAATTTATTACACCAGGCGTTCCTTTTTACCACATCTTTTACCTCAGAAGTGTGAAAATCCTTCTTGGAAGTTCAGTTCAGGACTTTCAGGCTAATTTCCTTTATTACATCCCCACAGCTAAACCTACATCTGTGGCTGCTCCTATGTCTGGTAGAAATGGTAAATTTGTTGGGGAGTGGGGAGGGAGCTGCAGTCTGATGCTTCGCTTTTGTCCTTCCACCTCCACCGCCATCTTCCCCGCAGGGTGGTACAGTGGCAGCGTTGCATTATATCACAGCGTAGTAGCTGCATGAAGCTGTCCGTGCTGAATGGTAATTTCCTGCTGAGTCAGCGCTCTGCGAGCAGCAGCACATCCATACAGCGGGGCCCGTCGGGACCCGTTAAAAGCCAGGAAAAAGGCGCCGTGATTGAAGAGCACGTGGATGCTGCGTGTGCGTGTGTGTTTGTTTGGAAACAACAGGGAAACAGCTGCAGTAGCCGTTCAGTTTGTGCAACTTCATGCGGTTGAACACCGTGATTTGGAAGAAAATATATGTGTTTGTGTTACTGGATGATTCTGTGTGTTTACACACACTGTTACAGGAGGATGAAGACTGTAACAGTGTCTTTAGAGTGCTTATGATTTGATGCCAAATATTTTCAGGCGCCATTTGAAGGATGAAAGATTAACAAGAAACAAGAAAAACAGAGTAATCCATCAATTATGGTCTTTAGTAAAATGAGCAACAACTCATCTACAGCAGGTTTGAGATGCTGTGCTGCGTTGTCTTGACAACAGCTATTTCATCTAAAAAGGATTAGCAGATTGTGCGCAAGGATTACAGCATTTAAAAATCACAGTGCTACGGTAACAGAGGCGTTCACGCCTGTTTGTTCCTCCACAAACAGGCCTGTAGCTATTAAACAACATATGCACCTCACACAGAGCGCATGTTTTCAGACCTGAACATTTTCTTACATCACAACCACAAACTGCAATGTAAGTCATTAGGAGTCATTAGGATCATAACCAACACAAAGCATGATTGTGAAACGAAATAAAAAGCATACAGTGTTTTCAACAACACTAGCCTTTAACTAGGCCATTGTAACCTCTGTATGTTCAGGGTTGTCGTCCTCTAACAGGTTTTCTTTAAGGATCGTACTCTTATTCAGCTTTATCCATTTTCCCCTCAAATCTGACAAACTTCACTGGCTGTACTGGGAAAAAAAAGCCCATCCCCACAGCGTCATGCTGGCACCACTGTGTTTCACTGTGGATTTTCTGCCACACAAAGCATTATGTATGTGCCTTTTATATTGCTTATGGCATATTTGTAATGGCTTCCTGATTACAGTCACTTTATTTTTGACACTCTCCCAGAAACACCAAAATTTGTGGCCTGTGCCTCTAAAAGTTGTCTTGTCTGCAGCTATGTCCACCTGAGCTGGGGATCCCTGCAGTTCCTCCAGAGTTACACAGTGGTAATTTCACTGCTTCTCAAACTAATGCTTTCCTTGCCCTTACTCCTTTTCTTTACTAATTTAGTGACTTTGGCAGGTAATTATTGGCATCAGATTTTATTTAGAAGAATCGGTATGTGCTAATTTTTTCAGATTTTGATTTGTTGAAAATGTTGAAAGGCACAATAAAATTTTCTTTACTTCATCAATATGCACTGCTTTGTGTCGACACGTCTCATTAAGACAAACGAGGTTTTGCGATTTGAGACAACGTGAAAAGGTTTGGGGGGTGAGAATATTTTCACGAAGCACTGCAACATGACGCGCATCGGTGCTCAGACACAGGAGAACAGGAGGCAGCACTTACTCACTGCTTGCGAATCAGAGTGAGGTAAAGATATTGCAGCGGTAAAAACACACTCACGTTCTCTGTTGTGTTGCAGTGTTGATCTGGGACTTTATTTCCATTCCTTCCAGGCCTTCTGCTCTATGAATAATGCACAGCAAATGTAGTCGGTGATGATGAGAATGAAAGAAAGATATGGATTTAGTTGGATTGCGCTCATACCAGGAGAGGTTTGGGTCGGGTTGTTGCCCTGTGGCTTTTCTGCTGCGCCTACGTCACGTAAAAACACACGAGCACGGACGTTCCCACGCTCCTCCTCAGAGCTGGAGGCAGACGTGCTCCGGTCTTCCCCCAGCCTCCTTCTGTTTCTGCGGTCACGCTCACAGGTCGATGTCCCCCCGAGGATTCTGTTCATGCGTCGTGTGTAGGAGGAGATGCTTGTGTGAGTCTGCGGTCCTCCATATGCTTGTTCCCACACACACTGTGAAAGTCACATGGAGATGCTCCAGCGTCCTGCCTTCACACAGACTTTAATGCTGCATTGCATAGTCTATGCAAACACAAGCATTTATGTATTTTTAGCATCTGCCATATGCATCCTATAAATAGTCTTGTGTGGCTACAACAGATTTCTAAACTATTCCCAGTTGGCATCGGTATTTCATTATATGAATGCAGGTAAGTTAAAGCGCCCACACAGATGATGTCATACTCCGATACCTTTTGTAAGCATCCAAATAAAATGGCAGCCAAGAGGACACACCCAGCTGCCCACACACTCAGTAATGGTTCTGGTTCTAGTAGTGGTGGGAGCACCACCTGTTCCAACTCACCTTCTCTGCCATATTCCCTGCTGCTCTTCCTCTTCCTTTAATCTCAGACTTCCCTCCGGTTTCGTAGGCAAACCCAGATTACCTCTGATCTGTTTTCCTGCCTTTCAGGTTCTCCTGAGTCAAGTGCATCGGCTGAGGGCGCTGGACCTGCTTGGACGGTTCCTGGATTTGGGACCCTGGGCCGTCAGTCTGGTTCGTTCGCCTCTTTTATATCGGTTTGACACTGCTAAGTGAAATCTGACATAGTCGAACCCTGAGTGTCAAAGGTAGTTTAAACAATTTGAAAGCATGAAAATATGTTCCACCATAGTAATAACTGCATCATTTTTAAATCTATCAAAATGGTTTGAAAAATTTAAACAACAGTGCAATAACACAAAGACAAATTCTGCACAGTGAAATAATTATCGATTGAAGAATTAAACGTGAGCTTCAGATGAAATAAAACTAAAATATGCGATCAGCTCACTTGGTTTACAAAGAACAGTTTGGTTATATTGACCACATTTTAAGAATTAATCTAAAAAATCCCTTTCATGCTGTTTTCTCTTAATAAATGTAATCATACAGTTGAAACCAGATATTTCACCAAGTAAAAATTTTTTTTTCTTGCTGTCTGACCTTAAGTCAGATCAGATTAGAATTACAAAAATTATATGCTAGAAAACCTAGCGAGAACATTTTTTTAGAGATTTTTTTGTAAATTTATTGATTTCAGAAGTTCACATACATTTGGCCAGTTTCAGAAAATAATGTTTTTTATTTCCTGAAATAAAAAACATTATTTGGTTTGACCCAAACCCCAGAAGGTTTGGGTCAAACCTTCTGGGTTTCCTTCCACAAGCTTCTCACAATGCTTTACTGGAGTTCTGGTCCATTCCTCCTGACAGAACCTTTGTAACTGAGTCCATTTGGTCTTTCAGTCCTACCAATAGCTCCTCCATAGGATTGAGATTATGGCTCTGTGGTCTGTCCCAACCTCTATTTTTTACATTTTTCAAAAAAAAAAAAATATATATATATATATATATATATATATATATATATATACTGGCCATATATATATATATATATATATATATATATATATATATATATATATATATATATATATATATATATATAAGAGCATTGTAGAAAGTGATAAACATCTCAGGCCACTCTGCTGCCTGATTCAGCTTTACTCTATCCTCACACCTGTTTGCTAAGAGGCCACATGACTTTGCCCTGTAAGCACCGGTGCTGGGTTGTTTGTGGATCTTGCAGGCCCTGTCTGTTGGGATCTTCCCATATGTGTTAAAGCTGCTCCAGAGTTCAGCCAGGGAGCTGCGGCCGCTGCTGGTGTTCATCTGGGCCAAAATCCTTGCTGTGGATAGTGTAAGTAATGCTAAACAATCCTACACAGATGTTTATCATCTGTGTGTTTCTTTCCTGTTTCATTTAAAACCTCATAGGATGGGCACTTCCACATTAGTATAATCAAAACACTTGGACTTTGTCAAAATTTAAACTAAAAGGTTCAGGTTTGTGTTAATATGCGTGTTTCATAAATGTTCAATCACCATTTTGATTGTGAAGTCAACCTGCAGTGTAATTTTCTCATAAATTAGACATTGAAGAGTTAAACTGTGAGCATTCAGCTGAAGCATTTTTCTTCTTCATATCAGTGACATTCTCACAATCTCACTCTGGCCAATGAAAACATTACAGAAATGGATGGAGAGAGGCATAAAGTGCTTTTTCTCAGTTTTTTCCCTTTTACTTAAAAGTAATAGTAATTGTCAAAACTGTGGGGATAAAGTGCACCTCCTAAACAATTTTGTTGTTGAAGAATTTGGAGATGATGAGTTGTGCCAACAAATAAAACTCAAATTCAAAAGGCCTTATAAAAAAGTCTTACAAATTTATCAAAATATATTTCAAATAACAAACATGCAGCCATGTTTAAGAGCTGAAGCGTCAGCTCGGGTACTAGAAGTACAGTTTTTTTTTTTTTTTTTCATTTTAGTTAGAAATGATTAAAATCTGGCAACAGTTGTTGCTTATTACTGTTGCACTTCCTAATATTTTGATTTTGAGGAAACTTTGAAGACAACCGTTCTTTTCAACCGACCCTGATTTAATAATGGTATTCAGTCGTCACTCAGTCTGTTCTGGGAAAAAGAGAAAAAAGCAACACATTATAATAATTGTTACTCTAAATGAAGAGTGACGCCTCTCAACTCCTGCTCTCCATTTTCACAGTCATGTCAAGCCGACCTGGTGAAAGACAACGGACACAAGTATTTCCTGTCTGTATTAGCTGACAGTTACATGCCTGTAAGTATCAGCCGCCATCGCCGGTAAAAAGTGTTTCATGCGATTGTTTCTGCTTAATTTGATGCGAAGCTGTTTAAATATTAATAGCTTACTGTGAGAGGGTTGAGGAATGCTTTCCTCTCTTTCAGGCGGAACATCGTACAATGGCCGTTTTCATTTTGGCTGTCATTGTCAACAACTACAACACGGGCCAGGTACAGAACCGGTTTGAATTTGTGTGTGTGGCTCCGAGTGGATCGTCAGAAGGCCAGAGGGAGCACACGGCAAATTATTAATTTACTCCTCTCGCCTGGAAACGAGGTCCTCTCAGAGCCAGCTGTCATCTCTGTCGCCTGTTGTATATTTCCAGTAGATATTGGTTATGTGACAGTTTTGTCAGCAGCAGTTACTTCTGCAGCCTCTGTTTCTGCCCCAGCCACCTACGTGGTGACACTTTATCTCCAAAAGAGTCACTTCCGTCGGCCCCCGGCCTCCTGCGCGCAATCCCAGAAGCCTTTTATGTCTGCTGCTCATCAAATACCCAGCGGTGCAACGTAGGGATAATGTAACTCGCCATTCCACCCAGACACGCAAACAATTCCTAAGAAAATATTTGTAATATTTTTGTCTAGTTATGGTTGTTATGTGTGTCTTTTATTCCTACTCATGTGCCTGTTTCTGATATTACATTTTATAAAAGTGGCAAATCAGAAAACCTGTACCGGCTGTCAGGCTCAGAAACACCAATCCTTCATGTATATTTCTCTGTAAACTGAGCACTCCCACATCTCCTGCTGGTTCCTGTAAATAATAGATGATTGTGACATTACAGAGAGACTCTCTCCCTGCTTTTCAGCTTCAGTTTCCTGTTTATTTCTGATGTTAAACAACGGCATTCATTGCTGTGGATTTAAAGCTGAGAATGTGTCACACAGCAATCACAATGTTGATAAAAGTATTTGAAGCTTTTTATTCATAATAGTCAACAGGTTGCTGATTTCAAATATGAGTTTGACTAGACAATGAACTAAAATGGGTCTCATTTTGATCATGAGTGCAACAAGAAAGAACAAATATATTTTTTAAGTCACCAGGGGCAGACAAACTTTCAATCTAATTACCCAAAAATGGCATTGTTCTATTTTATTTAATGTTATCACTGCTCACAAAAAAATAGATTGATTTTAGTCAGAATTAAGTTATTAAAAAGGCAACAAAAAAGATCATAATCATTTTTTTATCAATAAAAATGCAATATATGTATAAAAAGGTAATTTTTCCCCAAATAAAACTTTGTAGCTTAATGAAAATAATCTCCCACAGTCTCACTCAAATAGTTACTTCTCTGCAATATCTACCAGGTGTAGTTACTGGTTCTCTCTTTATTGTGAAAGTTTGTAGGAATTAATATTTTATTGACCAACTGGACAAGAACAACTGAATGAACCAGTTCAGGCCAACATTTCCCAAAAGGAAAATCCTAAAAGTTCCTCATTGGAAATGTGTTCTGTAGCACATTTTTATGCTGTAATAGTAGCAAACATTGGTGCTGCAGCATTTAGCTGTCACCAACCCATCATCCCAGTAGAAATGAGCAACATTAAGATGCAAGTTAGAGTTGAGTATCCAGTAATATCTCTCTTTTTTTTAATCAGATATAACAATAAAACCTGCTAAAGCAGCTTACTTCCTGTTTAGATATTTCTTCACTGCTGTTGTAATTCATGTTTTTTTTTGTTAATTAGAATCTGTGATTTGAAGCTTCATGAAAAATGTTTGCCCCTCTTACTTAAATGTATCAGATCATAAAATTAAACCTGAGCAAAAACAGAAGGAGAAAAATGTTCTCATGATTTCATTTACTAAAGGAAAAAACTATCCAGACCATTCTGGCGATTCTTGCAACCCTTTCTGGACAACAACGGCCATTTGGAATTTGTGAAAACTAACAATGAGGCTTTTATATCCCTGTGGAGGAATCCTGCCTCGTTTCTTTTGTCAAACCATTTTAAGACAGCCATATTGGTAGGATTTTCAGCATGAATGGCCAATTTAAGCTCATCTCAATTAGCTTTCAGTCTAGACTTTTATGAGGCCGCTATTGAAATCATTCAAGGTTGAACTTGCTGGTCTGCATAAGATGGTTGTTCTGTTACATAACCCAGATGTTGGTGAACTGAGAACCACAAGCTTATAAATGGCTTTTTAACCCTTTCCAGATGGTAAAGTGTCGTCTTTAGATTAAGACACATCATGCATGTGTCTCTTTATGAAAATCTTTTTCTCCTACTTGATGATGTTCCGTTCAATTCCTTCTTAGTACTATAGGTCTAGGACTGAACTATTCAACTGGAAATATGTGATTAATTATATTACTGATTTAATTGGGTGTGTGGGTCATTTTGACTTCCCTCAATGTCTGAAGATCTGCAACTTCAAAATTTGACAGAAAAGCAAAAAAAAAAAAAAAAAAAAATCTACTATGTAAAAGGACAAAATACTCTTTCATTCTTTTCCTTTAATTGTATTAGGTCTGTTTGTTTTTTACCCAGAAAGACATTCAAATCAAACATGTGATCTGCAAAGCGTTGTAGTAACATTGCAGAGCTTTTCTCAGTGCTGCTATAGAATGGATCTGTTTTGTCATCTCAGTTTACATAGGGTGGATTTTCTTTCCAGTCGCTGTAGTTGCTGCATTTTTGATAACTTGCTTAAAGAAGAAAAAGCAATAGAGCTAAAATCCAGATATAAAACACTATTTAACATCAATATAATAAAAAAAATGTCATTACCTTGCAGGCTTCACAGTTAATTTTAGTAAAGTCTTAATGTCGTGTTGCTAATCTATAATCTTTTCTGTCCAAATCTCACAGCAAAAGGTTTAGAGGTTAGTGGAGATTTATTGACTTATGAGTTTCAAGTCAACCTGAGACCTCTGTGCTGCTTGGGAGGATTAGGCTCCTATCATGCTTGTTTTGTCATGAATCCTATACAGAAAGACCAGCTTTAGCCACGAGGAACAGCAGTCACAGTCAGAAGAGCTCTGTCTATTCTTACCTGGAAATAACAAATATATTTTCCTTTATACAAGATCAAAGTAAACAGATAAACAATTTAAGGTTTCCATCACCCTTTCTTCGTCTTTCTGCCCTCTAGGAGGCCTGTCTCCAGGGTAACCTGATCGCCAACTGCCTGGAGCAGCTTTCTGACCCCCACCCGTTGCTCCGACAATGGGTGGCGATCTGCCTGGGCCGGATCTGGCAGAACTTTGAACCTGCGCGCTGGTGTGGCGTCCGAGACAGCGCTCATGAGAAGTTGTATACGCTGCTGTCAGATCCCATCCCCGAGGTGAGAAGTCTGAGCCACACCTCAAACACAGTCAAAAACACATGCAGGTGTGTATTTATGGGGCACCAAATGTCGATTTTGTAGTTGTTCTGTGTCCATAAAGAGAGAGGAAGAGTTGAACTTTTCTCTTCGCAGGTTTTCGCCATTCAGTCTCACCAGGCTTCATCAGTTTTGTAAAGAAAATTAAGCAAAAATGCAAAGATTTTTACCTTAAGAGCCCTGAATACAAATCCAAACCACATTTTCAGTTTGTCAGACAAATATTTTTCCACTCCACAGTTAAATCCAAGTATTTTGTCATAAAACAGATTAGAGATTGTTTGTAATGTGGGCAAGGTGAAAATGTTCCAAAGGTTTGAATACTTTTGCCAGCTGCTGTTTATTATTTATAATGTTTATAATTACTTTATTGATTGTTTCTATTGTTCAAACTGAAAAGATTTTAAATTAACAGTGAAAGTTTTTTTTTTTTTTTTTTTTGTAGAATCCAGATCTATCTTAAATTCTCAGCAGGGTTGGGTTAGCTTTACATTTTTAGATGTCCTATTAAGATTTTTCCCTCTGAAGTTGAAGCTGTCATAAGAAAGATGGAGCAATGCCACCTGTATAAACAAAGCTTTAATAAAGTGCTGTTTTTTTATGCTTTCAAACTAGATTAAATGTACAAACAAGAGTTGTTGCTACATTTATCACAGAATTAGACGGCCGTCTTCCTACAGCTGTCGCTGTTTTCAGCTCTTGAGCACGCTCTCCTTTGCCCAACTACTCCTACATTCCTCCAAAGAAAGTCTTGGTGGATCATCAGCATCCACAGGCCTCTCTTTTCTTTTGACAAGTGCTTTATGACTGGAGCTGTGTGGGAACCTGAGCTGGGTGCAGATTTCACAGATGAAGGGTGGATCGTCAGAATAGATGCCGGCTATTTCTGTGCTCGATCAGCAGTTCGAGGCTCTTCACAGGCTGCATTTTTCTAAATCTTGACTGGCTGGGATGTATGCAGAAGTGCGGGTCACAATTCAGGCTTTATATGTATATATTTATGTGTACATACACACATATATATATATATATATATATATATATATATATATATATATATATATATATATGTATACCTACTGTATATAAAACTTAAGTCATTGTGCTATGTTTGTATTCTGGCTTAAAATGAGTTAAACTTAGTAGACAGAACTGTTTTACTTTGACTGTCTTCCCGTTTTCTGCAGTGAGATGATAACTGAGAAACCAGTTATCATCTGTGAAATAAATGTCAGACATTTTCAACATCACAAAAAGATATATAGGACAAAGTTTAACAGTAGTTAAACTTTGAAATTCCTTTGCTGGCTCTCGTATGAAAAAGTCATAAAAATGAGCTCTATGAATAATGGTGGTCAGAATTTGGCTAATAGCTAAATGAGATATAGTGCCAGATACATTCATCTTCACCCCTGGTAAAATACATGTAAAAACCTCAACATAAATTAATATTTTATTGCACTACCACAATATCATTCTGAAATAATAGTTTTTTTTATTAAAAACTATCAGTGCAACAATTCTTGATACTCCAGCTGTTATTACTTTGTACAACTTCATTCTGTCACTATGACAGAACTGTTTTCTACTTTTACATTTGATTTGCAGCTAGGGCGTAGGAATCGTTTCGATAATTCCCTTTTGCACAACCTCTCCAGATCATCCAGTGTGCTGGGTCGTTTTATATTCTCTACTCTCTTGAGCTCATCATAAGGTCTGATGAGGTCTGGTAAAATGGAGCCTCTGCCACCTTTTTACCAGAGGTGCTAGTAAATGCAACCCTCAATTTGTATTAAACCAAAGGTCATTCAAAGTGTTGCAGGTAATCTGATATCTGATATATCAGATCAATATTTCAAATTGATCTGACATATCAATTTGAAATATCAGATGAAAATAATTAAGTGAGATGAAGCCAGGGGTAATGTCCTGCAGATTGAGGAAGAAGCTTGTTTTATGAGCACATTTAACATTCTGACTTCTTATTTGTTATTATCCTTGTATTCTCCTTCTTTCTATTAATACTTTAATATTGTAAGAAAATTTATACAAATAAGTGCTGGGTGATTAAAATAAGGAAAAAAAAATCTATGAAAACTTTTATTTTATTTTGTATTTTAATGATAAAATTTTCACACCAGCAGCAAAATCCAAATTCTTAGTTAGGGGTTTAGGAATGACCCTAGGAAATAAAAAATGTCCTCCGCTGTGGTAGAAATTTGGCTTTTTGTGTTGCTTTTTCATAGCCTGGCAGGGAAAATAAGAGCCGCATAAATTCATGACTATCTACAAATTTAATTGGAGTTGAGTCGAGTTTGAAAAAGTAAAAGTAGGCAGACATTCACTCTTTCAGAGTTTCTCAACTTCCCTGCTGCGCACATGGAAGATCTTCAATGAAAAGAATTTCTAAAAAATAAATAAATAAACAAACATTGAGTCTTAACCTTTAGCTGTAAATTAATTTTAGTTTGACAAAAATATTTGCAGACATACTTTCAGATGTACCGTAGCTTCAGTCTGGTTTAAAAAGGTGAAAAAATAGACATTCCTGTTGCCTGGTTAAATCCAGTCAAGGACAAAGTGCATTAGATGGAGAAGAGCTTTTCTTTTTCCTACTTTTTAAACTTAATTTCAGATGCCAGCTATGCTGCAACAAACCCCTTTCTGTTATCAAGTGGCATTGAGGAGGCCTCAGGCTAAAGTCACTGACCATGAAGTGTCCAGTCTTTCCAGGGCTTCTCTGACAAAGGCACAAAACTTTTTTTTTTCTTTCACTAAAGCTTTAAATTAATAATAACTCTTGAGGCCACTAAGGATTGTTTTATTCTGACAGAGGTTGTCTCCAAAAAACTCACAAGGAGACACTAAAGACCTCTTGCGCAGCCTGATAGGACGACACAAGTAAAACATCACCTGAAAGGTCTTATGGTTCAGATTTCTGTCTGACAATCACCCTGCCTAAAATATGAGTGAAGTAAATTTCACAAAAACTTACCAAGTAATGCACTCACCGGCCACTTTGTCAGGTACACCTTGGATTTACTTGGTTCAACAAGGTGTCAGAAACATCCCTCAGAGATTTTAGTCTGTATCGACTCTGGAGCTTTTCCTGGCTTTGACAAACCTGTGTGAATTGTAACTTTAGTCTCTAGTACTTGACTGGAGCATCACTTGGGTTGGTCTCCAACTGCTTTTCGCCCTCTTGCTCCAGGGTTCAGCCTGTTGATATTCTGTGTATCATAGTTGCAAAAAGTTTAAAAAGACATTTTCATATTTATTGTATGGCCATCCACTTGATATTTTCAGTTTTCTCTTGTTTTCTGCCTTAGGTGATGATCCACAAAAGACTGCACTTTCTGTTCTTACATTTGCAAAATACACCTTTAAGACCAGAGGCATTTTAAGCTGTCTCTCTGGGAGCTGTCAGTAACTTCAACACCAAGTCCCATTTTAATTTTGCAGATAACCTGTGTGATTAGTAAGCAAGGTCTGGTTTCTGGTATGAAGAAAATCCAAGGTTTTAAAATATCACAAATTGAAAACTGCAAAATATTTCCTTCATACTGTTCCTGTAGGTTTAAATTAGATGATAAAGAAAGAGCCGAAGTGACTGCAGAATACATCAACACTTTCTGTTTTAGTCATGAAGCTTTGTGTTGCCACCATAAACCACTCAGAAAAATATTAATTCTTGTGCTGTAATTTGGTTTGGTTTATGACATCAGTTGCTAATGCAGAATCCTCTCTGGGCGACGCTGAGTTTAGATTAAACATCCAGTGAAGCGGAAAGACAGAAATGAGATACTGTACTGCCGATCAGCTAATAGATGCTTGCAGCTCCGATGATCTTCACATTTTACACTGATGCTGGGAGACAAACTAGTGTTTAATTACTTCTAAAACTTTTATTTATTGGTCTCACTTGGCATTCTGTCAGTTTTGTGTGTCTTAAATGAGAAGAAAAGTGTTTAGGAGTCTGAGAGTTGTGCTCACAGCGTTATATCACACACCAGCTGAACAGAAAGTTGAGGTTTGTCATCTTTATTTAATTGCAGGTAAGATGTGCTGCTGTGTTTGCTCTGGGAACGTTTGTTGGAAACTCTGCTGAGAGGACCGATCACTCCACCACCATTGACCACAACGTGGCCATGATGCTGGCTCAACTCATCAACGATGGCAGCCCCGTGGTCCGCAAGGTCTCTGTGCTGCACGATCACTCATTACCAATCACACGTGAAATGCAGCTTCATCTTGGATTTCATGGAAGCAAAAACTTACCTGATATGTACAAATACGTTTTTTATTTTGTGGGTGTTTCTTTGTAATAATGCATTTGAAATGCAAGCATAAAACATTTCTTTCTAGTACAATTATCTTAGAACACTTGACATAAGACAAAGGTAACTTACAAGTAACGTTTCTGCAAGATATGGAAGGGTTTTTTTAAGTAAATTATTCCTTAATATTTATTTTAAAAAAAGCCTAATTCTACTGGCAGATTTTTTTTACTAAAAGCGTTTTCCCAAAGTTACAAATATTTCAAAATTTCAGTAAGAGTATTAAGACAGTCTCTAAAAAAAATCCCTCAGTATTTTTGTTTTGTCTTGTTTTTGCTGTTTCTCAGGAGCTGGTGGTAGCCCTGAGTCACCTGGTGGTCCAGTATGAGAGCAACTTCTGCACAGTTGCCCTCCAGTTTATAGAAGAAGAGAAGAACTACGCCGTGCCATCACCAGCCAACGCTGCAGGTGATTTCAAGCTGATCTTGTCTGAGGATGTGCAAAGTCTGACCCACAATTTGATTTCTTTCTTTCACCAAAAGTTAATTTATTGTACTATTTGGTATTCTTTGAGGAGTATTATTCCCACAATGCGTGTAACTGTTTTTACACTGTTCATTTGTCACAAAATAGAAAGTTGGGGGTTAAGTGTGCTTTGCAAATCTTGTCCTCCATTTATCCGTCACAGGTTTTTGATTAAACTTAAGGAACAGAGGATAAGCTCTAAAGCTAGAGTTACAGTTTTCTGCACAGGCAGGTGTGTTGTGAATTCAAGGATGCATTTATGTGGTGAACCATATGCTTATGTAGCATATTGAGTTTAATTTCCCCATTTAAAGCATTAGACCAGTGGTTCTTATCCTTTTATGAGGTACCAAACCCATCAGTTTCATATGTGCATACACCAAACATTTTTTTAATGATAAATAAAATACTTTTTTTTTCCAAATTCAAGACATAGGTATATGTTTTTTTGCTGGTGCACAAAATGAGCCGTGCGCGAACGTTGCCTTGCTCAAAGAACAAAACCATCCATGAACTCACAGCAAATTACAGTATTACTTTATTCTGGCCCCCCCAAATTTTTTTTTTTACTATTTTAGTAATTAAAAATAAATTTTGATAATTTTTTTTTTGTTTTGTTTTTTTTTGTTTTTTGAAGAATTTAAAAAAATTTTAATAAATTTTTTTTTTTTTTTTTTTTAAATTTAATTAGTTTTTTGTCGTTTTGAATCCACAAAATACTTTTTTTGGGGCCACAGTGAAGCATTGCACAAATTACATACCTGCAAATCAGTGTGACTTCTGTTGTTGTTTTTGGGAGACCAGTTCAGATAGGCGTGGCTTCACCTTGGCAAACAACGCATATACGTATGGAAATATTCTCCAGTTTTACAAGTTCAGTTTAAAATTTAATGTGCCTTAATTCACACAGTTTACCAAACATGAAAGCAGCAGAAGGTTTTGTCTTTAAATTTCAAACATCAATAACATATTTTTTCTTCTTCTGCCTCTGTTGACAATCAGAACCCGGCAACATGACTCCAGTGAGAGACAGCCCGGCCATCCCTCGTCTGCGATCCGTCAATTCTTACACTAATATCCGAGCAGTAACCACCGCCCGCAACCTGAACAAAAGTCTGCAGAACCTCAACCTGAATGAAGAAGGTATGACAGATAGAGAGAAATGGATGCTGAGAAACTGAGATTAAAGGCATCTGTTTGTAGGAGGGGAATAAAATGACCAAACTTTATTTTCTCAATTAAAAACAAACCCAGAAATGAAATTCTTCAGATGGAATTTATGGTGCACAATATATTGCATAGCACTTGCCATTGCAATTTCAGTTTTTGCTGTATTATAATCACATAGTGCTACTCAGCTGAAATATTTGGTAGGAAATTATTGTTTGAGTGCCAGCCATTCAAATTCAGCACAACAGCACTGAACGTTCACCATCTTCCATGGCTGCTGTGTGTTTTGAGTGGCTGCGATTCCAAACCCTATAAAAAAGGGATATTTTAATAAACCTAAAAACAGAAAGAATTTGGAAAATGTGTGTTTATCATAACATTATCTAAATATTTAGTGATAGGATTACGATTAGGTTTTTTTCTAATGTTGTGCAGCCATATATTTAATATATCTACACTCTTTATGGAATATGATAGAAAGTGACCCTGGTGGAGTTTTCATTGGGGAGCTCAACTTTTTCATTCACTTCATTCCCTGTATCCAGGCAGAGCAGAGAACCTGACACATGTAGTTCAAGTATTCATGAAAATGAATTGTGGTAATTTAAATTCTTTTTTACACATTAATTGCTTCTGTACCTTCAATCCCCCAACCACTCTTCAGATTCTTCAGAGCTACTTTAAAATACCAATTTTAACATTTTTAGTCCTGTACTTAAATGGGTTTATCTTTCTTTTTGTACGACATTTTTCCCATCCACTTAATTTCCAGTTTATTATGTGGTGATTCTTTTTTTTAAGAGGCAGTTCTGCTTATCCTATTGAACAGAAATAGTTTTCAGTTTCCCTCTTAGCTATTATTAACGGGGTAGCTCTACTAAGAATATGATTTCATATCTACTGAATTTACTGAGAACATCCAATAAAAAGAGCTCCGATGTTATTTTCCTCATTCAGATTGTTCTTGGAAACCCTGAGCTGTCCATGGTGCTGAAGGTTTGAGACATTTCTTGTGGGGTTAGAGGCTGCAGGACTGTTAAATATGACGTATTATATTCCTGTGAATGAATAATAATTCTTGAATATTGTTCAGTTTCATTGAAAATTTTGTTGACAGTAATAGAACATTTACTGAATGTTGTTGCTGTATTTTTAACTTGATGAGAGAGATACCTTACAGTGGATGGTGAGCATGTTAGGGACTTTTGAAGGAACACATTATTGAAACCGCTATTCAATAGGCCCCAAGTTTGAATTAAACCAAAATATTCATCTAAAGTTCAGGGTTTGTTTCTCTTTGAATAAACCAACCTGACGAGAGCAGACGTCTCAAGACCTGCATGCCACATTCAGCCTTTTTCAGGTTGCCTCAATACTAGGCAACATAGAGCTTTACACCAATCAGTCCTTGGATTTCTGGTTTCCATTTTTTATATTTTGTCAATTTCTGTGATTGAATTTGACAATCTCAAAGTAGAGCAAAGTAATTTAAGAAAACTGCTTACATTTCAGTTCATCCTAATGCAACTTGTTAGTTGGCTTGTTGTTAACATTTGTCAAATAGCAGCATATTATGCACAACCTATATGAACCATGTCTCAGCCCAACGCTCCTAAAAGTGGCTGAGAATAATGGAAAGGCAATGTTATGATAACTTGCTGAAGGTAGACGGTAAGAAAGGGCAGGAGCCTCTTAAAGAAACAGAGGCCTAATTTTAAGACATCAGATACGGCTATGATTGAGTAATTTGATATATAAAGTATTGCCATAACAACTGAAGATAACATAGTTACTTGACTCTGCTATAAAATGGCTCTATGTGCCTGGAAAATTTATAATGCTGCCCTCCTCTCTTAAAGACCGATAACTGGAGCAGAATACCTCCTGTTGGTCATCCTTCCAAATGACTCAAATTCCTTCTTATTTTTATTTATTTTTTACCTTTTTTACCTGATTTAGTTAAATGTCGATATCATACAGCCTCCTGCAGCTGTATTTATCAGGCTGAAAAAGTGTAACCGTTTTGTTCATTAAAATAGGTTCCAAATAAAGACAAATGATCCCATTTACAGCCATCTGTAGAAATGTCAGTCTAACATTTCCTCCCACAACTTCCCAAGCACACACCAGCCTGCTGTCACTCCCAGCCTTCTGTGTTTCTGACACCTCTGGGTGATTCAGGCAGCCAGAGCCAGGCGTGCTCCCCTCCGAACCAGCGCTGCCACACTGAGTAATGCATGAGCTGCATGTAGCGCTAAATCACCAGCGCTCGGTGAAGTGCCTAACCTACTGCTGACACCATTTCTAATTCACCTTCTCGGTGCTCGTTCCGATGTGCAGGGATGTTTATCATCAATGAGCTCCGAGCAGAGCGGCTCTTTATTCTCTACCAATCTCCATTCTCACATTTCAGCCTGTGGTTTGTTAGGAGGATGCATGGCATTTGAGCTTGTATGAGTCAGAGTAATGTTTGGGGAAACTGTGAGCTACAGCAGCTCATGCCTGGACCGGAAAACTCGCATGAAGTTATGATAGGTTATTCTCCATGGACAAGTATGTTTGCTTACTTATTGGGGTGTAATATGGTTTCCTTTATTTTTATTTTACAATTTATCCAGCAGCAACTGGAGTAATAAATGCCACTTTTCTCAATTTCTGCTCTTTAGGCGGCCCAGCAGCCTTCTCTCCTGGTAACCTGAGCACCAGCAGCAGCGCCAGCAGCACGCTGGGGAGTCCCGACAACGACGAGTACATCCTCTCGTTTGAAACCATCGACAAGATGCGGCGGGTTTCTTCATATTCCTCCCTAAACTCCCTTATAGGTAACAACCATCCCACAGTTTCAGGACAGTAGATCGGTTCAGATTCCCTACTTAAATTGGGTAAATGTGTCACGTTATATGGGTTCTGGAAGAGATCTTTTTGGTTCAGGTGGATGGCAGCTTACAAAATAGCACATATAACAGAAAGCTGGTTTTATCTAGCAGTAATACAGAAAAAAAACGTGCTTCAAAGTCAAGCTTCTCTTCTATGAGCTTTTTTTATGTTCTTCTCTTTTTCTCATTCAGCCTTTAAAGTTCCCTTTATTCTGGAGCTTATTTTTCCAAAAGCTTCAATCAGGGTTGATATCAAAGAAGTCTCAAGCATACGAAACAACATCTCAGTTTTACAAAGGTTTCACTGTTTCTTTCTCTTCTCACTAATATGTCTCAATCACACTTTAGTTTACTGGGTGCAGCTTTATTATCCCTGATGCACTGCAAACTCAAAGACGGGCCTCATAATATCCAGGCTTGTTGATTCCAATCATATTTGATTGAAAAATAAATATATGTTTTCATTTTTGTTATCTAGTCCAAATATAACCAATATATTGAATATTTTATTGCTTATACTAACTTATTGGGTGTTCTTAGTTTCCGTGTAGAATTAGTTTGTATCAGTGTTAATGGTTAAACAAAACCAAACTTTGTAGCACATCCCTATTTCAGTAAAAACCAGACCTGTCAATGCCAGTTGAATGTGATTTGTGTTCATAAATAACATACGGACAGGCTGTCATCCATGCAAGAACCGCTGCTGAGTTGAAGGGATATTTCAACAATCATATGGAAAATATGATTTATTTTTTTTGTTATATTTATGCAGAAATCAAAGTTGATTTAACAAAAAAAGTACACTAGATACTTTTGTTATAAGTGAAGCAATAAACTCATGTTGCATTAAACCTGCAGCAGTTTTGAGCAGGATTTTATGCGTTGATTACAATCATCACGGTGTATCTGCCCCACCTAAACCTCTGTGATGCTGCAGCTCAGACAGCAGCTGCTACAGGTTTTAACCAGACAGAAAATTACAAACAGTAGAGGACGAAGGCACTTTGGAGAGACTGGGACCTTTGGGCATCCCATAGGAGAGTCACTGCTTCCAAACAACAGTCGGGATAAACAAAGTGTAAAGAGCATCAGGGAGGAGCACGAAGGACATTAAAGTGCTTTTCTTGATCTTCCCTGCACTGTCTATTGCTCTCTGGTGTTTGGCAGGCTTAACTATCTGCTCAGGCAGCCACTAAATAACAGCTAATTAGTAGTTCCCACCACCTCAACAACAGAAATATAAACCTTTTTCTCTTTTTTTATTCCTGATTTGCACGTCTCTCTATGTTCTCCACTGCTGTGTCATGCCCAGTTTTGTCATTTTAACTTTGAATGTTTGCAATCAAAACATAAATCTTAAATTAACTTATAATAAAAGTTCAGATCCCAAGGAGACTTTTTTTTTCTAGCACATTTTCTTTCAGCTCCACCCTAAATTAATTCCAGTTGCTTTGTTTGCATAGCTTCATATCAGATAGTGCTATTTTTTTTTTTTTTTTTTACAGCTTCAGTACAAAGTGGTGTGTAACTATGTTTACAAAAATATAAAAAAAAATTTCCCTGAAACTCATTCAGATCATTCTTTTCCATTTTCTTCAGGAAACAATTTAACATTTTTGAACTGAATCTTAAAAATCCAAATCTAATCCAAATCCACTACTATCATTTACTATCATCATCGCTTCTTGCTGAAATTTTGGGTTTGTCTTTTCAAAACACTCAAAATTAAAGCCTTGAAAATGAATGTTTGATGAAAGAAACAGTAACAAACAGCAGTTTGGCGCAACATCTGCTCTTTCACTTTCATCCAACAAATCAACTATTTGATGCTCGTTCTAAACCTTTTTCAAGCCACTTACTCCTGCAACGAGGTTCCTGGGTAAGCAGGTTAAAAGACATATTGGCCCCTCGCCCACTCAGCTCTGTGCCAGCCACATAGTCCTGGCCTCCCAGTGAGCCTGTTTGAACCCACACCTTGCGTGTTGCTGCATGCATAAGCAAAAAGGCTGCATTCATAGAGCATAAACTACATATAATCATAAATGATATTTATATTGTTTTTTGTTTGTTTGTTCTCCATTGTGTTGTGACCAGAAATCACCTATCGGTTTATTAGACTCTTCACTTGTCAGTCTGGTTTGTTTGTTCTTTCGCTCCTTTCTTGTTTGGCTTGAAGTTGTTCTCATGAAACCCATGGAGCTTTGTTTTCCCTCTCTTGAAAACTTCTAAATTGCTCCCTCGTTTTGATCTCCATTTTGGTTTTATCAAATCTCTATGTGAACAAAACTAAGAAGTGAGGGCCTGCGCGTTATCATGCAGCGGTTTGGAGCAAATTGGAGCCATAAATGCTGTTTGCGGCCTCTGCTCAACACCGGGCTGCCGGAGAGCAGCAGGACAGCAAAGCTGTGTGGGAGGGCAGAGTTGGAGTAAAGTGATTTATTAACTTCCCACTACTATCATTTGTACAAATCCTACCACACTGTGGAGACCACACTGCTGTCTCTGTTAGGCACTATTGTTTTGAAAAATGAAGGCAAGGCTTAGTTTTGTCCATTAACTGGGATGCAGGGTAGAATATAAGGATATTGTAGATGCAGAGGTCCCACGCAGTCTAGATAAATTCTGATTTTCATATAAAGATCTCAAATGTCTTGATTAGAGTGTGAAAAGGAGCATGAAAAGGTTTTCATCTGTCTGTTGGTCCATCATCCACCTATTCATCCTCCCATCCACAGTTTTATTTCTTCATCCATGTATCAGTGTTTCCTCCATCTACCTATACAATAATCCATGTTTTTTCCATCCATACATCCATCTATTCATCTCTGTTAATGATTTGTTCATCCACCGATTACCCATCTATCACTTAATTTGTTTAGTTGTCTATCCATGTTTTACCCATCCGTCGTCAATCCATCTGTATCCTCATCATCCATCCCAGATTTTCTATTTTTTTTAGACTATAAATCCAAAGCAAATTGGATCATTAGCGATGTACAGAAATACATAATATTTTCCTTCTGATTTAAACCTCTGTTTGGTTAAAACATAAAGTAAGCATATATATATATATATATATATATATCAACTATATATATATAGTTATATATATATAACTCTATATAACTATATATATAGTTATATATATAGTTATATATATATAGTTTAGTTTATATATATAAACTAAACTATATATATATAGTTTAGTATATAGTATAGTTTCATATATATATATATGAAACTATATATATATAACTATATATATAACTATATATATAGTTATATATAGTTATATATATATAACTATATATATATAGTTGATATATATATATATATATAACTATATATATATATATATATATATATATATATGCGTTGTTTAATGTGCTGACACAACTTTCACTGGTGTTTTTCTTACAGTTAACATCAGAACTATTATCTCCTGTGATGAAATCACATAAAACGTATAATTTCCATTGGTGTGACGTCAATAAAAACTGGTCATACTTGTATTGCTTCCAAAAGAACAAAGATAAATTCTCCACAAAGTTTGAAAAGTACATTGTATTGACTTGTTGAATTGCAACATGAACTAACCTTGAATGTAGAGGAGCTTTCCATCCTTATCTCTAAACCCCCACTAAGTTCCAGCTGGGTAAATATACAATGAGTTTTGCATAAATCTAGCTGCAGCTGCTATAATTAAGTGAATACTTTTTTTAAGGTTATATAAACAATTAAAAAGAGAATTAAAAATCTATTTATTTCTTCGTCTAACCTTTAAGAGATCATAATGTTATTCTTTTAGTTAAAAAACTTCTGCTGAATATATAAAACATGTTGAAGAGACACAATTAGGCTCGAGGGATATGAAAAATAGCCGGAAAAATGACAGACATCATTGCTGCCTTCAAATTCAATGAATTATGAGTTTACCTGTGCACTACTGGTAAACTCATAATTTACCTGCCATGTTTGTGGAGAACATGGCAGGTTTGTCATTCAGAGCAAATGTACCCAAGCTAATTGGTAAAACATCCAGAATACACAGCACTGGCTCAACCCATGTATTAGTTGATGTGTAAATGTTCAGACACAAGAAACTGCATTACATCGGCTGTAAAAGCTGCTATAACTAATGGAAGAATATAGACAGAAGTTCTCATGCTCAACAGCACATAAATTGACTCTTTAAAAGCAGAGCATTGACTAATATGGCACTGAATACACTAGGAAACATAATATAATTGATAAGAATCGCTACCAGCACTCTAAGCATCTGTTTTGGAAAGATAATTTACACATTAGTTAAGTGGACAATTTTTATCTAGATTATTCTTTCAACACGAACAGCTTTAAGTTTTACAGTTTGACATAAATGTTGAATGCATCTGATTTTACGCTAGCATTTATATTTTGAAACATTCTGGATCTGAATTGACTATTATTTTTTTCAGGGGTTTATATCCACTTGGTGGATTTGATGTGTTTTTCTGTTTAAAGAGCATCATGCTTTTTGCAGTGGAACTTCAGGGATGCTTTAAAAACAGCTTGAACAATTTTTTATGTTGCAGCGCTTAAGGCCCTTAAAATCCCTGTGGTGTGTTAACTGTAATTTGAGCCATTTGCGAGAAATTTGGAGGCACTAAAAAAGGAGGTGCAGTGGGTCATTTAGTTAGCACTTTAACATCTTTATGACTTCACATTTATTTCACTTTTGCTCAAATGACACGAGTGACGGATAAGGACGTGCTGCAGCTTCACATTCACCATGACGCTGTCTGTCATGATGTCCCTGTAGAGTCAGTACAGTTTTAATTTGTATGCTCTTATGATGTAAACCAGTCGTGCTTTGCTTTTTTTCTACTATCTATTTACTGCAGCAGTTGCCTTGCTAATCACATTCTGTCCCTCTACCACTTTCCCTCCCAATTTTTTTTTACTTTTTTGAAATTCTCTGCTTTTGTCAGAGGACACTGGGTTCTGAAATAAGTTGTCCCCTTTTGTCCTCATTTTTCTACTCCAGACATGCCTTCCAACCTCTCTAGCAGAAACCCTTTTCTGGTTTCGTACACTTTCAACCTAATGCGCCAGCTTTAACCCTCTTTGTCTTTCTTCCCGTTTCAGTCATCTCTCTGTGGTGTCCGCTCTTTTAGGCATGGGACTAGTGATTGTTCCCCTGAGTCCTCTTTGGAGAGGGGTTTCCTCAGTAACTGGGTCCAGACTTCAGTCATTCCTGGTTTTTTTGCCATTTATGTACTTAGAAGGAGCGGATGCATGGGCGGAAACATCTGCAAGGGAGGAAAGTGAAGGAGGATCAACTTTAAAGAGAGAAGGGACATATTAGAGGATCTCTGAAGCAACCTGAAGCTGAGGAGGAAGACGAGAAGTTTAATAAGTTGGAGACAAAAAGAAGCAAGAAATAAATGAGCGAAAGGAAGTAAAACTCCCCACTTAGGGCAGGTTTTTAGTACGGTTGGTTGGTGAAGACTCCAAATAAGGAGTAGAAAATGAAAAGGCCCTACTCTATTTTATACCATCTCAAGTTTATCAAGATCTATTTTTATGTTGAATATTTATAATCTGCTTAGAGATGTTGATATGCCCACAGAGATAAAAAATCTCTGGGTTTACGTTATTATAAGACCAAGAATATCTTGTAATTTCTAAGTTATAATGAAGTATTTGTTCCATAAATGCTAGAACACAAAATTTCGGAGGTTAACAATATATTTTTGTAGTATTTGGTAGAGTTTCCCTTTAAACTGTATGAGTAGAGTCAAACTTTAGCATATTCTGTCCACAGTGACTCACTGGAATGTTGTCTCGTTCCTTCTGACAGAACTGCTGTGATTGACTCATGTTTGTAGGCCTCCATGCTGACACACACCTTCTCAGCTTTTCTAACAGACAGGTACCAGGGCTTTGAGGTGGACACTTCAAAATATAGGCAATGTCTTTAAGTCTTTTTGTAACTACCTTCTCTTAGCGTTATTGTCCATTTGGAAGACCCATTTGTGCCCAAACTTTAACTTCCTGAAGTCTTTAGATTTTTTTCTTAGTGTTTCCTCCTAAATGTTCTTTCATTATCCTGTCATTATTTTGTGAAGTGCAACACAAAATAATGCTGCTACTCCTCTACTTCATAGTTGGGACAGTGCTCTTAGGCTTGCATACGTCTCCATTTTTTCTCTAATTGTAACTACAATCCTTAAAGCCAAACACGTCAATGATTTTTTTTTTTTTAGATCACAGTAATTGCACTGTGGGTAACGACAATCTCCTACCAGGTTCATCCAGCTTCTTCACAAGATGTTTTTCTTTTATTCTGGGGTTGATGTGCATGTTTCATACCCAAACACATTCATCTCTGGAACACAGAGCCTGTATACTGAACTGCGTGATAACAATAACAGAAAGAGTCATGTTGTCTTATGTATTTTTTTAACAGCTCTGAATATGTGGCTTTCATCTCTAGCTCTTCATCTGCTGTGTTTTTATTGTTTGGTGAAATGTCTGAACTCGTCTCTTTCTGTGTATCTTTTCCAGGTGTGTCCTTCAACAGTGTTTATACCCAGATATGGAGAGTGCTGCTCCACCTAGCCGCAGATCCGTTCCCAGAGGTTTCAGATTTGGCCATGAAAGTGCTCAATAGCATCGCATACAAGGTTTGTTGTGGTTAAAGTTTCTGATAATATGAAGACTCAATGACTTATCATTGCAGAAATAAGGTAGAAGTTGGCAGCTATTGTTTAAGATGTTACTGCGCTGTAATTTGTTGTTTCTTACAAAATTACAAATTCGAAATGTAGAGCTACATTTTGCTTTATTTCACTCTATAATAAAAACTAGTCACATAACAATCAGCAGGATATTCTACTGAATGTATCAGTAATGAGTCTGTTTCTGTTGTTGTAAACAAAGGTTTACACATTCCTGTTAAAATGGCTGATTTTTATGACGTAAAAGCATAAGTTCATCATTGACCATTTCAAAACTTTTATTTTATCCTTTGATATCAGATTCAAAAGCAGCATACAGTCCGTCAGTCTTAATTGTGTTCTGATTAATCATGCTGGGATTAGTTTGGATAAATTATTGGCCTCATAATATTAAAAACCTGACTTTTTTTTTTTTACTCTTCTCTGTTACTTAAAATAAATACCTATGAGTCGTCTTCCCTCAGTGACAGCATCCACAGGGAAGAGTGTTGTTGTAATCCCACCTTAGTCCACTGATTGGAAAAATATTTTTTTTTATGCTGTCACATCTGTCACATTCAGTCACCAAAAGATTTTTCGATCACCAGCCGATTTCTCTATCAAGTAGATTTTGCAACTTTGTTATTCAGTAGCAGTGACAACAGAATGTAAAGGCTGCTGACTTCTGCCATAGATGGAGCACATGCTGATTTGTTTCCTACAAAGACTTGAGCAAAGGCAACTTAATCAAAGACTTTCTTCTTAGGTTCACAAGTGTTAACATCAGCTTAACAGAGAATCCAGCTCTTTTAATTAGGATTTTGACTTTCAAATGTTATTGATTTTAACTAAGTGGACAAGGTCAGAAGCTAATTAAGATTTACTTGCTTCTCAGATGATCAATACATTGAATTTTTTTCTCTCTCTATTCTGTCCAGCTATTTTCCTTCTTATTGATTTTTGATTATGTCGATATCTTCTGAAATATTAGACTTCAGTTGCATTTCATGTTTCATTGCTTCATATTTCTGCAGTTTTTTTTACTTGATAAACGTAAATCTTTAGTGCAGATTATCAGATAAATGTTGATTCACTGCCACTGTGCCTCTCTTTAATTTTACCTGATAAAATGTTTTGATTTACAAACATGACATGCATTTAATTTAGGAGGTGGTATAAGATATTCAACTGAGAGACACTGCAGGAATACCTCAGCTGGGCCCTACGGCAGCTTACGCTCATTCATAGAGAAAACATGTTCTGGGATTAGTTTGGATAAATTATTGGCCTGGATTGACTGAGTTTCAAGGCAGTATTTGGAGATGGATTTTGCTGAGGCAAACAAGCTCCCAGTGGGGGAGTTTCCCAGTGGGAAGTAGAGAATCTAGTGGAAACAATTACCCCAGTTTACCAACAACTCTGCGTAAAGCAGATGAGGTGTGAGTCCTGCCCCTTTTGTGTGACGCTTCTTCAATTAAGGATCATGTATAAGTTGCAAAACTGGTTCAGATTACTTAATGAGGTTTCAGGTAAACAGGTTATATCACCTGTTTGGTTCGTCTTTTGTTCTCTAAAGTTACATTCATGTTTTCCTGGTAAATCTGTTTGGGCTTGCTGTAGATTCAGTTTATTTTCAAAAATATATTTCTGCTTTCTTAGCCATACACTGTCTTATCAACATGAGAAAAAAAAAAGCTTCCCATTAGCTTTGTATCTACTTTTCCACTTCCGCAGAATCTCTATTAAATCTGTCTCACGCTAATGGCTTCTTGGTGCATCGCTCATATCTCATATCAGATCTCTTTCCTCTGTCACAAACACTGTAGATTTCATAGAAAATGTGTAACTTTTACATTAAGCTGCTCTGCCCCCCTCCAGCCTGTTAGATGCACAAACAAACAAAAGATGCTTGCTACAATCTGGTAATTAGCATAGAAATCAAATCCCAGCCAATGCCAGCCAGTGAAATGTGTTTGCCTGTGCTAACAAGATTTAAGTAGCCCAGTTTTTTTCTGCACCGAGCTCCAGTAAACAACAACTCTACTATTCATCAGTGATGCTTCGCCTCCATTGTCCTTATTAGGTTTACCCCTCCCTCACACACCATCGTTAGACACCTCACAATGAAGAGGCGATATTACCTGCTTCACCTAATGAGATAAACTTCTTGAAATTTAGGCAAAGTTTGTAAAGTGCTGCACTTCTTAGTGCTGCAGCTGGAGGTGATAATCAGATTTTATGTGTTTTGTGTGTTTCTAAGCCAAACAAAATGATGTTAGCCTTTGAAACAGTTGAATACTACGAGAACTGGTTACTACCTTTTCATATTTGAAGAACAGCCCTGCAGTAAATGCTTGTTTTTTCACCAGGCAACCATGAACGCCAGACCTCAGAGGATCCTGGACTCTGGATCTCTGACTCAGTCGGCGCCGGCCAGTCCCACCAGCAAAGGCACGCACATCCATCAGGCAGGGTGAGTAAATCATAATTAATTTAGATGTTGATTTTTGTTGTGACTTTTAAATGCATCTTCATTGCGTCATTGTTCCTCCAGCGGCTCTCCGCCCATGCCCAGTACCAGCAGCTCCAGTCTGACCAATGACGTCCCTAAGCCCCCTGCCAGAGAGCAGCCAGCAACACGGCCCCCCTACACCCCAACGCTGGGAGGACAGGCCCCCCACTCACATCAGTTCCCCCGCACGCGCAAGATGTTTGACAAGGGACCAGAACAGGTGAAGGAAAAAAACTCTGTTGTGGGAAAAAACAGATTTTAACTGGAAAAAAGAGCTTCTCAGCGTTGAGCATGTGTTCTTGTGCGTGGGTTCAGACAGGTGAAGATGGTGAGGAGCCGGGTGGTCACAGGAACTACGTGAGTCTGGCCCTGCAAACAGGCCTGTGTGACTGGAGTGCCAAGTATTTCGCTCAGCCCGTCATGAAGGTGAGTGTCCTGGTTTTAAACCATCTTTTCTAATGAGGAAACAAGTACACCTGCTTAAGGTTTTTTTTTTTTTTTCTAACTGAGCAATTAGACGTTCACAGTAGAAGAAGCCATTACTCCAAAAGCATTAAGCAAATAGCCTAAATGCACTCATAGCCAGAGACCGTATGGTTTGAAGACATGTCCTGTGATGGAGCTGGAATTGGAGTTTGGGCCATAATGGTCTTTATTATATGTGGAGGGAAAAGCTGGCAGGTTGCAAACCTGAGACCAGCATCCTCACTGTGAAGTACGGTGCTGGCCGCATCATGATGTAGAGATGCTTGGCTGCAATAGGAACACTTTACGTATGGATCTTCCAAGTAGTCAATGACCCTATAAGCATCCCACTAAATTAGTTACACATCGACTTGTACAAGAAAAGGAAACTTGTGGAAGGATGGCTAAAACATTTGACATTTTTAAATGTCTGAATTTAAAGAAAGTAAATATATTTCTTATCATCAATATATTTAGCAAATATTAAACAGTTATTTTACTGAGTGGCACAAAACAGTGACATAACCAGCTTGGGTTTGGCCCAATTTGTCCTGTGAGAAAATAAACACTGCGTGTTTTTACACAGTTTCTGTAAATGTCTGGTTTCAGCTGTATTTACTTGCTCTGGTGACTTCAGGTAGTTGCTAAACCATAAACAGACTACATTTATTTTGCTCTTTTCTTGTCTTTTTGACATCTGAAAGACTTGAAGACACTAAAAGCTGCACTCACATATTCACAGAAACATTCATGCATGTATTTTTAAATTGTGTTGTGTTTTGCACTGACACATGCAGAGTGATGAGGCGAAGAGACAAATCATACCTCTGTGTCTTTAAGGACTTTTCGACACTTTAAGTCTCCAGTCTGGTATCAAACCACCGACCTTCTTCTGACTGGCTGACGACCGCTCGCTCTTTTGAGCTTTACTCATTCTTTGTTGCTAAGCAACAGTGAAAAAGGATATGACCGTTTATTTTCCGTTTTCACATATTCATGTGAATTTTCATCATAGCTGTTTGTTTATTCCCCATTCTGCAGAGATTTAGGAACACAGTGATCCATTCAGGTATGGGAAGTCAGGGTTTAAAAAGTTTATTTTAAAAAGTAATAAACTGATATGTGAAACTGCAAGGTAGGGACCAGTCATTGGAGGGGGAAAGCACCTGCTGCTTCTTCAAAATGGCTTCACTGAATAATTGAGCACTCAGGTCCATAATGTAACATCCTCCACAGGGAAATTTTATATGAAGCACAGTGATTTTGTTATACCTGGTAGTTGGTGATGGATTTCCGTATTTACTCAAGTTTTCCTTTGTTTTTATAAAAAAAGAAGATATTAAGCATCTTTAAAAGCTAACTATATTGTTAATTAGAAACAAAAAACAAGTCAGAAAGCTGTACATCACATGCGAACCTGTCCCGGTGAGACTAACTAATAGGATGAAACTATTAGGTTTTCAGAACATTTTAGAAAAAAAGTATCGTTGGTTTTAAAAAAGAGACAATAGTTTACAACAGGCATGGGAAAGTTAGATTTTCTTTTGGGACGATAAGTACAATCATGGTAATAACACAGATGTTTCAGACCACAAAACTACGACACCCCAGAAAAAGAATGATTTCATTAATTTTATATGCCATCATTTAGATTGTAAAATGTACCTCTATTTAAATGTGTAAATAAAATATTAAACAATTAAATATTGATTGTTTTCCTATTATTTATTTATTAATTATGTATCATAAATCCTATATAATTTTTTTAAGTGTGTGGCTCAATAAATAGGTTCTTTCTGATTGATTAACTTAGAAAGCAGTTCAACTGTCGACCAACAACGGCACTAACTTTGATGTGCCGCGAAAAATAAATTAAACAAATTATATAATTGAAGAAATAAATCAGAAGATTAAATAAAAATGATAATAATTAATTGAATTTAAGTTTAATATTTTTATTTCATTCTTTATGTAGTCACAAACTTTCCTAAAACATTTTAAAATTATTGCTACATGTACATATGTATTTACTTTATGAATGTATTTTCAGTTTTATTTACATATTTGCAAACACATACACTTTTTTTCAGCAATGTGTACCATAGTACCATCATATTGTTTTTATCACAATATGATTAAATTAAGTTATATTTAAATTAGAAAAGCAACAAATATTTTGTCATCTGCTTAAAAGTTGACATTTGAGATTACTTGGGTATTGCTGTGTTATTTTAGTCTATGCAAGAAGAAGGAGACAATATGTAAACTCAAAATCTTCTTGTAAAATTGGCTACAGTAAATCAGAGTCCCAGTGGAAACTGGTTGCAGCAAAGTGCCTAAAGACCTAAAGGCATTTTATGTTGCTCAGTTTAAAGAATTGGTGCCATTAGCTTATTCTCTCCAGATCAGATCCACTTTTAATACTCTGTAACTCCAGTCCAATTCTTATACAGACAAAAAGAGCATCAATTCTGTGCTATATTTACAGCGTAATGATTTAGGAATTTCACAAATGACTTTTCTCTTATTTCACTGCAGCTATTTGTAGTTGTCAATAACTTGTGGTCAAATAGGGAAACTAGGGAAGGTATTGCAGGGCTTTGTTCAGCTTTAAGTAACATTGTGTTTAAATTTTCCAAACCTTCCAGACAAATATTCTCCCCGATTGAAGGTAAGTGTTGAGAACTGGTGCTATTTTCAGGAAGGAATAAAAAAAAAAACCAGGAGGTGTTTTTATTCTGTTTGGTTAAGCAGAGTTTGTTTGGTGCAGTTGTTCTCGAAGCACAGAGGTAGCTGCTCGGCACGACTCGGTTTGAGCAATAAATACATCTGGATGTTATCAGCACTCTTCCAGGTTTCTGTGGAACACTGTCCATCGTGGGTTTTCTAAGATTCACAAATAACCCAAACCAGAAGTAAAATTTCCAGTTTTTCCACTAGCTCCTTAGAATTCATGCACAAATAATTTTTTTTAGAAGTTTGGCATTTATGAAGAGCTCAAGAGGAGTCTCATCATGTATTGTAATACACATTTAAGTTTGGTCACCGTTGGAAAACCCGATGGTGTCCGAGCTTAAATTAATGATGGAGTTTGAACTTGTGAAAGCACATGTAAAAAATAAGAAAATGTAGTAGTGGAATATCCAGTCAGAATTCTGCCAGAATCGTTGGAAATCTACGAGTTTGTGATTTCTCAGTTACTTGCTAAGGGATAATTATTTAAACATTTTTAGGATTGTCTGTATATATTTAGGTGCGTGTGTGTGTTGTTTTGATCTTGTGTGAATTAGAGAAACTCCACAGTGATTTCCAACTTTTTCTTTTCAAAATTAACCCTGTAAAGAGAGCAGTTCAGTTCCATCCTTGAAGGTCTAAAATGTGTAAAATCTGTGCTCATGATGAGTGTGTGGCACCTTTAACCAGAACGACAAATGTTCCCAGAGGTTCTGCTTCGTGATACAGTTCATATTTTACTATAGATCTTTCTATGTGGAGAACTCACACTCATCTATCACCTAGGGGTCTCATTGCAGAATACGTCAGCTGCTGACACACAGCAGGGCAGCAGCAGTCTGAGCAGGCTTTTACCTTGACATGGCCCTCATAGTCACACTCATTTTCCCTCTCAGCTTGGAAAATACGTCAGAGTCCTCCTGCTGCACCTCCCTCCTCTCTTACTCAGTTAGGAGCCAGAGAGACCCAGAGGAACGGCCAAAGTTATTTATTCAGGGATCGGACTGTGAAGTGTTCGAATGTACATTTGTTTCAGAGACACATTTACACACGTCAAGGTGTTGATTGCATTCAGTAGTAGTGTAGTCACGTGGCGTTGAAGCTGTTTATTGAAGCTATTTAGCATTCAGTGGGTGTGGGAGGCTTTGCAGCAAAAAGGTGCTTAATAAGCACACATGGGCAGTCATCATCAAATACCACACACACACATGCAGCTTAACCGCTGCTGTTTATTTAAAAATCCTATATTTGTAATGCATGACTTTAATGCATTCATCTGGACGCCTGCTTTATTTTACACTGCATATTTAATGCAACCCTAATGAAAGACTTATTCTGTTCACTTAAAGCTGGGCACTAATTCTGTGGGGTCTCTTTTGTTATGCAAGCCTTAATCAAGTTTTTTTTTTTTAATACTGTCCCCCTGCTCAGCAGATGTGATTAGATGTAATTACAGGAAGGGATTTTGATACCTTGAGTCGTTTTTTTTTTCACAAGCTCATGAGCGTCCCCAATGTTGGTGCAGCAAAATTAGGTTTAAAACCGGGATGGATTAAATTATGACCTCTTCCAAATGCAGGCAGAGAGGGGAAACGGGAGAGCAGCATGATCTATGGTGATGTTATAGAAAATAAAACAACGAGATGTGAAGAAAAACAGAAAATGACCCATCCTTTCACCATTTATTTTCAGAAATGTCTTATTTTATTCTAACATCATGTTTTCACATTATTATTGCTTGTTTTACATGTACATCACAGATCTGGTTTATATTAACTTCCATAATGTTTCATGGGGGAAAACAACAAATTTCAAAGTTGCCCATTGATAAACCAATTGGTCATAGAAGAGTTGCTGCTTTTCTTGCAAAGCCACAAACAGAACTGTCATTTATTATCATTTGACACTAATTTGGTTGTGTAAAAAAAGAATTGCTGAATGTGACGTAAGTATTGAAAGTGAAGTAAAACGATTTACAGAAAGTCACGGGATAGAAGCGCACCAAACATCGTCCAGCTGTTGTTTTGTATTATGATGGAGGATTGTTAATGTTCCCTTTTTTTTACATCATCTCAGATTCCAGAGGAGCATGACCTGGAGAGCCAGGTCAGGATGGAGCGGCAGTGGAGGTTCCTGAGAAATGCTCGCGTTAGAAGGCAGAGTCGAGTCATCACACAAAGAGGTGAGTGGCACACAAACGGCTAATTAAATAACTTATAAAATAATCATTTAAATAGTAAACTAAAAATAAAAAACTGAAAAGATTTAATATAGAAGTAATTACTTGTTACTGTATTTTCCGGACTATAAGTACACCTCACTATAAGCCGCATCCACAAAGTTTTTTCAAAACAACTGGAAACGTACATATATAAGTCACACCAGACTATAAGGGCACAGCCTTTGCCGAACCACGGATTCATTCACGCCGAGCTTACATACAACTTAAAAGCTGCATCATATGAACCTCTTCGTGTTGCTTCCATAATGAGGGGGTGTGAGTTTGAAAACATTTCTCCATGGTGCCTGCTGCTAGCATGTGCTTGTTATAAATGAAGATCAGCACTTCTTTGATTTCCAATTTTGATTTCCAAAGATTCATTTCCTGTTAACGAACCCCCTGGTGGTTGAAGAAAAATCAATAGACCAGCCGCACCGAGCTATAAGCTGCATTGTTCAAAGCGTGGGAAAAAAGTAGCGGCTTATAGTCCGAAAATACGTAATTAAATATTAGTAATGTTAATTATAACTCACCCATCAAACTCAGTGGGCAGGATTATGGCTGCTTCAAACAGGAAGTCAAGAATTTTCTTTTACTTTTGTTGGATATGTGGTAATAACTGACCTTTGTCTTCAGCTTTGTATGAGATAATGCTAAAAAAAAAAAATGACGGGGGCGATTTGAACTACAATTCTAGGATACAGGATTTCCACAAACATATATTTTTGGACTGTTTTATATATATAGTGTTGTTTTTTCATATATGTATAGTCAACTCTAGCAGGTTTCTGTAGCAGGAGCTTTTGCTCAGATATCAAGTTAAGAAGCAGCACTGTGAATATCTCCTCACGATCTTCATCACTGATTTACTGAGCTTCATGTCTGACGTCTGACCAGACTTGATGCAACAACACAGCAAATTGTGTGCAGGTAATTCACAGCAGTGATAGATAGGAAAACGGTTCGCAGCTGGAAACATCCTGCTCCATGACACACAGGAGTCCCTTCACACACACACACACACGCACCCACACACACACACACACCCTCCTACAGAGTCTGGAGTGGCAGCATAGTTATAGAATCCTCCTGTGAAGTTAGAGTGCTCTCAAACAGAATAACTAACAAACCCAACGTCACTGGCACCCCCCCTGCAACACACACGCACGCGCCGTCACGAGGCGATTGGCGTCAGAGCTGAGTTTTGCTCACGTACACACCTCTCTCTTACTTTCAACTGCTTGCTCAATCATTGAATTCCCCCTCCTGTTTTTTTTTTTTTAAAGAAGTGAAAGGGTTGCCCTCATTCAGTCGGCTCCCTCCTGAGAGAGACGAGTCTGGTGGAGGAAGAGGAGGAGCACAGAGATAGAGGAAGGCTGAGGAGAGGAGAAAACTACGAACTGATTCAGTTTTTGTCTAGATCCTTACCTCTCTATAACAGTGTTTCAGTGATGAAGTTGTCCGCTTTTTAATGCAAGAGTTAAACAGCTTTTTCAGTGGTCACATGAAACTGTGGTGAAAATTTTACTCATTCTCCATAAAATTCTGTACGACCGACTCAAATTATTTTCTTATTTTCTGGCGTTACAAAACCCTTCCAAGTCTTTGAGATACTGGGATTTACTGGGATTGTTCTATTCTACAAAGAATGATCAGAAATAGAGAAAATATGCAGCATCTGATATCCAGTTGTGTGGATAAAAATGTTTTTCCCACCAGAGGACCAATAAAATGATTGTTCAATTCCACTCTCTGCTGTTTTGCTGACTGTGGAAGAAGAGCCCAAAGTACAGCTGAAGCATCTGGAACATAATTACCAATTAAATGCTGTCTTCATCATGAATGCACATATTTTGTGTAACACATAGTAGTGATACTTTCCTGGATACTCTGCAGGACTTTCAAAACAAATCCCTCATCATGTGACTATCTGACATTGGAGACAGATTCAACAAAATGTAACCATCTGAGTTTTCAGAACGCTTACCATCCTCCTTATTTTGTCACAGGCATTTCCCGTCTAGATGATCAAATATTCATCAACCGTAACCCCGGAGTGCCATCTGTTGTGAAGTTTCACCCCTTCAACACCTGCATTGCTGTGGCCGACAAGGACAGCATCTGGTCAGAATGCATCGCACACTCAGCCTGAATTCCTCCTGGCGTTATTGTTTCACTTACACTGGAGCCTGAATATGTCTGTACCAGTTTCTGGGACTGGGAGAAGGGTGAGAGGCTGGACTACTTCTACAACGGGAACCCTCGTTACACCCGGATCACTGCCATGGAGTACCTGAACGGACATGACTGCTCGTTACTGCTCACTGCGACAGGTGGGAGGCACTAATTCACATCCAGAAAATATAAATGTCTGTCCCCACCAGAGCATTAGCAGTGCTAACTGTATCCTACACACACCTCTGTGTATTCATCATCAATATCACTGAGCAATTATCTTACTTTCTTCAATCTTCATAGGGCATTTTTCTTTAGAAAGCAGCTCCACATTTAAACTCATTTATTCTGTTTGTTCATCGTAGAATAAATTTAAACTAAGAATAAACATTGCTTTTAATTGCACTTCAAACCGAGAAAACGCTCAGGAATTAATGTCTTTAAATTCAGCCTCATCAAAAGGTAATGTGCACTTATTGAGCTTTTCTCCATCAGTCATGCTCTTGAAGGATACCATTTCTTATACAGATACCACATTAAAAAAGTAAAGCAATGAGCATAAATCAGGCGGAAACTTTCATGGCTTGTAATAACGTTCTGGAAGGAGCGAGTGGACAGGTTTAATGATTCGCTCTTAGTTGTGTTTGAGCTGCAGAAGTCTTTTTAGGGCAAGGCTTCAGTCCTGTTTTTCTTCTCCGTCAAGATGTTTTAGGTGAACAGCCTTTTAAGATGTAACTCTGCTTAATTTCTCTAATGTTTTTACATTTAAAGAACTTCAGCAAAGTTATAAAAAATAAAAAAAATCATGAAGATTTCATCACACTCAGAACATACAAAGGCATCTTAATGAATTAAATATCGCTAAAAGTTAATTTATTTCAGTAATTTACTTCAAAAAGTATATCATATAGATTCATTGTAATGGCCTCTGGGTAATGAACACCCTCAATTTCTTAAAAATGGCATTTTAAAATACAAATATGAAGCTTTTTAAAACCAGAAATTTGGTGTTGTGATCTACAAAACTGTGGTGAACAGAGTTTGTCTAGTGGACGGTCATTAATACCCTCTACAAAGAAGATAAGGAGTAGGTGATCATTGTTTAAGAAGTCTGCTGATCAAGTGCTGCATGTAAACATATTAATGGGAAATTCAGTTAAAGGAAAAACTGATGTAATTTTCACTCTTTGGAAATAGAGAATAGTCCACACCTAATTATTGGAACAAATAACAAAAATTTGTTGTACTATTTTAATTAGCTGTTTGAGTGGCAGACATTTTAACTTAATTGTACTTAATTTAAGCATATTACTGTTAGCAGAGACCTTTAAAAAATGTAAGCATTAGTTGTTAGTGTAATTTTGGCCTCTTTGCTTTTAATCCAGCTACCCAGTATCTCACTGAGACATACTGAACTCATTGCAGAAATTAAATAAAACAGTAAATTACACAATTTCCTCTTGCTTTGTCTCTTTTTTATTTCTACCATACTTTTTCCTTCCACTCTATTTTCCAACAATTTGCTTGCCTACCGTGTTAGTACTATAAGCAGCCAACTTCTTATCAATGTCATTTTGTGGCTTACACTCATTGTGGAGGGACTCAATGACTATGATAAAAAATAAAAAAAAATCATTTTTTATTGATCTTAAGCTGTATGTTAACTCTCCCACAAACTAAAAATGTATTTTTCATTTGTCATGGTTATCCAAATTAACAAATTAAACACAATAAATTCCCCTGTGTATATTTAACCCACTATAATATAAAATTAAGTATCTGAATTGAATGACTGACAAAAATCCTCCTTTTGATTGTATTTTAATTTATTTGTGTCTTTTTTTATTTATTTATTTTTTTTTTATTTTCATCTCGCCACCTCCTTCCTTTGTCCAGATGACGGAGCGTTGCGTGTCTGGAAGAACTTTGCTGACCAGAAGAACCCAGAGATGGTAACGGCGTGGCAGGGCCTCTCCGACATGCTGCCAACCACCAGAGGTCAGCCCTCCTCCAGCACCCACAGTAAAGATCAACACTTTCTATTGCTGCGTGTTGTGCTCATGCCCCACAGTCCTGCTGTTTTGCTGGATGCTCACCCCGACCCCTCCTGTCCGACCCGTCCCAGTCATAAATTCACTCCTCCCCATCCTCAGCAAGTATGACACAAAGGCTGCTGCATTAATTCAAACAAGCTTAAACATTGAATATATGCAGTTCTTGTTCTCTGCGCACACTTTTTATCTTCCATTACATCCTGTTTGGTTCCTTTAAATGCAACCGAGGATCTTATTTCAGTTAAAAACTAAAACTGGGAGCAGACTGCAAAAGCCCCAGAGCAAAGCAGTGAATAAACATCAATTTAATATTCTTTTTATTTCGATCACGACAAATAATAAACATTAAGAGGAAACAATCAATCCCTGTGGAGCAGAAATTGATCAAAAAAATATTTATAACTCTGCTTAACTTTAGGAAATAATTATAAATCCCAAAAAGACTGACCAGTCCCAATATCATAGATTAAGGGGAACGAGAAAATTAAGTGTTTGAATTTGGTCAACGACACCCACAATGGCATTATTAATGTGCCATTAATGATGTATATTAATTATTAATGTGCATCATTAATGCACGTTAATAATGAGGCATTATGCTTTTTGGCATAATACCTAAAACAATCAGAAATAAAACATGATACAGGCTATTTGTAAGAGAAAGTACAGCTACAGTTATGCATCACTTTTTCAATCCAAATATAATGAGAGAGCTTTCAAAGAGCTGCACGAGTTTTTGTTTAAAGAAATGTATGTACAAAAAAATATTACCAGAGTCAAGGATTAGTGAGACCATCAGGTATAAAAACATGACTCAGCTCAGAACCAAAGAAAAACTAATCAGAATCTTAAGTGTTCTTATTGTTTAAATTAATCTAGTTTGGAGATTTCTAATCATATATAACTTAAAATAAGTCATAAGACTGGTTTAATCAAATTCAATGTTAATGTCAGATCATATTAAGTTTTACTGTACATCATAAAAAGTCTGACTTCCAATTCATTAAAGTTGCCATAAAAACTCATTTATAAATGCCTTGAAGTCTTACTGTAGGTTTCTGTTCTGTAATTGCTAGAAAAAGAGCCTTTATGATGGTTCAAACTATCAAACTGTGTTATAACCCCAGAGGGTTGGAGATTCAGGCCAGAACTTGTGAGCTCTCAGAGACCAGATCTCTAAACTTTTAGTAGAGACACAAGATTGGAAAAGAAATGAAATGCAAATTCCTTCCAAACTTTTTTATATTTAGGTTGTGCATGACTTATTATTATGTAGTGATGTTTCGATCTTTTTCATCAAATAGCATAAATGCACACTATTATGTGAAACAAATATGATGTGAAATCTGATGCCAGCCACCATTAGAAACTCTCCATCAGGTTTCTGTTATATCTCTGAACAATCTGGATCTAACCTGCTAGGTGGCCTACATTCAACTTAATCTGGTTGCAGAATTATGCATTCAGCAGGTAGGTAATTTTCCCTCTTCCCTTGCAGGATTGTTTATCTTCCATCAGTAAAACAGATCACGTAAAACCCAACTGTTGACAGTCTTGTGGACTTACTGTCACGTTTAGCCTCTTAGCTGACACACTTCCATAATTCCTGAGGCAGAGTTATTCACAAATATGTGAACCAGGGCAGACAGCAGCGCTACACTCTTGTCAGAAACATCCACCCACTTCACTGTTCTCCCCCACCACACACCCGCACACGCCCACATACACAGTACACACTGTCATGCCTCAATCCCAGCGCCTCCACATTTTTCTGCCTCAAGCACTTCTTCATTTCTGGGTCAGGATTGTTGTTGGGGAACGCGGGTCTGCAGGAGTGTGCACCACTTCTTAAATGTGCTGATAGCTGCTGCATTTAGTAACAACACTTTTGTACTTCTTATGAGAAAGAGGCAGTAAATGCTTTATTTTATATTAAATATATAGTTCAATTATCTTGACAGTATAACAATCAGGGCTAAGACTTTAAACATGTTAACTTTAACTAATTAATTAATTAATCTGATATCTGGGTGCAAGTACCGTAAACGTAGCACAGAATTATATATTATCATGTAGAAAGTGCTCCCCATCTCCTATAGTTAAGCAGGGCTGCGTAAAACAAGTTTATATAAAGTTGAACTGTATTTGTGAGAGTAATCTTCAAAGGTCACTATTACTATAGAGCCCCAGAAGTTTTCGTTTTTTTCTTATTTTCTGCTTTTTGCTTATTTATGCAGCATTCAGACAGGCCAGTGAGGCATGTTAAGAAAAATGCATTTCATGTAGAGGCTTTAAAGTCACATTTCCTCTGAAATACAGTGACTGTAATGACTTTGCTAAGTTAAATGGGTTTTATGCAAAGCTGTGCATGGTTAAATAAGAGATGTTTTCTTTTTCTCTGGGCCAGCCAGAAATTAAAAGGGAAGAAAGAAAATACAGAAATGAAAATATCTTAAAAATATTAAGAATTCTTGCATTGATATGAAGGTTAACACTCAACCAATAGCAAATATTATCATGTATGGTAGGACAAAGTAATTGTGATCAATTAAAAAGGACACAGATGTTGAACCACTCTGAACTTCCACTGGCAGGATATCACCAGTTTTACCCTTATTCACCCTCTAAGAACAGGGTTTCTGTCATTTAGTTGTATATTTTGATGTTCACCGTCTTTTTCTATATTTAGAGTCGCTACATTTTAGTAGAAAAGTACATGTTGAATCCTTTACAGAAAAGTATTTTTCTTAACACCTCGCCCTTCACTCTGAGCCAAAAGGCAATAAAATACCAACAAAATAAACTTGGATTAAATTTAATGGTCACATAAGCTTCATCAATAGCTTTGATCAAAAAAAGTTAGATACAAAAGTATTGGGCCAAGCATGTCTTCCAGGATGAGGAAAAATAGAGAACAGAAAGTAAAAAATTAATGGAATGCATCAATGGAGAGTAGTAGGAGAAAATAGTAAAGTGAGGAAACACCAGGTGTGAAGTGATAGGCCTAAAGTCCACCAGCAACTCAGGGAAATCTAACCCAACTTTATATAAAAGGGAAGTTTTAATCCTCATCTTAAAGGCAGACTGGATATCAGCTTCCCAGGATGAGCTAAAGTGTCTTCCAGTAACTACCACCGCCCTGGAGAACCATCCTACAGTCTGACACAGCAGAAGGAAATTAGATGTGGTTGTGCTGAAATGTCTAATTGGAAAAAAAAATTGGCTATAGTTCCCAGGTGCCTTGAAGACATCATATCAATCAGTCGTCTCCTTTCTAGTCCGCATAGTTTCTGTCGCATTTAACGTCTCTGTGGAAGGTTTTATGTTTGGTACATGCGTGTTTCTGTGAAGTAAAAGTGCAAAGACATTCATCAGACATTTAAGTATTCCTCAGTTGTACAGAGCTAAAGCTGACTAATATGTGGAGTGATTTTATACTGGATGAACTGCTGTTAAATTGTCCATTTCAACATTAACAGCTAAAAAGATCTTGAAGGATGAACATTTAATGAGACTAAAAAACGTAGAGAAATAGAAGTCCTCAAAAATGAATGTTGTGTCCTTTCTAATGAACAATATTAAATTAGTTTCTTAAAATAGAATTTTACAGACATCTGGGTTTATTTGAAAGCCATCTGTATTTAGCTTTAATATTGTACAATGATAGCACAAACTTGTACGCCACTGTGTTTCGTAGCACATCTGACTGAACATTGGATCTGTCAGGATAAGTGACTGGATGACCTAAAGCCTCCACAGAGGTCCCAACAGAGCCAGCAGAGCTCCGAGGCGACTGTAGGGATTGTGGAGAGGCGACACATTTAACTAACCTCACAGCCTGGATAAGTCCCACACCACAAATTGCCCAGAGAGGCTCTTGCCCCTGCAGAGAGGACTCTCTGACTCTTTCCCTCTGTCTCTGCAAGTGTTTTCACAAAGACTTTCACATTTAATGGTGTGCTTGTTATGGCGGATTGACAGTTGCTGTTTGGCTTGGACTCTGACTTCACTGAAGGCATCAGCTGAGATTTCTCCTGAACTTTTAGTTAGGCTTCAGTTTGTTTTTTTGGCAAAAATTTAAAAAAAAAAAAAAAAAAAAAAAAAAAAAAGACCTCTAAAACCTCACAGACACACTAGTTTTTTTCTCCAGCATAAACTTCTAGTGTCTTCTTATGAGTTATTACATTGACTTAATAGGTATGTTGATGGTTATAAGCTAGAATTTGTAGAATAAAAAAAAACAAAAAAACAACCTGGCCTCAGATGCATTAATAATGTAAAACCCAATAAAATATTATACAGCTTTATCTTTGTGCTGCCAAAAAATCTGTTCTTGCTCTGAAGGCAGCTGCTAAAAGACTGAATATTTCTCAAGGAGAGGCTGGCAGAGACAAACAGTCGGAGCCTGGTACCTGCTGGACCCGTCCCCACGCACCCCATCTCCATCAGCCAATGGCGTGCTTCTGTGCTGTTTTCATACCAGTGGAACATCTCTCTAGACTGACTGCCTTGTTGTTACTTTGCTGGGTCTTTGATATTGTTTTGTGTTTTCCCTCGTCTCTGGAGAGAGGCTGAACAAGGCAGCAACAAAACGATTCCCTATCATGTCAAAATCCCTTTGTTTTCATTTAATATCCGGCAGCTTCATAATTTCCTACGTATCCTGCTCAGTCGACCTTTCTCTAACTTTTACTTACATTTGCAGACATTTCTGTGCAGGAACTTTTACAAATATTCATCTATTCAACCTATTCATCTTTTGTTACATTACGACCACATACTTCCGTGTATTTTATTCAGCTCACATAGACTGACACCATAAATATAGGATGCATTGTTTTCAAAGGTTTTTGCAAACAAAAATCTGAAAATCTTTTGAGTTTTTGTTTTCAACCCCTCCGAGTAAATGCTTTGTAGGAACACGTTAAAGCTTTGTTCCTACCAGCTTCACCCAACTACAGACTTCTGTGTGTTACTAGATCAGTAAATTTCAAGTCATTTTTGTTTTTCTGAACAGAGAACAATCTACCATGTGTTTGCTGATGTCTCCTACACACTTTATAGGCAAACTCGAAATGGGAGTTCTTATTTAGTTTTCTTCAACAATGGCTTTCTCTGTGCCACTTTGTTGTGTTTTACTCTTTCCATTTATGGATGATTGATTCAACAATATTCCTTTACATTTTAAAAGCTTGGAATATATGGAATATTATTTTCTAATCTAACCCTGGTTTAAACTTTTCAACAACTTCTTCACTAACCTTGGGTACATCTCAGCACTTTATGAGGAGTATGCAGACATGAACACCTGAATTTATGCCGAGACTTAAATATCCACATCACTCAGTGATGGTGTTTTATTTGTATCAGAGTAAATGAGGCTTAATACAAATGTGCCACATTGTTCAGATCTTTATTTGTAAAGAATTGAAAAACATTTGTTTTCCTTTTACTTCACAAGACAGGAGCATAAAGTTCTAATAAAATTCACAGAAGTGTGTGGTTGTATCTGGAGAAAATGCAAAAAAGTCAAGCGTTGTGAAGAGTTCTGTGAGGGACTGTCGATGTGTCTGGTCCTGCTGCTGTTTTTGCCCTTGCGGCAAAGAGCGAATCAGAACTTTGGACCCTGCAGGTTTGGAGTTTGAGCGATGGTCCCTGTTTGGGATGCAGATCCTCTTGGATCTCAGCTAGTTTTGTTGGAAGCAGCTGCCTTGTTCATTTCTCTGCTGAATGCATGTGAACTGCAAAACTCAAGAGGTGATGAATCTTTTCAGTTTTACAGTTCTTTTAGAAATGTGTGGGACTCCTTGGGTGAGCATGCACAGGGGTTCTTTCTAATTTGTCGCTGGCTTTGTTGCATTCCTGCTGTACCCCTGCCCCCTTTCCCCTGCTCTCAGGTCTGGCCAGAAGGGTTTCCATCTATCTTGACAGGAGCAAACAAGGAGGTGAGTCTTACCTTCCTGTTCTTTTCTTGCTTATTCTGAGAGCAAGGGTGCTGCAGTATACAGCTGGGAAAGTGCCTCTTCTGTTTGTAGTCCTTTTATTTCCTTTAACATCACCCCTTTGTCCCTTCCCCTTTTCCATTGCTCATTCATCTGTCTGGCATGTTAGTGTCCAACCACTCCATCTCTGACAGTCACTCTGAAGTTCACAAGAGTGTAAAGGAAAAAATTTGGTTGTTTAATTTTGTTTATGATAGCAAGAGCCTCTCAAAAAGTTAACCCACACTTCTTAACAGGGATAGAAATTAAGTTTAAATTTTCAAAATTAATTTCAAGCAAAACAACCACACCATACACAGTTGTGTATTTTATCTAAAAATTAATAAAATTAGAAATGGAATTAAATACTTGATACTTTTTTTTTTTTTTCCCCCCAACTTGTAAATCTTTGCCAACAATTTAGTGTCAGTTTGATGAGCATCCAGGCAGGGCTTTACACTCTGTTCAAATGTTCAAAACAACCAATAGGAAATGTTTGGGTTTCTTAATCCCGACATTCAAAGCTGGGTTAACTCTCTCCAGGCTTCAGGGCACCGACGCTCAAAACAGGACCCAATTTTGAAAGCACAAATCACAGCAATTCACTGAATCTGAAACCTTTCAGATCAGGATCCCAGTGTTGTTGATTTACAATTAAAATATACTTTTTAAATTTTTTCAACATTTTCTTTTGTCTAGAAGTAATATTAACATTTAGGAGTGACCCAGGTCGAATGCCAACTTGAAAGAACATCTGTGAGGGGAGCTAAAGATTAGGGTGATGGCAGGGAGGCCTTCCAAACTCGGCTCATTACCCAAAATAAATCCTGAAAATACCTACAGTCACCCCCTGACTTTTACTTTATACTTAGCAAGATCTTTAGTGACATTACTGCTAAACTTAGCCTTCTATTAGACAGCTACCATAAATTCTAGTTTGTTAGCATTAGCCTAAAGCAATAAGACTATATATCTGTACTTCAGTGCTATTCAGACAACTGTTATTGCTTTGGCATGAAGGCATGAGCACCTGTAATCAATGGCATCTCACTAAACTCGGCCATCATATAGCTGGCGATTTACAGCGTTTGCAGAGGTGAGGCCTTGCTCTTTTGTCTTCCTCCTGGATTCGTATTCACCTCATGTTGCCGCTTTCTTGTATAAAAGCGACTCATTTACGTTTGTCCCTGGGGTTCCGCTGTTTAATTGGAGTGTGTGGGTGCTGTGATATTTTTAATAACGTTGAGCTCCCCAGTCTGTGATGCTGCAGGGGCCAGCCTGTTAAACTCCAGAGGAAGCAGTGAAAATACAGGAGGGTCTTTGGCTTGGGGAATTTATTCCTGCCGCTGCGGTTGGAAGCGAAAGGTTGTCACCAGAGGTGTAGAGTCAAAAGAATAAAAATAACAAGAGGAAGATGAGTTTCCAGGGAAGAATGGGTGAAGTCACAGGGATTGTGGAAGGAGCAGGGTGAATACTTAGACAGCATGAAGATAAAATAGTGGAGATAGAGAGAGAAACTAAGGATTTAACTGTGGACAATGTTGCTAAATTTGGTGGCTTGGAGTACTTTCTGATTAGGAAAAGGCGACAAACTTTCTTTAAGATCTGACAAGGATGGAGCGAACCACAAAGACTTGTCATCCCTGCACTGACATGTCGGTCTAATTAAAGTCTGTGCTGAGAAAAAGGATGTGACGGAAGAAAATAAAATAATGACAAAAACAGAAAACTGGTGCAAACTAAATCCCGGATGGACTAAGACTGTACTGTCCTGGTTCTTATTGTAACCTTTTCCTTTTGGCTACATTAAATAAAAATAGGACGGTCCGCTCCCTTTAGCTGCATGGAGGCGCACGCTGTGTCCTGCTCTACATTCAGCTGAGCTGCTCTCTGCCTTGTTAACACCAGGACTCTGGGAACCCTAATAAATCTACATCCTGTGAGTTTGGTGAGGAGTTTAAGGGAACAGTACTTGATAGAATCTAGAAAAGCCCTGAAAGCATGCGCCACCGATCTTATTTTATTTAGCTTTTTATGACTGGATGATTAAGTATATGCTAATGTAAAACTGCAGATGCCTTCTAACATGCAATTTTGGTAAAGTAAGTTGAAATCTAATATCAAGAATTTGTCTCAGCCATTTGCGATTGTATGTATATTAAATCTGAAATCTGAAGCCGTTCCTTAGCAGTAGCCCGACCAACTTGTGGGTTGAAATCCATTAAGTTAATATAAAATTAAGCGAAACTCAAAGGTCTCTGTATTACACCAGCATCACATTCTTGTCAAAAAGATCACATCTTTCTTTTTACACAAACGGACAGTTATGTTGCCAACCTGTGAGACTCCGGTGGCAACCACTTGGACTCAAGTCTCACAATGTGCAAATGAATAAAATCTTTATTTTTCCAATTGATTTAAAAGTTAGAGTTGTGAATAAAGTGTAATGAAATATCCATCCATCCATCCATCTATCCATTTTCTATTCACCCTTCTTCCCTAATGGGGTCAGGAGGGTTGCTGGTGCCTATCTCCAGCTGCGTCCCGGGCGAGAGGCGGGGTACACCCTGGACAGGTCGCCAGTCTGTCGCAGGGCAACACAAAGACATACAAGACAAACAACACATTCACACACACACTCACACCTAGGGAGAATTTAGAGAGACCAATTAACCTGACAGTCATGTTTTTGGACTGTGGGATGAAGCCGGAGAACCCGGAGAGAACCCACCATGCACAGGGAGAACATGCAAACTCCATGCAGAAAGACCCCGGGCCGGGAATCGATCCCAGAACCTTCTTGCTGCAAGGCAACAGCTCTACTAACTGCACCACTGTGCAGCCCATAATGAAATATATGTAATATTTATGATATCAGCAAATATCAGTTATTGGATATCAGCAATATTAATATCGGGTAAAAATTTTGGCTCTAATTTTCGTATCAGTGCATCCCTACTTCTTACACTATTGGGATAAAAGGCAGGAATACAATAATATGACTGATAGTTATTACCATTAATGTTCCAACATAACACCTTTTCCCTGTTTTTGCAGCTCCAGAATTACCTTCGGTTAAGTGATTTACAAATGATGTATTTCACATGATCATATGCAAAGGTATAATCCATAAGGATGTTTCAAATTTACCCAAAGATTGAAAATTCATGACCATGTGCTGTGTCGATGTTATTGCTGATGTTTGAGGGTTTTTAAGCCACAACAAGCCTCTGACTGATCCGTTTTGATCTTCATTGTCTGTCCAGTTGAATCTGAAACGACCATTCTGTGGCTCAGATTCCACCGACGCTGCTTCCACAAAATTTTTAGATCAAGGAAAATATTTTCTTCATGCTAATTTACTGAATACATTAGAATTTTTAGCTCTTTATTCCAAATCATTGAGAGTTTAATATTGTTGCTTATTTCTCAAATTCTGTTTCTCCTGGGATTTTTCCGGTGTTGTAAGGTTAATGTAAGGTCTTCTGGGGTTTGGTCCGTTCTGCATAATTTAAAATGATGTGAGAAACCTTCTCCCCATGACAATTAGGTCAACAATTGTTAATACTGGCCACATTTATAGGGTGTCGTTTCAAAGGTCTTTTATTAATCAGCCAGGATAAAGCTGTTTGCCTCCCCCGTGTGGCAGGACCGAGGTCCTAAAGGAAAACTAATGTCAGAGCGAGGAAGACTCCCTGGAGATCAAAAACTCCCACGGAGTGATGTCATCGTGTATTACAAGGCACAAAGAAGCTCCTAATAATACAAGGGAGATCATATTACCATTCAAAGCCGGATGGAAGGGAGATAAAAGAAAAGGAAAAAAAAAAAACTGGCTTAATGAGCTGCAGGGATAGTGAGGCCAGTGCTGGAGAAAATGGTGCAAAATGAAAAAGCGGAGGAAGCCCCCACTTCTTAGAAGAGAAAATTGAATAAAAGTGTGATATTTCTGCAAAAAGCAAAGATAATGTAACACATAATATCCTTCTTTATCTCTGCGACGCTGGTGGTAATAATTTTCATCACAACTCAGCCAGCTCTTAATAATGGAAACTTTCCCCTGGTTGAAAGCATAAGAAGAGGTGATCTCTGCATGTTTAAAGGTGCAGTCTTTACCTCCATCTCCTGACTCCTTTGGTTCCAGCTTCTCTACGTCCATATTGGTTTGTGTGTGGATAACTAAGGCCTGTTGTGGCTCTCAAAGGGTTCCTCTAAGGCAGAGTTTTCTTCTGGTTTGAGCTGCCGAGCACTGACAGGAAGCGGGAACTAAAAGCATCTGGTGTAAACTTGTGGGTCTTCTGGTTTTAACCTCTGAGTCTAAAACTAAATGTTTTCTGCTGGAGTCAACAAGGCTTTGGCTTCCTAAAGAGGGGATTGACAAGGGATATTTTTTTTGGAGAAGAAAGAAACAGTTTGAGGGGAAGTAGAAGCTCAGGGAGAGGAAGAGAGAGTTGACTGGATTTATCTCCAAAGTAAAGCTAATGTTCAGAATACATTACCTTCGACTGACATGTCGATTTTAGGTGCTTTAACTTGCAAAAAAGAAAAGTAGTTAAAGATGAATAAAAGATGAGGAAAGGTCAAATGTTTTTATCTTAACATCTTCATGTGTCACTCATCACAATTTACAGTATACTTGGTGTCAAAAAGGTTTTCATAGTCAAAAACAAACCTCTGTTGGTTTACATTAGAGCTCTGCAAAATTAGGGAAACATGAAATTGTGAGGTTTGGATTGAATTTTGCAATGTTAGTTTATTCACAACGATCAACCCGACTCTTATTGAATTCAGTCACCTTGATCACAACAATCTATAACAAATGTTTTTGGTGCATCAAACACTAAGAACATCCATCCATCCAGCTGCCCAAACACATTTTCAACCTTAGATATTGTAGCCGACCAAATATTACAATGAAGCAGCTCTTTGTGATTATGATCTTGCACTCATTGATCTGCATCGACAAATATGGATCAGTATGCAGTGCTTTGATGATTTCTCTTTTTTGTGAGAGCCATTTTTATAACCAAATAACTTTTTTATTTAATAGATAAGAGGACGAATGATTTCATGCTGTAATGAGAAGACAATGACACAGAATAGTCTTGTCTTTTTTCTTATTTTTCTGTTATTTCTTTTACACATTTTAAGAAAAAGCAAAGTAGAAATACCTCAAACATGTGAGCGATACATACATACTTGGTTTTGAAGGTTTTCTCTCAGTAAACCTCAGGAGGATTTCTCCTCACCGGAGAAGATAATGAGATTAGAGAGATAAGACATAACCGTCTAAATCACAGTTCGGAGATAGTGCACACGGTTCTGTGTGTTGGAGAGCCTTTCTCTCTCTCTCCTCCCCATCTCGGCTCCTCTCACATCCAAGCTGTCGGCTTCAAAGGGAATGCCTTGTCTCTTCTCCCAGCCTCAGTCTTGTGAAGTGTTTTCCCCTGCATGCCGTTGGCTCCGCGTGAGCCCACGCTTCAGGCGGCGTGATGCCCGAGCTGGCTGGGTTGCGTCACAGTCAGGGCGTCGAAGCCGCCGCCACCGCATGGGGGCTTGGGCTTTTCCTGACAATCCAATGCCAGCAGAACAATACAGGGCCATGATATATTTAGTTCAGCAGTCACGCCACTGCTCCTAGCAGAAGCATGTGGAACCAGCTCTGAATGAGAGACAAAGGATATTGGAACAATGGACCTTTCCTTCTTCTATCTGCATTTAAAAATGTGGCACAAGAGGAAAACTGGATGAAAACATCAATTATTACAATTTTACCTGTAGCACGTCAGAGTATCATTATGCTGTCTCTTCATTTTTTGTCTTCACACGCTATAAGGTTAAGTGCTGCATTCACTGTACACTGGAACAACTGTTGCTTTCGAACTTCTTCCTTTGCTGTTAAAACCACCACTGTAGTTTAAGTGGATGTCTCACTTTAATAAAAATAAAACCGTCACTTAAGCTTCACGTAACACAGATGAAGAACTGCATTTAGCAACAAAGATAACACTCTGCGACTGAATAGATGATTTATATAAAAATGTAGCTTCCTGGGAACATTTTGTTTTTAAGGAATCACTCATTTTTTTCAGCATTATTAACCACTTTAGTTTTTATTCTCTAAACTCTTAACAGACCTAGAGCAATGGAGTTCTAGGTTTTGTAGAAGAGTGTTGTAGGCAAACTCTTCTATGACTCGCCACCTGAATGTTATTTTCTGAAGTGTTTCATTTGCAGTGTGCAGTAGTTCTGGTGATACTTTGCCAAAAAATAATAATTGGTATAAACTGCCTGTGTCTAAACAGGAACAGCAAAACTTAAGAGTAAAACTTTTAATGAGATATTTTTTCTGGTCTCTGCTGATGATAAAATTTAAGTTTATAGCTCGTTTCAGGTTACATTTAAATATATTTTTTTTTTTTTAGTATTTGTTCGCTACTTTCTTATATGTTGTTTAGATTCTGTTTATCAGTGATCTTCACGCTTTCTTGTGCACACTACTTTATAATTTTGTGGGTGGGTTTGTCCTTGACAACACAATTCATGTTGAAAGACTTGAACCACTTGAAAACCAGTTTGCCCCTGAAAAATACCCTGGCACCTGGAAAACATTCCAATAAAGAAACACCAGTTGAAGCATCGCCACATAATTTTTCTAGAGGAGTTTTTATTAAGCACCAGGATTCATTTAGAGTTCATCTGGCATCTGATCATTTTTACTCTTAAGTAAACCAGAAGCCTCCCTGAATGCTACAGCAGAAACCTTTCTGCTTACGGCTGAAGGGTTGCAGCGTGAAGCCACTACGATGTCGTTGCACGCCGCCTCTCATGCGCCGTGCTGCCAGCTGCAGCGAGAGGCCCGTGCATTGTGTTGGTGAACCGGCAGAGCTTGTTTCAGATTGTCCTCTTCTGGCTCCTGCCAGCATTTGAAGAGCCTCGCTGTCTTCTGCTCCTTCCTGCCTCGCTTTCTCACTCGATTGCTATTTGAGTTGCCAAAGCCAGAATCTGCCGACGGGTTCAGATTAGCGGTCATCTTGACGGGGGCAGATACAAATGCTGCATGATTCTCCCATCTGCGTGAAGTTTGTACTCAGAAATGTGTTTTTAAAAAACTGTTTTCTTATGAAACAGCACAAATTATTTCTTATGTTCAAACCTGGCGTTACAGGATTTCTTTTTTCTTTTTCTTTTTTACTACTGCTGTGTCTGAGTCTGGCAGTGTTTCTGTTTTTCTCTCCTTTTTCTTTTTTTTTTTATCTTGGTGGGTGTATGTGTTAGTTGCACAGTGGTGCAGGAAGCTGTTGCACTAATCTTCATTTGACTTGCAACATGTGGCAGCGAGAGCCTCCTGAAATCTCCAGCAGATTGCGCTGGTTGTGTTTTGGGGGGCGAACACATGCTGTTTTGTGTTAAACAGCTGTGTGTGAGCGCAAGTCCAGTTTAAATTGAATTAAGCGCTTAAAAACAATAAATTGAAGCAGCACTTCACAGATTGTAGGCCAATTATTTTCAGCAATCACATTTTTCGAGCTGTTTTCTGTGATGGTGATTAAAAACCCACCTTATGCCGGTGTAATAACAGTGAACAGTCCTGCTGTGGGCTATTTCTGTTGTGTTTATGACTCACTTTTCGACTGACGTCTCATCGATGTGTTTCAGGAGCTGGGATGGTCGTGGACTGGGAACAGGAAACCGGTTTGCTCATGACGTCGGGAGATGTGAGAGTCATTCGGATCTGGGACACGGACAGGGAGATGAAGGTCCAGGTACTTAAAACAAACACTTTTCTTTCCTGATGTTTGTTCTTGGTTTCATTCCCAGGGTTGCTACAAAGTCTGAAAAAACGACAACATTTGATTCATTTTTTCAGGTCTTGACAAAGTTGGAGAAAGAAAATAGTGAAAAAATATTTGTATGTCCAAACTTAATTCCCATCCAATGTGTATAAATTTTTTACTTGGATTTTTCTATCTAAGTTGTAATAATAATGATAATAATAATAATAATAATAATAGCCTCCATAATAGCCTTCTTCCTTTTAATCTTATCCTTATGTCATTCAAGCTTTCCTTTCATCATTTATTATTCCCTTTTTTCATCATTATATTCTTTTTTCGCTTATTCTTTTTTGTCTCCTTCCTTTTTTGATCATTTCCTGTCTTTTTTTTCTGTCCTTCCATCTTCTCTTGTATCCTACATTCTTCTTCTTCCTTCCTCATGTTATTCATTCTTCTTCTCCATTTTTCGTCCTTCCTTGTCTTCCAAGGAAGGACGACATTTGTAATTTGTATCCTGGCCTCTGTATAAACATCTGCCATAACCTCAAAGTGAACGTTTGCTTTTGTTGTTCAAAATGAGATTTTAAATTAGAGTCTGGAGGGAAAGCAGGGTAACTTTGACCAGAGGTTTACTGATCAGTGCTGTGGTGGCGTAGGGGATAGCGCGACCCACGTTTGGAGGCCTTGAGTCCTCAGCGCGGCTGTCACAGGTTTGATTCCCAGACCCATCAGTAATCAAACTCTACCCCCATTCTCCTTCTCCCTTTCCTGTCAGCCTACTTTCAGATAAGGGACACTAGAGCCCACAAATAATCCCCTGGAGGGGTAAAAAAAAAAAGAAAGTTTACTGATCGGAGCGCTGCCTGTGAACTAATCGACCTTGATGTAGAGTCACTATGTTAGTTTGGCTTCATGTATTTAACTAATTTAACGAGCCTCAGTGTGCTAATTATTGTCATGATGGATGGACTTCATACAAGTACAAATGACCTGTGGCTGTATATCGAGTCCAACTTCAAATGAGTCGGGCATGATTGATGGATTCATAGAGAGAGGTTAGTGTGAAATTAGTGTTACCTGTTGAAACCTTGACTAAAGGGTTGCTGTGTGTGTGTGTGCGTGTGCGTGTGTATGTGTGTGAATCAGGACATCCCGACCGGAGCTGACAGCTGTGTGACCAGCCTGTCCTGCGACTCCCAGCGCTCGCTCATCGTTGCAGGTCTGGGTGACGGATCGGTGCGTGTCTTCGATCGCAGGATGGGCCCCAGCGAATGGTGAGGTCCCTCTCACCGGATCCTGCACACATCTTCTCGCCTCATTGTTTCCTCGTCAAATTAAGCTCTATTTGGATTTATGATTTAATTTCCCGGCCCTGTTCTATTTAAGCTGCCTCTCTTTTGTTTGAATTTAAGGCAGAGGAGTTTTGGCGGTTTCTGTCCAGATTAACTCCCTCTGAGTCCTACATTATTCACTAATCTGTATTTGTTGTACTTAAAGTGCTGTAAATCTGCCTCTGGGGTTGTCACTTCTTTTAATGGACCGTGGTGGCACTGTGTCGCCCCCTCACCTGATAAAACATTATTTTAATTTCAGCCCCAGTGGGCTACTAAAAAGCAGCTAAAATGTGGAAAGGCACATGAATCTTTAAAGAAAGAAAGTAAATGTATTGGTTCCCCTCAGGCCTGCAGCTACATCTCAGAAGTTCTGTTTCTCCCTCCGCGAGAGCCGGAAGTCGAGCTCACCTGGGTCATGCAGGAGATGCGCTGAAGGGATATGGGGAAAATCTAAAAGTGCAGCTTTGAGTTGTAATTCCACTAGTTTTATGTTTGCTCTTCTCAGCATTTTATTATCATTGTTGAGTTAATGGGGCTCTCTGTATCTTTTGTTAGACATTATAGATGCTGTGCCTGTGCAATCCATAATTCATATAACTCTGTTTTACTGTATGGATTAGGGCATTTAGATTCTGCATAGCCCCAAAGCCGTGATGAGGCACATTTCAAAATGCATGCTCACAAGAAGCTGGAGATGTGCTGCCTTAGTCCTGGAGCCATATTGCCATCCTGTGGTGTTCTGTCTGTATTGCATGATGCATTATTAAGAAGCATTTTATTGCTTGGTGCTTATTTTTTATCTTAATTCTTGAGCTGTATTCTTTGAAGCATACAGCACTTTATAGAGAAAGACCAAAAGTAAAGATGGTCAAATCCAAAGCTGTGCCTAATTGAAAACGATGCAAGACAACCAGTTATCTTCAGAAGTCATCAGCCTCCTGAACAGAGTTTCATCTCATTATAACTCCAGATGTTCTGTGAAGCCGACCTAAGTTCAGAACGTCTCCCAGAGTTTCTTCAGTTCGTCATTTGAACATGGAAAGGCAATGACACAGCTGCTGCACACCGGCCTTTTCACTGCTGAGCTGAACCAGAGCTGCAATCTAATGATTTAGGTCAAAGCCTAGTCAAAGACCAGACCTAAATCTTTAGGTAACAAAGATTGAAAACTGATGTTGACAGCTGCTCTCAACAAACTTTACCAAACAAGCTTGTACAGGCATTCCCCCAAAAGACCTGCAGCTGTATTTGTGTGAAGACGTGGTTCTAAAAGTATTGTAATTCATTTATCATTCATTCTCTCTTCACGGGTATGAGGTGCTTTGTTTAGGTATATCACAAAAATAACCAAAAAAAAATCAATTAAAGGTTGTGGCTGTAACATGAAAGAAAACTTGAATAAGATTAGTGAATTTCGCAAAAGAATCAATTTTTGTCTGCTTCTGATAAACTTTGTGATCTTTCTGTGTTCTTTCTGACTTTTCAACTTTTTCTTTGGTCAGACGGCATAAAGGCTAATGTTAGCTTGTGGTGTTTCTGCAGTCGAGTGATGACCTACAGGGAACACGGAGCCTGGGTGGTCAAAGCTCACCTGCAGAAGGAGACGGATGGAAACATTATCAGCGTCAGGTAAGCTCTCTACAACACTGAGGCTTTTATTCAGCCCTGTTTGCGTCGGCCGTTCTGACGCTCGCTCCTTGTCCCAGTGTCAACGGAGACGTTCGGTTCTTTGAACCGCGGACCCCAGACTCGATTAATGTGCTGCAGACTGTAAAGGGATTAACGGCCTTGGACATCCACCCACAGGCCAACCTCTTCGCCTGGTGAGTTTGCTCATATGGTCACACAAGTTTACCATCTGTTCCATGATTCTCTTTCGAACCTGAGAACCTTGTTTGTTCTGCTGTTGCGGCTGCAGTGGATCGATGAACCAGTTCATAGCCGTCTACAACGCTAACGGCGACGTGATCAGCAATATAAAGTACTACGACGGCTTCATGGGACAGAGGATCGGTGCTATCAGCTGTTTAGCTTTCCATCCATACTGGGTAAAATATGAACCATGAGCCTTTCTGTGCTGCAGCAAAGACGTCTGAAAAAGCTGATTTTGTGACTCAACTCCTTTGTAACCTTTAAAATTGAACCCGAATAATCATGGAAGTACCTTTAAATGACTATAACACTTTTCATGATCATGTAACACAACAACAATACAAAAATACTGTTTTTTTTTTTATCTGAGAATGAAAACTTGCAACAAAAAATTGTAATTCCATCAAGTAACCCTAACATTGTCTTTTAATGAGGATTTTTGCTTTGGGGGTTTTTATTGCTGCATGTGCTTAGAGCATATGTTGCTCTAAAATATTCATACACTTATCTAAAATTGATCTGAAGATGTAAAAATGGAAATTTAAAATGAAATTTGTGTAGGTTCCCTGTTTAAAGTTTACCTTCTGTTTAAAATGATTCCATTCAGTGTTTTTGAACCTGACTGCAAGCTAATGACTCACTGCATATTCCAGGCTTTAGGAAATTAATGAATTAGAATCCAATTAAATTAAAATGGAATGTTTTTGGGGGGGTTTTTTTGCTGTTCTAAATCTTTTCCTAGGCTGTTTTCTGCTATTTGCTCACGCACATCACGTAAAATGAAGGAACTGTGTGTTAACCTCTTATTTTCTGTCTCCTTTCAGCCCCACTTGGCTGTGGGAAGCAATGACTACTACATGTCCATCTATTCAGCAGAGAAGAGGCTCAGATAACACACCAGCACAGCTCCTCTCCCCCCACCTCCACCTCCCGACCCTGAGCCTCGGTCACTGGGATGTAAAAGATGTTTTCTTTTGTTTTGTTTGGTTTTTTGTTGTTTTTTGTTTTGTTTTTGTACATATGCAATTCACCATCGTGAATGTTCAAGTGATGGCTGCTGACAAAAACTCACTGCTACAACATCTCTATACATATATATATATGTATACATATATATATACATATAATTATTGTTATTATTATGATTGTTTATTCATATTCTTATTATGAGGCTAATGATTGTAGACTTGGCTGTGCTGAGGAGTTTGTGTGTATATAATTAGCAGAAGAAGAAGAAGAAGAAGAGGTTCTATTTTAAAGAAGTTCTACCCCTGGATGCCTGCAGCTCCTCCTAGCTGCACAGCGAGCATCACTACCTGAATGAACTGTGACCCGACACCCACACAAGCCCACAGTGGGGTCACACACTGTTGAGACAGACCCACCGAAACAGGACGCATGGACTGAGCCCCTCCCTTCACACACACACACACACACACACGCACACACACCTCCCGGCGCTGGAGTCTTGTGTTTATGTGTTGCAGATTCACTGTAAAGAGAAGCAGCTTTAACCCAGAAGCGATGGACTGTGCTTGTTGTTGTCTGACCGACGTTATGAGGGATTATTTTTCTGTGTGTGTGTTGTTATAGCACAGATGTGCCCCACAGTGGGCCCTCACAGCCCAAACCCACAGCGGACCCCTGGTGTGCCAAACATAGTCGGAATCCTCCACCTCTTTATTGCAGCACTAAAACTGATGTATCTGGTTTTTTTTGTGTTTTAATTGAGTAAAAATCTGCAACTCCTCCCAGAGAACACAGCGGCATCCACCTGGAAGCTGATTGGCTCACATACCTGGTTACAACCCAAAGCAATAAGGCTGCTGCAGCTTGGCAATACAAGCACTCAGTTTTAGTTTGATCGTTTTCACCAGCAGAGCATCAGGCAGGTTCTTCTGCTTCCATCAGAGACAGGAAGGACATCAGATGTTTACTTCCTGTCACGGTCTAAACTCTGCTGATCAACATAAACAAATACCATTCAAGCTCTGCGTAAGAACTGAAAAAAAACCACTTTCTCTTCTCACTCTGGCAAGATTTTATATTAAATTATTTATTATCTTCACCTCCAGCTTCCGTTGCTACGATCATGTGTTGGAGAGCTAGCGGTGTGTTTCGTGTTAGCTGCCTGTTCATCTCCACATCAATCTGTGCTTTCGTCGGCACCTTTGATTTCACTCAGGAATCTAAAGAACCCACCTCAAACAGCTGACCTCAGAGCAGTAAGGATGCTCAGGTTAGTCACGTGTTATTGAGATGAGTGTCACTGTGGTGCATTTAAGGTACGGCTCTGAGGTTCGTTTTTTCTGTGCGTGCCCTATCACCAACAACGTGCCTCTTCCTCCGGGCCGCAGCTTTGCCTTCTTAGCTTCTTCTTTTTAAGTGTTACTTTTCTGTTTCTGTTCTTGTAACTTAGGTTTTTAAATGCTTCCTTTTGCATCTTGTTTGCCTCGTCCTCTCATATGCTACCCTCCTGCGTTACATGACTTCCAAGTTTGCTTTTCCCTGTAGAAGTCACCACTTGGAGCCAGTGGTCCGGACCACCACAGCACCGTAGCGCTTCAGCGCCGTTTGGTTTACTTCAGCGGGCATCAACAGACCAGAACCACATTCAACAAAAGTTATCCTGCTTTTGAGTTTTAAGATTTTAGACTTTGGGGGGGGGGAAAGAGACTTTAACACAGTAGTAAGAAAAGAAAAGTGAAAGCAATCAGGTTTGTCTCTGTGACTGTAGACGCCTTCACTGACTGGTTTATAAAACGAGAGATGAAATAAACCAAATACAACACCTGACCTTGTCTGTTTCTGAATAATGTCTGATTATGTTCTCTGATAACATTTGATATTAAAACAGACTAAACCTCTGGAACTTTAGCATCTCATCAAGATGTGCTAGCAGTAGCTTTACAAACCTCTTTATAGGTTATTGTGTAAACATTTGAGTATACTGTTTGGTGCATAGCTTATTAAATTGCTATGCTTGTTAGCTGCCTGGTTATCTCCACAATTGCTATTGCTTTGGTAAATGCAGAATATGCATTTACTACATGCCTTTTGTTCAGTTTCCATGTCAATAAATTACATCAAAATTCAAAGTGTATTTATTTCAAGAATTAGCGACTCTAGAACCATCAAACTGGATTCTGTGCCTCTCCACTCGTCCTCTAGACTCCTAGTCTGTGATTCACATGCAGTGGTAAGAAACATGGCCTGTTCATGTTAACAAGCCTTCCAACACAGGTGAATTAAAACTGTTCCACAAAGAGGAATTGGCCAAAATTACTCGATAGTTACATAAACAGCTCTCTGTGAAGGTTGTTGCCATAAAGGTTTAGAGGGAAAGAACATTTGACCAAGCGAGTTTGGTTTAGAGAGCTATTTTATCAAAGTGGTAGACAAAGAAGGAAAACAGCTTTTTATATTTATTCAATTACATTTACTTAACTTTTTGAGGGAGAAAATATCTTTTGAGTAGTTATACTACACCATACCGGTACTTGAGCAATATTCCTATGACGTATTGCTACTTTTGCTCGATTAAAATTTAAGGATACTCTGTGTATCGGTGTTAATTTGTATTTATTGACTCTTTTGTGCCATTTAGAGGCCAGGAAAATACAGTAAACACTATATTGTCACTGGAAGGACTTTACCTTTTTTCTGCAATGCATGAACCAGAATCTGCACATAACTTTGTATTGTTTTTTTTGTTTTTTTTTTTGTTTTTTTTGTCTGAGGATATCATTTTAATATATCTAATCAGATGACACATAGGACTGAAGTAATTTCTTGACTACTTTTTACTTAAAAATATGCTGAAGTACTTCTACTCTAACTTGAGTACAGTTTCTGGTGGTAGGGCTGCTGGGTGAGTGAAGATCCTTATCACTTTTTGGACTAAGTGAGATTTCTTGTACGTTTTAGCAACAGATTTGTTAGAACAGCTGGAATTTAGCATTTTAACCTGGTGGATCTTCTTATATGAATAAAAATGGAGCAGGTGGCCCTATCTGGGTCACAGTTCTGCCTGTAAATGTTTGTAAAAGAAATCTGACACATGGATGCATGATGAAAGTTCTCAACACTGCATGCCAAAGCAGTCCAGCATTATTCTCATCACCATTTCTCACACACACACACGCACACACACACACACACACACACTGTATGTGGAACACATTCCACAACAGCAAAGAGTCGGGCGGCGCGAACATCCTGAGGAAACAACACTCGCTTCCTGTCAAATTAAGCCAAGTCGATGGCTGTTTGGGCTGATAACCGCCGCCACTGGGTGAGGTAAAGCGCCACCTCTGCTCCCACCCACCAGATCCTTGTCCATCCTCACATTAACGTGCGGTGCCCGCCAGGCAGCTCCAGTGTCTTTCACCTGAAGGACAGCCACGACCACCAGGAGCCTCGGCGTTCCTCAGACAGGATGGGCCTCCTGCCACTGCTCACCTCCACGCTCCTGTTCAGCTGTAAGACTTCTCACCCACTTCTCTCCCTCTCAAACAGGAGACGGTTGATCTGATCTTCACTAACCTGGTGCTTTCTTTCTTTTCTCCAACTCTTCCAATCAGGGACAACTTTGAATGCAGGTAAGCATATTCTGAAATAAATCATAGTTGGACTAAAGTTGTTTTATAAACAGACTGATATATCCATGAGGGATTGTTTTATCTTGTGTAAAGACATATTTTGGTGTTGGTATTGAGCTTGGAGGTAGTAAAAGGCTGTGTAAGAACAGAGATACTCCTGTTTGTTCAGTGGAAACACTCATGGCGGTTATCAGAGTCACTGGTGTCTGCTGTGGTGGAAAAGTTGAGTTGGGAACTGGTTGGTGAGGATTGTCACACGCCTCTGGAGCTGCTGGGCAGTGGGAGGTGGGAATCTGTTCATATCGGCTGCAGATACAGATCTGAAAGGCAGCAGGTTCAGGATGGAAAGAAAGTTTCTATTCTAACTCTGCTCTGTGTGCTCAAGGCTGGATCAGTTCCCTCTGATATTAAGATTTTATTTCATATGGCAGATTTCCTCACTTGTTTTCTTGTAATGCAAATTATATACTATTGAAAGCAGAGAAACTAAATTCCCACAAAAAAAATCAATGTCTTGACTTACTAAATGGTTAAGTTTAAATCACTTATTTTGCAGCAATGTCACACAAACCTAAGAAGTTAAAAAGTAATATATAAATTAGGACAAAGTAAATAATAAAATAGTACAATATTAAAAAAAAAAAAAAAAAAAAAGGTTCCAGGGTAGAAAAAAGTCTCAATACCAGAAGAAAAATCTAATAATTTTATATACAGCTTTGGGAAAAATTAAGAGACTACTTAATGATCACTGTCTCTGATTTTACTTTTCATAGGTTTATGTTTGAGTAACATGAACGTTGTTCTTTTATTCCATGAACTACTGACAACATGTCTCTGTAATTCCAAGCTAAAATTTAGTTATTTGTAAAAAACCAGAAGTGGTTAAAATAAGAAAAAAAGATGCAGCGCTTTCAGATCTCAAGCAATTTCAAGAACACAAGTTTATACTCATTTCGAAACAACAATACTAATGTTTTAACTCGGGAAGAGTTTTTGACGGGGTTCAGTGCAGCGGTGTCTCGGTTTTTTCCAGAGCTGCACAGTTTAAGCTGGTCTGTCATTCAGGTTCTGTTTGGGAAACCCAGAAGCAAATCTGAGTCCTGCACGTGCCTTGTTTCCCCATCATCAGCCCTGCCAGCTCCTGCTGAATGATGCTGGGCGTGGGTCAGAATCAGTGAATAAGTCCCCTGAGCGACCCGTTTGTTAAACAAAGTGCTTTGCCTCCCTCCTCAAGGTTTGTTTACCACCCCTCTCTGAGTCACAGCAGTAGCCACTCGGCTCGTATGAGTGGTCTGACAGTTTGACGTCAGCATGCAGAGGCTTTCTGCCTCAAACTGTCCTCATTTCCGAATGCTTTATTTCTCCCCTTGAAGATGAGTCAGGATCAGGGCTGTTGCTGATATCAGAATGAAAACGGGTTAAGATTAGGTGCTTGTTTTCTCTCTGTGTTGCACATGGAGTTTGATAGCTGCAATCATTCAAGGAAAGATATAAAATTAGAACCATTTTTTCTGATTATTGTGAATTTTCTCTGTTCCTGCAGAGTACGTAGTTTATTTAAAGTGGTTGGTTTTCTGGTACAAACACAGTTCTAAGCCCATTTCCCTCGTCTTGGTGATTGTTATCCCTTCCAAATTCAATGTTGTTGTATGCTTGATGTTATTACTGTATGCTTGAGCATCCTCTTTTATTCAGCTAAGAATACATTGGATTTCCGGAACCGATGACGCTCTAACCTGGCGTCACCTGAAACTGTTGGAAGACTTTAGTGCTCCTGTCAATGCTGAAGTAACATTTAAATTGTCATGGACTGAGGCAGTGCTACCCATGAACCAAACCATATCAATAAAACTGACACCATCAGACCTGATGGAAATTCGCAGCGGCCCAAATGGACAAGCCGAGTGCCTTCAGAGAAAAAGGTTTCATGTTCAGAAGAGACAAAGATTGATCTGTTTGTGAATTGACCAAATAAACTCTCACAATAAAGTGATCCAATATTCTGATATCCATATTTATGGCCACAGAGGTCATGTGGTTTGCTGGTTACTGACTGAGAGGAATATAAGTGTTTATTAGTGGGGCCATATGCACAGTCATGTCAATAAACTAGAATATTAATGAAAAGTTAATGTATTTCAGCAACCCATCTCACAAGTTAAACACATCATGTAGGTTATTTATACAGACTGTTTTCAAACTTTCATTTTATGTAAAGACTGATGATTCATTGCTTACAACTAATAAAAATGTTTAGCAGACATTTCAGATTAGATTATTAAATCAGAAATGTGGGTCTTGTGAAAAAAATACAAGGAAAACCTGCATAACGATAATCTTCAAAATGTCTGTCAAATGAATGTGATTTGTGCTGATGAAGAGGGTGTATAAACCTCTGAGCAGAAATGGTTTCTGTCTTGCTGTGATGTTGACCCACTCCAGTGACACAAATGTCCATTTCTGACCATTTTCCTCCTAAAATGAATGATCCGCTCATTCATTGGATTAACCCCCTGAAAACCTGGGCAGAAACGGGACGCAATTTAGACAAATCGGCGTGAAACATTAAACACTGCCGTGTCTGCGACACACCCCTATGCCTCCTGGAAGCCATTTAATTCCTCAAAATGAGTGTTATCCATGTGAGCTTCCCACTTTTAATTAGACTTCTTAAAAGCTATTATTGTTGTCAATTAAATTCTGATCATAATTGCCTCTTTTTAAAGCCACCCCAGCTTTAAAAATAACGAAAGTGGACCTGTCCATCGAGCCCAATGCTACTGTGAAGAGAGACGCCAACGTGGTTTTGAGATGCAAGGCCGAGGTTCTGGCCTTCGGGACGGAGGCACTGAATCGTGTGTACGCCATATACAAAGATGACATTGTAATCTACAACAAGACAACCAGCTCCTCTGAGGATTTGCTCTACCGCCTGCCTCAGGCCAGAGTCTCCAACAATGGCAAGTACAAGTGCAAGATAAGCATCATGGGAGAGGTGAAGGCCAGTGAAGCTGCAACACTCACAGTGGAAGGTGAGTCTGTTTTCATCTGAGGACGTTTAACAGATAAACTCTGTATTTGAGAAAATGAAACAGTATGACAATAAATACACTGATAAAAAGGGAGAAAATCGGGGCGTGCTCCGGTGGCGTAGAGGGCAGTGCGCCCCACGCCTGGAGGCCCCCAGCCCTCGACGCGGCCGTCGCGGGCTCGATTCCCAGACGCGACGACACTTGCCGCATGTCTTCCCCCCTCTCCTGTCAGCTTACTGTTGAATAAGGGACACTAGAGCCCACAAAAAGACCCCCTGGTGGGGGAAAAAAAAAAGGGAGAAAATCCGTTTTTCTCTGTAGTTGAAACTATAATAGTCATATTGACGTGAAATATGACTATTACATTAGTAGTATTGCTCAAAATAATTAGTAGGATTTGAGCAATACTTTGATGATGAGATTGCTTTTCATTTCCCATGAATTAGGACTAAACCAGTTGATAATAATTAGCTCTGATAAGGAGCAGGATGTTTTCCCAAATGCTAAGAGACATTTGCTATTTTCTTGAAATGTTTGGAAGCATTTCTCATCATCTGCTCATATACAGATGCTTTATTATCCACTTCATTCCAATTATCTTTAATCAGGGTATAATTTATTTTGAATTCTTAGTATGTTTGTATTACATAGGATGTTGCAGATATGATGTAAATTTCATGTCAGTCGCCCCTTTATAAATAAGGTCACTGAGAAAAAAGTTCAATATTTATTTTCCACCCTGTGCACTGAAGATAAAGCTATCTGTGGTTTGATTTGAAGTTATTTGACACTTGGAGGAAAGGTTCTGCTTCAGTCTTTTTGGTTTGCTCACTCATGCTCTTCTATGTTCACCGGTTTCCAGGCATGTCAGAGCCCAAACTCCGCCTCAACAAAGTTAATATCACCGAGGGGGAATCAGTAACAGCCACATGTTTAACATCAGAAGAGACGGGTTCCCTTTGGTTCAGCTTCTATGATAACTCCAAGGAAGTCGAAAATGCCAGGGTGACCTCCAACGAACTCACGTTTGTCCCTAAAGGCGTCGGGATCCACATTATTCACTGCTCCTACTTGGTCCTTGTCTTGCCAAACTCATTCAGGTCCCAAAAAAGCAACACAGTCACTCTTACCGTTGAAGGTACATTAGATTTGTTCATTGGTCAATTCTTCCAAGCCTCATCACACCTCCTGATTCATGGGTTTGCCTCCACAGAACTTTCCATCGAACCAGTCCTGAAGATTTCCCCTCAGGATAACGTCTACGAAGGTGACACTCTCAACATCACTTGCTCGGTTAGTAATGTTACGAAGGACCACCAAGCTGGAGAGCTCTTCCTGAGTCAGGACACCGAACTACTCAAGAGTGGAAGAACATCTATCCATGTTAACTGGACTGCACATGCAAGAACCCCAATGCTTACCATTAAATGCCTGCTGTATCTGAGAGATGTAGAAAAAGTCGTCAACAAGACAGTTTCAGTGAGCGGTGAGCAGACACAGAATGAGTGATGTTACTGCATCCTTTGACTTTTTGCTCATTTATCATATTCTGATTGAGATTATTTCACTTCTCTGAGACCCTTCCACATGTGACACTGGTTTCAGTGATTGTGTGATAAATTGCTCGTTCTCAATCTACCCACAGAGCTGTTCTCCGTGCCCACTCTCAAGATGTCTGCTCTCGAAGTCTTCCAAGGCGATGAAATTAGTCTGACATGCAGAAGTGAGAAACTGTCTTATGATAGACTTGAAGGAGAATCCCTCATTTACAGTCTTGAACCTTTTGACTACCATATGGTTCGAAAAGGGAACGGAGTATTCGTTGGTAAAGCCAAGACAATTGATTTCAACTATACATGTACAGCTGCTGCAAAGGGCATCAAGAAGAAGAGCAATGTGCTGACAATTCGTCCTAAAGGTGAGCACACATCTGATGAAAACAACAGCAGCTTCACATTTACTTTTGGATTTTTGATCTTGCATACCATATTTGGTCTTCATCTACATTCTTTATAGATAATCATGTGGTGGAAGCTGTGGTGTTTGGGTTTGTTCATTTTTAGGTTCAGTTTGCAATTATTTCATGATGTCATGAGTGCCGGGTCATTCATAACTACAAGCTAGGAATTAAAACGGAATATAATAGCAACATATGATTCAAATACACTGTTTCTGTGATAAATCACTTTACATGAACTGGTTGCATGAATTTATATGAAACCTTTACCATGTCAATATTTCATCTCCATTTATGTTTATTTGCAGCTTCTTCCAATACCTTGAGTCTGAAGGCTTTGCTGATGTCATTTCTTGACTTTTCTGAATATATTTACTCATTAACCTCTGTTAAAAACTACACTGGTTGTTGTTTTTGCTACTTTTTGATGCACCTTTGGTGTTAGTGTGAGGTGTTTCATATTTCCTCATAGGTCTGTGCAATATTTAGAAATTATGTGAAATACAAAATCAGTAAAGATTGATATAATTATATTGCTAATATAATTACTAATAATTTCAACTATTGTAAAGTGCTCTTTAAAGTTATTGTTCTGCATGAAGAAAGCCATCAGTTACATTTTGCTTCTTCCTTGTATTTGTGTTTTCTAAACTAAATGTTCGGAATTGTTTTGATACATTTTGCTCCCCTTTTTATTTTTCCACCTCTCTCCTCTTTAGTTCCTGTCTCGACTCCACAGATCTGGGTCTCTGGCACTGCAATCCTCGGGAGGAAAGTTGAAATCTTCTGTCAGTCAGGCACAGGCACCCCACCCATTACATACACCCTGTGGAAGGCTAACAAACAACACCAAATTACCGTTGTTCATGAGTTCAATAAAGCTGCTAACTTTACAATCGTCATCAATGAACCTGGCGGACTAAACCACTACCTTTGCACAGCAAGTAATGGGGAGAGGAAGCCTGAACTAAGCGACAAACTTCAAACACCTGTCATTGGTAAATATCGAAATCTGAATTAAAGAATAACACATTTATTGTTTTGTATAAAAACCAGACTACTTTGTGGAATATTCTCAAGGATAGAAGTGCTTCAGGTCTCATAAGATCAATAGGTTTTTGACCCACATCACTGGGTTGTGTTTCCTGTGTTTTTGGTTCCCTGATGGCAGAAAATGTCTTTTTAACATTTTTGACAACTTTGTGTGTTTCCAATAAAAGACATCGACATCCTGATTATAACACAACACATATATTTCTTTTCTTTTTTTCTTGCCTCTAGAGCCAATGACTGAAGCATATCTGATGGTCGTTCCTGACCTCAATGACATTTCCGAAGGACATACGGTCATCCTCATTTGTTCTTTCTTGGGCACCCCACCTGTAACAGTGAGGTGGCTCCGGGACAGCGACGACCTAAATCCACTGAAGACCACAACCACAAATTTTAACAACACAAACTACGAATTCGTTGTGAATAAGGAACACACCGACAATTACTACTGCCAGGCTGAGAACCGAGCCAACTCTGTTGAAAGTAATAAAATCAACTTAGTAGGTGAGTCTGATTTCTGTAAACCACCTTGGCTCTCCTCATTCTATCCTCTAAATACTATAAAAGCAAAACTAGCCGCTCAATTAGATATTTGGTCTGATCTGTTAGTATGTTCTACCTTTTGATGAGCACAGAAGATTGTGCTGGGTTTTTTTTGTTATTATTGAAATGTAATCGTCATCCAGTGTTTATATTAGGCCTGTCACAATAAGCAGTAAATGAATTAGTTCCATGTAAAATTCAAAGGAGCTCAATAATTTTCATTTCCATTATTTATCTTCGTTCTCTTTTCTCGCTCTCTTTTGTGAGCCCATTTCTGAAGGATGATTTTGTTTACAGAGACTTCATAATTCATTTTATTTGTTGTTTAGTTTATTTTTTTTTGGATTTTTAAAATGTCTTCCACTTTCAAATACATCTTACATGTTTGTTAGAATTCAAAGTTTATTGATCTCTTAATGTGTTGTTGCCTTATGATTTCTTTACCTGAAAATGGTCTCTAAGTGATAATATTATTGCTTATCGCAATAACTTCTGGGACAATTTATCATCCAGCAAAATTTGTAATCGTGACAAGCCAAGATCATGTGTCTTTATGAGTTTAAAAAAATCACTTAAATTTTGATATTTCAGGATAAGCCTAATAAATCAACGCATTCTCTAGAATCTGATAGCAGCAATTCTCCGTCAGCATTTTCTAGAACAGATCTGGGAGTCGTCCAGACCCAGAACATTACACTGCCAGCATGTTTCACTGTGTGTATGATGTTTTTCAGAAATTCTGCATTTGTTTTTATACCAGATTTAACATAAAACATATTTTTCCAAATGTTCCCCTTTTTTCTCATAACTCCACGGAATATTTCCCCAGAGGTTTTTGGGATGCTTTTCTGGCAAATGTGAGGAGGGCTTTGTGTTCTTTTTGGTCAGCACTGTTTTTGGCCTTGAAACTCTCCTGTCGTTGACCTTTTTTGCACAGTTTGTCTTTCTTCTTGTTGAATTATGAACACTGACCTGAGGCAAGTTTGGCCTGCAGTGCTGCAGATCTCTTTTGTGGCCCCCAGGTTTAGTTGTTGATGCTTTCTTGGAATAATTTTGGTTGGCGAGGGTTTCATGTTTTCTCCCTTTGTGGATAAAAGTTCTCACCGTTGTTCACTTGACTCCCAAAGCTAGATATGGTTTTCATTTCCAGACTGATAAGTCAGTGGCTGATGCGTTACTTTATGTTTTTAGCCTTTGTCATGTTAAGTCAGGACCCATTTCAGTGATTTCTTGATTTTATTTCACAATAAAATTTTTACAAATCTATTTTGCAAATCTACCAGTCCATAAAACATTTACATTCCTCTTCAATCTCACAAATTGACGCACACTTGCTTTGTGAAAGACCTGGTGGTGAATCACACCTGGAAAGAGAGGGGGGGAGAACAGGAATAACAAAATAAAATAAAACCAAAACAAATGATCTTTCTACAGAGCTTGCTGTAATAAAAATTATCAATAGTTTTTCTGATATTTTTTGTCTTTCCTCTCCTTAAAACTCTTATTTTTGCTGCAATGCTCTTCAAGTAACATTTAGATCTCTCCTGACTGACACCTCAGTCTATTTATGTCATTAGTTTTCTTAAATTGGCAATTTTGGAAACTTTAACTCATGTCATTTGCTCTTTATATATTTATTTATTCCTATCCACCAAAATCCGCTTATAAACATGAAGATATATGTACATTTCATAAAAGGATCACAAACATCCTAGCCTCCCGGTGGTAATTTTTTTCTCTAAAACTTGCAAAAACCTACGTAATAATTATTTAATTTTTAATCTTTCTTCATATCCTTATTTATTATCTCATGTTTCTTTTTGTCCTTTGTGTCTCTCTTTGCAGTCGGCATGGCCATGTGGAAGAAATTGCTGATTCCCGGGACCGTAATACTGGTGGTGTCCTCACTCGTGATGGTGGGCTTTATTCTCTTCACAAGATCCAGGAGAGGTAGAAACATCTACAGTCCTCCAGAATCTCAGGCCTCTTACATCTTTAAATAAAAACCAGCCTCCCTCCCTCCTCCTGCTGCCTCCCCCTCGCTTCTGACTTATTGTTTTTTTATTGTAGGAAAAAGAGAAAGAGCTGCTGAATTGTCAGTGTGAGTTGGCTTTGACTTTTCGCTTCTCCTGAATGTGCTGAATGTTTTCGGAACTGGTGAAGGGTGTTCAGATTTTTCCGGTGATTCAGACGATGCGGCAGAGTTTGGGTACAGCAGGTTATAGGGAGTATTTGGTGTGTTTTGCATGTTTGTAGACAGAAGCATAATTTTTCTTCCAACGTTCTATTCTTTGTTCCGGTAGTTTGTATTTATAAGGAGCCAAAAGGGTCACATGGATTTATGTTTCAATAAATACAATCCTAGTGAAATGAATAATTGTTTCACTTATATTTACTATAGTGTTCCTGCAGGGTATTATAAGTTATTTATTTTTTATTTACCTTTTAAATATAGCAAGTTTTATTAATGATCAAAAGATTAATTTTTTCATGATAAACCACAGAACAGAAACTGTGAAATAAATAATACATAGATATAGATAAATAATCACTTAGATTTGCATTGAGCAAACATTTTCAGGAATTGCATCTTGTTAATTCTATAATAATAATAATAATAATAATAATAATAATAATAATAATAATAATAATAATAATAATATAGAAAATATTTAGAAGCAGCTGCTTCTGCTCTTTGTTCAAGATGTCTATCTTAAAATCTCAAATGAGTTTTATGGGTTTTAGGATGTATTAACTGAATGATGAGACTTTTGCTTTAATTAGTAAACATTGGGTTTTTTTTCTCATTTTATTATTACGCATGAATTGATGCTATCAGACCGTTGCTGAATAAAAATTAACCAAAGAAAACAACGTTCTAGTTCTGTGGTTGACTGCCTCACTGAATCAGTTTGCATGTTGTGAACACGGTACGCTGATTTGTTGCTTTTACTTGAGTCAGTTCCGGTTTCAGGTCCTTCCTTGTCCAGTTGTTTCTTATTTGCCGCAGTTATGTTTGTCTTATTGGAACCTTTTTCTGGAGTCAGTTTAGAGTAAAGGTAGATTTATACTGATGCATTTTTGCTCCATGACTTATGGATAAGTGAGAAATGTGGGCAGAAACCACAATCACACGATTACAATGTCTGCAACATGCAAAACACCCTGTCCAGTTTCTTCACCAATTATCTGAAGTTTTTTTTCTTGACGTCACGTTTGCCTGCAGCTGACTTTCTTTTCACCATTTCTCAGAAAGCCTGCGAGCCCTAAATCAGATGACTCTTTAACAGTGACTCTAACCCACGACACAGAGGTTTATAATGCAGCCACAGGTAGCTTGGTTTTTACCGTCCTCCTGTGTGTCACTTACAGGCCCCATCAGTATTTATTGTCTAACAGCCATTATCTCACCCTAAACACTCATCAGACTGTGCTGTAACATCTTGACTCACAGCAATAATCCACGCTCTGGTCTGCATGCAGAGGTCAGATCAGGGTGACCTTGTTGTTGCCCGTGCTTCCTTTGAGTGGCAGATTTCTTGTTTTTTGTGCATGCTCAGCATGTTTATTATTGAGGACAAAATTATTATTAACCCCCGGTGTGATTTAATGTTTCACAAAATGTTCCTAGCTGCTTTCAACAGAGCTAGGAACTGCATAACGCTTTGGATAATAGCGTTATCCAAAGAATAACGCTAATCTTTGGATAGCGTTATTATTTATTTGTATTTGCATACAACAACCAAGTCATTTTAAGAAAAAAAAATGCAGGGATCAATATTATTAGCTTTCTAAAAACTGACCTTTTTATTAAGGCAGCTTTAGTGCACACCAGTGGTTTGAACCGAGGTTTGTCCTCTAACCTTTAACCCTTCATTAAGGATTTCAGCTCTCATTTAGGAATGCATCATATCAAAAACAGCAAAAAAAATTCTTTAAATTGGATTCATATTCAGAGGTGATCATACTGACTGCTGGTCGCTGAACAAGCCGCGGCATTGTGCAAATGCAGAAGGACAAACAAAGCTACTAAAAGAGTTCTTGACCACAGAAAAGTTGCCAAGTCAAAAACTGGACTGTATTTAATTCTCTTTGACCTTAAAGACATAGCTTATATTTGAAGAAAGGAAGTAGAGACCTTTAATCTAAAGGAGACTCTCCCCACAGTGAAACATGTTAGAGGGAGTATCATGCTGTGGCGAAGCTTTAGCACAGCTGCATTTTGAAATCTCTTCTTGCTTGAAGGAAGTCAGAAGAAAGAACCATAGATGAAGATTTTGAAAAGAACAAAAAACCCTGAAGTAGTCAGCAGTAAAGCATAGATTGCTGCTGGTGAAGAGCTGCATTCATCAAACATTTCTGACTGATCTGCAGCCAGCGTAGAAAATCTGTGGAGTGAACTGAAGCCAAGGCTCTGTTCCAGATCAGAGAGAGGAGAATGAGGTCTAATTCCTCAGGGAACTTCTCAGATCGTTGAAAACTACAACAAACTACTTCTGGTTTTTATCCAACAACAAATAAATACAGATCACTAACTGGAACAGGGGGATAATATTTTTGGCTCGTGTTTTTTGAGTGAATAATGTAAACAACCAAAATAAAAATCAGATGTTTGAAAAAGCGGGGGTGTCTAATCAATTCTGTCCTTAAATGTGTGATAAATCGCTTTGTCCTTGTTTTTGTTTTTTTGTTTTTTTCCCTTTGCATGTCATGTATGCTTGAGCATGAGTCACAGCAGCAGGAGCAATGAGACACAGTTTGTTTTCAGTGTTTCCTCAAGAGGGGAAGGTACTTTTCTCTCATTTTCTACAACCTGCTTAGAGCAGCCATTATCCTCTTGTTCCAGACGCAGCGTCGTTCTATGATGAGAAGGAGGGGAGAGTGACCAATGGGACGCGAGGTAGTGTTGCATCGCTTCCTGCAGACATCAGCAACAGGAGCAGCTACAGTATCCCAGCAACAGTGTAGAGGCAGAACGCTCTATCTTTAAAGAAAATCAAAATCTGAAAGACTTAAGAGACAAACACGGGAGACAGAAACACTTTCCTGATGTTTACGACATTTTGGAGGACAAAATTGTTTTCCCTGCAAAATGGCAGACCCTGTTTTGGTTTTTATTATTTTTTTAAGAAAAAGAAATAAACTAGGGCCCACTGTTCCCTCTCCTCTCCTCTTTCAGTCATTGTCCTAACAATCATTTTTTGGCCTTTGTGTCGTTTTCCTGTGTGACTGCATGCCCATTTTTTATTTCATCTGTTCAACTAATCTACATGAAGTAAACCTGATAGCACTGATCTGTATACATTACAACAGGAAATGTGTGTATATAAATTTGGTTGATCACTGGACTGATGATGGAGAGCAGTTCTATAGAATAAAGGTGTTTATTTTATTTAGAGGTGTGTCTCAACCGTTCCTTCATTTCTCCTGCTTTTGAACGACTCCTGAATTATTGAAATATGTTATTAAACACTTGTAGTCAGAAGTTTACATCCACTAATCATGGACATAATTGTCATATAGGTTCTGGGGCTACTGTTGATGCAAATGAGTCATCCAGGGTGGAGTAATCATAAAATATAAAATTGGAAGTTTTTTCTGTACATTACAGAAACAGGGACATGTGTTATATAACACCAAAAAATATTAATTTAGATGTCCCTTATGGAGCTCCACAACATTTCTTTTTGTAAACCTTCCAGTTCCTGGTTTAATTATCTTGACCACTATTCTTGACGTTGACAGGTTTTAGAATTTGTTGGATATGATCACATTTTAACAGAGATTATGTAATTTCTTCAGAACTGCCATTCAGTAGATTTTATGTAAACCTTCCAAGAATATTTTTGATTAGGTGATTTGGCTCATTGACCAGTTGGAAACCCGAGTGAGTCGAAGTTTCAGCCTGGCCTACAGAGTGCTATCAAAAGAGCAGACTTGACTTCTACACCTTTGTAGCTAATCACATGGACAAGCCAGAGCGCTTCTGGAAAAAAACTTTTTTGATTGGACAAGAAAACTTATGCTGTTTGGGTACAATGAGGAGAATTATGTTTGGGGCAGTCAAAGTAAAGTTTTCAAACCAAGCAACTCTGTGCCTGATGTCAGGCGTGGCAGTGGTTGTGTTATGATGTGGGTTTGTTTTTCTGACAGTGGTACAGGTGCATTAACAAACTGTGTAGAATAACGAAGAGAAAAGTCGACCGCTTCAACTCTACCTCACATCATCAGTTTGACGGATGAAAGCAGGACCATTTTGGGTGATCAAACAGGACAACTATCCCAAGCATATATCAAAGTGCTGTTGGGATATATAAAACAGACTGACTTTTAGCTTGTAAAGTGCCCTCAGCCTCAGCTTAATTAAAAAACATGAGCAGTGTTAATGTTTTGATTGAGGGTGTTTCCACCGTGAATTCAAAAGCATGCATCTAATTGTTGTTCTGTAATAAAATAATTAAATCCGTCAGGCGACCCTGAACAAACACTTGTGCAAATGCATCATTGGAAGCCTGCAATCATGACATTCATGCCAATGATGTATTTATGTAAACCTCTGACTGAACTGTGACATATCTGACATATGACCTTGCAGGCTTGGTTATGTCGAAGTCCTGAGGCAAGAACAATTGCATACCATGAAGTCAGTTTGTTTCCTGAAAGCTAAATGCTCTGCAGAGACTTTCTTGAAATGGTGGAACAATGGAGTCTCTGATTTGCTTCCTATGCTGGCATGAAGAGCTCTGCTGTGCTGATCACACTGGTGGTATTTTGGCGGGTTGGGTTTGTTTTGTTCCAGGCCAGGCGAGTTTGAATGCACTCAGCAGGGGCAGGAAATTATTCACATAAGCCTCGATTGAGCCGCGTGTGAGATTACATTACCAACTGGGGAAGTTGTTTTTGCCAGAATCTGCGGCGCAGTCGCTCTTAAATTAACCGACTATTGTGAACAACTCAGCTGAGGGTTTCTGTGTTCACAAGTTAAGGATGTGAAACCTGCTTCTTTTTGTTACAGTAACTTAGAGGTCATAGTGACATGGAATGCCACAGAAAGTTTCTCCTTGCTTTTAGAAAAGAACATAACAAATGCCAGATTAAGAAAACATTTAAAAGACACATCTCATAGCATGAAAAAAAATATTAGTGTGTTAATGGGAATTTGTGAAAATTATTTCAGGAGTGCATTTGTGAACCATTTGTCAAATCACATTTGAATTTATCTCAGTTTATAGATTTTGCTTTATGCTCTAGTTGATGCTCATATTTGAACTTGAAGCTGCAGTATGTAAGTTTTATAAAAATATATATTTTTTACACATTTGCTGAAACTCTCACTATGTTGTGACAGTAAAATATGAGACAGATAATCTGAGAAAAAGAAAATATCTGCCTTCTCCCAGTGCTAACTGGAAACAACCAATCAGAGCCAAGAGGAGGGTCTTAGTGCTGTCCATCATGTATGCGCTGCTCACCTCACACCTTCCCTCTCCCCTTGCATTTTGCTACACTGTAGCTTCTTCCTTATAACAGAGGCTTCCTTGAATGCTCAGACTCGTTAGCATGACGACAGATAATGGCGGATAAATGGTTTTCCTGGAACGGTTAGTTGTTGACAGTCACCAGACAGAAAATGGGCGGAGGGGGGAAGACTTGCAACAAAGTTCTCAGGGTTGAATCCAAGATGACAAAAAATTAAAAAATTAAGCAGCGATTAACCTGACTTGATTAAACCTCATGCTGAAATCTCTTTAGATCCAAAAAAGATGACTTCTCAAAATTTTGTCACCTCATGCTGACCCCATCATCTTGCATTAGCACCATGTGGAAGGGAAAAAAACCCTCCAGAGCTTGTCTTTTCAACTCACAATTAATTTGTGCTAGGTCTCATTTTACCCACAAGGCCCGACTTTGCATTACAAGTTAATATCAAGAATATCCAGGTTAAGTTATCCTAGCTAGGCAGCTAGCAGCCTCTCAGCTCCTCACAATCTTTATAAATGAAGGATGGACCCCAGTGCAGAGCAGATGGAAATTTCATTTAAAGAAAAAAAAAGAAGAAAAACAAATAATCTGCACAGGAGAAAGTTGAGGCAATCAGACAGGAAAACAACAAAGCCCAACTGCACCGCAAGGAGACTAGTATGGAGAAAAAACAGAGCACAGAAAACAGGATAATCTGGTAAGGAGGTCAGAAAACTGTTCAGGTTGCAACTGAACAGTTGCAACCTGAACAACTACCACTTTCCCTCCTGGTTACAACTACCAGGAGGGAAAGTGAGAGACATGAGAATCCTGTGTGACTAATAAGAAGAAGGAAGGGCAGCTGGAACCACAAGAACCTAAGCAGGGAATCTAAAGGAAATAACAACACAAAAATAAATATCGAGGCTAATAAAAAGGACACCATGGTATTTTACTAAACCAAACCTGTTTAAAGCTAGCACATAACAATCAAAAATAAATACAGATAAAACAAGAAAGAACTGAGATTCTCAGGACATGAAGACTACAACGGAGTGGATGGTGACAAAAACAATAAAGATGGCAAAGGACAAAGGAGTACATAGGAAGATGATGATGACGATGATGATGATGATGACGACGATGATGATGATTCTTTCTTCTGACTTCCTTCAAGCATCTGCTTTCCTATTTGTGTTTGAAAGTTTTAAAAATTTGTTTAATGGATTTTCTTTTCTTTTTATTTTTTTATTGCATGCTGGGAAAGTTTCCTGAAATTGCTTTTGATATAATTGTTCCCCTTGCGGTTTAAATTGTAAATGATAGTTTTGTCTGAAGTTAATCTGCTTGGTCTGTGTTTAACAGTGAGAGTGGACAGAACTCCAGAGAGCGTATGGAGCAGCAGGAAGCCTGACGCAGGTGAGACAGAACTCCATAGCACCATTACCATCGTGGGGGTTTTTTCTGTTGCCTATACATTTCTTTCAAATCATTTGTTAAAAGAACTAAAGAATTTTAAATTTAGTCATTAGTCATCAGCCTTACAAAAAAACATATGTATTTTCATTTGAAAGAGAATTGTGGATGTGATTAGCAATTGTTATTTAGAGACAATTATTAAACTTCAGTGGTTGTTTGATGCCTATTTTTGTATTTTTTGTTCTCTGTTCTCTATTTCTTTCTTCCTTTATTTCTTTCTTGTCTGGTTCTGTTATGAAAATAACAGAAAGCATCCTTCAATAATGACATTAGTTACTAACTGCATCAGCTAAATTTACAGTGGAATAAATTGAGAAGCCAAGGCAAAAACATTTTACACATTTTGAGAGAAAACTGATACAAATTCTCGGATTGACAAATAGATACTTGTTTTTGTATCTGAGATAGTTCCAATTGTTGCCTTTCTTGTTTTTTACTTTACTTGAAGACCATATTTTGAACTGGTTTTCTCTTGAGTCCGTTTTTTCTGGCTTATTGTCTTCGGGGAATAGTTCATCCCTGGTGAAACTGCTTTATTTGTTTCGTTAACATCTCTTGTGATCTTATGTGGCTGATATGCCCTTTCATCCTGGTACTGGCTGAGATTTGTGGTGGTTTTGCATTTTTGGAAATGCCTCAACAGAAAAGGTTTCTGTGGCCTTGTAGAGTCATTGTCTTTGGGGTGTTAAAGTGGCAGAAATTTCCCTTGCTCGGATCGACAACTATCTATTTGTGTGAATGTGGGTTGCTAGGGAATGAAGAGATTTTGAAATGTTGTGTTATTGCGTTGACATGAATTTTTCTCATGCAGAGATTGACAATGATAGCAGCACGTTGTCCAACGAGCCAGAAGTGGAGTACACGGAGGTGGTGCATCCACGCTCATCAGATCCTACGAAAAGTAATACACAAAAACCTAAACTCTTCTCTGCATGAAGCCTCAGCTTGTCTGTCTTTTGTTACCTAGAGCTTCTCCGTTTTCTGGACAAATCTGCAGAACTGTCCCACATTCCTTAGACGCTGATAAGACATGGCAAGACTTCCTGGGAGGGGCCTAATTACACTTAATTAATACACCTCAGCGCTGACATGGATAGCTGATGGGATTTCCAGCACTGTTGCAGTAGTTGTAAACAGGAAGGGCTGAGCTAATTGCAGACGAGGTTTTGATGTTCGTTCCTTCATTGTCATGGTCTTGTGCTCTGGATCCTATCGGGGAGAAGATGGTCGTCACGCTGGCAACACCCTCCTATTTTTAGGACGTTGTTTATGATATTTCAAACAGACAGTATCTACTCAAGTTTTTCCTTTGATGCTTAGACTGCCTGTTTTTGTCTCTTCCACGAACAGACCCTCTTAGAAAAGGCACAGAAACAGTTTACAGCGAGCTCCAAAACTCTCCCCATGGTGAGTTCACTAACACCCTTCTATTGACAGTGTCTGAAATTATTCTGGTTTGAATATTGAGTGACGTTCGTTCATCCGCCTCTGTGCTTTCTTTCTTTCTTTGGATAGTTTTTATCTGGCAAGGTTTACAGAAAATCTATAATAAATTAAAACTTCTTTTTTTTTAAATTCACTGTAGTTGTTCCTTGCCTTTTTCTTTCCAATCTGAGAAAAAACTGTTCAAATGCATAATTAGACCCCCAAATGTCCTTTGATAATCAAACCTGTAAACCGCAACTCTTTGCAGCCACATGAACCTTGTTATTGCATCCCCTTAAAGCTTGATTTCTGCCTCTAAAATGGGTAAAGAATATACAATAACAATAGTTATGGCTTCAGCACTTGAGCCTCTTTAAATTTGACTGAACAAGACGTGGAGTCAGAGAGGTGAATTTGCACTGCAGCACACAGGAGCAGTTTCATCCTGTTACTGCAGTCAGGAACTTCCTGTTATTATACAAGCAGACAGAAGCTGGACATGTCTATCATGTAGTCCATCAGAGACCTAATGTTTCCTGTGCAAAGGAACCGTGAGCATTTTACTCAAGTGTGTATCAGACATAATGTAAATAGAGTCAGATTAGAAATGTTGTGTTATTGCGTCTGTTTTCTGGGACAGAGGCCCCTGCAGAGGAGTTTCTAATGAATCACTGCTAAAAATGACTAATGAGCTGCCCTGAGGTCAGGCAGTGAGTGAGCAGGACTTTGCATGTTTAACTGGTGATATGTTTTCCTGCAGGTGCTGCTGACCATCATGACTATGTGAGTAACTTGGTGTTCTTCCTTAACAATGCCACATCTGAGTCATTGGACGGCATCTGCAAGTTCTGCCCTAAAAGGGAGAATTACATGCTAAAGGCTTTTTGCCAATTTTGTTTTTGTTCTGTATAGAAAAATGCAAAAAAAAGTCTCTATCCATCCTAAAATGTATAAAAATGTTTACTTTTAGTCATTTAAGAAGACATTGTTTCTCAGGTTTCCAGAAGGGAAACATGTTAACGGAAAATAAAGCAAACACCCACCGTAACGTATGAAGAAGTTGATTCTTCAAAATAAATTTTTCCACAACATTTAGTTAAATTAAACATTTAACTAATAATATACTTAAGTAAAATATTTAGCTAAATAATTAACTAAATGAAATGTGTAACTCAACATTTATTCTAATAGTTAGCTAGATTAAATTTTTAGCTACATTTATCAAGATTTTAATTCAAGATTAAGAGAGATCATTTTAGGACTTTTTCTGTCTGGCATTAAAATCTAAAACCTTCCTTTCCAGTTTTTGTATTTAGCCACCTCCTGGTTGGTCTGACTCTCTGCAGCCATAAAGGGAAACTGTTGTCAAAGTTTCCAGAGATGAACAAAGGCATTTGGGGCCGAGGCTTCCTTTCCTATCAGTTGTTCAGATCAGCACTTTGCTCCAGTCAAATTAGTGCCAAGCCCATCCCAACCAACATACAGCCTCACTGTGTGCATTAATCACTGCTGCTGGTGACCCTCCTGCCTGCCCCTACATGGCATTGAAGGCAGCAAAATGGAGGAACTGGAAATAAAAAACAGTGTATGTCTATTCTTCTTTAAAGATGGTGTTTGGTTTGATTGTTTAAGATTTTATGCTTGTGTTTTATAGGTGTATTCACCAGTAAAAAGTAACAGATTTAATCCTTGTTTATAACTCTATTTTGGTTTTGATCAGGTTTTAAATTTGTGTTTGCTGACTTTACGTTACGTGTCTGCAGGGTTCAGTAAAGTATGTTGATCTGAATGGAGACCAACAACCTGGGATCACGCAGCACAGTCCTAAAGATATCAGCTACTCAGATCTGCCGATGCCTGTGGATTAAAGATGAATGCTGTCCTCGCTCACTTCATGGGCTGTAATATTTTCTTTCTCCCATACGCTTCGTGTCCACGCTTTACTGTTTCTTTAAAATACTTCACCACTTATTTTCAGTCATATTACTGCTGACTGCTGAATTGCTGTAAATATTTTTCACTTTAATAAAAGCCTTTTAAACCAACACATTATGTCTTCATGTGTGATTTAACAAGAGACGGTGATCTTATAAAAAGCTTTAAAAACTACTGTACAAAAATACTGTACATTTTAATATCACACAAAGATATAAAACTACAAATATGTGTTTTAATATTGTTGTTTCATTTACAAAAATAAAAAAATCCAAAATGTCAAAACCAACTTGGCCTTGTTTGAAAATACAACTGGCCTGTCATTTCAAATAGTGATTAACTAGGCTTAAGCACATTGTTTTGATGGGATTCACTAGCTACACCCAGGCCACATGCATAAAGTTGGCCACATAATGCTTCTATCTAAACAACTTCAAGAAGAGATGAGAACATTGAATCCCTCTGGGTTTCAACGTCATTTCTCAGGCTTTACCAAACCACACTGCCATTGTCCACAAAAGGAGAAAACATGGAAAATTGGTGCAACTTCCTGGGAATAGCTAGCCCACTGACATTACTCAGAGCATATCAGTGATTCATCTAGGTGGTCAGAGAATGTCGAGCATCTAAAATACTGCAGGCTTCACTTCCTCCATGAGTCAACAATGACAAAGAGACTGCATTAAGACACTACTGACCAGAAAAAAAACAACACAAAGGGCAATCTTATTTGCTTAAACAAATATCTTGACTATCCCCAAGACTTTTGGATAATCTTTTATGTTTCATGTTTGGTTTCCATTTGGTAAAACTTGTTTGATAATCTGTAAAATGGAAGAATGATAACAAATAATAAAAAACAAAAACCTGTAAAGGGGAGAACCTTTTTTCTTAGCATTGTATGGACTCTTCGTAAATATTTTTGTGTGGTACTAATGGCCTTTACTGAGCAGTTTAAAAACCTCCCTTCTCGCAGAGGGAAAAGGGACGACATCCACTGAGTGCTTCTTATTAGTTAATAATCTAAGAATTATTAACTAATAACCATTTCATCTCCTTATTGTCATATCTTACTTATGTACTTAAACAAAATTTCCTTGGTAGTTAAGTATTTTAGTGAATTATGACGATACTTATGTAAAATTGCTTACATTTCATGTATAATTTAGTTTTGTTGAAAAGATTTGTTGAAAAGCTTTTGAAAAAAATTACTTCGACAAACCAGCGTTTCTAGTTGCTCACCGGTAGAGGGCGCCATTGTACTACATCTCGGCCAGCATTTCTCTCTCTGCTTTCACGGTTCGTGTTTTGTCCCTGGTCTGAGTCCATCCTGGGGCAGAAAACAACACATTACGCTAAAAGGTGTGAAAAATTCTGAGTATGACCTCCATGTTTTCATTTTATAAGTTGAAAAGTAAGAAGAAATCACCAACTTTAATTTGATAACCATTTTTAAAATTATGTAGTTGGGTTTTCATATTTATGTACTTCAAGAAAAAAATTAAGTGTTGTACATTCCTCTATTTTCCTCAGTTGTAGACTAAGTGCACTATAATGGAGTTGTTGCTTTTTTTGCTGTTATATAATATACTTAGTGTTACTTAGCATTTTCTTTATCGTGTTGCACTTTGTTTTTTGTTATTTTGTTTGGGGGGGTGGGGGGGTTGTTGAAACAAACTGACAGTTTGGTGCAACCCACACAGTGTGAGTGCGCTTTGCATTTCATTTAAGCTGTGGTTATTATCTTAAATGTGAGGTGATATAAAGTTTAGTTAAACAGCTGTTTTCTTTAAGCCATCTCTAATGATCCCACTAAGAGCTCTGGCTGCTTGTCACAAAGACAAAGCCTTGTTTTGCATAGCAGCCAAAACAGGAAACGGGCCCCTCAGAAATGGAGGTTGTCTGGCAGGTTTAAAAGAGGAATGAGTAACCAAAATTCAGAACCAGTTGTACACCTCATCACTTCATCAGATGTTTGGTAGATTAATTATCATTACTGTTTTCTGCACCACGTTTGTCCTTTATACATCTGCAATAACACTGATTGTAGGTTTAGATGGGATACGTTTCACAGAAGTATTCCAGCAATAAAACCCCAGAGTCTGATGAAACAGTTTTCTTTTCCTGTCTTCCATCCGTCCACTGTCTACACCCACTTATCCTTGGAAGAGGCTGAGTTCACTCCGGACATGTCGCCGGTCTATCACAGGGCAAAACAGAGACACAGGACAAATAACCATGCACACATATACACACACACGTACAATTTTAATCATTAATTGTCCTAGCCAGTTTAAGAGGAAGCTGGAGTTTCCACAACCCACACATTCACATGGAAAACATGCAAACACCATGCAGGGATTCAAACCCAGGACCTTGTTGCAAACCAACTTCCATATCCTACTGATATGGAAGCATATCAGTAGAAACATCAGTGTGATATCAGTCCATCAATGAGCTAGTGAGAGCTTTTATCACTTGAGCCAAGCCTGTGTGGTAAAGGCAGGGTAAACGGCTGAAGCAATTACTTAACACATTTCGTTGAGGGTGTGAAGCAAATAGAGGAAGACCCTGTCATTGCATCACTGCTGTTTTTACAAACCGAAGAAGAGGCCCATAGATATGCATTGTAAATGTGCAGTTGAACCACGACTCTGGATGAAATGAACTCAGTAATATGAATGTGGCTGTTGACAAAAACATTGCTGGCTAGCAATCTTCTGTGTTCTGTTATTAAAAAATGTGTTGTTTCTGCCATGCAGTGGAAGTGACTCATACTGCTTTCAACATATAATAAACAGTTCATCCTGAAATAAATATGACATGATCATCAATTTGAACACGCCGTTGCCGTTGGTATCTGTGTAATTTATTAAAAACCTGCGTCACATCCGCAGAAGGGCTTCACTGACCCCTGGGGTTTATAATAACAGCAATGGCATGGCAACCAAACTTAAACTCAATTATTGTTCCTTTGCTTGCTTTAAAGTGAATATTCATCTTCTTTCCCAGTTTTCTCTGCCATCACCTTTATTAAAGCCCCAGAAGGCTTTTAATCACAAAAGGTAGAATCTGAGTGGATAAACATAGAAGGTCAGGGATGATTCATCCAGCATGTCCCCATCAATTATCCTGTCCTCCTGTCTTGCAGCCATCCTGCTTATATATAAACCTCCTGTTGCATGGACACTAACAGTTTCTTTCCTTTTCCTACACTTGTATGCAAAAAAAGCAAATTAATAATGTATTCACATACTGGTGCAGGCTGTATATCCTGGGTGTAGTTACTGTGTACAATCGACAACATGTTCTTCGGTATTTATGCATAAGCATCAACTCTGTTGAGTTTCTCTGTCCCTGTGAAGGAAAAGCATCTCCATGGCATGATGCTGCCACCAGCTGCTGTCCAGTTTCTCCAGTGCAGAGAAACGTTACTAAACTATAAATGAGAATTGTTTCCATTCCTCTGTACAGCCCAGATTTGCACATCCACAATATACATTCGGTCTACAGATTATCCTGACGGAGCTGTGCATATTAGCAGCTCCTCCAGAGTTACCAAGTTGAACTGGGGCCTGCAAACAGGCCCTAGTTCTTGGTATGAAGCCTTTTAGCAAAGATAATGTAAAAGAAACAATGAGGCACTGCTCTTGTTTATTATAGTTTTACAAACTGTATTATTCCATCTGCTAGCACTGAATCTGATGTCACATGTTACAAATAATCTTAATCCAGCTGACACAAAAAAATATATTATACATAAATTATGTTCAACAAATGGAGCATCCTAGCATTCTTCTGTTGGTTCTCTCATTTAATGGGATTACTATCTTTAATTGCAGACATGTCACGGTCATGTGTACCGAGTGTAGGTGACCTTTACAATATAAGTAGGTAAAATGTTTAAGGACTGTTTGGATTTTTCCAGCACAAGATTGTCCTAAGCCTACAATAAGCTTCAAGATATTGATGAGTTATATGTTGAGTCCTTTGATTGTTATATTTCCAGATCACACAGTAATGACTTTCCAGGAGATTAAGCTTTCATTTAGCTTTTCTTTTTTTAATTATTCTAATGTTAAAGGTGAGTAATAAAGAAAAACCAAAGCAGCCTTGCATGTAAAAATTAATATTTGAAAGCAGAGTTGGACAAAGATCTGCAGACTGTCAATATAAGCATTAAAAACATTTTAAAACACTGTTAAAAACAGACTGAACAAAATGTAGATGTTTTTTTTTTAATATAGCGTAATCAACAAAATCAGAAATTGTGGAAAATTGTTAATGCAGTCAGGACAAGAAGGTGGAAGAATCATTGCAGCTAGACCCATTATTCATCAACATCTGATGGAACCAAAACTACAAGCAATTACTTTGGGAGACTTTTGTCAAGCTCAGAAGTAGAGGGATACAATCAGCAAAATGCCAAAAGCATTCACGTCAAATATGAAATGTTATAGATATTTACTGTTTGAAACTGCACACAGGTCACTGTAAATAGTAGAATGCTTACTTTATTTGTGATTTATTCTCTCCCAAGTCCACCCTAGAGGATAAAATACATTAGAGGTTTATCGATTCTCACAAACAGTTGTAATGACTTTCGCATCAATGACTCATTGGAACAAGGCTGTTATCTGCTGTCTGGTGCAGAGAACTATTGATTTGGTGGCAGTAACAGTATTTGCCACTACTTGTCAGGACTCTGAACTCTGAAATCACTTAGAATTCTGGGGGAATGTAAAATACTCTTTAACAAAAGCAGTCATCTTTGTTAGCATATCATGTGAACTTTAGAATCCAAGTAGAACATATTGTTCTCAGCTGCCCTGCTGCTGCTCACCATCTCATTCGCTAAAAATAAGATTATTTCATTGACATTTTCAAACGTCTGTCATTATCACCCTACTCCCACAAGGTTTTAAATTGACTGTAAAGCAACATAATTCACTGTGATACAAATCTATGCCACACAGATTCAAGACTATACTTACAGATGATGGCAATGAATTTATTTACACTGACTTTCTTGTGATCCTTTACAATGCAGCTTTTTCCGGAGTGGAATACTTAAAAAAGACCAAGAACAACAAATAACTGGCTCAAATATATACATGCACTCCCAATAATATTTTAATAAATCTTTTTTTAGTAAGCTGTTGATAAACTTAGTGCTTTTAGTACAAGCAGTCAGCTCTATGGAGGGATAGGACCAAAATTGAGCTATGTGTCAGAGTAATCAAGCTAAGGTTGACACTAAATAGGACACAATTTAGTGCTCCAACAAGACAATGAGCATAGTAACATCAAGAATAATTCTGGAATTATTAAAGCCAACTAACATTTAATTTCAAGCCATGACCCTGTTTAAAATATGTGGAGTAAATTTAAACACAGTGGCTGCGCCCGGAGACCAGCCAGTTTAAATGAAAAGGGGTCCCACTAGAATTATACCAGAATTATACCTAGAAACTGTGTGGCTTCTTTTCAACTTATGAAGCCACGTTTGTCCAAATATTAATGCAGTGTATGAATTGGAGTTTATGTATAATTTTGACTTCTGTACCTAATTCTTGTTTTGAAGATGCACTAAAGTTGCTTGTTCTGTTAGCAAAAGGTTAAAATGTATCACTAACAGCCCAAAATTGGCAAGGAGCTGTAACTTGTCACTGGCTTGGTATCTGGACAAATACCTTGTTTAAACTGGCAACTCACAAAATGTTACACTTTCACAAGCTTCTTTAACTTTAGAAAATGAAATTGACTGAATGTATCTGTGTGCATTCATCCCACTGTTTAGCTGTTGCTCTTTATAGTGACTGTATAGCCTCACCTATTACAAGAAATGCTTGTTTTCATACAGGTTTCCTGTAGATGTATTTCTGGATCTAATCTGTAACATTACCGGCTGAACAACTTCAAAATTTTCCGCTATAGTCACTCCTCTGTTACGCTGCACACAAATGCACTGTTTCTTTGAACTCTGCGGCAAACGTCTTTAAACTTTCCTCTCGACTATTTATCAGTTGTCACTTCCAACGGCAATTAGAAGTGTAGGTTTAGTCTGTTATTAGTTTGGATTTTACAAAAATTTATCATCTGTGTAAATTTTCCGGGGTAACGTATGCGTTCCTTGATATTATGAATTATTGAAAGAGTTTTCTGTGAACACTTAGCAACATTTTTAAGTCTTCTGCACAAAAATCAAAACCTTTTAAAATCCCAGAATTAGGAAATAGTGTAAATACTCTTATTGCATAAATTAAATGTGAGCACAGTGCAAATGTACTGCCCTAATTTCACAATAGCTTTTCTTTGTGATGTTAGATTCTCTTGTATTTTACCTTGGCTATATGTTAACCATTTGATAAAAAAAAATAAAAGTGATCCTTTCGTGTCTGTGTTTGTGTCCTGAACCAGTTAATTTAATACTTAAGTCAATATATATCAGAACTATATTGTATTGCAACTATGGGGCGAGTCTTTAAAGTATTCCTCTAGCAGCTTTGCACCACCTTGAAAAAATATATTTACTGAGATTAAGTTACACACAGATGAACTTTGTTTACTCAGTATATGACTTCTATGTCAATTGGTTAAGATCTAATTTAAGGTGGACTGAATCTAAATGTACATCACACTGCTCATGTTTTAATAAAAGATGTTGAAATTCATCTGTAGCAAATAATAAGTATTTCCAACTTACAAAAGTTGAAGAGGTCTGCAATTTTTTTCACGAGTTCACCTCAACTTTGAGAGACAGAATCTACAAAAAAAATCCATCCCACCTTACAATTAAATTTATTAATAATAATAATAATAATAATAATAATAATAATAATAATAATAATAATAATAATAATAATAATAATAATAATAATAATAGCTTATAAATGTATATTTATAAGTTTCCCTAATTAAATAGAATTAAACTTTTTGATAATATAATATAATATAATATGATATAGTGAAATGCATCTGTAATTAGACCATCCCTTACTTGTAAATTTGACCTAAAAAAAATACATAAATCTGGACAAGATCAGGAACAAATGATCGAACGAATCTGAAAAAAACACCCTAAAAAGTATTTAATTTATTTTTTAAGGGAAAGAAACCCTGACTGAAAAGAAAAATTTTAGAAACTTCGTGGTAGATCGGGACTTGTCGTATTTTTATTTTATTTATCTTTTATTTGCAAGCTGTAAAATATAGCAAAAAATGCGAACTATTTAAGTATTTTGTTTAAATAATAATTAAATACGGTGAATGTTTTGATGAAGCATCATCACGTGCTCACAGCGGCTGTGTTTTCTTCTCGGCTGCAGTGTTTCGTGGAGTCTACTTTTCACTTCCAGGTGCAGCCTGCTGTGGTCCAGTCACATTTCAACACGAACTGCTTTCAGCCCCATAAATGCGCATGCGCACTGCAGTTGACCCCTCCGGTTTTCTGCGTGCACTGCCACGTTAGTAGCGGTAGACACAAAAATACCAGCTGCTCTCCCAAACCTAAACAAGAAAACAAAAACTCACAAACTGATACGAATTTATCTACTAACTCGTAACCAATTGCGTCTGCAGCTCTCGTCTCTGTATTCAAGAAGAAAACTCGACGGTAACTATGTTTAAGTTTTGGCTGTTGTGTACACTGGCCGTTGCCAGCAGGGCTGAAATCGCAGAAGAAGAAGATGTCTTGGTGCTGAAGAAAAGTAACTTCGACGAGGCTCTCCTGGCTCATCCCAACCTCTTGGTTGAGTTCTGTAAGTATTCCAGGCTGCTAGCCGACACCAGCTGCACTTTTCGCTGTTAATGTTAGCGTTAAACTTCCAGCTTTTAGGTTGCAGGTGGGGACCGCTAACACACAAGGCGCATATGTTTTAATAAATTCTGCATCAGTTAGCTTACTTGGCTAACTGCCATTTAAACTTTTTAGGGGGAAAAGCTAGACATTGCATTTCAGCTGGTATGCGCTCTTTATTTTGCAGACGCTCTGGTTCAATCTGACAAGCTAGCACCAGATATACCAAAAACGTTAGCATTTTTTCTTAGTAGGTAAAATGAACTGCTGAATTATTTTAGTAATGAACCGTTGTTGAGATAAACTTTGTCCCTGGGATATCCTGGTTGACTGCCTCTTTATTATTAACGCCTTGAGTTAATGAGAAAAGAGCTGTAAGTTTCGATTGCCAGCTGTGGCTTCGCACAAGTGCTTTCAGATTTCGTAACCCCTTTATGGATCATAAACACACCAGTTAAATAAGTGAGAACCACATCAGTTCTTGAATGCTTACACCAAATCTTGACGGGCCATCCGGGCCCATCCCGCTACACTTTTGTCAGATTGTTGGGACCTACTCCGTGGATTGTGTGACAGCAGTGTGGACCAGTCAAACGGGGCCGTGGGCCGACACCGACCAATGAGCACCGGGTGATAAGTAGAGTAATTGCCCGTACGTCCTCAGCTGGGCGGGGATCACGGGCTGTAGTGTGCAGCTAGGTTGACGTGTACTTTACAAAAGTTCATGTATGCGTGCACGTTTACGATGACTCGGACAAGGAAGTTTTGCTCACTGACAAGTGATGCAAGGCTTTCGACTTAATTAGACGTGTCACTGCCATCTGGTTGGAATGTGCAAAGATGGCCTCAAAAGGATACTTTTAAACTCATCAGAGGTTCTTTGTCCATCCTTTTTCTCTTTCTTTCAATAATCTGTTGAATAGAATTCAAACATGTAGTTTAAATTAACTGGAATAGTAGATTCACTTACAGTAAGAGTCTGACCTGAATTAACCTGCAGCACATAATTAAGATGGAGTAGATGCTCTTTAGTAATTTCTCACTGGAAAGTTTGAAATATGTTGTGTACATTTCCTCAACAAGAACTGTAAAAAAATGTAAATATTTCTGCCTCACTAAAAGCATGTCGGCGTGGAAACTAAAATACAACACTGGTGGAGAGGAGGAAGTGTCAGTAAAATGTAAGGTTCCTACAGTTTGGGCACTGAACAAGTATATGAATAGATAAGTCATTATCGTGAGGTGAAAACTAACTTGACCCTTTAAAAAACAACAACAACAAAAAGTTAGTTTACCAGAATTGATATTTACCTAATGCATAATTTCTGCTTGGTTTTTGTTACGAAGAATCTCATCAGGAAAAGACATCTGACATTTAGCAAATTGAATGCTTTTCCTTGAGTCAAAAACTTCAGATAAAATAACCATGTAAGGGAAAGACCTCATACATTGTATCATTATCATGTAGCGATCTGTGCAAATAAATATTGCATAGAAAAATTAGACAAACTAGGTTTTCTGTTGAAAAACACATTTTCTTTAGTCGGTTAACGTTCTTGCCACTTAAACATTTTAAAATGGTACTCGTCGGACATCCATATGCATCCGAGATGAAGCGTTGCCCTTCATTCCTCAAAAGCAACAGAAATTCCTTCTGTCAGCTCTAGTACTCACAAAAACCTTTCCCTAAATGTATGTCAGCAAGACAATGCATCAAAGTTTATTTACTTATGCAGCGTGTGTACATTTTATTTTGTTTTTAAATCAAAACTCTGTTTAGCTACTTTTATCTTTCTCTGCTGTACTACTCCCTACAGTTGAATTCTCCTGAATCGAGATGTTCTGTGACTCCCACTTTGTCTTTCTGCTTATGTTTTGCTGCAACGACCCATGAAATCCTCTTGATTGATCTCCACAGATGCACCATGGTGTGGCCACTGCAAGGCCCTGGCTCCAGAGTACGCCAAGGCTGCCGGCATGCTGAAGGCCGAGGGCTCAGAAATCCGCCTTGGCAAAGTGGACGCCACTGAAGAAAGCGAGCTAGCTCAGGAGTACGGCGTTCGGGGGTACCCCACCATCAAGTTCTTCAAGGGTGGAGAGAAGGAGTCTCCTAAGGAGTACTCTGGTGAGTGACACAGTTACAGTGCAGTCACTGGGAACCTACTCATCCTTATCGACCTGGCATTTGTAGATGGTCTGTCTGGATCTTAACTGCTTGCAGATTTTATGGTAATTTATCTTGATCGCTACTTGAATAATTTCAGCAGTGAGAACATGTCATGATTTTTGAGTATTTCTTCCCAGAACAAGAAGTATCATGCTTTAAAATGATCTAAAAATATGATCCTGAATGGTTCAAAGCCAGGCCTGCAGACTCTGTTCACTCTGGTAATTTGGCCTGCAGAATAGCATCAAAAAGTAAGCCGACCAATCAGCTTTCATCACAGTGCAGGTGGGCCGGGCTGCTTAAGCACGTTCCCCTCATGCTGAAGCTGAGTCGGGGCAGACCTATGTGCATTTCTTCACGTCGTCTCTTCGGCCGGCTTGTGTCTGACTCCTTTAGGAAAGGGAGGGGAGGGAGAGGAAGCTTGGAAGTGGTTTTGTGGAAGTGACTACCGTGGGTGGGATCTAGTTTTTTTTTTTTGACTCAACCGCCTCCCACATGCAGCTCAACCAGGACCGCAGGCACTGTATCTGAGAAATTGCTAATTTGTTGCAGCATTCGTTTTGTTCTCCAGTGAGACATCCAAGTTTAGATTAATAACATCAGTGCCATTTCAGACAAAATTTTTATAAATTCCTTGCCCCACTTTTTTTTTTCTATCTTTCTTTCTTTTTTTTCCCCTCCTCAAAACACTGAACAGTTTGGGGTGAAAACAATTTTCATAAACAATCAGCCCCATTTTTAACTAATTTAAACATAAAATGAAGGTTCATTTAAATTTTAGGTTGAAAACAAACTTCACTTCCTCTTGAAGCACTTTGAAGTTTTTGCTAAAAATTACAGAAGTTTCTGCGGTTTGTTTTCACTGTCAAAGCCACTGAAGCATTCTCACAAGCACTCAGATGGTTCCATCTTTCAGTTTACCCACATTAGAAACTCTGCTTCATTTAGGCGCTATCATTTTAGATTCACTGCATGTCTGAGCCAGCTTCTTACACGCTTATTGATCTCTTTATTTTTCGGCAGCTGGCAGGCAGGCAGATGACATCGTCAACTGGCTGAAGAAGCGCACAGGGCCTGCTGTTGCCACCCTGACTGAGGTCACTGCAGCAGAGTCCCTGATTGCTGACAATGAGGTGGCAGTCATTGGATTCTTTAAGGTGGATCTCCCGAACAGAAATATTTGGCTCAATCTTCCTTTTAAGCCACTCATAAGGGCTGTAATACAGGTTAAGCCTCTGTCTTTAAAACTTGTACAAAACTTGCTGAATGCTACTGTTTTCTTTGTTTACAGGACGCCGAGTCTGCTGACGCCAAAGCCTTGGAAAAAGCAGCTGAAGCCATGGATGATGTTCCCTTCGCCATGACCTCCAGTGATGAAATTTACTCAAAGTTTGAGGTGTCCAAAGATGGCGTCATCCTCTTCAAAAAGGTGACCTTCTACTTGGAGAGGTTTAAAAATTGAGTGGTGCATTAAACCTTTTACAAAATGTCTAAGACGCCCAAGTGTTTCAGGTCGAGTCGGGGTCTACTGAATGTAGGTTAACTTTTTTTTTTTTTTTTTCCTGGTTATGTAATAGAGGCATGTGAAATGGTGATCTAGCCACTGAAGACGCCCTGCTGGTGTTTGATCTAGACCTTCAGGAATTTGATGCTGCAGATGGAGTGTCAAATATCTGTTGCTAATCCTAGTTCCTCTGAGGTCATTCACCGTCTTGGATGTTGGGTTATGTTGCTTAACCCAACTAATGAATGACTTGGTGGCATTGAGCTATTTGCTGTATTAAGGAATGGTCTGCCTTTCCAAGCACCACTCTCCATTGACTAATGAATTTATTGACTTAAATGCCATATTCTTTTATCAAAGTTTTGTTATTTTGGAGTTGGTTCTAGTCATTAAACCTTAAATTGGTTTAATGATCACTAATTATTAAACCATCCCAGTCTGAGTTTTATGTTTTAGTGTTGTAGGTATAAAGCGATCGACTTGCCATGTTAAAATAGGCTCCTGTTTTTAAGATGACAAACGTAAATCTTTAAGACCATGAAGCCATCCAGAGATTTGAGGGAAATTTAAAAAAAAAAGCTCGTACACTTTTTGGTGGGGATGAGATGCTGGTAATCCAGAAAATCAGTGAATAGTTTCCTTCCTCTCTTTTGCATGACGTTCTCCCTTTTCTTTAATTTTAGCTTAGCTGTACACTGCACATAGTGCATTTGTTCTGATATGCTGGGCCTTAAAGTCCTTTTATCAGCAGAACAATCAACTTGTGTGAGATTGTAATTTGTCGGTTTGGGTCAAAGTACAAAGGTTCAGTTACGGAAACAAAGTAATCAAATATCCATTTTCCACAATTGCTGTTAAAAAAGCCTTTTTGTCTTAAGCTTTTTGGGGACTGCAGCTCATGATTCTATTCTTTACTTTTCATTTGGTCTATAAAATATCTTGCAGAGCACACAAGTTTTCAATGTTATAAAAAGATACCCAAGTTTAGCATTACAATGTCCACGCCAACCAGGACATTTTATGGTGAGCTCTGGTTGATCATAATTTGAATAAAAGGCTGTGACAAAGTGCATTTAAGAAATTGAGCTGCACTCTACAGGTGTGTCTCAAATTTTAAAAAATGTGACAACTTTTAATTCAGAAAGTAAAATGTGTAGTAAAGATTACACCGTGAAATATTTCAAGTCTTTATTTTGATTATGGCTTAACTTTCGATTATAGTACTGACGATGATTTCTCATGTTAGGACTTGTACTGGTGCTTTCACTTTCTGCCGCTGCTGAGCGGCCAGAGTTTCATTCTGGTAAATTTACTTTAATCTGAAGGTTGCAGTTGATGAACCCTCCTAAAATAGGGGATCAGCTCAATAAACAGCCGGTGAATTTTAGCTCGTTTATTGCAACTGGGATTTGGTTTTAGGTTTCAGTGCTTAGAAGGTTATCCTCTGCTATTGTGTGCCAGCAAAAGCTACTTGGCAGAGAGCTACAGCTGCTATTCTTGATACCCAGCAAACGGCCTGTTTGGTCTGCAGAGAGTTGGATGATTTTAGAGCAGTTTGCTGGTTCACAGGCAGATTATCTGGCACACCAGGTGGTTAATATTTGCGTCTAAGTGCTTCCATGTTTTCTTGATAGTTCGATGAAGGTCGCAATACCTTTGATGGAGAGCTGACGAAGGAGAAGCTCTTGGCTTTTGTTAAGGCCAACCAGCTGCCGTTGGTCATTGAGTTCACAGAGCAGGTAAAATTAAACCAAGACAGTTCTTCCTTCATACTATTGATACACTTATAATGTATTAATGCGGTCATCTTTCCCTATTGCAGACCGCCCCAAAAATCTTTGGCGGAGACATAAAGTCCCACATCCTCATGTTCCTGCCCAAAGCTGCTTCTGACTTCCAGGACAAAATGGACCACTTTAAGAAAGCTGCTGAGGGATTCAAGGGTCAGGTAGGTCAACCCTCAGGACAACCAAATGAAGTTACTGAAAGTTACGGAATCAACAGTGTTGAACTGTTTACATAAAGCAACAGATTTATTTTGAATATTTAATAAATCGCAATACCTGGTTTTTAATCTTCAGTGTCTTTTTAAAATTCAAATCCTAAATTTAAAAACCTTAAATGCATTCAGGTTTTCTTTTCATTCTAGCTGAGAAGACGCATTTAGTTGCTTCTTGGACATTTACTTGGAGAAATGCACTGTAAGCCTGCATCCAGCAGTAATCTAGTGCTGCTGAGCAATTTGGTTAACAAAACCATAAACTGAAGGTTAGCAGATGCTGTCAGAGGGAGTTTTGTCCATCTGCTTTACCTGTGCAGCAAATTTACTCAAAGCAGGTCTACTGTAGCTGATGATAAAATTTCTTTGTTTTACTGCAAAAACAATATATGCCTGAAGCCGGGGTGATGGATGTATTTAATGTTAAGTTAAATGACAGTTGCTGTTTAAATCTTTATTAGGCTTGGCTTTAATTGTATCTTGAGTTGTGTGGCTCTTAAACAGGCAAATGATGCAACAGCCTTGTCTTGTTGCCAGGTGATCTAGAATTGTATAAAAATGGCAGCCTCTTTATGAGGACTTGCATTTATCTAACCTCACAGGTAACCATAATGAAATAACTTTTCATTACTTGAACCTTTTAAAACAAATATTAAACTATTGTAAATTTTCCATGAAAAAGTCAGGCGTTTATCTCCTGACTCTGTGTCCAGATCCTGTTCATCTTCATCGACAGCGACATCGACGACAACCAGCGCATCCTGGAGTTCTTCGGCCTGAAGAAAGAGGACTGCCCCGCCATCCGCCTCATCACACTGGAGGACGAGATGACCAAGTACAAGCCTGAGAACAGCGACATCACGGCAGAGAGCATCATAGGGTTCTGCACAATGTTCATTGAGGGCAAACTAAAGGTGAAGCCCTGAGAGGCTGCTTATAGCAGCAGCGGTGGCTATAAATAGTTTACCATTTAAAGGCTCGTTTTAACTGTTATAAATATGTAGCATACTGTGAACAATTTCAGCCACCACTTCTATTAAGAGGTCGTGTCTTATTTTTGTTGTAGTCTAGTTTGTGCCAAAATGCAACCAAAACTAACTGCTGTCTATTTTACTTTCCTTAACCGTTTTGCAGGCCCACCTCATGAGCCAGGACATCCCTGAAGACTGGGACAAGACCCCCGTCAAGGTCCTGGTGGGCAAAAACTTCGAGGAGGTTGCATTCAACCCTACTAAGAACGTCTTTGTTGAATTCTGTAAGAAATCATTTTGCTTGTTTGCCTTTTTTTTTTTAGCCTTTTATGTTTTTATTATTACTAAAACTTAATTCCTCAAAGGCAAATGATCAGACATTCAACTTCAGTCTGAAACTTTAATTCTTTGTAAGCCTTATCTCAAATATCTAAGAGTTGACTTCAGGTGCTCTTCGTGCCCCGTCAGCTCCACTTCCTGCCAATTAATTTGTTGCCAGGTTCTAATGCTGCAAAGATAAATATAGCGGCAGGATTATTTTATACCCATCCCAGTTTTATTTTTGGGATTGTTTTCCACGTCTGGCTGAAACGCAGCTGATGGTCAGTGAGGAACAGCTGGGGGAAAAGCTTACGTTTTCTGACTGGTGGTGGACAGGTGGAACATTTCTGGCAGTCACAGTGTAGTTGAGGTTTGCACTTTACAGCATATTTAAAACCTAAATCAACATGGAGAAAGTGTAGAAAGTGTATACTTTGGGGTTTCTCTTAATCTGTTACATTCAATACTGCAGTAGTATTAAAAGTGACATGGCGCTGCGTTCCAGATGCTCCTTGGTGTGGGCACTGCAAACAGCTGGCTCCCATCTGGGAGCAGCTGGGAGAGAAGTACAAGGACAGCAGTGACATCATCGTGGCCAAGATGGACTCCACGGCCAACGAGATCGAAGAGGTCAAAGTCCACAGCTTCCCTACGCTAAAGTTCTTCCCTGCAGGAGAGGGTCGCGAGGTAATCCTTCCATAACTTGCGTGAAATCAGACTAGAACAAAGTTTGCTTCTACCAGCACAAATTATTACTTTTTAAAATATTAGTACCAATTTTTATTCTACTGCAGTACTCCCTAATCCTGGTTCACTGTTTGCATGTTTTAGATGTTAACTTGCAGCATTAACGCTCAACTCAAATGAGTCATTCCCATTGCATCAACAAGTTACAATACAATCAATTCCGTTAAAGTGAATGGTACTTAAAACCCAATGCAGATTATTGGCAGAATGGTAGAACATGCAGTCATTGATGAAACTGCTGGTGGTTAAATCCACATGGACCAAAATGCCATTACTAAAGACAAAAGGCTGTGCTGCAATGAAACATGGAAAGTTAAGTGGAAGAGAAAAAAAGCCAAACTATACTGTACCATACGCTGACAGTATGTTACAGACATAAATTTGCTTTAAATGTTTAATTTGCGATGCACCTGTAGAACCTCAGCATGTTGAGTTTCTGCTGAAGCCGTTTATTTACTCACTTATAAAATCTGGCGTAAACGATGGGGAAACCTCTGCAGCTTCCTGCACAGTGAGCCTGACGGCCAAGGCTGGGAGCCCTCATGTTGTAGTGCAACTGTCTCCTTTTAGAATATCTGAAATCTAAGGAAGGTTCTATAAAACACATTGATGTATGATTTTCAGTTGTATGATGAACATCTAGCCAAACATAATAAAATTTTAAACTTTTAGCCACATGGTTTCATGTTTCCAATTTACTGGAAACATGAAACCATGTTAGTCTCTGACTTGATTAATGTGCTTTTACTACTTGTGGTCAACAGGTGATTGATTATAATGGAGAGAGAACGCTGGAGGGCTTCACAAAGTTCTTGGAGAGCGGTGGTAAAGATGGAGGCGCTCCTGCAGGAGATGATGACGTCGATACAGATGTGAGCTCACTAAAGCACATCCTGAGCTTCAGGGTTGCAGCTTCATGAGAAATAGTTGATGGAAAACTTTCAACCTTTTTATTTAAAAACAAAAACTACCCTTTGTTTTTGCACTTAACTAAATAGATTGAGGTGGACAGTTTAGCCTCTAGCTATAGTCACTTAATTGACATTTTAAGTTTTTGGCTTTAAAGTTTCATGTTAAATGGTTAAATAAGGGAAGGCCGAAGCATAAACTTTGCAAAAATCCATGTCTTCCCAGTTTTTTCACTTTGAAATATCTTTTCATACAGACAATGAATGTGTATAAATGTAGATTGTCTGCATTAGTTTAAACCATATATATATATATTTTTTTTCACATATCTGCAGTATCAGGTGGGAGTTAAAGAACCACAAAGACAGAAAATTAGAACACAGGTGTCAAACTCCAGTCCTCAATGGCTGCAGTTTTTAGATGCGCCACAGGTACAAAACATTGGAATGAAATGACTTAATTACCTCCTCCTTGTGTGGATAGGTTCTCCGGACCCTTGCTAATGACCTAATTATTCCATTCAGTCGTGGTGCAACAGAGGCACATCTAAAAGTTGCAGGACAACGTCCCTTGAGGACTGGAGTTTGACCCCCCCCCCTGCTTTAGAAATCTGCAACCTTGCGATGAGAGATGCAGACTGATTAACTCGACTCTAAAGTTTCCTCCGTGCCACAGTGGGACAGTCGCATAAACATTTGGACGGTTGGTGGGTGGGGTGTTCCTCTGTATTAACACCTGCCCGTCTCACAATGAGCCCAGGCCCTCTTCTCAGAGGTCGAATTGCAGCTGTCCGGTCAGCTGTTGCTGGGCTTTCTGTGGAGACCTGAGCCTCCTGATGGAGCTGCACGTGCCTCGTTCAGCTTGAACTGGGGGGGTTTTACAATAAATGTTTTGGAATTCTGCAATTTCTTTTCACTTTAGTCACTTCCCCACAAATGCCTAATCATTGTTTAGCTTGTATTACCTTAAACATTTAGACCATTTTATTGTACAAACATTATGCAGTTTTCAGGATCTGTAAAGGATGGCTTTATTACCTCAAAATGCTGTAGTGCAGGAATGAATAAAAGTCAAATTTCCTCTAAATTCCTTTTGAAGTTGCTCTACGGGGGTTTGAAACCTCACTTAAGGCAGCCACTATATTTAAACAGGCACGTGTTTGCATAAAGTTGCCAGTGTTTTGACGACTGTTGTTCACACTCAGGACTTGGAAGATGCGGATGATTCGGATGGCGAAGATGGTGGCGACGATGAAGGACACGACGAGTTGTAAGAGCTGCAGGAAGAGAGAGAGAGAGAGAGAGAGAGGGCGAGAGGAGACCTACCCCAACCTTTCCAACCAGTCACCACCACCTTTGCTTCCTCGTGGACCTTCCCTGTCCTGTGAACATTAACAGTCCACCTTAAACTGTCCTTCAGTAAGGCTAGCCTGAGAACCCACCAGTCTGACCATCCAAGGCTGGTTCGGCAGTTTTTTTTGGTGTTCACAATCTAAATCTTTAATTTGGCACGTTCTGCCCAGACTGGTCTCGCTCCTCCTGCGGGATTCTTGGGACAGTGACCCCAATGCCTTGTACACGAGGCTCCTCATCACAGCCTTGTATATTTTTGACCAAATGATTTAAGAACAAAAAATGGCACTGATGCCCAGTTTTTGAAATGCTAACAAGTTTATGACTCCCATCTATAAAATGACAAAATCCGTTGTTCAGTGTTGGTTTGAGCTGAATGAAATGATCTGCAAGCTGAAAGCTTGGGGGCTGCCAGTGTTCTCCCTCTTAAAGAAATCCAGAGGACCATTGGGTTTTGTAAGGACTGTCTCAGGGGACAAGGGGCCATCCTTCATTTTTTATTTTTTTTTTATATATCTATTTTTTTTAAGTAAACTCAGTGTAGCACACAGAGGACCCCTCCCCCCTCACATCTGTAGCCGAGACCAGTCATTTTCTATCTTCCAACAGGGGGTTGGGTGCCATTTCTTCATTCCCACATATTTCAGTTCTTTCTCCTCATGTCAGCATATCTACTGACTTATTTTTGCCTAACAGGAACAGTTAACGTTTGAGTGAAATCTCTTATTTAATTGCATTCACATCGGGAGTATTTGTATTTTTATTTTTTTTAATTTAGGACTTATTCTTATTGTACCATCATGCCCAACTGTTGCCGGGCGGTTGGCCCTGTTGGGGCCGAGGTGGCCCTTACTCACCCTCTCAGACCTGCAGGGTGACCAGAGCCGGTTCTGATGGGTCGCACTGCATTCGCGCCTAATTGGAGATTCACTGTGGTTACTGAAGCAGACAGATTGGCGCAGTTTAGTCTGATTGTCAGCTTGTATCTGAAGTGGGGAGGGAAGAGGTGCACAGCCCCGCCCCTTACCCACACTGCATTCTCCTGCTTCTCCTTTGGATCTACTCGGCACCCATAGTTGCCATGGTGACGTGTGGAGAACGTCTGCTTGTCTGAGAGAATGTAAACATGTCTGTTTGGGCATCAAAGGGGGTTGAGTAGAGTGGGGAACGGGTGTGTTTGTCAACCAGGGTTGGGAAGGGGGTGGGGACTAACAATCCATTCCATCATATTCAAATTAATGTGGAAAATGTGAAATGGTGGCCAATAAAAAAAGAAAAATGGAAATGTGTGTGGATTTGTGTTTTTGCACTAAAGTTATGAAATGACACTGCATGTAGTTCTGATTCTAAAATGCACATATAAAGAGTTAATTCATTTGAGATTTGGTAACTTAACTAACATCTAGTTAAGTCTTTTTGGTTTTTTTACCTTAAGTAGCTGTAAATCTTCAGGGCTATTATACATTAATATTGCACACACTAAAGTCAATTTTCAATTAGGTTTTCATATAAAATAGTGAAACTATTCCTAATGTTCTGGCTAGGACTATAGTAAGACTAACTTGACACTTCTCCAGAAGATCGTAATTGAAATCCTTCAAAAGGTCAAGCTGGTGAGAGAGCTCTATCCAAATATATTGAAAAATTGAGTAGAAGGAAGAATTGGTAGAAAAGAGAGGTACAAGAAATGGGCATACTTCTCCATCTCTTGTACAATCCCACATTTTAACTGGGATTTGCTTCTCAAGGCTGAGGCTAAAATTAAATTTCATTAGATCAATGAACATAATAAAGAATTCTATCCTTTATCCTTTCTATTCTAATATATGTCCCATATATTAGATTCAGTTTAGTTTGCTAATCCACTGGAGTTATGTCATAATGTAAATGAGGTATTAATGTCAGGGAAAACATTAAAATACTCTTGTAGTTGGCTGCTCTGGTTCTGGCCTTGATAAAACTCATGGTGTCAACACCAGATGATGTGGCTTCTTAAATTACTGTGAAACTTCAAACTTGACTTCCAGGAAACCTGTTACTCCCACCATTCTTCCTTCGCTCTGGAACCTTCATTTCCAAATAAAATTAACTTTAATCTAAAACAAGGACTTTGGACCACTGAACCATCTGGTATTTTACTCCTTGGTCCAAATAAAACAATTCTGACATCTCAGATTTAGGCAAAAATTTAACTACGCCCGAAACAAGGTTGTTTTTAAAAAAAAAAAGCTTTGGTCAAGCAGATGCTAAATTAAGTATGCAGATGTATCAAGAAACTTTGGACGCAAAATTTGGCATAGTTAGATTTTGTTCTGAGAATTAGATGGCAGCACAAAGCTCCCAGAATTAAAAATAATAGTCTCAAGGAACATGTCTGCTGGTGGCGTTTGAAGGCTGCAGTTTATGAATTTCTTATTAATTTTGACTGGGATTTGCTTCCCAAGCCTGTCAGGGCTAAGGCTAACCCAGGATATTAACTTCAACCACACTTTTTCCTTCCACTTAAACCTATCTTGTCACTGGACTTGTATGTGAGTCTCACTTTCAGATGGAACAGTATTGGGCCTGTATGCAATGACAAGGGACCCACATACAAGCCTCCATAACCCTTAATCAGCATTATGTTGGTCAATAATGGAAAGTCCAGTGTTTCACCAAATTAAAAGAGGTAATTGAAACTTTAATCTTTATATAATTCATCTCCTGAAATACTTTAACTCTTATTCAAAGCTGAATCCCAACAAGTAAACAGCAGGATGATGCAAAACAATCTAGAAATTGTCATCAGCTGCTGTGTCACACCCTATAACAGTAATCAAACCTGTTTATCAGTACACTTCACCATCAACAGCCCCTCATGGGGACCTCACCTCACCTGATCCTGCCTGGTGTTTACTAGAAACTTCCAGCCTCCTACCTTCCTGTCAGCTGAAGGGATGTCACTGATATATTTAAGTGGACCACATCAAGAAATGTGAAGTTGACACGGGTCCAGGAGGTTACTGGCTGTTATGTGTGTTGATGTAAGCTGTCTGAAGAGGCTTATGACTGGTCAGAGGGAGGGAACTGGCTTGAGCCCACTCATCTTCCAAATCTTGCGGCTGATCTTAAAATAGGCCAGCAAGGAGAATAAAAGAGCCACAGCGAGGAAGCTGCACCCTCAGAGGAGCAGTTGATCCAAGAGAGAGAGACACACACCCTAAAGGGACTTAAAGTTTTTGCAAGTTCTTCTGCAACAAGACTCCAGGATGAAGTATTATGGATGCCCCGTGTCCCAGACCCTGGGAATCAAAGCTTACAGCCAGCGCTGCAACCTTCCAGTCGCCTGCAAGAGTGCAGCCTCCCTGAAGCCGGTCCGGAGCGTCCACTTCTCCAACGACGTCGTTTTCCAGGACTATGTCCGGCACGGCGAGCTGGAGAGGATCGGCCGTTTCATCAGGGCCAGCAGGGTCAAACTGGACACCATTTACCACTCTGGTGAGGGGCCTTTTCAGGATTGTGAGCTTTGAAATCAGGGATAATTCGAATTACTAAACGAGATCTCTTTCTCAAAAGGAATGGCAGCCATCCATGAGGCAGTCCTGACGGGGAATCTGGAGTGTGTGCAGCTGCTGGTGCACTATGGGGCAGACATCCACCAGAGAGACGAGGAGGGGTGGACCCCGCTGCACATGGCATGCAGCGACGGCTTCCCACACATCGCATGGTGAGCATCCACACCGGTTCATTTAGAGTCTCTGCAGCAATTTATCAGGGGGTCCTTAACGAGTAGGGAGTTCTGGGTCTCATGTCATAACTAGTCAGTGCTGCGCAATAGTGCTACTGAATATGGAATGAATTCACAATATATTTCAGATAAATTGTCCACGACAGCCCTCATTAAAGTTATGTTTGCCATCAGTGCATGGATTCTCTTGTGAGCTGTGCTGCAAAAACACAAAATCTTACCAAGTACTTTTGGTGTAGTTTCTAGTTTAGATCTTTGCACACTTGAAATAAGCCAAAACTGACTTTCAAGTAACTTTTCATATAGGAGCTTGTTTTAAGTCAGTAGTTTCTTAAAATCTTTTTTTTTTTTTAAGTAAAAATTATGCAAAAATAATCTGCCAGTGAAACTAGTTCTTTTTCATCAATATCAAGGAATTGTTGATTTGAAACAAGCCCTTATTTCTTGCTGAAAAGTTACTTGTCAGATTCTAAGATATTTGCACTACAAACAGAGACTCAGACGGGGCTTTCCGCTGTGCAGACCCCTCACCTTCACTGACCTGGACTGTGTCTGGTTTCCCTTCAGCTACCTGCTGTCTCTGGGCGCCGACCCCGAGCTGGAGAACGATTGCGGCGAGAAGCCGGCTGACCTCATTGACCCGGAGAACAAGGAGCTGCTGAGGCTCTTTGGGCTGGCGGTCAACGACTGAAGACCCCAGAGGTCCCTTGAGCTTCACAGTCGTCCGAAAGCCGCTGCAAGAGTTTCCGAATGTTCTTCGGGGGCGAGCGGAGAAATCCGCATCGGTCCAGGTTCCTGGTTTTTGAGCTGCCGCAGCTCCGAGAGGGGATGGCTGCTGGGTGGACGAAGGGCCGGCAGAGCTGACGGACCCGTCTGACTGGACTGTTTTACTCCAGCAGCACCAACCTGCTGCATCCTCTCTGCGCCTCAGACCTTTTTATAACTTCACTTTTTTTATATTGTCTGAAGTTGCAGGAATGTTCAACTTTGTGAAACAAAGCTGTTGCACTTTCTAGTTCCATTTTTCTAAGATTACTGTCATGTTTATGTTTTTAGCCTTTACCAGCAAGTTTGTTTTGTGTTGATCATTTTAAGTTAATTCTACTGTTCATTAACTTGTTTGTCCTTTTTTTACTTGTTTAAATAAAGTTAATTAATTCCTGATGTCTTTGCTGTACTCTGCAATGAACATTAAGGTTAAACTGAACAGATTTAAGAAAGAAATTTAATGGGAAAGAGAATCAGATGCTTAAGCTAAATATATATTTTTTAGGAGATGATAAACCAACAAAGCAACTCTGTAACATCACGTCAAAGTTAATCTTCTGTTTCCAATGAAACATCACGAATTATAATGGATCAAGGTTGTTCATTAGTCTTAAATCAACACATATATTTATCTAAACAAAAGAGAATTTATTTCAGTAATACAATTCAAAAAGTGAAACTCGAATGCAGTGCATCCAGAGTACTCCATATTTTGTGTTACAGCCTTATTCCAAATTGATTTCAATAAACAACTTGGATTCACAAATACTTAAAATCACAAGCACTTAAAAGTATTTTGTTTATGTAAAGTTCCTTGAGGCAACATGTTGTCAATTGGTGCTATTTAAATAAACTGAATTCATTTTATATTCCAGCAGTATTTGGTCTTTGGATCAATGTCAATAGTGTTACTGTGACTGAACGTATTGTCAAACGGTGGAGTCACCAGACCCAGCAATGCAGACGAGCTGAAGTTTGTTACCATAGCAACCTGGGTTCCCATCCCACCCCGCACTTGTGCAGTAATTCATGCAAAAGCAGATCCAACAAAGTTTAACATCCTTTTTTTTATTGGCCTTTTATAAAATTCTGAGAAACAGAATTTCTACTTTTCATCAGCTATGAGGTAATTTAATCAAAATTAGCATAAACACATTGAACTATATCACTGGAATATATCCCTGTGATTGTATTGAATCTAAAAAAAAAAAGCTTCACTTTAATTAAATTACATATTTTGATTTTTCATTTTACCTATAATCATGAAATATTTAAAACCAGTCAATGCATACAAGCTAGACCAAACTGAACTCCAAACATCCATCACAGGTCTGGAGGATCTTTTTTTTTTTTTTTTTTTTTTAAAGGTGTTTCATTGGTTTTGCTGCAGGTTTTTCATTGACCGGCTCTCTTTCTTCTGATTCTGGCCTCCCTCTCTGTTCGCTGTGGAGCCAGTGGGTTGAAAGGTGAGCAGTGTGAGCGAGATTTGTTCACCTGAGCCTTACTTACACCTGGACTGGTGAAAGACGGCGAACGGCTGAGAGGGGGGGCTGCTGGTCTGCCAGGCGTCTCAATAGACTGCCAAGAAAAAAAAAAAAAAGTCACCACTGTATTAAACTATATTAAAAGTGCATGAGACAGAAAACTTGAATTAAATTACACCTTTTGTTAATTGCACTATGTCTTGAAATATGCGAGTAAAAAGTGAAAAAAAAAAAACCCATTAACACTGTTTACATCATTCTCCACATTAATTAAGCACCACTGGGAAAGATGTGTTAAATATCTTAAAATAAATGTACATTTTATTACAGCACCAAAAACACAAAAAGGAACTAAAAAAAAAATCCAACAATTTGATTACGTTTAGGTTTTTTTTTTTCATAATCACCCCTAACAATTTCTTTATTATTAATACAATTTATATATTTTTTTCCCCATTTACAATTCTGGTTTTACATTGATCGGCGTGTTGATTAATATTAATATTACTTATTTTATAATACTAATGTTAATATTGTGAAAGTCTTCATAGCTGCAGTAATACAATAAAAGTTTAAGAACAACTAGAGCTACAGAATGGAGGATGAACGAGGAGACAGGTTAATTCCACCAGCATACAGTGTGGAGGATGGTAAGAATCAACGTCTTTGTTTTTATGGTAGGGAGTCATGTTCAGGGCAGCGCTTCAACACTGCCCCTTGCGGATGAAATGAGAGTTACAGCCTTAAATAGCGAAGCACCTTGTTTTCAGCTTTATTCGTCAAAAATCTAGTTCCTTCTTCAAACTGGGCCGAGTTCTAGTTTGGAATAACTAGTTTCTCAACGGGCCCCTCATCAGTTACTACGACTTCTTTAGTGTCATTCTACGTCTATTCTTTTTGCCCTCTCCTTTTCATCCTCTAAAATCAAGTTTAATCAAACGATTGCTAAATACAATACCGTTTTGCACAGAGTACATAAATAAGTTGGAGTGTACCTGACTGGTCTCTGCTGTGACTGGAGCCCTTTTGTTCTCTGTCCTCTGGGTACGGCCTCAGCTGCACAAAGAGGGATTTCAGGACTGAAGGTGCTGAAGTGTCTACACAAGAGTGAACAAATATTAAAATGAATATGTGGGGAAAAAAACACATTCAGTTCACATTGTAGTTTTTTCAACGAGACTTTATTCGACAGAACAAAACGAAGCACTGTGTAACTTTGAAGGGAGAAAAAAATCGACACGTTATTATTAAAACTTGTCATTCATTTGTTTGCCAAGGTACACAGAAACAGGCTAAGCTGGAAAAGCATACCTCAGTGTTATAGGAAGGCCCAGTTAAAGTACAAACCCCTGATTTTAAGTGAGAATGTGCGGCAAGACTTGGAAACTGATGTCCTCCACCCAATCCTGATTGAGCTACAGAAATCCCAAAATACGTGCAGCAGTGATTGCAGAAAAAAAAGTTTGTTCTACAATTTATTGCATTTGGGTAAAATTCAGACAGGTGGACTTGAATGTGGTTATTTGGTGCAACCGCACTGGATTTTATTTGAGGATATCAGAGTAAAAGGATGAATACAAATACAGGCCGAGGGTTTGGATGTTGAAGTCATGAATAATTTTTTCCTCATTTTCAAACTAAACCGCTTTGGGTTGGTCTGCCATAAGACCCAATATAATACATTAAAGTCTGTTTGAAAAAAAATAAATAAATAAATAAAAAACACTGAAGAATCTTTTACCTTTTGGAGATGAAACGTCAGGCCGGTTCCGATTAGTCCGACTTGAAAACGGCTCACCAGGAGAGCCGGATAAAATGCTGCAAACTGTAGCTGACGGCCGTTTCACAGCATCATTTTCAGTTGTGGAGCTCTGGGAGGATTCAGAAGATGCTCGCCTGTGATGCATTCTAACCTGGGATGGGAAGCACCTTCGATCAGAGTCTATCCGTTTGGATTTTGATGCCGCACTCTCACCCAACTTCTTCCTGCAAGGAGGAGCAGCAGACTCCGCAGTTTGGGACTTTGAGCTTGGAAAAAAAGGTGAATTCTCCCTAAGAGGGGAAGCAAAAAGGCTGAGGAAGGGCAAGGAGGGAACCTGGACATCCACAGACTGCTGAGGTCTCATAACTGCAGTCAAAGAGTTTGATCCTGGTGTAACACCGTCAGTCAGCGGGCTTGCAAAAAGGCTACTGAACGTTCTATTCCCGGTTTTATTCATTTCAGATGAAAAATCTCCCTGATTTGTTGTGTCGCTGATGGATTTTATGACGTTTTTACAAGAATGATGGTCCAGTGTGGCAGGTCGGGCATCTGAATGCTTCTTTTTGAAGTTTGGGAGAATCTTAGAGAGTTCAAAGTGATGAACTCCCACATCAGCTGTTTCTCTTCTTTTATGACATGTAATTACAGGTTCATCTGGAACAGCACCTCTTCCTTTGGAGAGATTTGGCTTCGGATGCTTCAGAGGACATTCCTGTCCTGTAGAGGCTTCACTGGGTTTAGTTCCTGCCAGTGAATCCTTGATTTCTCTGCTTCTGGAAAACGCGGACAACTCCGGACGATGCAACAACTTTGGTTTGATGCAAGCTTTCTGCCCCTCCATCTCTTCCCCAGATGTATGAGAGAGAACTGGTAGGGAGTCTGAAATCAGGCGGTTTTCCACTTCGAGACACAACAAGCTCTTTGGCAATGTTTGTTGGCATCTATCCTCTATAATTCTGAGAGATGAACATGCCTCCTCTTTTCTAAAAGGAGGAGCTTGGATTTTTTCTGAAATGACATGAGGTACACAACATACAGTCTGCTCTCTAGGACGATCAGGTGTTTGGCTGTTAGAGGATTTATCTGCAGATTTATAGGAGTTGAAGGCAGCTTCAACTGAGTAGAGGGCTTCGGGTTGGTTTGGACAAGGTCTGTCAGAAGACGTTGGAGGGTGAGGGGCAGATGAAGAATCCTGACTTGCAGGAGTTTTAGAGAAACTGAAGAAAGTTCTGGACAGCTGAGGTCCAAGTACGGCTTCCACCGAGTAGCAAACTGGCTCCTGTTGATTCTGAGTGTTTGATGAACAGCTGGGAGGTTGGTCAGCGTCTGACGCACGCTGTTCTGTTACATCAGGTTGCTCAAGGGGTTCCTTCTCGGCATCCGTGCTGTTGTAAAAGCTTGGCCTGGAAAATGAAAACGAATACAAGTTCAACCTGAATGCTATCTCTCACTGTGCAGTTCCACGAAAAGACGTCTAAAAACCGCAAACTTTATTTTAACTTATAGACCACCAGCCAGTGGCAGAAAGTGACACACAGCTGTGAAATGAGAAAATAGTAAATGGTTTCATTTTTTTTTTTACAAGCATATAAAGTATTCACTCCGCATTATCCTGCCACCACTGTGTTTGACCATATGGTGTGAAATATTTGTGTTGCATCACACACCTGAGAGGTTGAGAGATAAAGTCTGGGTTCTTGTTTTCTCCAGCAGGTTTGGTCTCCTGTGCGTCCGCCTGCTGTTCTGACGACTCCTCTTTATTTGCCTTTGCAAGTTGGTAGAAAGCTTTTTCTTGTTCCAAGGCCTGCAGCGGAAAGACGTTAACCTCACTTAGATGTTACAGCACAAAGAAATGCACTTTAATGCTCTGGATTCCCTAAACAGCTGCAGCACCAACCTGCTCCAACAGTTTTTCAGTGACGTCGTTGAGCGGCTCATGGGAGAACCTGCAGTTTCCTTCTTGCAGGCAGTTTCCTTTCCTGTGGAAAAACTTGCACGGAAACGACTGTGCTGCCGAGTAAAGGAAAACGAGAAAACTGTCCTGCCATTTCTGACAGTGATCTGTGCGATAAAACAAGAAAAGGGTAAAAGGATATTATGCATGTAAGGGCAGCTCTGCCCGTTGATGCAGAATCCTTTGATGTAATATTTGCAGGCTTCTTTTATGATGTCGTTGTAACCTTGAAAATGCTCCAGCTGGCATTGATCCTCCTACAAAACAAAAAAGGAATAAACAAAAACCAAAAGTAAACAAAATGAAGACAAGTGAAACATGATGATCAATTTATTTATTTTTTTTTAATCCTGTAACTTGTTAGGTTTTACGGAGCTGACCTTAATGCATCGTCCGAAGAGAAAATGTCGACACACAAGACGGCCGTCCACCAACAGGGTGTTCTGGTCCTTAAACTCCTGGGTCATGAATTTTGGTTTCTCCTAAAAGAGATCAAAGATGAGATGACCGACTAAATGTGTCATATTTTCTCTGAACATATCACTGTAAACCTTTGTTCACCTCCTTTATTGGTCTTGGGCCTCTATCATTATGATGTTGATTCTTCCCCTTCTTTCTCCAGTGATTTATTTTCTTTTTCTTGCATTTAGTTTGATAATTCTGACCGTTGCTGTTCTGGCTGCGGTTGTAAGTGGAGTTAAAGCTCTGGTTATGTTTCTGGGCTGGAGAAGAGCGCTCACTCTCTGTGACCTGCTTCTGGCAGGGTTTGCTCCAGGAGGCAAAGTTGTCTTTGGACTGGAACTGGTGACATCTCTTTTACGAAAAAGGAAGAAAAAAAACAACACGGTAAATGCAAAGGAAATTTCGAAACATATTTTGCTAATTAACTTGATAACGGGTTCATAACCTGCTCACCTCATAACATTTGCATATAGCTTTCTTCAGGCATGTCTGGACTGGCTTATTCTGAGTTAATAATGTCTGATAATGTTGATGCAGTCTCTACATTGTGGTATAAAAGTACACACTGGTTTAATTTAGGGTTTTATTATATCAGAATACAATGAAAATGCCAACTGGCCACACATTTAATTACTAAGTGATTTGGTAAATAGGGGAGGTCAGTGTCGACACAATAACTGCAAGCTGCCCAGGTCAAAACAGGCCCGTATCATCACCCTTCCATCACCATGCTTCACTTTGGCGCAGTGTGTTTGGACAGATACATTAGTTTTCATCAGCCTAAAGGACAAGGTTCCATTAGTTTTGTGGTAATTTTTGCAAAAGACACTAAAAGTCTAAAAATGACAAAAACCTACCATGACACATTTATACAAATAAACCCTTTTGAGATTTCACCAGGGCTTTAAATTATTTTAGAGGTATTACATTTCGGAGATAATCTCTTTAAAGAAAATGGGTTTTCTCCTTTCAGTCGGGAGTTTTAACATACTAACTGATCACAGTTGTGCTCAAATGTTTGGTACAGATGTACATATTACAAAATAAACAAGTTTAAATAAACAGTTTGATTAAAAACGTGTAAATGATGAGAAAATTTACAAAAATACATATAGAACTTTTTAAAAGAACGTCGATCATTTACAGTAGCTAATTTATTTAATTTTTTGCAACACTTAGCATCACTTGTCTTTTTATGGTTGACAAACTACACCCAAAGTTGACTTTAACGGATCTTAGAAAACTGACAAGTAACTTTAAATGTTTTAAGTAGTTTACCTTCTTGTACGAGCCGGGAATCTCCCACTGTGTTTTCCTTTTCCTCCGTCTTGAGCCATTCTCCGTTCTGTTGCTATGAAACAAAGACATGCGCAGAGATGCAGAGAACGCACGACCATTGCTTTATTCCATTTTACTCCATGAAAATCAGCCGTTTTACCTGGATGTGACGTCAGATTTACCTGGGCTCCCCGCATCTTCTCTCATAGCAGACAGTCCAGAGAATAAGTTAGCAAAAGCCATTTTCTCCTCACGTGTCAAAACAAAATTCCCCGACAGGAGCGTAACACTGTAAAATGTCCCTCAGAAACACTACCTTAGTCTGACTGGGGTTGAAGTATGAGCATGTATCACCTGCCCTCTGCAGATACTTCAATGCGCTTAATTTATGGTCACAAACAAACATAAATATACCGAACCTGGTCAAGTGCCTTCCTCGAGCGGTTGTTTTCTTCTTTTTAAAAATATTGGTACTGAGTTTACTGGTGTTTTATCGCCGCCTTTTGGCCCGGAGTGTTAATCAGGGAAAACCACATTTTAAAACAACAGATCTAAAAAGCAAAAGTACCAGTAGAATATTAATTTTAAAAAATGTTATCAAATTTTCTGAAAAAATACTGTCTTTAGCTAGGTTTTAAATACTATAGTGAGTTCTCATTTGGTTGTATAGGAGTTGGACTTTCACTGATTTAACCTCTGGGCAAAGGCCTGGAAATGGACTGTGGTCTCTGAAGCAAAGAGATGTACCATCCAGTAACTGAGCAATAAGTCCTATAAATACAGTTCAGCTTAAAAGACCGATCTGCTTAAGATTGTGTGAATAAAAAAAGAGACGGTTAAAAGCTTTCATCCCCTGATGAATGTATTCCAGGTTTTGGGTTCTATCAAAATGTAACTCAGTCTGAAATTCCAATTAAATCCAAGTTTTACATTTATTTCAGTCACACTTTATATGAACAGATAGGTTTTATACAATAATCTAAAACAGGACAGGGAAAGCTGAGGTGCAAAATTAATTAATTTTAAACAAACAACAAAGTTAACCAAAAAGTTAGTTTTAATTAGAAAACGAGAAAGGCATAAAGATAATTATTCTGTTTAACAGGAGTATCCTTCTTGACAAATTTGCTTAAGTTGCCAATTTAAGCAAATTCTCAGCAATACTGAGAAGTTACCAGGCCTCTTTGCCATCACCATAATCTTTAGATAGTTTATAAGATTGAAATCAGGATCTAGTTGGACTTCTCAAAATCTTTAATAATAGCAAACATATTAGCAAAATTAAAACATTACAGTGATGCAAATTTTGCCTGGGGTCTAAATAATTGTGGATTAAATGTAGGATCACATATTCAAGTCAAAAATCAGGAGAGATACAGTATTTTAAAGTCCTGGGCACCACATTTTCTAGAGGTGAAATGGTACCTTTCAATATATGGTGGAGCTGACTAGTTATACAAAAGCTTGAAAATATAAATTGATAGTCTGTTAAAAAGTTTTACCTGTTCAAGAGATGAAAACAAAAACGAATTTATTAATTTTTTGACTTTGAACTTTTAAAAAGTCCTCATTGAGGGAGATTTTAGCAGTCAAAGGCAAAAATACAAAAGCAATTTCTCAATCTGATTTCTTATCAGGTTGGAACAGTTTAAAATCAAATTTAAATGTTTTTCTACTTTACTTGTTAATCTATATGCTACCCTAAACCACAACTGGGTAGGAATGCTAGAAATTGATAATGACATGTTCCTTTATTTGAACCTTTCTTAAATCTAATTAATTAAATTAAAAGAGTCAGCAGACAAACTCATCGTTAGCAGGACTGATAAAAGGCTAAGCATGCTGAAAAGCCGAGATAACAGCTGGACTTTGTTCTTCCACATACGAGACAGGTGTTGTGCCGAAAAGTGCGCGTCTGTCGAGATTTCTTTTCTTCGTCGCGAGGACGCGCATTACTCAATACACCCACATTTCGATGAAGAAAGCGTGTTAAAATCTGACCGAAAGGGTGCTTTTAATATATTACAAATGTTAACACCTTTCTTATCCAAATGAGCTAAAAAAGAGAGAGAGATTGCTTTGCGATGCGCGTTCCCGCGACAGGCCATGCAAATCTCAGCAGGAATGCGCTTTTCGACGTGACATCTGTCCACGTCCGACTCAAAGTTCAGGTCACGCAGTAAAGCTTCAGTGTCTCCTCTGAGAAGACCTGACTCCTGTTCGCACTGAGCCGTCTGAGCGACAGGATGACACGCTGGGCCCTCGTCGTGCCCCTCCTGGTGGGCCTGTTGACTCTCAGAGCTGCAGGTCAGGAGGCTGGAAACCCAGAAGCCTCACCACCTCCAACGGGTCCTCCCTCGGATGGCAGCACCCAGGCAGGGGATGAGAGCGAGGACTGGGGGCTGAACTCCCTCAGGGGAGGCTTTGAGGCGGTCAGCGGCTACTTTGACTCCATGCTGGAGTTCATGGGTGGAAAAGATGGAGTGTGCCAGTACCGCTGCAGACATGGTAAATCTGACCTGGATTAATGGAATCGCTTATTTTGATTTAGGGTTAAGTAACACGTGATCTTATTGATTTCGTTTGAGTCAGGAAGCGTTTCTAGGATCTAACAAACGTACTTATATATTGTTTTCCGAATAAACTTATAGCTGAAAAAAATTCAACAAAATTGTTAAATTCATCCCTGTTTCAGACTATAAGTAAAAAATCCGTAACTTCTGCAAGACACACAATCATATGATAATCTTTCAAATTGCCTTTACTGCCATATAACATAGCTGATATTTTAGCTCTTAAAGACAGCTGATATACATTTACTTTTAAGATCGTCCTCTATCAAAAATCTGTTTGTCAGAGCAAAACATTTTAATTACCACTTTACAGATCTACATACCATTTTCTGATTTAAATGCATGGCAATAATACGTTAACATACATTTACACATGTCCTGTTTTAGAATGTGAATAGAATTGTTTTAAGTGCCTCTTGTTATTTTATTTTTTTTTATTTTAAATTGGTTCTCCCTCTTCTCTTAAATGTGTACGATGGAGGCAATATGTTTTCCCATATATAATATGTTTTCTGTTATCTGGGTGAGATCCAGGAAACGAAGTGTGGCCTCTGAGTAATAGGAGAGGGGCCATCCGGTCACTGGGGGATGTGTCAAATATTTAAATTCTGTTTCTATGTGCAAACATGGATCTATTTTAATCTCACAGGTATATTGTCCAGCTGGCTTCATGACCTACATCGAAATAATATTTTTCTCTACTTTGTGTTGCAGGTAAAGCGCCTCTTCCTCGTCCAGGGTACAACATGCCTGAGCCTGATGGATGCACCTCATACTTCTTTGGCCTTCCTGTTCCAGACGGGGTAGGCTTTGTAGATAAAAGCAGGTTTCTGGGTTAGAAAAAAAATCTATTTTATTCAATAATGCTTTTTCATAAATTCTACATGTAAAATATTTATGGAAGGATAGCTGATTACATACATGAAAGAATAATAGAATGGATTTGGATGTGACCCAGAGGATAAAATCTAATTTCAAGCTCAAACACACACAAACTTGATAAAAATGTACAAATAAGCATAATCTCACTGAAGATTTGAGAAAAACCCAATGACTGAATAAGTTCCACAACAATAGATTTGCTTTTCCCATTACTATTCCATCCATGTGTAAATTTTTATTTTGTTTATAATTTAATTCTTGTAAATTCCCTTGAGAAAGTCAGTTTGCGAAAACATATTTCAGATGTGAGTGGCATGACAGAAAAAAAGCTTCCCCTAATGCTTTAGTGATACAAAGACTTGGATTTACTATTAATAAAATACAGTATTTTTCTGAAATTTCCAGTGAGGTTATGTTGCCGCAATATATTGCTCAGTGGTTTTTGAAGCTACATGAAATAATACTCCCCTGTGTGTCTGTGCCAGATGGATGTGGGAATCCCAGCGATGACCAAGTGCTGCAATCAGTTGGACACGTGTTACGACACCTGCGGCTCCAACAAGTACCGCTGCGACTCCAAATTTCGTTGGTGTCTCCACAGCATCTGCTCGGACCTCAAGAAGAGCCTCGGCTTCGTGTCCAAAGTTGAAGGTCAGCGGTCTGCATTTTCTCTGTTGTTCAGTGAAGCCATTTTGATTTATTTTACAACCTTTGCTGACAATCAACATAGTATATATATAGTATATTACAACGTGCCATCCTTTATTTAGCTAACTCGGAGCTAAATGCTATGGGAAGAAGGAACTTGGGAGTAAACTTGCATTTGCAGGTTGTCAAGGAGAGATAACAGAGAGACTTAACTATATAGTATCCATGAAAAAAATAAAAAAAATAATTTAAATTTTTTAAAAAGTAAATTTTTTTTTAGATCCTTTTCAATTACAGTCAAGCATGGCTGACCGACGTCATGTTTGATTCATCTTTTTTGGTGTGTTTGAGGTTGGAAGGCCTCTTTGCCATCACCCTAATTTTAGCTAACATCCATCAATCATCTATCTGATTCTGTTTTGTACTGAATCAGTTAATAGTACCGCCAGTTAGAAGAGTTACCAGCAGGTAAAAGATTACTTTAAACCTCCAACAAACATTACTAAAAACAACAACAAAAAAACAAAAACAGAACAATGTGAGAAGCTGCTGAGGTCTAAGAGCAAAAGGTTGCTTTTTCCTTTTTACTAAGATCCAATATCTTCTGGATACGTCTCCAGTATTTAGTCTACATAGAAATCACTGCAACATCACAGCAGATCGCATGTCTTCAGATTTCTGCGTTAACCACCGCTCATTCACTGCTCTTTTCATCCTCAGCGTGCGAGACAGTAGCCGACACCTTGTTCAACACAGTGTGGACTCTGGGCTGCAGACCGTACATGAACAGCCAGAGAGCGGCCTGCTACTGCCCAGGAGAGGAGAAAGATGAACTGTGAACCAGGAACATGTTGCTATTCCGCAAGAGCCACAGGGAAAGCATGGAGATGCATCATATTTGATGGTGTAGTGTGTTTAATATGCCCATGACTGAGTAATTTATTTGAACCTTCTTGTCTTTGTTTTCCTAAAACTAATTATTCAGCAAAATGTCAGTATTGTTTTGAGCGCCAGGTGAGATGACTTTATTTCAACATGAACTCTTGTGGATCTGTGAAGAGCTTCCATGTTATAACCCATAAATAAGTGTTAAATATGTGCGTAAAATAAAAATGTAAAAATTCAGACGAGAGTTTTGTTTAATACCTGATGCTTTCATTTATTACCCGCCGTCTTCAGCAACAACAGTGTGATCTATTTGAAGTAAATAAAAGGGGGAAAAGTAATAAAAAAATTACATGTTATTTTTTCCCTTTTTCAATTACTCTGAGTAGTTGATTTAATTTCACTGTGTGAACCAAACATGCTCAACACTGATAGTGAAACAATATGCTCCACCAGGATTTTTTCCTGTTTTAAGTCTCAACCAGAAAATTGAATTTCCTGCTGTTTTTCTAATGGAAACTGAATAATTTTTTTTTTTTTTTAACACAAACCTTGACAGTTTATTCTGTCTCATGTGTGATACTGCCTACAATCCAGTATGCACTCAAAGAAGTTAACCCCCTGCACATCTTTTGCAAATTTTAATTTACACTGGAGCAGTACAATGCCAAATATAAACGTACCTCCTTCTGCTGTTAAATGCCTAAAAAAATGCTTTGTGAAAATACAAACTTCAATGTGTTACACTGAAGACCAATAAAAAGTAGTGAAGGATTTTACCTTTAGATGAATAGTAATCTGAAATGTGTGGCTTGTACATATTTTTGGTACCCTTAAGTGAATATTTGTTGAGGCAATGTTATTGTAGTTACAGATCCAAGTCTCTGGGTTTAACTTGATCTACATGTCCCTTAGTAAAAAAAAAAAAAACATGAAAAGAATTGGAAACAAAAAAAAAAAATTAAGTCAGAAATTATTGAGTTTAAAGAGACAAGCCTCTCATTTCCCACATATTTAATAAGTTTGTCTGTTCATTGCCAATTTTTGACATCCAAAGTCAAGAGAAAGTTATATATAATGTTTCTCCTTTTTAAGAGACTCAGCTTATTGTCTGGCTGTACAGACAAGCTCCACAGACCAACTTTGCCCTCAGAGTTTTACCGTAAAGTAGTGAAGACTTTCAGAAGTAGCACCTCAAAATGACTGTATAACTAAATAAATCAAACATCCACAATAATTTAAACCGTTTTTAAACATTTTACTAGGGAAACCAGAAAATCTAAAAGACTCATGGGAAGAAAATAAGGTTAACTATAACAGAACGAGCAAATAAATGTTAGAACATAACATAATTAGTAGTGACAAAAGTAAAAACCTTGATGTAAACTAGGAATTCTTCTGAGGACGTTTTCATTTACTTGTGGTATTTGGAGGAGGATTCAGCTTCGAACAGGGAGTAGCAAGATGTTTATGTAAAACTGAATTGAAGGTCAATGATCCACTGAGGATGTCAGAGTTTCTCCAGATCTCTGAAAGCAAAGAGAAGAAACAATTAAAAGTTGCATTATGCTGTATATAAATTTACATAGGTCTACAAAGGGAGGCTTGTTCCCATGATGATGAGTTTGAGCATGGCAATTCTCTGTGCTTTTCTGATGGAGGGAGTTGTTTAACATTCTCATTTGAGTTACATGTAAAATGTATTTCATTGCATTTTAATATAAAACCGTATAGACAAAAACAGCGATTAACTGCATTAAAATTTTAGCTACTTAAAATCGTCATAATTCATGAATCAAAATTGATTTGTTAAACTCCCGTTGTTTTTTTTATGCATCAGACAAAAAAAGAAATACGTTAAGTTTCCGTTAAAGTCAGAAAATATCAGGTTTTGTCAAAACTATGTCAGCAGTTTAAAAATAATAATCTAATCTAAAATAAGTACTTTGATATTCTGTAGAATTTCACACACACACACACCACCTTGAGCAACACAATCTACTAGAAGCCTAAATATAGAGATGAAGTGGCATTAACTTTGAGCCAGTACAGTCATGAAAGAAAATATAAGGACACAACAGAGCTGGAAATGTAATTTACTTACATTAAAGGAGCTCAGAATCCAGGGAGTTTGCTGATGGCTTGACGGTGGAGCTGGGCTGTGTCAGCAGCTTCGCTTTCCGGTTAAACTCTAGCAGCTACAAAAAGATTTTGCAGAAATATTTGTACTGTCTCGTCAAGACATTTTATTTATTTTATATTATATATATATAATTCATACTGTGATTCTTATTGATAACTAAATGCATCTTAAAACTTACACATAACACATTAATCACAATCATACTAAACATGGAGCTTTGTTGAGACCAGGGCAAATACTTCACATCAGTGGTTCCACAGCAGTAACTGTACATTCAATATAAAACTAAAAAAAATAGTTAAATGTGTTTTATTGGGATTTCATAAGAGAGAAAAAAACATCAAGTTAAATTAGCTCCAGACAGACATCTTAAACATGCAAGACTTGGACTGGGAACCACTGATCTAAAGTAGAACCTTTTATCTGGTGGATAGTTTGGAATATCTATGAAGAAGAATAATAGAAATCTGTCATAGCGCAAGTGAAAAAGGTGAAAAAAACAACAACTAAATAATAAAAAAAGAAGTAAATTTACCTTTTCCCTCAGGTTAGCCTTTATTTTCTCCTCTGTAAGGTGACGTCTCTTCTCTTCCATTACCTTGCCTACATAACCAGGAGTCTTACCCTGCGACGGCGTGGATTTTAAGGTCTTTGAGGAGATGGTTTGCTTCCCTGCAACTCTTTTATCCATAGCAACCGTCTCTGCAACCTTTTTCTCCAGAACAACTGTCTCTGCAATCTTTTCTTTCATAGCAATTGTCTCTGGGGGTTTTTTCTCCATAGAAACCGTTTCTGAGGCTTTTTTCTCTGCAGTCAACGTCTCTGCAGGTTCTTTCTCAGCAGACTTGTCTACAGTTTTCTTCTGTGAAAAATCTCCAGCTGAACTTGGAGATTGTTTTTTCTTATTTTTTTTATGATTCCTTCTTTTCAACCCCAACTGATTCCTCTCCAGATTCGGAAACCATCGACATTCCATCGCGCTGCTTGCAGAAGACGGTGTAGTATCGATGACCGTGAGGCAACGAGAACCAGAGCGTTCGTTGCTCTGACCTTCACTCCCAGACAAGTCTGGATTCCTGAACAGCATGAAGTCATGAAGTGAGATCTGCCCAGGTTGGTTGGGAAGCCTCATATCTGCTAATACCGAGTGCCACTGTGAACGGGACGGTGGCACGTGACTCTGATTTGGATCAAACACCCAATTGGAGTTTATAGCACTGTTGTAGGCATTGTAGTAGTTCATGTACTGGGCATATTGGTACAAACTGTAATCGGTGTATGCAGAAGGAGCACCGTAAGGAGAATGAAAAGGATGTTGTTGGTTTCTGTAACTGGCCCTCTGGGCGTCTTTACTGGCCTCAGTCTTGCTACGCCCCTTCCCTCCATCTCTGCCTCTGTCACGAGAACGTCTATGAGCATCTCTGCTGCGAGAGCGCCGATGCCTGCGGCCCCGAGGGCTCCGACTACGGCTTCTAGAGGCATATCTAGAGAAAGCTGGGGAGGAAGAGGAAGAAGAAGAGTACGAAGAGGACGACGAAGAGGAAGAGGAGGAGCGGGACCGACTGTGTTTTTTATGGGAGAGCGTAAGTGGACTTTTCTGTTCCATCCTGCTTTCGCTCGTCTCTCTACCTTCATTCTTCCTTCCATACAGCCTCTCCTGAGTGCGATCTGTTAGTTTGGTCAATTCCTCCACGTCCAGATTCAAACCCAACGTTTTAAGAATGCTCTGCACTTGTTTCTGCTTTTCATCTATTTCTGAGGTTTCGTTTTCCTCTTCCTTCTTCTTTTTCACTTCAAACGCGGGCTCTGGTTGACTGCCGGAGTCCAAACTGCTCCGTTTTTTTAATTTCTTCACCTCAACATCTTCAGGTGAGGATGTCTCTTGATTGACAGTTTTTGATTTCACGCTGCTGATCCCACTGCAGCCTGGCAGCGAGAATCCAGTATCGGACTTCTGGTTTTCACCCTCGGGGGCCTTTTTCAAGCCAGAGGGAGAGGTTTTTGGAAGATCATCTACCTCATCTTTGATCATCTTACTGAGCTTGGTGATGTCCACTCCACTGTTAAGCAGACTCACAAAGCGCTCAAAACCCTTGTTATCACTGCTCTTGCTCTTGAGACCTCTGTTCTTCTCGCTCTCACTTTTAAGAGTTTTATTGACACCGCTCTCTGACTCAGAAGCTCGGTCGCCACTGTTTTTGTGCCCAGAGCTTCTGTTTTCACTGCTATCTGACTCAAAATTTCTTTTCAAGCTGCCCTTGCCTTCCAGGAGCCGTTCAATGCTGCCCTTGCTGACACTCCTCTTGGTTTCGGAACTTCTCTCGAGAATGTTTTCAATCCCAGAACCTTGGTTCACACTGCTCTCGCGCTCATAAACTCTGTGGACACTGCTCTTGCATTCAGAAGGTGTTTTAAGGTTGCTCGCGTTCTCAGAACCTCCATCAGCTCCGTCTTTACAATCAGAATTTCTTTTCTTGACTTCAGAACGTTGGCTCATGGCACTCTCGAGGTCAGAGTCTCTGTCAACACTTCTCTTGTGCTCAGAAGCTCTGCTGTCACCAGTTTTGCCCTCATTGCCTCTTTTTGGACTGGTCTTGCGGTCAAAATGCTTGTTGACACTTTTCTCGTGATCACAATGCTTGTTTTCACTTTTCTCGCTGTCTGAGTGTCTGTCGGCTTTGCTCTTGTTCTCAGATTTTCTGCTTGCACTGCTCTTACTCTCAGGATGTTGCCCTGTATGCTCAGAACCTCCACTGGCTCTGCTCTCGCCCTCAGGACTCTTCTTGGTACTGCTCTCCTTTTTTGTTCTATGAGGGTCGCTATGGCTGGGAGGATTTAGCGAAACATCAGGGATCTGAAAAACATTTAAGACAGAAAACAGATTAAATATGAATTCTATCTGGGAATATACCAAGAACGGTTGTGTGAAGAGGACTTAAAAGTTTTATTACTATTTTTTCTGTTGCTATTGTGATTATGACATAATTGACGCTAAGATCTTCCACAAACTAATTTCCTTGCAAAACTTGAAATATTTGATAAACGCTTAAATTCAAGTTGGACATACCATATTATCCTGAACTAACCATGTTGCACATGAACTCTGGTGTATCTTTAAAAAAGCTCTCATGAGTTCAGAGAGGGAATTCAGAGCCGAGCCCAAGTAAGTGACGACTATCAGGACCCACTGCTTCTAGAAAAGTACATCTATCAAAAGTGCTAGACCGTTTTTAATACATTTATCACACAAGGTATTTGCCCACATACAATTACAACCCAAGGTAAAACGTATCCACCAAGCCTCTAGAATCTGAATTTTTGGTTTTCATTAGATCTAAATAATAATAATAATAATAATAATAATAATAATAAAAATTTACACAATTAAGCACTCTACAAATGCCAGTTTCCATATAGAAGAAAACCTCTACAGGACGTACCGTGGTGTTCAAGTTGGGAGCGGCTCCTTTGTTGAGAACACGGAGTAAGCGCTCATATCCCTTGCTTGTGGTGCTCTCCTGCCTTTCAGGGGAAGTAATGCTGCGGCCAGGAGGCAGCAGAGGGACATCAGGGCCCTGTGAATCATCCCACATTCATAAAAATTAATAAAACAGAAGTTAGTCTGGCAATAAGTAAGCTAACGTTTAGCGGGATAGACAGTTCTTTAAGTTTTTGTCTGTCTCTCTTTTGGCTTTGTAGAGATTTGAGGTGCTCCAATTCTCTCAATGCGACAGCATTTTAACGTAACGAATCATGTTCAAATACGTTTATCTTGTCAATAAAACTTGATGAAGAATGACATTATTCTGTAAGAATAATCCTTGTCCTTTTAATAAAATTGTCATATACGCTGCTGTGAAACATAGCCCTTCTAGAGTTCTTCAGTTTTTGCACCTCTGTCATGCTCAATTGTTTCAGATCAAACGTATTTTAATACTAGATTAAGATAACCCGATTAAACACATAAACAGTCTAGTGGAATGAAAAAACAACAAGAAATCTTTAAGGGGCAAACATTTCTCACAGCTCTGTAAATGAAAACCAACATGATGTACCGTTTTTTTCATGTTAGGGACTGCTGCTGCTACTGTCTTGAGAGCAGTGAGTAAGTGCTCATATCCCTTGTTGGTGGCGGTCTCCTCCTGCTGCTGCTTTCCAGGCGAAGTAATGATGTGGTCAGGAGGAGGCAGAGGGTCATCTGAAAGCTGAGAAACATCACACACTCATCAGTATTGCGAAAACAAGAAATTATGTTCGCCTTTTCGGCTCTGACGTATCTTTTAAGAGTAGTCAAAATAACAAATCAGTCGAGCTGAGGTCGTTGGGCGGCCAGGGAAGTTACATTTCATGTGCTTCATTCATTCCATCTGTTTTGGGATTCATTTTCCACCTTAAACACAGCTAAATGAATTCAAAGTTAATACTGGTACTACCAATAATATTGAAACACCTCCACAGCATGAGGCTGCCATCACCATGCTTTGCTGTTGTTGCAGCATTTCTAGGTTTTCAAGCTTTAGAGTAAAACTAGAGTCCTGGTTAAGCTTTGGATGGGAATTTGCTTTACATACTTTGCTGACGTTGGTCGCGCAAAGAGGGAAAAAATTGACGGAGCAACATTTACGTATCACTGTCCTCAACTGAGGTTAGTAACATTTCTATTCAGATGCAAATTTTTATTTTGTTTACCCAATGTATGTAATACCTCTTGCTATACATTTGACATTCTTTTTTTATTTATTTATTTTTGTTGATGGGATCTAGATGTTATATTTTAACACCTATCAATCAAATTTTATTTGTGTAGCACATTTCAGCAGCAAGGCATTTCAAAGTGCTTTACATCATATCAGACACAAAAACACAATGCAACATAGAATTAACAATCAAAACACAACATTAAGTCAGATTCCGTCATTAAATTTGTAACTGATTACGTTTCAAATACAACTCTAAACAGGTGGGTTTTTGGTTGAGATTTAAAGGAAGTCAGTGTTTCAGCTGTTTTACAGTTTTCTGGAAGTTTGTTCCAGATTTGTGCTGCATAGATGCTAAATGCTGCTTCTCCTCATTTGGTTCTGGTTCTGGGGATGCAGAGCAGAACCAGACCCGGAAGACCTGAGAGGTCTGGAAGGTTGATACAACAACAGCAGGTCTTCAATGTGTTGTGGTGCCAAACCATTCAGTGATTTGTAAACTGTGTGTACGGCGCATATACCATGTTTTTCAGGTTGAGATCAGGTCCTCTGTTGAGCACATTGAGGAAGCGTTCGAAGCCCTTTGCAGCGTTGCTTTCCTCTTTAGCTGGTGAAGCAACAGCCCGGGCGGTGAGAGGTGGAGGAACATCAAGGATCTGTCAAACATCAGGCATGCATCAATAATACAAACACATTCACAGTGGGAGAAACACCAACAGCAATTTTATTAGCTTCTTTAAACAATTCTTCCAGAACAGGTTTCTGTGAGGAGATAGGAACTACACACATAAAATTCATATTATAGCACTACAGTAGTACAGCTGGATAATAAAAACAGATATAAAAAAATCTAAGAAAAAAAAAAAATTTAAAAATTATTTTTGGACTGTCCGGTTTTTTTTTTTTTTAAATGGCTAAAAAAGCTAAATCTAAAACATGCAACTGTGTAGATACACTATAAATCTTTGTTCAGGTCATGCATAATTTCTCATTTCTAATAGTGAATCTTAAGAAAAACATATGTATGATGACTGATTTTATTTTTTAAAATAACAATTATATTCTGATTTCAAATTTATAATCCTCATCAAAACATATTCTAAATTTCTATAAGGTTTTAGATCATTTTAAATGGATATTTTGTAATGGGATTTCTTTCTGTTGTGATTAAATTTATTCATAAAACGTTTAGTACAAACCTTCTCTATGTTGGGTGGTAAAACGCCGGGGGGGTCCCTGAGTCTGTTTGCCTTTAATGCCTTCACTCTGAGCTTCAGTGGATGGTGCTGCTGCTTCACTTCATCTTTTCTCGAAGCAGCGGCTTTTGCTTTTAGCTTGCATAACTTAACCTGGCGATCAGAAGATATAATTATAAGATGCAATAATCATTGCTTGAATTTATTATAGATATACTCTCATCCAAACCAGATCATAAGATATACATACATCCACCTACTGATATTTTTGTAAATATCCTTTAGCAAGGGGCATCTTAACAATATGGTCTTTATAGCAATAAAGAAAACTTTAAATTGGTTGGATTCCAGCAGAACTACCAACTCCAATCAATTATGAAAACGTAACCTTTTAAAGTTAAACACAGTCTAAGTTTTTCAAAGCAATTTATTCTAAGATTCAGTAAAATGTATTTATGCATTTAAACTTGCACTTTAATCCTGATTGGATTGGATTAGAGAATGTCAACTATAAATTAAAACTTGCCAGTTTAATTTTTATTCTTAACAATCATTACAATAATACAATTATATATTACTTAATAAGGAGGGTTAGAGTTAGCACATTAATACCAAAATCAGTATGAATTATGTATGTAACTTGTATCAAAGTCTGCTCAGATCTGCACATAATCTTTATGGACATTACCTTGGAGAAAAAGCTGAATGAACGTTGCTGCAATATCTCAGTCACTCTGTCTCGAAGCGATTCAGGATTGTAAGTATCAAACTCCTGGTCATCAGGAGAATCTGGATTCTTCATAATCATCTCAATTGCTTTGATAGCGATGGTGGTTTTCTTATGCATAATCTGCTCATGTAACTCCTGAAGCTCTCGCTTCTTTCTCGCCAACTCAGCATCTTCCTCATCCTCTGAGTTGAATGGGTTTCCATCTGGGTCTGGGGAGTTCAGGGGTGGGGGAATGGGTTCCTTCCAGGCTGCCCCACCGCTGTGAGGCTGGACAGCAGTGTACATAGGGCGTGTTTGCCAGTGATCGGTAAACCTTGGGACTCTCTCTATCCTGTTGATGTTGACAAGCTTCTGTTGATCTAGCTCCAGACGTACCTGCAGCCTTTGATCGGGAAAACTCCAGGCATTGTCATGTGGATCCATCGTACTGCCTTTCACAGTTTATAGAGGCTCTATTGACATAAAACATACATACACACGTTAAACAGGATACTGAAATCACGACCCCACAGGTAAACGCTCAAAACAGAATAATTCATTTTAGCTAGTGACACCAAGACACTCGAGAATAAGTGTTGAAAAGCCAAGTTTGATGGAAGGGTGCTTGACGTAAGCAGATATAAAAGTATAACATCATTAGATTCTAGTTCAAGTATAGATAATACTTCAACTAGAGTCAACGGAAAATCGGAAATGATTAAAATGTGTTTACAAAGAGGATAGCATAGCAGCTAGCAGGTTTACCTTCTGTTGGAAAACAGTCATCTGCGACACGATCAAATAGCTGTTTTTATCAAAAACATAAATAAAGTGAGCTCCAAAATAGTTTGCTGTGACAATACGTAGACGAAATTAACCTTTTTTGGTGGAAAAAGGTTTGGTCAAAATAAATCTGCCATAAACTGTTCTGGAGAGCAAAACGACAGTATCTTTAAAGCGTTAAAAATGATGGGAATTGTTCAATAGCGCCACCTGTGTGATGGAGGACCACCACTGCAAAAACACGTTGAGGAGATACCTAGAGAAAAAATATTCGTTGTCTGAAACTCTTATATGAGCTAACTAAATATATTGGTCATCTTAGTATCAGGAAAAAGTCAACTAAACCCTTCCAGTTGTTAAAATTACATAAATACAAAATCTGTTAAACAACTCATAAACCTGTCATAACTTAAAAATGTTTTTAAGTGAAAACAAGACAAAATTTACCTCAACTCTGATTGTAATATTACACAGTAAACACACATTTACCTGAGAATGACTGATTCATGACATTACAATTTGTGTCTGTTTTCAAAGATAAAATGTCAATCAGAATGAAATGACAATAAAATACAATACAGCAGACATTCACTTCAAGAAATCAGAACCAGAGGTGATTTAACAAGATTTTCAAGTGAGCGAGGAACTTTATTTTTTTTACTCGGAAACTGCTTTTAAATCTGGAATAAGCATCTGAATAATAATCATAGACCTATGCATAATACATTATGGTTTATTTGAGGTTGTATTAAGCTAATTTTAAAAGCTGGCCAGGACCATAAAACTTAAATGACCACGGATAAACCAATAGAAGTAAAGGAGGATGCATATTTCACAAAACAAATTGTCCAAACGGGAAAAAGTATATGTGTACTTAAAAAGTGAATGCATAAATAAAAAAAATGTTTCCTGTTATTGTTAATATTGTACCAAGTGTATACACCGATCAGGCACAAAATTATGACATAATAAAGTAATGGATAGCCATGAAGATGTAAGAAGCATATTCTTTAAATCCTGCAAATTACAAAACAGGACCTTAAAAAACCGGATAGGATAGGATAGGACAACTTAAACTTGTTGTAATCCTGTACCAAATTTGCCTTTTGGGATAATTAAGCTGCTGAAAAAAGTCCAGGCAATCTATCAACATCAAATGTACACTGATTGCCACAATGCTAAGATAAGTTGCATTCATCAAAGGAACAGCCCCAAAGTATCACAGTGCCTCAAATGGTTGTCTAATTCCTAAGGTGCATCTTTTAACCCTGAGGTAAACAGAGTACAAACACCTGTTTATCCATGTGATGTAAAAGAAAAGTGTTTAATCAGACCAGGCCAGTCTGATTATAATACAGTGTATTTCTATTGCTCTTGCTTCCACTATTTCTGCAGCCATCATCAAGGATCAGCATTGGTGCCCTAAATGTTCTGGGGTCATGCAGTTCCATATGCAACAAACTGCAATACTCTAACCAGACTGACACCTTTCTACCTGAACCAATATCAATTTCTTTAGCAATTTAGCTTTTGCATGCGATTAGACAAGACAGCTTTTGCTTGTCGCCAGTCACTACTTCTGCTTTCAACCACATTTGAAACTGCAGAATTTTTTAAATCTTGACTATGGTAAAAATAGCAATATGGACTAACAAGACCATATTGTTATTAAAAGAACACCTACTTCCACTGTATAAAAAAAAAAATCAGTAAAAAAAGAACTGCTTCAAAGTTTCCTTTGAATAACTTTTTAATGATGTACACTTCATATTTTTAAACAAGTGGTAACTACAAGTACACAAATAATATAAACCTGACAAGACAATTCAATAGTCTTTCTTTATGTTAACAAAATCAGTCAAAAATTTTTTAAATATATGCATGCAAAAGGACATTTTTCTAAGCCAGAGCTGTACTCATGGCAGAATTCAGAATTTATGAACTTTGGATACCAAACAGATGTTGATCATTACAGACTAAATTCCACTGCTGGCTCAGTTATGATAGATGTCCAGTGTTTATTCTCTTTCATCAAATGCAATAATGTGTCATTCTTAGGTGCAAACAATTACTTCAAGCAAAAACTATTTACTTAATAACAATTAACTGTACAGCTTTATTTTTCGCCTTCAAATTACCTCCAACCAGGTTACATTGTTTGTTTTGTGCAATTTACAAGACAAATAAGAAAAAGCTACCAACTGTGTCTATTTCAGTGTTTTCCAAATTTAAAAAAAGTATATAAATGATGACATATCACACTCACTTAATAACCTGCAGGAAGCGGGGCCTTCCTTGCGTTCTTGATATTTGCTTTGTTTTCATGGCTGGCTGAGCCTTTGCGTTTGTTGGATGGCAAAGCTGCAAGTTCGGTGGGAATGGCGGTATCACTTGAGGGAGCAGCGGAGGAAAGACATTCGGAGATGGGAAGGGAGCATGAGGGAGCATGGGAGGCACATGGGGAAGAAAACTTCCTGGTCCGGCAGGAGGCGGGAAAGGAAGCGGAGGTGGAGGAACAGTTGGGTATGACGGTGGTGGGTGGGTGATGGGAGAATAAGGTAGCCTTGGAGGAGTTGGAGGCATCAGTGCTGAAGAAGGTTGCCTTGCAGCAGGGATAGGTTTGGAAGTAACATTCAGTACAGGAATGCTCTTCACTGTGCTTATTTTACTCTCCTCACTGCTCTGACCATCCTGAAAAGTCCTCCTTTTTATCTCCAAATTACGTTCAGGTCGCTGCAGGTCTGCTTCGTCCCTTGGATTGCTTAAGGAGTCTCTCCTTGTATAAAAATTTTGACGTGGTGGGCTGAAACTAGAACTGCTTGACGACGATCGACTTCTGCGTCCCTCGGTGAACGTCTGTCCAACACCTCTTTCTTTACTCAATCTGCGGCCACGCTCGTTATCCCTCTTACCATAAAGACGCTCCTGGATTCGATGGGACATTTGACCGAGCTCCTCGAATCCCAAATCCACGCCGATAGCCTGCAAAACGTCTTGCATTTGCTTGCGCTTTTGCTCATCTTCAGCTGTCATGCTCGTCTTTTCCACTGAAGGGGATTTGCTGCCAACAGACACGACATTCCGGTCTGGACTAGCGGACTGATGATGAGGCAGTGGAGATGTCGACCTGAGGGAGCCCTTACTTTCATTCCAGTAGCTGTTATCTTTATATGATTTCTGTTGCCTCTCAGTGCAACTGGGAGACCAGTGTTGATCTGCAACTTTCACAAAAGACCTTGGAAGAATGGGCCCGTCACACTGTGGTGCAGGGTTCTGACTTACTATCTGAGTGAGAACGTCAACATTCACACCCTTGTTGAGTACTTCGAGAAAGCGCTGGAAGCCTTTGGATGACTTGTCGTCAGGGACTGCGGCTCTTTGTGGAGGGGCGTCGCTTTTAGAAGACTGATGGGAAACATAGAAGCCACAACTTTAGACCTTTGAATTCAAAACATTACTTCGAGAATGAGACAGATATTCTACCTGAAGTTTTCTGATCACAGAGAAATTAATAAGACTGCAACAATGTTTCTGTGTTTAAAGCTGTAAGCCAAGGAAAAAATATAGGAACTGTATATTTTAGCGAGAAAAACATAAATAGTGGTGTTTTACATTGCATATCAGGAATCACAAGTCCTATAAAAATAACACATTAATAACCCCATAAACTGGCCTTCCAGCCTGCTTGTGTTACTCCAATTTAATTCACAAGAAAGCATAGATTTGATTCGGTATCTGGTAGAGACATACCAGATAAATTTAAAGACAATTATCACATAAAGACCATTTCAAAGTCAGCCTTCTATCAGAATAAAAACCTGTCTTCTGATAGAACATCTCTAGTATTAAAGAACTGATGTCTCTACAAAACATCTCGAGAAACTCAACCATGCATTTGTCTTTAGTCACATTGAAAACTGCAACAGTGTCGTCATGGGTTTGCTTAAAAAAATAAATTAAGACAGTTGCAGCTGATCCAGAACGCTGCTCCTCGCATTTTCACTAAAACCAGGAAGATAGAGCGCATCAAACCAGTTCTAAAGTTCCTACACCGGCTCCCTGCAGGTCAGAGAATATACTTTAAAAAATACTGTTGCTAGTTTATAAATCACTGAATGGCTTGGCACCAAAATACATTATATAGCTGCTGTCATATCAATCTTCCAGGTCACTCAGGTCTTCTGGTTGTGGTCAGAAAGCTAAGAAGACAATGTACCTGTCCACTGGATCCATTTAGTGGCACCGTGGTTCTGCTTTCATAATATTCATCATAATACCCAGATGCCGAGGGGTTGGGTATTCTCTCTCTCCTCTTGGCTTGAATCTATTAGATAGTTGAACATCTTTATTAATCAAATAAACTTCATTTTAAATGTAATGTCTGTTAAAAGCATTAAAACTCACAACTAACCTGTGTAGTGTCGTCTGGTGAGAGGGTCCTCTCTAGCGAATACCCAGTTCTCCTATTCTGATAAGCACTTCCTTCGAAACGATCCGATGAATCTCTGTCAAAAAAATCCCCATACTGGTATTTGTGAGGCAAGTTTTCACGGTGATTTCTGGATCTGGAATATGGCGACATTTTCCTGTATCTGGCATCATCTTCATGTGACGGCGAATATCCCAACTGTTGGTTACGTGAAAAACTTACTGGTGACAGCCTGTGAGCTTTTTCTGGGGAATCCCGTTTATATCTATAATCCGCATCATCTTCCTCTGTTTGCCTTCGCCTTTTAACTTCAGGTGCATCCCAATCAGGTGGGGACAAACGCCTCCTCACCGGGCTCATTCGACTCCACTCTCTGCTTACTGAATCTGAGCTGTAGAGTGTTTTAGGAGACTCGCTGTAATCTTGACTTTTGCTCACCCTGGTTGTGCCACTGTCTCCATCACTGCTGTATTTATAATAAGAGGCCCGAGGTGTATTACTGTAGAAGTCGTGCCTGTCTTCCCGTCTGTCATCATAATCATCCCACTTCTGTCTTGAATTTCTGTCACCATCGTGCCGCCTGTAACCGTAGTCAGATCCTTGTGAATACATCCTTTCACATTTATGGCTGAAAAGAAAAGAAAAAAGAGGGGTTATGTTGTGTCTTGTGTACCATTTACATCTGTACTACACCATTATTCAGTTGAAAGGCCAAATGAAGACCCTTTTGGCAAAGTACAACAGATTTTCACTCATATCCTCCTTTTGATACCTTACAATAGCAAAAAAAGAAAAAGCAAAAAGGCCCACAGCATCACAGACCCTCCACAGTTACTAACAGTGATTTTATGGTGAATGTCCACAACCCTTTCATAGTTTTGCTGCCCACATGGTGAGTCTGTTGCTACAAGCTCCACATTAGTCTCATTGAAAAGGGCTCCAGTTACACATTGGACTTAGTTGAAATGTAAGATCAAATTTACTGAAGTTGACCAATTCTGTCATAAACAGAATAACCGGTTGTCATAGCTTTAACTATATGGTAAAATATGCAAGAAGTGTAAAATAACTAAATCCTTTTACCACCATTGTCAATTAAATGGTACAGATTCCTTACGAGGATCAGTTTCTCTGGCCGCCGGGGCTGTGCCGAACTGGCTGCTAACTTCAGCGGTGCTCCTCAGCTAAAATGAAGCTAACCGTTCAGAGGTCAAATGCGATGTAGTCTAAAGATTCACACGTTACAAATGTAAATGTAACATAAGCTATAAGTAACGGGGTGACTATTTAAGCCAAAAACAATGCATTTAGTTTAATCCATTTAAAATGGGTTGCTGTAAGACTGAGGTTAGTTTTGTTTATGTATCTACTTAATACTATCCCGTTAAATTACCGTTTACGTGGGAAGACTCCACTTTCTTGAAGTAGCTGTTATCCTTTAAAGTTAAAATAAAACGCGTAAACACGATTAAGCAATTAATTAATGCGCTTAACTCAGCAACATCATGTCATAAACGAAAGAAACCGAAGTTATGCTGGAAAAAGGCCTTTTGGTTTCTACTTACTTCCTCTAAAATATTGCCCCTTCTGGTAGGAGGATGAACGACTTCTTATTTATTCCTATGTAGGGTTTGGTTCCTGGCATCCTGGGAACCAGTTAATGGCCTATATTTAAGATATATATATGTAAATTTAAATAAAATACAATAAAATAAGAAAGATCAGAAAGCGGTGGTAAGAAATAGATTATGATCCCCACTCCAATTCAGAAGGTGGCGGTAATGCACCTAAAAGCTGTTTGCAAGCCAACTGCCACAACAAATAAAAGAAAAAGCTCTAGAAGAAGAAAAGGAAGAAGAAGCAGCAGAAGAAGAAGTCTTTCTATTCAATGTAGCTGAGTAGCGTAGAATTAATCTATACTACTTACAGAGTCCAATTGTTTTATGTTTGATATGTAATGTATTGAGAAGCTGGACTGTGAGCCGCAGCGTTTGACTCGGGTTTGAACAGCAACTCGGAGAGAATGAAGGTGAAGATAAAGCAGTGGAGCGGGGTGGCCTCCTGGTCCTGGGTGGCTAACGATGAAAACTGCGGCATCTGCAGGATGCCTTTCAACGGCTGCTGTCCGGACTGTGAGTACCTGAGCCGGGGGCTGCTGTCCTACATACTGCCTGTCTACTTGACCACTTAATGTTAGCCTAAAGTCCAAATACCTTTCATGTTCTAAACATTTAGCTCAATTTCCTTACTACTCATAAAACCCATTCATTTGAATATTTTTTGAAACCCTAATGTGAATATTAGAAGAATTGTGACCACATTCAGTGATAAATTCGAAGCTGAAGTTGGTTTTCCAATTCTAGCTTCCAATTAGGGAAATGGCTAAAGGGCGATTCCACCTAATTTTTCACTACATTCCGCATCTTTAATCGACTCTAGTTTAAAAACTACAACACCTAGACTCTTCAAACCTGACTGGATTATTATGCTCTAATAGCAGAATATTTAAAACCATGTTTGTGATTTGTGAAATTTTTATCTGATTTGTGAAACTTCAATAAAGGGGTTTTTTACCACTTTTTTGCATCTGGGTTGCACTAGAACTGCTCTAGCTGAAAAACTACAACACAGAGACTCTTCAAATCTGGACTGGGTTATTCTCAACTAATAGCAGAATATTTAGAACCATATTTGTGATTTGTGAAACTGCAATAAAGGTTGATTTCACCACTTTTTTTGGATCTCTGTCATAGTATAACTGCTCCAATTCCAAAACTACAACACGTACACTCTTCGAACCTAGACTAAATTATTCTCAGCTAATAGCAGAATTTTTATGAGTTGTGACTTGGTCATAATCTGATTTGTGAAACTTCAGTAAAGGGGAATTTTACCACTTTTTTGTATCTGGGTTGCACTAGAATCGCTCTAGCTCCAAAACTACAACACCTAGACTCTTCAAACCAGCACTGGATTATTCGGCTCTAATGGCAGAATATCAACTTATTGTCAACAGCAAGCAGTGGTATCTGAAAAACGTTGCTATGACACTGTTTGTGGTGCCATGACTGCCAATAACATCATGCGGTGAAATAAAGGCTTAGTATTTAGCATTGTTTCTATGGGTTTAGATTGTGTACCTCTGTTGTGTGCACTCTTGCTGGTTTTGTAATATATTTCTTATTTTGCAGGTAAAGTTCCTGGAGATGACTGCCCACTGGTCTGGGGTCAGTGCTCTCACTGTTTCCACATGCACTGCATCCTGAAGTGGCTGAACTCCCAGCAAGTCCAGCAGCAGTGCCCTATGTGTCGACAGGAGTGGAAGTTCAAAGAGTGACTCCGGTCGACTATGTGTACTATAAAGATGGACACTTCACAGGAATTCTTTTTTTTTTTTTTAACCTCCTGTAAACCGCAGAGTTTCCTATTTGTTTAATGCAGTGGATATTTTTCGTATAATTTCTGTTAAGTTTGTAATAAAGTAAATATAACATTGTGTGTCGCTATTGCACTTAATTCTTTCAGGAATAACTTGGATGAAAACATTCATGACTGGTTGATGTTTCTGGAAAACCTGCTTTTAAACTGGTTTATTAATTTCACATGGACACTCTTTTTTTTTAATCTCTTCTTACTTGCAGCAGGACTAAATGAAAATTTACTCAGTTTTTCTTTTCTTCCAGAAATCTGACCCAAAGCATTTCTGTCCAGTTTTTGATGCTGAAAGAAATCATCTTATTCCTACACATTTAAAGCAGAAAAATTAATCCTGGTTAGAGTCAAAGATTAATATCAGATACAAGACTGATGGTGTTATTGGATTGAGCAGAGGCTACCGAGTCAGGTTCCACTTTCCTGTGCTGTATCAGCTGATATTGGGCAGTGAATTAATGTACGGAGCCAAACAATTATTGCACATCAAATTATTAATAAAATATATGTAATTAAATTATGTTTGTAAAGCAGCTAGTGGTCAAGTTTTGTGTACAAAAATGAATAAGTAAAACTAATACAATGGCAACCAAGCAAACTCAAAGACTAGTGATTGTCACAAAGCTTACAGCTCATGTTATTGAGGGCCCTTATTCACGCAGCAATCTTATCCTCATCTGTGGCTGGGATTCAAAATGTCTTGCAGTTTCAAAATCAAGTCACTAGATGTCATGGTTGCTCTGGTTTTACTGTGCTAAAATCTTCTCCAACTCCCCACTTAAAACATTTTATTAAAACTGAGGACTGCAAAACCTATTTTCAGTAAAAGGCTAATATTTTATTTTATACATTTTCAAAATGTTGCCCTAAAAGCACTGCTGACATAGAGACTTTAATTTGAAATGAGGTAAATGTAAATGCTTTAATTCCAGCGTGAAACAACCTATGGCTGAATAACTACATAATACATGATGATAAATACTCACTTCTTTAGCAATTTACACACACACACACGCACACACACACACACACACACACACGCACACACACACACACAACGGCAGGGCGCTAGTATGTACTAGCAGTATGAATCAGTCTTCAAAGGCTGGTTGACAGGAAATAAACACCTCAATCCAAGAAATGAGATGAAACAATACATAAAGCAAGCAATGTAAATCAAATTAAAACAAAAGCATTCAATAATATAATCTTATAACTAAAACTCCTTACAGACAAACCAATACAAACAGAAAAAGACACAGAAACCACAAACCATTATGAGCATCCTAGTAAATGGTGTTTGATTCAGAGTTTCTGCAAGGCATTTGTATTTATATTACATCATTCATACGTCCAGAGTAGTAATGTTCCCTGTCTCAGGCAAAAACATGTCAAGAACAGCTCAAAGACAGGCTTTGCTCTGCGTTGCAGTCCCTTCAGGGTCGGAGGTCAAGTCAAACATAAAATTTACTTGGTCAATCTAACCGAATCTGCATAAAAAGCTGAACCAAATTATTACAACAATTCGACATTAATACAATGTTCTTTGGCCTTTTTCTTTCATTTTTGTTTTACTTTTTTGAAAATGTAAGAAAAAAAAAGAAGAAAATAACTGTGTAAATATCAGAAATAATCTCTCAATTTTAGTATCAACTTTTGTCACGTTTGAGTTGGTTCAGCCCTAAAAATCCACTTTTTCAGAGGCTCCTTTAGGATTATCTGAGGGGTTGTCTTTGTCCTCATTCTTGTCTTGACCTGCATTAAGAGGTTTTTTTTCCTCTACCACTTGTTCCAATTTGTTAGGAGATGACATAGATGAGGTTATTGTCTGAGCAGCCATTTCCTCTGTGAAATCCTCAATGGTTTTCCTCTTGAAGCAGCCACACTAAGTACAGGCACAAAGGCAACTATTAGACCATTAAACACCAAAACAAACAAAACCATGTCTTAATTCCCCACAGGCTCCAAAGCTGGACATAGAAATCTCACCTTCCACATGATGATTGTGAGTATGATCAGAAGGAAAAGTCCCAGTATCACACCAGTCGCAATGATCAGATTTTTATGTTGAGGCACCTTAAACTCAACTACAACTCCAGTCTGTCAGCAGAGAAAAAACAGGTAATGCTTTACACAAAAATATTACTTAGTATTAACTACATAGGTATCGACGAGAGTTGTACATACTGATAATTCTTTTGTGTAGTTCTTGTTTTTCTGAAACGAAAATTCAGATTACAATTACCTTCAAAACTGCATCTCTGAGAAGGTGTCTAAGCAGTTCAACCTGTACATACCTCTTGTTTCATCACGTATCTACCACCATCATAGCGAACTTTTATAGAGCTGTTAAATTGGACCTCTCCATGGACTCCAGTGTATTTTTTCAGAAAGGGCATATTCTTTAGAGAAAGAGCAGGACAGGACAGTTGAGGGGATGTCACAGGTACGTGTGGTGTATTTTATCTTAACTCGTTACAGCACATACCGATTCGTAGTTTTTCAGATTTCGGAAATGCACATCCCCCAACAGGGAAATGTAAACATCTGAATAGTTTTTTAACATAAATGTATCGCATTTTATGGCCACACAGTTTTCTTTCCATGGGCAGTCCTGCAACAAAATAGTACTTTGAGTCACATAGTGATTTATTCATGATCACAACATAGTTTAAGTCCCAATCTGTAACACTGACCTCAGCTTTTGGGGTGGAAAAGTTTGAGCACTGAGTTTTGTTCTTAAAAACATGAGAAAAATGTAAATGTTAAAAGCTTGCAAATAAGAGAAGCAGTAGAAGTTAAATGAGAAATGTTGAAACAACTGGACAACTTACTGGGCTGACAATAACTTTATAGTTTTTCATTTCAAAGTTGTGTTCCAGTTTCTCTTGGAAGAAGACGAATACACTGATGGGAAAATCCTTGAAATCTGTGTTGCGTATCTGTAAATAATAAGAAGCCACATCATTCTGAATAAACAGGTATGTTTTTTTCTATCATAAACTGATACGTTTCTGCTTCAAAGTGTTACGATTGCACTGTATTTTAAATCACTTACATTGTATATAGTTGACAGCTTTTGTGTTGTATAATTTTCTGGAGTGAATTTCAGGTTGTCATCAGATGTGTCATTTCTGAAAAAACCATAAACAGCTATTGCAAAAAATTCCGAACACCTTGGGATAATACAGCTGACGATATTATGGATGTGTGTCACACTACTTACACTGCTATTGCCATTCCAACAGAATATTTTACTGGAATAATTCTGGTCATAGAAGAACTCTTGCTGGAGTTTGAATTTTCACTAAGAATGCAAACAATAAAATCTTGTAAGTGTTGGAAAAAAGAAAATTTTGCTTCCCAGAAAATTTTTAGCTTCCCTCTATTGGGAATTTTTTTTTTTAAGTACCTTTTTGCAAAGACTGTCATCGCCAATGTGTCATTCCACTCAAAATCTTTGGTGCGAAATGTAGCAATAAACTCGGCCTTTCATGGGATTAGAGAAAATTATGTTAAATTTGGTTCTGGTAAAAAGACAGGCTGTTAAACTTTGTCATTCAGAGAGCTCTTCAAAAACTGTCATGTGTTGCTAAGGAGGATGTTTGGCTGCGGTATGACTCACAGAGGAATTGCTGCGGTATACAGGAAGACTTATCCCACAAACAGTTTCATCAAGTTTTTCTTGATCAGCGCAGATTTGAGTTAGTTTCTTGTTCTGATGAGGAGAGAAAAGTTAAATAAAGGTAAACTGCTGTAAAGCTCCATGTTTCAAAGCAAAGCTGCATTGACAGAATCTGTGTCTTTATTGAAGCAGATGTAAGAGTCAGTAAAACCTCTTACACTTGTCTCTGAAAGACACGGCAAGTTTTTTTCAAGCATTTGGTTGTGAGAACTCTGTTAGACAACTGACACATCCTGTGTTGATTTCAAGTCCTCAAAAACCGTTTTGCAGTTTCCTCTACGTGTTGTGTGTCGCAACAAAGGATCAAGTAAACATATTTTCTCTTTCCAGTGAACATAATATTAAAACAAAATCAACTTTTCTGTGTTTTTTTTTTTTTTTTGGATGGCCATGATGTCAATGAACAACATTTTCAATGAAGCAGCGTTAGACTTTTCCCCAGCTTATATTCAGTGTTCATTTACAATTACAATTTCTAATTAGTACTCTTCTAAAAATGTGTACAATTTGAGGCCAGTGGGCTGAGGCCATTTTACACGTATAATGTCTATGAAAAGTATTCACCCTCTTGGAAGTTTTACCCTTTTTATTACTTTAACCAATCAATCATGGCCAACAAAATTTTATATTGTGATAACAAAAATTACGACAAAAAAAACTTTAAAGGGGCAGTATTATGTATTTTCCAGACACATAGTGCCATTTTGTGACACAATCAAGTAACTATGTTACCTTCAGATGTTATGGAAATGGTAAATATAGGACTTTGACCTTTGGACATGGTGCGCCTACTCTACATACTGAGTCATCCAGCAAACTGAAGTGTCTTATTGCAATGATCATCCTAAACACGAGAAGTCATAATGACAGCATTCATTTAAGCAATTCATCCTTAAAATTTGTACAGTCATTTCAAACTTGCGTATTCAATTTCTGTTTTTAAACTACTTTCTAGATTGCATGTAATTTTTCCATCTAGAAAAAAACCCCAAATGAACTAAATCAACCAGAAAATAATGCGACTTAATTTACCCCTGTTTGATCCAACATTGAGAAAGAGAGGCCTTGAGGGTAGAGCATCGTCAGGCTGGTGTTGTATGAGTCATCGGCCCGATTATCGAGTTTGATCCATATTTTGATGCTGCTATGTCTTGTCACTAATAGTTCCTCAGACCTAAAACAGGAAAAGTACTTGTTAAATTCAGTTGAGTTGTCTGAAGCTAAACAATAGCTTTTCTAGATGCATGTGCGTATGTGTTTTCTTTTTTTCAAAATACATACTTAAAATTAAAATCCACTTTAAGATCAGCAATGCAGATTTCTTTTTCACAGTGTTTCTCGAAAGGAACCTGTAAAAAATGTATATTGTCCAATGAACAGAACTGAATGCAACGCTGGCCAAGCTCCAAGAACAAACATTCATCGTGATTGTTTTCTTTACACATCCATCTTTACATTCCTGCAGCACCCTTTGGTTACTGGACCCACCTCAACCACTGCCCGTCTGTTGCTGTCTATACTAAGAGTGGTTGTTGAATTCTCATTGAACTCTTGGGAAAAGTTTAATTTGATGTTGACAGGAGATAATGTGTCTTGTATGCATTTCTGAAAAACAAAAATAACAGTGTGGTCAGTTCTTGAAGAAATAAAACCAGAAACATTTGAGTAAGATCGATTTCAGGCTAATGATTATTCATACATTCATGTAGATAGAATAGTTGAAGCATGTTTCCTTGTCAGTCAGCTCATAGGTATGTATAATTTTCCGGTTATTTGCTCCACTTTCACTGAAGAAACCTCGATTTGATTGCCTCATTGGATCCACATTGAGCACGAATGAGACATTGATTCCTGGCCCTTAAGTGGATGACAGTGTGCCATTAAAATGACAAACTTGCTTTATCCATTTTGCTTCAAAAATGAAATTCTTTTGCAGGAAGTTATGGTGGTTTTTTCCCCATCTGTTAAAAACAATAGGATTAAAAAAATCCCATTTCTAATCCTCACCTGCAATGCTTTTTGTTACTTCTTTCATTTCAAAGCAAGCTGTTATGTTAGTCATTGGTAAAGGTTTGGTCTCTGCCTTATCCAAGCAGCTGATATTCTGAATGCTTATCACGTTGGGATAAAATGACAGCTTAGCCTTGACATCGAACACAGGTTTGGACCTGAAAGAGACCAAAGAAAGAATTTGTGAACTGTTTTGATGCAACTCCCCTCACCAAGTTATTTTTTAACATATCTGTGCAGTTTTAAACAAGCAGCTTTTCAAATTGCTTTTTTCTTACCATCAGATGTTTTAATTTGGTAAAAACTAAAAGTACTTTAAAAGCATCAAACCTAACTTCATCAATAGCCTTTTTTCTAGAAACGAACCCAAGTTTGCATTTCAACACGTCATTTAACGTGAAAAGTGTAGTGATGCGCTGACAAAGTTTTACCTTAAGACAACAGCAGCACCTTGGGATCCCACCACAATATCTGGCAACCCATCCTTTCCGAGATCGATGACTCCATGGATGGACTGACCAAAAAATCTCAATCCAGAATCAAATTGTGCTCCTGTGATTCTCTGGAAAAGCAGAAACTTCACTATTAAAACTGTCACGCACACGCACTCCAAAAGTGGTCCCCAACCACCGGGCCGCGGACCGGTAGATTGGTCCATGGACAAGTTGGTACCGGGTCGCGCAAGAAATAATTAAATATGTCCGCTCTATGTGTTGAGTCTGGAGGAGCTTTTATTTTGAAAATCCTAAACCGGATGCTGCTGTCGGTTACGTGTTGCGCGCCAACATGCAGCAGAATGTCTAAGAAATCGCAACACCCCCCCCCCCCCCCACCACCCCGATTTCCCTCCGCAGATAATTTACAAAGGGTTTACCGGTTCGCTGTACTAAAAAGGTTGGGGACCACTACACCCCCACACACACACACTGACAAAATAGTTGGTGTCAGTGGAGGAAAAACCCACTTTGGTCACTGAAATAAATTGAAACTGACAAAATTAATACATAAACAATTGCTGAAAATTAACCAACGCAAATCAGACATTATTGCTGTGTGAATTGTGTTTCTTTTTATTAAGTAGGCTACTTCAAAAGGCCTGGAAAAAGGTGATGGTACTGTAACTTAAAAATTTTGCTGCGCAACCTTCTGAAGAAATTAAGTTATTTCTGTGACTGTCAATGAGATTTGTACACCTGTCCACAGGTGTTTTGGTTCACTCCAGTTGTCCCAGTAACTTTGTGACCTGTCAACATACGTTGTGGTAGTTTCCCTTTTAAATGCTTTGGTTTCCTCCTTGCTAAAGTGTTGTGAACTTAACTTTCTGAATAATATGTGCTACTCTAGTCACAGGAGGATTAAGCTGCATGGATACGGTCTTATATTACCTTTAGCATGTCTATAGTATAAGGTACCATGCTGAATACCATATTCAGCATGGTACACACCATGTCAGGAAAGATGGTTGAAAAAACAAATGTATGCATTTTGACCCTTAAAATCTACTAAGCACTTTGTTCTAATATCGCAACAATTATAATCATTGTAAATTTGACAGAATGTGGAGGGTCACTGAAGGGTCTTGCTGAGGTCTTATGGCGTTTATCAATGATGACCACGTGATTTTTTTCTTGTATTTTGAAGCAGTGTTGGATACTGTGAAGGCAGCCTTATAATATCCCAGTTGTTAAGAGAATAGTGTATTGACAGCACAATTACGCTGAAATGGCAGTTTAACACATTAAAAACCATTTCGGAGGTTTTGGTATGATTAGCTAACTGGTAACAGTAAAAAGCTAATTTTGGATGTTGTCTACACAATTCCCCTTTACTCCAGTTGTTGAGATATATGCATGGAGTGCTCTGATGAGAAAATATCTTCTCCTTTCAAGTTGCTGAAGAGTTGAAATAAGGTCCTGACAGTTTTTGTCTTCCGCAGTAAGACTGAAACTAGCAGCTGTGCAGAAATCTTTCATAGAAGGTATGTAGGGCAATTATGTGAGGAAACACGCAGATGTAGTACCTGTAGCAGTACCCATGTGGTATGGCAGGAAAGCAAGAATGACAAACCTCGTTGGGGTGTGCAAAGCATTAGCATAATGAGAGCCTTCATGAGGACAGGTGGTGTCCCAAATCTGCAGTGATTGTGCTACATTTGAACAGCTATGCAGATCCTGGAGACTGGTGGACAGTTTTAGCCTGGTGTGAAAGAGGGTATGACCTTCTGTTGCCCTTAAAAAAGCTTACTTTGTACCATGCATTTAAAAAAATAACTCTGACACAGTGTCAATTGGACTTATGACTGCATCCTGATAAATAATTTTAATTTTATTAAAATTTTCCTCATCTTTGCTGTGTGTTCTTGTATTAAACACTAAGCTTGTTAAACTCTTTAAAAAAAAAACAACAAACTGATCAGCAAATACAACTTTGTTCGACTTCAGAAAATGCATGAACTTTAATGCATTATTTTACTTGACAGAATCTTATATGATTGTATCACCTGGCTGGAGATGTTGCGCATTCCTGTGCCTCTGTGTCCAAGGAAGATGTAGACCGCTCCGGCGTTGTTCTCTTCCAGGGGGGCTCCCACTGCAACATCTCGGAGACCATCTCCATCCAGATCTGAAAGACTGGATATGGTGGTGCCAAATCTACCCATGGACGGTGCTTTCACTTGAAGCACCATCGTTAAGTCGATCTACAAGCAATGAGGACAATATTTAACTCAGTAATAAGCTCATGCAAAAATGACTTTTAATCTGAGCCTTAACAATTGACGTACCTTATCAGAAAGGGCGTAGATGTAGATCGACCCTTCTTTTCTCTCCTCGGGAAGGAAAAACATTGGAGCGCCAACCAGCAGGAAATCAGTGTTACCATCTGAGTCAATGTCGACAGAGCACAGCTCCGCACCAAAATAGGAACCAATCTGGAAGGTACAGATAAATAGTTGCTTCCTGAGCTTTTACTTTCTGAAAAATTAGCTGGAAATTCAAGCTTTTGAGCTTGAATTTCTTCTGAGAGCTGTGTCCCTCTCAGAAGCTGCAAAAATGAAACTGACTCTCAGTATAAATAATAATTTCTAATATAATAATTTGTGTTAGTTTGCAAACAGAAACTTGTCTGTGAATTCTTGACTCTTTCTAAAAGTCACAAGCAAAATAGGTTTGTAGACAGACATGAGCTTAAAAATGAGCAACCCATGAACATGTTACTTGTTTATATAATAGATTAAAGAAAATACAATTCCCAACCTGGTCCACAGTTATTTTTTGGACAATTGGCCACTTGTCTTCATCACGTTGAAAAACTACAACCTGTCCCATGTGGTTGAAACGTGGGGCCCCCGTGAAATATAAAGAAGTGCCATTTCTTTCTCCAACAGACAGAGAGTATCCTATAAATGTGGGTAGCAACAAATTGTCATGAATTTTTCTTTTATATTGCACAATGTATGACACTAACAGTCAGTTTGAAACTGATTGAATTATTCAATTATATTTCTGCTAAAGTAAATCATCTGCGTAAAGTAGCAAATAATTAGCATACCCATGTAGGAGGCCTCTTGCATATCTGGGTCTAAAATCACCTTGTTTTCTTTCTGATACTCATTCAGAGTCCCACGCCAGGTATTTGAACCCACTGAGCCCAGAATCAAGGTGCCCTGTCAACACAAAGGTTTCATCACAACACACACGTCTTGACTTATCTGTGATAAATGATCTTTTGGTGGAGACTCATCAAGGTCTATTTCTATTAATTCAGTTTTAAGCAGAACCTTTTCTAGAAGTTTCCTTTTGTTTATTTATTTCAAGAAGACATCTATGACTCTACTCTCAGGACCAAAAGAGGATGCAAATGCTTGACAAAACTGCGAGCCAGATAAAAACAAAAACATTAAATATGTCAACTAAACCAATGCATAATTTACCTTGTGTGAGACAGCACTGAATCCACTTTGAGCCATTTCAGAATTCAGTTTTTCAAGTCGAGTCCTATTAGATCCTAAAAATTACAGAAGAGGAAAAAGTGTCACTACCACAGGGACAGGAATTAAATCATTGATCAACACTGCAAAATAAAACAGGAAAAACAAATCACCTTCTATAGCAAAGATCTGTTTTTGCAAATTTTCCAGTTTTCCAGTAAGTCCATCATAGCTTTCAATTTTGAACACATTTTTTGGATCTGATGCAATTTTATTTAATTTGTCGTATTTATCATCTCGAATCTTAACCTGAAATGAAAAAAAAAATGGTACATGATTTCAGATCTTACACAACTAAAATTGCCATTTTATTTACAATTTGGTATTTGAAACAAAGAAGCAAACTCTCTTCTGAAGTGACAAGTGGTTTTTAATTTGTCCGTATTAACGGTCTAGTTTACCAGTGATTCGTATTCTGCAACAGCTTTGTGGAGATTAAAAATAAAGCATATGAGCCAATCATACAATACCTTGAAAGAACATTTGATGTGAATTTGTGCTATATGCAATTGAAACCAGACATGAAGAGAGTAAAAAGATGTTTTTTCTCATTGTCTGAAGTTAAATCAGGCCAAACTTCTCTCATTTTAGGTTAATCAGAATGACCAAAATTATTTCTGCTTGCTAAGCAAATGTTAAAAATTATGTTCTTTTTCATTTTTCATAATAATGTTGGGCTGAGGTTGAGGAATTATGCCTTAATCACCAGATTGCATATACATGTAAAGCATGGTTAAAGACGATATGATATGATATGATATAACAATAAGCAAGAAAGGCAAACACATAAATGCTGAAAAGAAATTTGTTGGAAAATTTAAAAGCAGTGTTCTGGAAATACTATATCACTGTGTATATTGTGTTGAGCAATTAACGTTACTCAGTTTCACAAGAAATTTAACTGAAAAAAAATCAAATAAAACAAACACATTTTTGAGTCTAGTAATACAGAAAAATATGTTCAACTTACCCCAATAACAACTCGAGTGATATCCTTGTCCTTATAGGTTTTGACACTCTGGTAACTTTTATCCAGATCACTTGGATCTCCATCTGTGATTATCACCACAGCTTTACTTGCCTTTTCTGAGGCTCCGGCTGATTTATTTTCCAAGAGATTCTCCCTGAAGAAATGTTGGCGTTTAGGGTTGCTGAAGACAACTCAGCTTAATCTGCAGGAACTAATGTGTATACTGTATGGACTTTGGGCATGCTTACTTACAATGTAAAGCGGAGGGCCTTGTGTGTGTTGGTTACACCCTTCATATGCTTTTCTTTGGTAAGTTTGTCTTGAGCAGTACCATTCATGTAATCATTAAAGTCGAACACTGTTTTGCAGATTGTTGAGAACTGAACTGCTGCAAACTAAAGAAAAATATACAACATTGATTTGATTTAACATTGAGATTATACCAGAGATTATACCCTGACTCACTAATACTTTAACTAAATGCTGAAAGAGTGCACTGACCTTGAAAGACGTGTTTTTAAGTTGGTTCATTATGTTTATTATGAATACTTTATTTTGATCAAATTCTGTTTCGGTCATGCTCTCGGATCCATCAAAGAGAAACACAAGGTTTACAACCTTTTCTATGCACTCTGTAGGAAAGTACAGAACATTAGAATACCATGCAAATCAGCATATAAATACTAAAAACGGCACAGCCTTACTTTGGAACAAAGGCGCGAAAGTGGACAGCAGCTTAAAATCATCTGTGATGTTGTAACACACACTGTTCAGGTAGACGTTCTTATCGCATGGATGAGCAAAGCTCGGACTGCAGGCCTAAAGCAGAGCAAAGCATGTTAGAGAAATGGGACTGAACACTGTTTAGATATTAGTTTTGCTCTAAATATCCCAGATAATGTGTGGTTTCTTACAATAAACCGGGATTCTGTATCTGTGGTTATTGACAAGCCAAGATGCTTGATGGAATACGTATCTGAAGAACCTGCAAAACATTTCGTTCCAGTTATACTGCATAGCAACAAACTGATCAGCTTTTACGACAAGGTTTGACGATCAAAGTGAATAAATAGTAGATAGATTCTTGCATTTATTTTTACTTTAATTTCATCACAGACTAGATGTATGACAGAGTCAGACTAGGAGAAAAGAAAGTCTGTCTTTGAATTTTCTTGTTTATTGCACAATCGTGTCAAAGTTCTGCTACTGAAAATCATCTGTTGATTTGTTAAAAGATTAAGTATTTCCTAACTGTTACAACTGATAACAAAGTATAATTTAGCAAGATACTCACCAGTTCTCATTTCAATGCAGTGGCTTGATTTTGTTTTTGCTACTTTGGTCTCGTAATTTTAAAAATATTCTCTTAGTGTGGCCCTAATGCTCTATTGTATAAATGAAACCAAACTAGCTGTACTCAAGCTATAAATAAAAAAATGTATCATTGCCTACAGATTTGGTTTGCTATTCCATCCATCCATTTTCCCTTTGTCCCTAATGGAGTTGGGAGGGTTGCTGGTGCCAATCCCCAGCTAACGTTCCGGGCGAGAGGCAGGGTTCACCCTGGACAGATCGCCAGTCTGTCGCAGGGCAACACAGAAAACAGACAGGACAAACAGCCATTCACACACACACCTAGGGAGAATTTAGAGAGCCCAATTAACCTGACAGTCATGTTTTTGGACTGTGGGAGGAAGCCGGAGAACCCACGCATGCACAGGGAGAACATGCAAACTCCATGCAGAAAGACCCCGGGCCGGGAATCGAACCCAGGACCTTCTTGCTGCAAGGCAACAGCTCTACCAACTGCGCCACTGTGCAGCCATTTGCTATTTCTTGAACTGTAAAAGGAATAGCAACCTTCTCACATTTTATCCTGCTACAGCTACAAATTCAATGTATTTCATTCACCTAAATGAAACCCAGTGCAACCAACCACCTTTGCTAGTCAAATAACTAATAAATAGACCAGAGATTTTAACTGTTATCAAAACTTGTTTGCTGATATAAATAAATGTTTTACTTTTTATTTATTCTTCTCTGTAAGGTGGCTCTGAGTCTTAGAAAGGTGCCCTCAGAAAAAGTTTATTATTAAAATTGTTGTGTAGTCTCAACATAAATACAACTGAATATTAGTGAGCAAACAGCATCATAAAGATCAAGGAGCACAGTAGATAGATCAGAGAGAAAGATGCATAGAAATTTGAAACTGGGTCAGATTATGAAACAATATCCCAAACTAGGAACATCTCACAGAGCTCTATTCAAGCCATCATCTGAGAATGAAAACACGGTAATACTGCAAGCCTAGCAAGACATCACTGTGAACTTAACCAGATTAATGCAAAACGAGCATTAATTACAGTAGCAACCAATAATAACCCTGGAGGAGTTACTGAGATCCACTGCTCAATATGGACAAGACAACTTGTTATTGTTCATCTGCTCAACTCTGACCTGACTGGACAACAAGAAAGCCTCGACTGAAAGAAGTCACAAGTCTTAATGGCGACACAGCAAATGAGGAAGAAGCAGTTCAGATCACGATGAAGTTATATTGCCCTTTATCTCCCCTGCTCTCTACTTCCTGCTTTGTTTGTGATGCACTTTGGCATCACAAAGATGCTCTCTAAGTTACCTTAAAGTTGTTTTTTTCTTATTTGAAGTGCGCTAACATATTTGCAGTTGAAACGAGACCAGAAATACGTGGTAAAATTTTATTCTTTTGCAGTGTTCCTCCAAAAACACCACCCTCCCTGTAGCTGTTGTTTCTTGTTTGGATTTACCCATGTTATTCACTGAAATATTTTGATCTCTGCTTTTAGAAAAATTATTCTCTTTACTCCACTTGCTTGTTTGATGGCTGCTTCCTCGATACAGTTGAGACCTAATATGATTTCTGAGGACTGAAAACCCTTTTCTTTTATCTTTTCCATTTAGGGAAGTAGCATAGATCACATCACTTTATATTTCAGAGAAATAAGAAGTCATGCATAAATTAAAATTCATTTCTACATTTTTCCAATATTCTGAGTTATATTTCAAACATCAGTGCTGTTGGAAGCCATTTTTCTTCTCCTTTGTTATGTAGTTGTGATTAAATGTGAAAGGGAGCATACCATTGAAAGGGAGCGTACTATTGAAAGGGAGCGAACTATTGAACCACAATTCAGTGCCATCTTGGTTGCGCTTGGAGATTCCCCCTGACCCATTCAGCCGCAACGGTGCAGTAACGATTACCCTGTGAACCACAGAAATATCAGCGAGACATCAGCAAAAACATGATTCTCAGCAAACAGAAACGTTTTTGCTAATTACCAAGGTGTTGTTCACATGATGAAATGTTGTAAAACAGCTTAAGCCACAGGTTTCTTACGGGAAGTTGTTTAAAAGATTGTCATCTCCTGTCTACTGAGTGTTACTCTGAACTTTCTCAGAATCAGAGAACTGGAGCTGCAAACTCACCCTTTGTTCGTGGGTGACATGTGCTGAAGCACCTTGTATCCATAGAAATCTTTCTGCTCGCCACGATGAACGATAGAGTTTGTTGTATCAATGTTGAAAGCTGAAGTAATTGGGAAGTCTGCAGCTGAAAAGCAGGAAAGATACATTTTACAAGCTCCCAAAAGAAGCAGAACAAGTTCCTTTTCTGGATTTCTAAGTTGTCTTCATTGTAAAATAATCTGATCAACCACCTTTATTATCTTCTCAAAAGAAATGTAATAAGTGCAAGCTGTTATAAATAGCAACCAGATAATCTGAACGTTGCAATGGGAAGTCAACTGTAAAATTTATAGCTTTAAATGTAAGCCTTCTGATTTCTCTGGGACTTTTTTCGTTAGTTTGCCAGGAAATCCTGTTTAGATCTGAGATATAAGCAACAGCACAAACTAAGATAATGATAAAACCTGAGTAGGTGTACTGCATGAGGTGAGCAAGTTTAAAATAAATGTGTGATAATCCACACAAGACATTCACTACTTTAATACCAGAGTTATAAAATGATTTTCTGGAGTTCTTGTCTCCAGTTTTCAATTGCCAAAAGCAAAAACTAAGACAGAAACCTTTCCTTAAAGCCATAACAGCACAAAAAAGTTAGTAATTAGTAAAATTAGGAAAGGCAAAGGTAAGAACCGATAGAAAACAGCATCACTTGGGAAACATTACAGCCCATCTGCCTCTTCTCAGAGTTAGGACTTTTACTAAACCTCAAAATAGTTTTTTGTTCTGCAGCTGGTGTGCTTCAGATTACTGGTTCTCAAGGTCCACTCCCCTTAGCTTTTAGGCATCTCTCTGCTCCCAATTTCCTCTGCATGCCATCAAGTGCTGTAGAAGCCTATCAATCTCGCATTTATTTCAGTTACCAGTCAGGTATGTGGCAGCAAAAACCTCCGAAATCATGCAGGATAATAAATCCTGAACCACTTTGGGTCATTCTTCTGCTGCATGACCCAGCAGAAGAATGAAATTGAGGTCATAAACTGATCTCCATGTATTTTCCTTCAGCAGGGAGCAGAACTCTCAGGTCCATTCAGAGCGAGCCATGCAGCTCCTCATGCAGCAAAGCAGCAGCCCCAGATCATCACATTTGCACCACGTTTGACCTGATGATGTCCTTTTCTTGTAATGTATTTATTTTTTCAGTTGTGTGCCAGATGTAATGGGATTTATATCTTTCAAAAACTTCCACTTTTGGGACGTTTTCCCTAGGTTTTCTTCACCAAGGGGATTCTGAACTATCTGAACTGTTTGAAGCATGTCTTTGTGTTGTGTGGGTGTGTGTATGTGTCTTTCCCTTTAAGAGGTGCAGCCCAGCTGCATGTCATGTTACTTTGGCCAGGAAGCCAAGCTGAGTTAGATTTCATGTCACCCATGTGTTTAGTCAATCCAGTTCAATCTGTATCTATCTTTGCCCAGACGAAGCATTGTGGGTAGGTTATGTTTAATATAGTATTATACATCATTATTTCTTACACAATTTCTGGTTGTTGAGGTGAATGTTACTTTTTTTTAATGTCTATTGTAAAGACAGTATTTAATTTGGTTATACTAAATTTGCATGTACATGTTTGTAAAAAGAATACAGTCATGTATTCTCTTTTGTGTGTTTCAGTTTCACACTTCCTTGAAGTCAATAAACATGTGGACGAAAAGTCAACTTTCCTTAGAGTCTTTGTGTCAGGGAAGAGTTTAGCTGTACTGTCTAGTTGCATTTCATATGGCGGAGGCGGTATAGTCTTTATGATCTTTTTGGTGAACAGTGGTTTTGGCCTTCTTATGTTTGAATGATGAGTAGTGACCATTTCACTGAGTTGTCACTTCATTATTGTTTTGGTTGAGGTTCTCCAGCGTTTTTTGTTTGTTCCATTCATAAATAATGGTTCTCACTGAGGTTTCTATAGCATGCCAAAAAGATGAACCCTTCCCAGACGAACAGATGCCAACCACTTTGTTTTTGGATCTTTGTAGATGGGATAGATATGTTCTGCTTTTTAAAATATTTTAGCCTTCTTCATGCTGTCAAACAGGATCCATTGAAGGAATTTCTTGGCTGAATTCAGCTTTTAAGAAAGTGTCTGATCACAGTTAAATTATAAATAAATTACCAAAAGATTCCTATCACTTCTTCATATAGGAGTAGGATACTTTTTCTACATAATAAATCAATTTAGAATTTGAAAATTGCTGATTATTTGTATTGAGGCTATGTTAATTGCTGAGACCTGAAATTATTTAAACAGAAACAGAAGTGAGCTGAGACCAACCTTCTCACTGTCGTTTGATAGAGACGTTAACACTGTGGGCAAAAGAGAAAAAAAGCTGTGGGAGTCGTTGCTCTCGCTTCTCACACATGCTGCACTTGGGTGTAGAGAGGCATAATCAAGGAAGAACATCGTCTCCAGTTTTCAACGCAAGTTTTTAAACTATTCCCTGACTTAAATATTTACTTATTTTACTCTGTTCAACCAACATAACATCAGAGACATTAAAACATTTTTTTTTTTAAACCCAGCTTCACATGAGATTTATCACATTTTTTCCATAAATGTACTTCATTAAAATGGTAGTGAAGGATGGTCTCACAAAAGTTTACACCATCCAAGATAAATAAAGCTACTTACTTTCATCCCCCACACACCATTTCATAAATGCAATGTTTAAGTTAGCTGAAAAATTGATAGAAGAACCCCAAAACACAAGATTTAAGCCTAAATTAAACATTCTCCTAAATTTATTAAAGCAAAACTCAATGTCACGATCACTATTTCTGCATTATTACCATATTTAAGGTTTATTCATATACCTGAAATATCAGAATATTTCAGGTATGAATAAAAGCTAGTCTAGCAAAAGGGGTACTTTAGCAGCCAGTAACGTTTTTCTAACAGTTGTGTAAATTCAGCAATGAGTCATTCTGACTGGAACAGATTGTGAAAACTACTGATGCAAAGCGATGCGACGTCATGCTTTATGAGTAAATCAGGAGGGTAGGGATACTTTTTCAAAAATCTTTTTCATTAAAATTATTTCTTACACTGAAAAGTGTTTTGTTGTTAAAAAGGAACTGCCGTGATAGCATAGGGGATACCACACACATGTTTGGAGACCTTGAGTCCTCGACGCGACCGTCGCGGGTTCGACTCCCGGACCAGACGATATTTGCCGCATGTCTACCCCGCCTTTCCTGTCAGTCTACTTTCATATAAGAGCCCCTGGAGGGGTAAAAAGGGAACTTTCTTCATTAGATTCACTATCGTATTGTTCACATTAAGCAAAGATGACTGCACATTTAAAGCTTTAAAATGACAAATGATTTTTGTAATTAATTTTTGCCACAATAAATAAACATTTTCCAGATCTCTGCTTTTTATTGATATGAAGTATTGTGCACTGTCTGATCAGTTATTCACGTAAACATTTTTCACAAGAGTCATTAACCATTATAGAGAAACGGTGTAGAATCAGTTTGCAGAAAGTATACCTGTAATTTAAAACCGCAGATAAAATAAAAAATAACTCCTCATGGTCACCGTTTTATTCACAATGCCTTCACTGGCTGGCCGACGTATAAATATAATTCAATATCACTTTTGCACATCGGTTTGTAACAGCTGAGCCCTCCCAAAAAAAAAAAAACTTTTCATTGCAGAAAAAAAACATTGAAATATATATATATAGGCTATTTGCGAATAATATTCTCACAATATTAAGCATTTTGTGCTTTTAGCTGTTGGCGCTATTCAGTTTGATCTTGAGGAGCAGAAAATCAGCTTGGTAAAAGAAAGATCATATTATGCTGACAAAGAATGAAATGCACCCGTTTGTGGTGAAGAGTTCCTGTTTTTAATCTTCTCAAGTCTACATTGTTTTCTTTCCACATAAACAGAAAAAACAAAGCTCATAATTTGTTACTATTTGAGTAAAAAGGATAGCTGTAACTTTAAAATAAAAACTACATATTGATTATTGTAGTTGCTTCATATTTAACCACTTAGATGATTTCCACACTTTCTGATTAAAATCATAATTCACCCCATAGTTTTCAGTTTTAGGTGAATAACATAAAAACAAAAACAAAAACAAAAAAAAAACACCAATGAATTATTTTAAACTTACCTGCCAATATCATGTAGATGAGCAGATAGAACATCTTGACATGAATTCAGACTACTGACAGCGCCTTTCTGTGTCAGTGTGCAGCAGTTGGAGTGCGTGTTGAAAAATGAGGCTGTTTCCTCAGCAGGTGGGTGGGACACTTCCGACAGTACACAGAGCCCCATTCAAAGATGTATGAAATGACTCCGTTCCCCAATACTTATCACTGTCATAGAAAATATCTAATTCTTTCAACAAAAAAACCCGCACTTAGTTTAATTTTTGCTTCTTTTTTTCCCCCCTCATCTTCGTTCTGTTTAATTTAAACTTGTGACTGCGGTTCCTCTGCTGAAGTGTATTTGGCAAATCCAGCACATGCAAAATCCAGTTTCTATTCTTCTTTTGAAATGACAAACAAGACGTAATTAATCAACAAACAACCTGCGCGACTTTTCCACAACCGAAACAAAAGAGTTTTGTTTTATTTACAGTGCTCTGCTGAAATACATGCACGCATGAATCTATTTACATTAAGTCATAATCTACCAGTAAACATCAATCTATTTTCCCACCATTTTTAGAAGGTCAAGCTGTATTTTTCTCTCCCGGAATGCCCTAAAATTTCGCTTTGAAAAGCATCCCCACCCTGTAATGCTGCCACCACCATGTTTCACTGTTTGCGAGGGGGAGGGCCACCAGCTGACTATCTAATAATAAAGTCAACTGCACTGGATGCAAACAAGTGCAGTATTTTATGTCTTTCTTTTTTCTTTTTGTTTTGCACTGATCTGTTACTTCCCTCCCACTAATCAATTATGTGTTCCTTTGTGGTGCTCTGTCACATAAAGTACATTGACATTTGTAGTTGTAACTTCACAAAAGTCTAAAAGTTTAAGTGTTTTGTTGTTGTTGTTGTTGTTGTTGTTGTTGTTGCTGTTATGACAACAGTTAGTTTAGTAATCACTTCTTTGTACCTGGCTTTTGAACTTTCAGAGAGAAATCTGAAACTGGGCATCCCTGAGTGATGCAACCCAGAGAAATAACGTCTACATGTGAGGAGAAATATGAAGCTAAGTTTTCAGGAGTGACTCCTCCGCTAGCTTCTATCTGAAGAGATGGGAACTCGTTCTTCAGGTCTCGCGCTGCAACATGGAGCTCCTGCAAAGCAGAAACGTGGAAATGGACACTTGTTAGTTTTGCAGTTAAAGTTTTATTTCTTGAACTTCTGAGTTTTGAAATGCCCTACCTGTGGCTGAAAGTTGTCCAACATGATTATGTCTGCTCCGGCTGCGGCTGCCTCTCTTCCCTCTGCTGTGGAGCAGCACTCAACCTCGATCTTACTGCTGAAGCCACACACTGAGCGCGCCACTTTCACAGCCTGAGAAACAAACAGGATTCTAAATTTGTCCTTTGCAGAAGTAAGAGAACAACACCTGAACTCTGGACATCTGTCAGTCATGTGGGGATCACTGGTTATTTTCGCAGTACGAAAAAAAGACATCTTTTAACATTACTGCTTTCGCATAGTCACCATGTCAAGTGTGATTGTGTCAAGGGTGATTTGAGCAATAGGCTCTTGCAACATAAAAAAAAAAACTATACAAAAAGATGCAATGAAAAACTGGAACTATTTTGTGTTTCTGTCGCCAAGTCCGATAATTATAAGCGGCTTTGGGCTTCATTTTTTTTAAAGTCGCTTGCAGATTTAATGAGTGGCGGGTTGCGCCTTTTTTGGCTCGTTTTTGAACGTGAAGTTGCTCATTTGGGTTTGGAAATAAGCAGACTCATAATAAATCCCAGAATTTGTCCGTCATTAAGGGAGTCTTACTCAGTCTCTCCCTGTCCATCATTTCCCGGATGATCCGTCCCGCTGTGTCTTTGTTAATGTCAAGTTAATATATTACCTCTGAATGACGTCGAGCTTCGCGTTGCGCTCCAGAAAACTGCAAACATCGAGACTAATATGAACAGCGCAATAAACGTGAAAACAGCCACGAATGAACGTGTCCGTAGTTGGCAATGATTATAATGGTAATTTAACGCTATTCTAATTATTAATATTAAGATAAGTGTCACAAATCTGTGCAGCCATCTGAGCTGTGGAGCTGCAGGAGGAGCTCTGTGCGCAGTGACACCAAATGCAGGGCCGTAACGCAGAACCTGAAGGTGGGGGGGGCTTTACAATCCTTCTTAGAGTTTTCCAGACAACAGTGGACCACACAAATTACTCAGGTTTTTTATTTTTTTGTACTGTTTTTTCTACAATCTCCTCTTCAGTTCAACCTTATCAGTGGAGACACATTGTTGATGTTACCATTATAAAATAGCTTACAAAAAAGTATTGGCAAAGATCAATGTTATTTTCACAGGAGGCGGAGCGTTGTTGTTAGCAGCTGCTGAAAGTAACTAAAAAGTTACTTTTAGTGTAACTTAGTTACTTTCCAAGTCAGTAGTCAGTAATATAACTAAGTTACTTTTTCAAGGAGTAATCAGTAGTCCGATTAAAGTTACTTTTTCAAAGTAACTATGCCAACACTGGTAACTGATCATGTCAATGTTAGGAAAGCAGCACCTGACTTAGTTCTGCACATCACAAAAGAAGATCTTTCACTCTGTTTATGTGCTTTGTAGGTTCTGAAGACATTAAAGTCATCATTTCCAATTGCCCTGGAACCCCAGCAATATAACTGGCATAAGACACGATCCATCATGTCTTATGGACCATCACAGTAATGTTGTAGATTAAACATACCTGGATGAACCATTCGCAGCTAAAACTCTCCATCTGATCTAGTTTTATTCCTTAGTTAAAGTGTATCAGATTAGGTGTGGCTATTTGACTAAAGTGATTCTTAGTAACTATGACCAACATTTCACTTAAATTTAGCAATCCTTTTAAATCTAAGTGAAATGTGAATGTCTTAGCAGTACCTCTATTAGATTTCTGCCAGATCTGCATTATGTCCAGAATGACATAATGGTGCTTCTTCTTTTTTTCAGACTGAGAACAATGTGATTCAATTTGTTCTACATAACGCATAAAAGAAGCCGATTTCAATAGATTATATTAAGTGTGATATAATCACATTTTTCGAGATCAGTTTTAATATCTGATTAAGAGTTGTCAACAAGTGGACAAAAAAAGTTCTCCTGGATCTTATCTGCTATCAGTGAATTTTTACACAGAAGACTGAAAGCAGGAACTTTGAAGAACTTATAATTGCGGCATCCCAGAAAGATTTGGAAATCAATTTTTTTAGTCATATTTGATATATGCAGTATTTCTATAATCAAATAAGTTAGTTAATGGAAGTAACTAAGTTAATTGATTAAGTTACAATCAAGTAACAAGAAAGGCTTATTTTGAATGGTTTCCAAGATTCTTCTCTTTAAAAAACATAATGTCAACATAAACTATGTTTTCAAAAGTTCATCTGAACAAATCATAGCATCAATGCATGTTTGGAATGAGAAACCAAACCATATTCTAAACACAAACACCTCCTACCCAAGTGTCAAACGTCATGATGGAGGTGTGATGAGTTGGGCTTTTTTGAACCCACACGACCTGGTCATGTTCAGATCAATGTGCTCATGACCATACATTGATTGAATTTATGTAATCATTTTTCTAGTCATTCTCACCACTTGTCATGGTAGAGCTACATTCATACAACCGCAGTCACTAGTTGTGGCCCTGGGACATCTGACAGGGGGATGCTGTAATCAAGCCCACAACCTTCTGACTGCAAATGTGAGACCATCTGCAAAACATCTAAAAGTTGTCTCAAACTAGATCACGTCAGGTTGCAAACACAGCTCCACATCAACAACAGGGAGGCTGAATCAAGGTGCTGGAATGACCTAGTCAAAGTACAGACCCCAATCCAATCAATTCCCTGTGGTGACGTCTCCAGGCAGGCCTTTAGGAATGACTTCCCACTGTCTTTGAAAAGAATAATTCCCTCACAACATTGCAAAAGATTGATAACATCCTACAGAAAATGACAGTTGAAGCAAAGAGGCTATATTTTTGCAATGTCTGTATGTAAAGAAATGGTGCTTTAAAGTGTCATTCTTATCAGAGTAACATTTTCAACAGATATGTATGTCACAGATGGAAAATGTCTCTCTGATTTGGAGAGGCATGCACTAGATAGAACCCCCCCAAAAAAATCCCCTTGTGTATTTTATTTATCAAAGCTGGCCTCCTGGGGCAAAGCGTGGTGCTGTGGGTCGGGCAGGAACCCCATGTGCAGCGACTGGTCTTCAATGTAGTTGTCCTGGGTTTAATTTCCTCTCTCTCTCCCATGAAATAAAGACCTCTAGCTTTACAAAAAAAAAAAACTCAGTTAAGTATTGAAAATGAAGCCCTTATGCGTGTCTGCATGGGACTCATCTGTATATAAGTAAAGAAAATATATTAGTATGAGAATAATCCTCCTTATTAAGACGTAATTCATGGTTCATTTCTAGTTGTAAAATTCTGAAACAAATTTTGTCTTGTGACTGGGTGGTTAATTATTTCCTAGTAAAGTTTTTAAACATTTTAGGTAGCCTGGTTGTGGTTTCCTTTTTGAAAATGTTTTTGGTTGTTTAGCAACACTTTTAACGCTTTTAAGATCATGTTATCTTGTATTGTGTTTTGTTGCTATAGAAACAGAAAATTTTATCTAACACTGTTTGTAGCTGGCAAAATCTGGTGGATTTGTGCCATCTGTTGTACAGTGGCGCCCCCACAAGATTCGACATGCCTTTGTATGAACTGAAGATGCAAAGTTGTTGCGTTGTGATCATTTGAGCACCATCTTCCTGTTTGTTCATCTTGAACCACTGAACGTCTGCTGCAAGCTGCCCACCTCTGTGATGCTCCCCGATGCCCAGACGTGGTTGTCTTTCAGCATCACCATCCCGCTCAGGTCCTGTCTGTGCATGGATGTGCCGCCCACCAGCATGGCGTACTTCTCCACCAGCCTAAAGCCGGGGGTGGTCTTACGGGTGCCAGCCACTTCTCCGAGCCAGCCCGCAGACTTAGCCATTAGTTTCAGATGAGAGCAGCGGGTGGCGATCCCCGAGGCACGACTCAGGCAGTTTAGAGCAGGGCGCTCCCCAAGGAGGAGGCATCTCGCTGGGCCTCTCACCACAGCAGTCACGGTGACAGCATCTGGACCTGCAGATGTTACAGAAAATGGGGAGAAGGAGGCACTGCATGTTTTTTTTCTTTTCTGTATCATGGCAGATCAGGAACATTATTCTCTTTTGAATTTGACTCCTATCTGAATGCACAGTTTATCTTCTTTGTATCAGCAAATTACAATCAGCATTACATACACCTTAGTACCGCTGAAACCAGTAGTTTATATAGACCAAATAAAAAGACAGGTCTGTGTTTGTTTTTTGTTGGGGGTTTTTCTCGTTATCTGGTGTTAAATCAAACCAAACATTATTTGTTTTGTATCAGTTAGAATGATCACAATTATTTCTAATTGCTAAATGTCACAATTATGAAAAGGAGAAATGTACCAGCTCCTCCTGCAGCAAAAAAGCCCCACAACAAGATGCTGTCACACTCATGCATCACTATGAGGATGGCACAAGCATCACTGCTTTTCCTCCAAATGTAATGTTGGTCATTACGGCCAAACAGTTCCATTTTAATTATATCTAACCACAGGACTTCTCCTCATGTCTACAAAAACAAAGTTCTTTGTCCCTGAGTGCATTTGCAAACTGCAGTTTGCTTTATTGTGTTTCTTTTAAAGTGATGGTTTCTTCCTTACTGAGGGGCCTGTCAGCCCATATTGCTTCAGGACATGTTTCCCTGTGGATGGTGAGACTACTTTACTTTAGTCAAATGAGTCTGTCAACCTATCAGAAGTTTCCAAAACCATAACATCATCATCTGGGCTTCCTCATATCTGTTTTGCAAGTAAAACATAGTTATAGTTGGAATAAAAGAATAACTTATTTGCATTTCTGAGGATTTCTACATATTTAAAGCTATTAATGCATGGCACTTTGCAACCTCTTTAAGTGAACATATTACTGTACTGTTAGAAAGTGCAGTGTTCAAGAAGAAAAATTGTATTTAACTTGTAATGCTAACTAAAGTAGCCTGGTCACGTAGCATACCAATCAGCAAATCACACTGTTTCCTGAACTTAGAACTGAAAAACTGTAAATTTATGGTTTGATGATTTATCCAAGATTCAACTTCAGAAGTAAAAGAAACAGAGCAAAACTCTTTCCTGCTTCAGTATTTCACTTCTTCACAGTTAGCTTGTTTTTATTTACCTTGCAAATAATTAATATCCCTATGTACTGCTGAGGCAGTCGGTGTACCAACAATATGACTTTCACCACAGTTTGACAAACATTAATCTAAAGTTTTTTGGGAAAGCACTTTAGCACATCTGTTTTATGACTCTAAAAACTCATTTTAGCAATTAAACTACACATCTGACCTTCCTGCAACATCCATCTACCACAGGGCTAATTTAAAACAATCCTTTTGTTTCCATCATTCAGAGGAGATCCAACATTAAAATTTGCTTGATTGTTTAAAATATTAAGATGTAACACACATCAAGATTTCAAGAAAAAGACAAGTAAATAAAAAGATAATTGGAGCATTGTTCTCACCAAATGGTTAGTGGTTTTACCTTGTGTCAATGTAGGTTTTGTAGTAATTTAGTTTAATGATACTTACCGATCACCGCTCCTTCCTGATATATCCAGTCCACGGTGCAGCCCACCTCAGTGAACACTGCTGTGAAGAAAGGGCTTCCTGCCAGCACGGTGTGTGGAGTTTTACACAACAACTTTGCCTCCACTTCCTTTGATCCCACGCAGACTCCTGCCGGGTCAAAGTTTGGAGTGTCCTCTGCCAGCCACTCTTGCGCAAGTCGGGTCAGGGTATAATTTGGAATCGAATGGAGAAGTTGTGGTTTTGGTCCAGACATGCTACAAACCTGCATTAAAAAAAAAATGTATGCTGTAATTTTCCAATCATAAATAATAAAAAATCCAATAATAAAAGTAGGAACCAAAATTAGGCTATGCATTGTCAAATAAACCTTTGTTGTCTAAGTGTGATTTTAAGTTTTCTAATGAAGTGACACATTTTTCAGGTTTAACTACTGATTTCTATTTGTATTCCTGTTTCCAATGTAGCAGCTGCAACAAGACTAGATTGCACAAGAAGATGATCATGAGGTTCATTTAGACTCATCACCCTTCCGAGTCAAAAAATGAACCTTTGCTCAGTCTGCGACATAAAGCAACATGTTTAAAAGTTCTGCTTCCTTTGTGTTCTGTCATACTCTAAGCTCCAACCTAGAACACAAAGGAATAATACACAGGATTCCAGGCTGGGACTGCAACAGTTTGATAAATGCAAATGAGATGCATACCTTCTTGTCCCAGTGGCTCTCTGTGTCTGTAGATCCCAGGCTGCAGAGGGACAGATGTGAGAACACATGGCCCCAAGCAAGATGTGGCGTGGAATTTGACCCTGTGTTCATGTTGGAATGTTTACAGGCGCACTCAGAGGTCACACCATAGGATTAGCACTGATTGTTTTTATTGATTAACAGGCCTCTGAATACGTTTTTTGTTGCAGAGAAAATTCATTCTAATTCTACACAATCAAATCTGATGCTTATTTTTCTCCACTGAGTTCTGTTTACTTTGATTTAGTTTGTATAATCTGACAAAAAAAAGTTATCTAAAAGCCTTTTGCAGAGAATTTCACAAGATAAAATGCAGAGAACTACTTTACACTACATTTTTGCTGCCATAACCCGGTATGTTATTAAAATCATGCATATTCTATTTCACTTCAGTGCAGTTTATTGATATTAGTGGTGATTTACACAAATATAACCTCAACATTCAATAAAAGTCCAGTTTAACATTTTTATTACAGTCTGATTTTAAGCTTATTGCCAGTTATTTATATGAAAACTCACAAATTGCTTAGATCTTTACTTTAATTCGATAACCAATTATGAATAAACACAATGCAGAGGATGAAACACGAGTTCCCTTTAAGAGGAGAGCCAAACTCGGCCTCAACAGGAAGAAACCCCCAGCAGAACCAGACGCAGGATGAGCCATGTGCTGCAGTGAGAACAGGAAGGAGACATAAATAAATACAAAAGCACTAGGCCAGGAATACTTTCTACGGTAAAAAAAGAAGAAACAAAAGTCAAAGTTAATGGCAACTATGACTCACTCTAATAGTCTGGCAGCAATGGTTCTGCATTTCTTAGATGGTTTAAGGGTGATTTTTTTCTGCCGATAAGAAATTAGAGTTGATAACAAAGTAAATGTTTTCACTGAAGGACTAAAACAAATGCAATATAACCTGAATTTAATCTTACAAATCTTAAAACAGGAGGACTGTTTTTTAAATCAGAAAAGTTCATATTTCAATAGTGTATTGTGCACTCAAAGATCCTTAAGAAGGTATTTAATAGAAAATATCACTTGCTGTTTTTTGAATATTGACATACTCCCCCCTGAGTCAGTACTTTGTAGAACCATCTTTCATAAAATTACGGCTGAAAGTCTGTAGTGGAATGCTATAAACTTTGTTCAACAATTAAGAGTGCATCAGGCTCGGGAGCAGTAACGCAAGGTCCCAAGTTTTGGGACAGATTTTGAATTATTTTTTATTGAATGCATGTTTTAAATTGTACCTTATTTAAAACTCATAAGCCCATATGAATTGTATTGTTTAAATATTGTTGCATTTTCATCAGTGTATACAATTCTCAAATATTTGAAAATCCTGAACCTATAGTGCATCTTTTCAGGACCAACATGGAGTCATTTCAAATGGGATGTTTAAAACCTGCTGATGTAGGCTTATCTAATTTGCATAAGCAGACCTAAACTAGTGCTAGCTCATGAGCCATTGTCCTTCTAATTCCGGCCCTGGTTTAACGCACAATTAAAGAAAAAAAAAAAAAAAAGAAACGCTTTTCCATTTGTGCATGGAAAGAGGTATTGTTACAAAGCGCCTCATCATGTGTCGCTTTTAACATCTTAGCACAGAAACATCGGTAAACTCTGTGTTTACTATGTAGATTTGGAGGATGTATAGGTTACAATCATAATAGGGCACAATGGCAGGAAGTACAGTGCGTGCACAATACGCGGGCACGTTTCCCCTTTCAAAACGTCGTCGATGACGATGACGTCACGTCACGAAAGGCAGTATCTTGACGGCGCGTTCTCGACGCTCTCGAGCACGAGCCGGACTTCCACCGCCTTCAGAGATCGGGAGCTAGAACCAGGAAGCGAAAGTATACACATGGAGGGTGTGTCTGGCCCCGCCAGCACAGGTTTTACTTATAAAAACACCGTCCTCCGCGGTTAATTTAATGGGGGACACGGCGAAGACCAAGCGGCGGGAGCAGCTGAAGCGCTGGGCCGGCTCCAGCACCGACAGAGCGTCGGACGTTCCCCGGCGGAGGTGGCGGGGCGATGCCGGGGAGGGAGAAGGGGAGGCCGAGGCCGAGCTGAGTGGCGACCCGCCGGGGGATCAGCAGCCAGAGTCAGCGGGCAGAGATGAAAGCAGCCCCATCCCGACTGGACGGTGAGGACACAGCTTCGTCAAACTGTTGGACACCAGCAAAAAGGAAAAAGCCAGCCTATTATAGTATCAGGAGTTATCTAATCAGTGTAAAGCAGGTTTTGTTGTCTGCTGCTCTGTGCTGAGCCAGCTCTCATTTTATCTGCTCAACATGTTTGTTATTGATCTTTTGGGGAGTACTTTAGTTTAGCTCTGCTTGTCTTTAGCCAGTCTGTCATTAACACTTGCATTCATCACAGTTAAAGAGGGGTTGATTCAGTGTTTTGGGGGATCCACCGCATTCCTTGTTTCCCAGATTTTTAAAAATCCGAACCTAGCTGTCCTTTTTAATGGTTTGATACTTTATATCTTTCTATATATTTTGCTTCCTTGGAACCAAACTGGTAATAGTAACGTTGCTCTTTTCATACCCAAATCCCAACCTGCTTTGGAGACATTTTGTACCCACTTACAAATAAAGATGTAAATTAATATTCTCCAATCAACTGATATTTCACTGGAAGGAAATGTGGTCATATGACTCTGATTAGCAGTTTCTGTCAGAAGAGGATTGATCAGAGTTGTTTTGATTTGGACAGGTGTCGGAAGAACCTCAGATTTTCACCTTTCAATTCACATTTGAGCTAATTCATTGTTTTTGCTGCAACACATAGCAGCAGAAATGTGCTGCAGTTTCTTGAGGTAACACCTCAAGAAAATAGAGCAAGAAAATAAAGCAATTACTACAACAAGTTGTTATTAGATCATATATCCCTAATTATTGGTGGTTATTTAAACCCAGCAGCATTTACACAGCAGTAAATGCTGCTGGGTGGCATGGTTATAGATTAGAAAGAGATGTTCTTAGTTTTGACACGTTTGATGACAAAAAAAATTTTTAAAAATTAAATATTTCAATGTTTCCCCTAGAAAACTTGCTAAGCCCGGTGGTTGGGTCACTCGGCAGTCATTCATCCAGCAGCCCGCCATGTTTTTGAGTTAAAAAACGTTTTTAGTTTCAGGAAATTTGAAGATATCACTTGATAATTATGTGTTATTGGAAGATTAATGTCTGAACAACAGCTACAAAGTCTTTAAAAATATGCAAACACCCACAAAAAAATAACTTAAATAAATAAGCAATGCTAAGCCTGGTGCCCTACAAGGCTTATAATAAACTAAGGGTAACCCTGTATTTGTTATTCAGGTCAGACCTGATCAAGAAAAATCTTGCTATCCCACTGTTTGAACACCTGATTGGCCAATCTCTACACATAAGGTGTTTGACAAATCCTCAGAAAACTAGTTTTGCTGTTTTTTCTGCACCACATTTCTCCTAGTAATGTCCCCTAACCAGCTTTCCCTGTCCCTGTTTAAGAAAAGCATCCCCTCTGCATGATGCTGCCACCACCGTGTTTCATTGTTGGATGGTGTTTTGTGGGTTAAGTTCAGTATTGGTTGTCTGCTACAAAGTGTTTCATTTCTATATTAACCGGTTCAATGTTGGTCTCGTCTAATCTGAAGACGTGTGCTTTGGATGTCTCCTGTTTGGATTGTGATTATCTGCAAACTGGGACGAGCCTGTTTATAACATCTGCAAATTGCTCCAGTTTAAAATTTATTCCTATCTTTTTAAAAACCTTTTTTAAGCTGGCCAGTTTAAGTAATGAACAACAACTAGCAGAACAACAATGTGAATACTGGTTGTCTGTCATTTCATAGTATTTTAGCAGCCTGGATCAACTGAAGGATGATGCATCTTTCATCTCTTACTCAACAAAGTTCATTTTAGACCTCAAATCAGCTACAGAAACACTTTTGGTCTCTATTTTCTTGCACTGTTTTTGTGATCAACCATTTTGCTTTGACTCTTTCGTGATTTGAAGAACATCTCGGCGTGAGTGGTTGAGCAGATCAATCAGACCAGTGATGTGTGTGTTTTGTTTGCTTAACTCAGTTCAGTGCTGAGAGGCTATTTACCATCCATATATCAGAAATTCCATCTCTTTTGACGTCCTGGTTTCGTGCTCTGTGTTTACGTACAAAAGTAAATGCAGATAACCTACCAGAAAAAATGTCTGTCATTTCAGGGAGATTTGTACAGGAAGTATTTTTGCTGAAAGCTATTTGCTGTCCTCCTGCTTTCATATTTTTTTTCCAGCATTGCAGGGATTCAAGTTTATTTTTGACTGTACTACTTGTGAACCTATGACATATATAGAGTCTGGATAAACGCTGTGACACCGCCATCTTCCCTTTCCAGTTTGGACTATTTCTTACCTCAGTTAAAGCACATCAACTTCTAGAACAAAATGTTCATTTGGTGTCTGATGGGGCTGCACAGGAGGGTTGCTGGTGCCAATCCCCAGCTAACGTTCCGGGCGAGAGGCGGGGTTCACCCTGGACAGGTCACCTGTCTGCCGCAAGGCAACACAGAAAACAGACAGGACAGACAACAATTCACACTCACACCTAGGGAGAATTTAGAGAGACCAATTGACCTGACAGTCATGTTTTTGGACTGTGGGAGGAAGCCGGAGAACCCGGATAGAATCCACGCATGCACAGGGAGAACATGCAAACGCCATGCAGAAAGACCCCGGGCCGGGAATCGAACCCAGGACCTTCTTGCTGCAAGGCAACAGCTCTACCAACTGCGCCACTGTGCAGCCCTTGTTATTAATCATACAGAAATAAGTTATTACACCGCCACTAAATTTAACTTTGATCTTTTGTACGCTGCACTTCTAACATGTGGTTTTCAGTCACCAATAGGCTTTTGACCATAATTCTGGCGGCGAATTTGATCTCTCAGAATTGGTCGATTTTATTTCAAGTGATCTACCGGCGTTACAGATTCATGGTGTTAGCCTCTCTTATTGATTACAGTTTTAGTTCACAACAAAAACTGTAATCAACAATTGAGCTTTTTCGAATTAGCAGTTAATCAGTTCATCCCATGATAAATTAATGAGCGTGTTAATTTCCATTTCAGTCATTAATATTTTTGTAAGGGACGTTTTGTTTACAGAGATTTCAATTTTATAGGTTCTATTGCATGTGGTTTTTAATTTCCATTTGTCCAGTAGGGCAGTGACCCCAAACACACATCAAACCAGCTTTTTGTTGAATAAACTTTACTTTTGCAGAACTCTGACAGAGGAAGACATTTTATGTAAATATCCAAAACAAAACACAACGAAAAATTATAAATAAAACGGAAATGGAAATCACAAACAACCCAAACCATAAATACAATGGATTATGACTTCTTATATTGCTTTTCAAAAAAATATTATAAATTGGAACAGAAATAATGAGGCTCATATTAATTTAAAATGAATTTATCTTGCAATTAATTGATTATTTGCTTATTGAGACAAGCTTATATGTTTGAGTCATGCTTGCATTTAAGAAAATGCTTTATAAATTTAAACTTTTGAATGTAATTCTTGTTTTATCAGCATGACTGGCTTTATTGAATTATAAAAATCACCAAAATCTTTCTTAATCTTTGAGAACACATGAAATAAAATCTAATTGAGAGCTTAAATCTTCAGCTTATTATGTGTATTGCTTATTGTGTGCATTTATGGTTCGGCATATAAACCATAAGTGGTCCCTGCTTTTATCATGAATCCTTTCAAAAGCTGACTTTTCTAGTATTGGGTGTCCTAAAGAGACAAAGGTGGGCATTTCAGGACATATTCTGCAGAGTTAGTGGTAATCGTCCCTTTTGTCTGTTTTTAGGAAGAGGGTGAGGTTTGACCGCGCCGCTGAGTTCCTCGCTGCTTGTGCCAGCGGCGACACAGAGGAGGCCAGGGCGATGCTGGAGGAGACTGAACGGTCCAAAGCCGAACGGGAAGACGGAGAGTGTCTGCCAGACATCATCAACTGCTCCAACGCCGATGGCATCACTGCACTGCACCAGGTAACGCAGCTTCACCGCACTGTCGTTTACACTCAAGGTTCTTCCTGTTTTACAGTTCTCTTAAATTTCTTGAAGTCTTAGTGAAACATGGTGTAAAGGTATTGCTCAAATAATTGCAGGACTTCATTGCAAAAGGCCTTTTACACAGTGTGTCTCTTCAGTAAACACACATAAGTGTGTCTGAACTTTAACTAGACCACTCTGACATAAATATGGCTTCGTCACAACCTGACTGTAAATTTAGCATCACTGCCCTTCTAGAATGTGAACTTTTACCCCCCTTGCTGCTTCTGAAAGGTTTTCTTTGGGAGTTGCCCTTTACGCAGCTCTGTAAAATAGTAGAAAAACATGAGAGGATGATATCAGTTGTGATGAGTTCCTGTTTTCTACTTTCCTCTTTTTCAACTTTGTGCTTCCATCACTCTGTGACCGTTAACATGTAGAGAAACGTAATCAACCTCCACTGTGCGTCTCGGCTGCCCTGAGAATCTGTCCAACTGTACAAATATTACATCTGCATGAAAAATGCTAATTTATAAAATGTAGAATATATTAGTTAACTATTATTGCACTCCAAGTAGTCCTTTGCAATGGGAATATTGCACACAGTTGATATTGTGATCACCATAAATTTGCATAAATTGTGTAGGTCTTCCATCAACCACAATTTTGCTAAAGAAAACCATACCCACATCCTCATGCTGCCCCTGCCATGTGCCATATTAGCATATTGGGGGTTGTAAGTATTTGTAGTTTTTCATAGCATATTGTATTTTGCATATAAGCCAAGCAGTTCAGTTTGGTCTTTTTCTATTTTTATTTATTTTTTTATTTTTTTTACCAGAGCACCTTCCACCAAGTTTCCCCTCAGTGACTTTCTTTAAACATTTTTTGTCCTTTGCTATATAAAATCCTACTAAAATACATTGAAGTTTTGCATAAAACATATTTGAATAAATAAGCCGACTGTGATTACAGATGGAATATTGTTTTTTATTTTTATGTCATTATTGGTATGTTAATTAATTTGCTTTTGTTAAATGTGTGCAGGCCTGCATAGATGGCAGCATAGAGATCGTGACCTTCCTGCTGGAGCACGGCGCCGACGTGAACCAGGTTGACAGCGAGGGATGGACGCCACTGCATGTTGCTTCCTCCTGCGGCTACGCCGACATAGCAGAGTGTGTAGGAGTTTCCTTTAAACAGTTAAATCAGTGCAGCACATTGCTCTTTGCCACTGTATTGAATGTCAGAGAACACCGTGGGTGCCAGAGCATTTCTGCTCTCCACAATGCTGACATTGTTGTCATCTGTGCCGAGATAACACTTCAGCCAAAGCTCGAGTGGTCCAGCACTCAAACACGTCCAGCTTGAGAGATTTAAAAATGGATCTGCTTTTTCTTTTTTTAAACAGACTCTCACTTTGGAGAGCTAATGTGATGGTTGTGTCATAAAACCGGTTTCATTATGCCAGTGGAAATCCATGTTATCTGCACCAAAAACACAGATAACGTAAACTACAAGGTTAGGAATTCTTCTTCTGACGGCATTTTGTTGTACACATTCAGGCATTATTTTTCTTTGTTCTTAGGTTCCTTCTTCAAAAAGGTGCATCTCTCACTGCTGTGAACTGTGATGGCGACGTTCCTCTGGACATTGCTCTGGAGGAGACGACCGAATCCCTTCTCCATGATTACACACAAAAACAAGGTCAGCTCTTTGCCTACACATCGCAAATATAAAGCATTTGATGCATTTTACTGAAGTCATGTCTGGGATATTTGGAATGGAAAAGAAAATAATGCATATTAAGACAACCAGGGTCTTTTTCACTCAACAATTGTGCAATATGATTGCAACTGAATTAACTACGGTAGATGTGTTTACATGTGGCACTGAAAGAAACTGATTTCTGTATTTGACTATTGAACATCTGCAGTTAAACTCTTTGGTTTTTGCTTTAAAAAAAGTCCAATTCTGGCTTAAAGAAGTTTGGGGTATATTGCATTTATGTGACATAACATGTTCTGTTTAGATAAAATTTTTGTGCATTAGTGATGATGTATATCTTAAAGTCCTTTTTATGCAACCGAACATGAATGACTTATATTTTAGCTCCTGACATAAAGGCTCGAGTTTCTCATGTTTGAGTCCATTATAATTATTTGTTTATTATATTAATGTGTAATTTAAAATGACAGTAATAATAATTTCTATTATTGTTCTCTCATATTGATCAATATAAATTTTATTAGTTATGACGGAACATAATGCCACACTTAAAACGGCACATCATTAGATTTTAGAATGTTTTAATCTTTTAAACATTAAATGTAAAATGAGTGATTCAGGCTGTTGAATGGGTTTTCTTTGCGTCCCTCATACATCACATTCTTTGCATGTATAAGATGAATTTGGCTAGATTGTCTCAATGAAAATAAAAAATGGGCCTAAAACATAGTTAAATATGCAATTCATGTAAACCTGCTTGTCATTTCTTCATTAGGTTTTATTACTGTGCTCTATTTGTTTTTATTTTGTCAGTTATTTACAGAAGCCTCTTAACATTTGAATTAAAACTTAAATTGAGCTTTTTAATATAACCAATAATCATTATTTACTTGATTTTCATGCAATGTATTCAATATAACTATCAAAAAAATCAGCTAAGAGCTCAGGGCTGAATAAATAATGTTAACAGCAACATGTTGTCTGAAAACAGTTTAATCAGATTTGCTTCAAAATGCTGAAGATTTTCTCTGTTGGATAAATGTAAATCATTGGACGTACAGAACAGAAATGAATTGTGATCCGTCTTGCTGTCCCTGAGTGAGTCAGTGCTCTTGCTTGGTCCTCCATCGCATAGTGGGCGTCTTTGTCTGAGGCGATTTGCTCTGGCACGTTGATGTCAGCCAGTCGTTCTGCCACCAGTGACTCAGGCTGCATTGTGCTCTCCTCTACGCTGTGAACTGAATAGTTTTATTTGTCTTCTCAGAAGAGAATGTGTGTTCAGATCTACACTGTTTCTCTCTCTGTGTTTAAACTCTCAGGTCATCACATCAATTCATCAATATAAGGTTCATTGAAAACATCGATCAGTTGAGCTCAATTTACCAGGATGCAAACCACTGTTCCTCAGTCTAACAAAACTCCTAGCGTCTTTCCTTTTTTCAGTCATTTCTTATTAATTCCTGGTGTGCAGGTGTGGATGTGGAGGCAGCTAAGCGTAAGGAGGAGGAGCAGATGATGTCAGACGCCATGATGTGGCTGAACGACGGTCCGCCGGCTGATCTCCGACACCCAAGGACCGGCGCCACGCCGCTGCATGTCGCTGCAGCTAAAGGATACATGGAGGCTCTCAAGTAATGTAGTAACTGATTTATTGGAAAACTAAATGCAATAGTTTACCTCTAAGTTAAACTATTTTTAAAACAAACCAAAGATCAAAGATTTTCAAGAAATTCACGGCAGAAAAATCATATATTAAGTGGACTTCATACACAGAACTTGCAACTACCATAAACTGAAATACAGTGGAGTGAAGGAAGGAAGAAGAGAAGACGGAAGGACAGAGACAAAGTAATAAAAAAGAGGGACACTACATCAAAACTTAACAGTGGAAGAACATAAAAATGGATGACATGAAGAGATAAAGGACAGCATGAAGGAAGGATGCGAGGAAGGATAGGTGTGAAAGGACATAAGCAAGTACAGAAGGACACAATATAGAAAGGAAGGAAGGAAGCTTAAAAAAAGAAAAAGTGAGGAAGGAAAGATTCAAAAATGAAAGGAGGAATAATGGAACAAGAAGACAAGAACAACCCCAGGAGGGAGGACATGACACTAAAAAGGAAGAGGGATTCAAGGACGAAAGGAAGAACTCAAAGAATATGAGTAAGGAAGGATGCAACGTTCAGACAATGGGAAAGAAAAAAAGTCTGGAAATGCAAATGATTTCCGTTCTCTTGCTCTCTCTCTTACTTTCTCTCTCTCTTTCATACTAATTCAGATGTAGAAAAATAGTTGAATGAAATCTCAGACTCTGTTGCCTCCAGCTCTGTTGTCCGTTTTGCTCCTGCAGGTTGCTGTGTCAGTGCGGACTGGACGTGTCGGCCACAGACTTTGACGGCTGGACGCCTCTTCACGCCGCAGCCCACTGGGGTCAAGAGGAGGCGTGTCGCGTTCTGGCCGAGCAGCTGTGCAACATGGAGGCTCGCAGCAACGGGGTGAGCGGCACACGCTCGTTAAGCGTCTCGCCTCTGACCTCCGTCTGTTTCACCTCCTCTTAATGTCTGATTGGTTGAATCCTGCAGGGTCAGACGCCGTTCGATGTAGCTGATGAAAGTGTCGCAGAGCTGTTGGAGGAGCTTGCACAGAAACAAGCCAACGTGAGAAAGATTTCTCTTTAGCTTAATGTAATAAATGTTTTTTTCTGAGTTTAAATGGGGCCTCTTTTTCCCCTCTTTCAGTGGCGTAATGAGCGGTCGATATCAGAGAGGCAGAACCAACCAGGCCCCAACGCTGCAAACGCACAAAGCAAGCGACGGAGGTTCATTTCATGTTTTACTTCTTTAAATCACTATTTCCTCTTGACACGCTTTTATGCTCGCATCTGTGAACATATTGCTGTAAGACTCAACAATCAAGATGTTTTGTTTCATTAAACATTTGAAGAGTTTGCATTAAAACCTGCTGGCAATAAAAGAAACAGGATGAGGTATTTCCAGGTCATGTCAGTCGGAGCTTCCTAACGTTTACCTTCTGCCTTTCAGGACATCTGTGTGCAGGATGAGCAGCAAAGACAAGATAAACGTGCAGGATCTGTCTAAAGAACGGGGCGTTTCAGGAGGCGTGGATATGAGCGAAGAGAAGGAGAGCAGCACCGGTAAATCAGCTCGACCCGGAGTGCTGCAGCTGCTTTCTACAGATCTGATCCACAATTCTGATGTTTCTCTGCAGAAAGCTCTGCTGTGTCCAGTCCAGACACCGAGAGTGTGACTACATCTACCATCAGTCCTGCAGAGAAGGTAAAAACCCAGCCTGCTACACATCAACGTCAGAGCTCCAGCTTAGAGCATGAATCTGAATATGCAATTCACACACACTGATTGATTTTTAACATAATGTAGAATTTGTGCAGAACTCAGAAACACATCTTTAATGAGCATGCAGTCATTAATCACAAAGCTGACATTTATTAATATTAAGTTTCCTCTGTAAGGTAAAAATAAAAACGATTTTATTTAATTAATATTTTTCTACAAAGATTTCTAAGGATTCAGTTCGGAGGTTCATTCATACATCTGGCTTTGATTCACTGGTTGGTTTATTTCTTCTCTCCTGTGTGTTGCAGCCAGCTGAGGAGAAGAACGAGGAAGAGGAGCAGAAGGAGGAGGAGAAGGAGCAGGACAAGGCGAGCCGGACCGCCAGAGTCCAGCCCACTCCTCAGACCAGGGACGCTGCCGCCGAGAGCCCCAACGCTCCAAACGCAGACAAGAAACCCAAACAGTAAGTCATACTCAGCTCCACCTCTGCGTTTGCCTTTACTAACACTTCTGTCCTTTCAAAGATCATTTTCTTTGCCAAACATTAATATTCAGTTTACATGCAAATTGTAAACGTCATTAATTTTTTGTGTTCAGGTTCCAGGCAGCAGATCGAGACGAGGAGTCCGAGTCCCAGAGGAAAGCTCGGTGTCGGCTGATGCGGCAGTCCCGTCGCCTCACTCAGGTGGTGCTCATTTTATTTACATTTTTAAAACGTTTATTTTTTTTTTAATTATTTTTTAATCTTATGATTTATAATGTATTAGCCTGCCCACAGTTGTTTTATCCAGATACTACCAGTCAAATTACAGAAACAGCTGTACATGTTTGCATAATTTAAATAACAAGAAGAGTATAGTCTTGAATTAAATAACATCTAATGGCCTATTAATTCAAACCACTGTAGTGCCATAAAAAATAACTAAAGATAACCATAACTAGAAATTCACAAGAAAATGAAAAAAGGCTTTCTCTATCAATTCATTTAAGCAATAATCCTGGGTTACCTGAAACATATGTACCGCAGATTAAAAATGATATCTTCTTCATTTCTACAAGACGTTTTGCCACATGTCCATCATGTAAAATGTAAATGCTGTTCATCCTTTCACTCTGAAAAAATAATCTAACATGCTGTTAAGCAGAAAAAAAGAAATATCCAATTTCTAAAATACAATTTCTTGCCTTGAAACTATTTGAAAGTAAGACTTCTAAAAAAATAATAATAATAACCTTGGAGATGATCAGACATGTAGATAGAATTACAGTGTCTACTATCTGTTGGCTTTACAAACGTTTTCTTTTGCTCTACTTTCTATTTCAGGATCTTCTTCTATCTCAGGACTTCCCTTTGTGACATTTTATACTACTAAACTTACTTCCCTTTCCTGTGTCTGTTTGTAGGAAACACCCATGTTTATTTTAATGACTCTTCTGCAGCAAATAATAAAGTATTCTGTCTGAAAAGGCACCAATTTTTCTTCAGCATTAGTAACTGGTCATCTCAGACCCTCAACTGTATTGAATTCCTCTCATTTGGCTCATTAAATGCTCTGCTAACTGGTGTTAGTCATGCAAATGTGGATAATTCTTTAAATTCATTTCTGATTGAAGATGGATGAAGAAATGTACTGAGCAGCTGATTATTTGAGGAGTGAAAAGACCTATTGTTGTGGCCACAAATGTACTTAAATTACATTCTGAACAAATAGGTTAACTTTGCTTTTAAAGGGAAACAGTTATTATCAAATTCAACAAAATGTTACCTATTTAAGCCGCAATGATGGCCCACGTTTAAGTTTCCTACTAGGTTTTAGTTTTCTTAAAATGTCCCCCATGTTACAAGGTTCTGAACACTCTGGAGTAGAAAATGTCCCACAGCATTACTGACCCTCCACCCTACGCAGCAGTGGGCATCAGGTGCTTTTTCTGTGTAAACGTTTTCTAAATATTTCCATGGAAGATTAACCTTGCTTGTGTTAATCTTGTTAATGTTTCAATTTATTTCAAGTTTTTGCATATTTGCGTCAGATTTTCCAACAGGACTAACATTCGATAAAGGTGCTTAAGTGGAAAAACTAGGAGACCCGCATTTCTGCGTGCGGCCAAAAACCCACTGAAGTTTTTTTTTTTTTTTTCTTGCTCTGTGATAGGGTGTGACCTTGACTGAGCTGAAAGAGGCAGAGAAGAGCGTGGGTAAAGCTGCTGACCCTCCGCCTCGAAATGTCCAGTCAGTGAGCCCCATCATCACCGTCTCGCCTACTGAACGGGGTGAGTGGAAGAATTTACTCAAGAGTTCTTATTTAAAAAAAAATGAAGCTTTCAAATACATACAGTGTTTCATTTATTAGTGATGATAAAAGTCAAAATGTTAAGGAACTGCAGCACAGAAAGATGGATAGTCTGTTAAAATTAAGCTTTTTAATATTTTTATATGGCATAAGGAAACTCTAAGTAACCAGATTTTAGTGGCTTTGCACTAAAATAACATTTTCATTGGCTACATACAGATATTACATTTAATAAAAGATGATTTATGTGTTAAATATCAGCAGGTGACTCCCTCTGTTGGCTTCTAATATTTGTGTCACCAACTCTCTGGTAATGATGTTGGACTGTCTGGACCTGAGATCAAGACAAGTGAAACTTTTCAGGCCCAGTTTGAGCGTTTAGGTGGTAAAGACGACGCTGAGGGCGTCAACGGAAAAAAAAAAACAACCAACAGGACTGAAGATCAAAGAACTGGGACGGCGTGATTATTTGCTCTCTGCGCCTGCAGTCACCATCTGTCCAACTTAAAAATGCCTCAGCAAGGAAAAACAGAGAACAGCCTCAAATTATTTACAACGTAGGTTCATGGATCTGGTAGATTTCTCTTCCGGTTGTTAATTTTTTTTTTTAACCGCCCATTCAGGTTTCAGTTTTGTTTATTAAGTTGCACGTTTCTAAGTTTCAGTGGCGACCAGATGGAAAGCAAATTAAAATAAATTAAAATGCACTGATCAGAATTTCCTCATGAATTTTTACAGATTTGACCTGTTTTGATTTCAATTTTAAGAGCTATAATTGAAGACGAGCATTTTAAAATATTTCTTGTTGCTGTGAGTCGTCATTAGACATTCATAATAAGAGAAGATGCATCTCTGAGCAGCTTCAGAAGAAAACATAATTATACCACCACCATTCTTCACTGTGAGGATTGTCAATAAGTTATTCTTTATCCATTAAATATTTCCTATATGAAAAATAACATTTTGAGGTGAAGGCCACTTACTCATCTTTTGTAGTTAAACAGTAAGACTGCGTCACAATAAGTTGATATAATTTCTTTCACCTTATTATACTTTGATTGTGCTCATTTTCCAAGCTGCCATCCAGCCTTCAGTCAGAAACGACCTTAACGTGGCAATAAACTCACCTTTCAGTCAACACTGTTGTCAGACACATGAAATGAAAATGAGAGCTAAACTTTCAAATCTGCTGAACGTTTTTGCAAAACCAATCAGTTTTCTGGTGTTTCTCCCCAACCAGGAGTTAAAAGTCAAACTGCTTCCAGTCTGACTTTGTTTCTGTTTGAGCTGTCGGACTTCTGTTTACTGTAAGTTCCCGTCCGCCACCGAGAAGCGAGACGTATGAAGCGCGCCGTAGGTGGAGTGCTCTCAAAGAGGCTTTTTACAAGGAAGTGAGGTTTTCTCACGTACCCCGAGGCCCACGCTTGGTGGTGTGAGCTGCTTGGCGTACCTCAGGGCGGCTGCCTTGTTCTTTTTACAGGCCTTCTTCTCTTGCCATCACGATTTCATCAATACTTTGAAAGCTCCACCCTTGTTTATGTTGGTTTTGTGTGCAGGGGAACTGATCTCTTCCCCTTCAGAACTGTGATCAAACTGCAAACTCATGTCCAGTTTTTCACTTCTTTTAATTTTTTACATTTTTTTTTTTAAGTGAATGGTTATTTACAAGAAGTGGGTTTGATAATAAGAAGTAAAAACCAAATAGAGCAAGCCTTAAAAAGCCTGGAGAAATATCGAGACCATCACATCTTTCATTGTGATGGTTATCGGAACTCGAAGTCGACCACTTCCTTTACCGCAGCTCTCCTTTTATCTCCACCCTTCTTCACTTCACTTTTAATCCTTTAATACTGTCTTATTAAGCAGCCGCCAAGGCTTTCTTGGTTCCTTCATAGGCTTCCATAGCTCATCGTTGTTTTCTGTCCACATCTGTTTGTTTTAGAGAACGAGACGCCGAAGCAGGCGGAGTCGGAGGGAGACAAGCATTTGGGAGTGAAGGACCGGAGGAGAGGCCGGAGGGAGAGACGCTCCACCGGCATCGTCCAGCTGGGGTCAGAGGTGAGAAGCCTTCGGAGCTGAACTGCGGACAGGCAGCGGGGCGGCCTTCAGTGAATCAATCAATTTGTGTGGTAAAAGGATAGGAGAGTGAACCAGTTCCTCAATTACATGATGCAACTGAACATGTGATGTGAACCGTTTAAGGAAGACAGGAAGTTACGAGACTTTGTGTTTCTGAGCAAGTGTTGTCATCCCCTACAGACAGGATGTAATAGACAGAATCACCTAAAAGAAAACAGGCAGAAGATTAACAGTTGTTTTGTAGATACATTTTTCCACCTGAGCGTCCGTTCTTTAAAAAAAACACCAACGCTTTCACTTAAACAAGCTGAACTTGCGCAGAAATTAAATTATGCAAACAAAAGTGAAGTAGCAAGCTTTAACAGAGCAGATGGCGTTCCCATGATCATTTTACCAGGTGATCTCTCTGCTTCAGAGGGTGTGTGTGAGCAGAACAGGAATGCAGACATGACTGAATATTTCCTCGACCAGATCTTTACAGGTAAAGACGGAGAGCGAAGCCGCTGCTTGTTTCAGTTTTAGGTGGAAGAAGAAACTCATCGTGGCGAAACTGTTAATTTTCCCCAAAGTTTAGATTTCCACATCAGCCAAATATCACCCCCACATCAATCAGTCAGCCTCAGGGCTGAGTGTCTCAGCGCTGAGTCAGTACTATACCTGCTCATGTTTGTGCGTCACATGAACGCGCATATTCCAGAAGTGGTGTGAAAATAACCACTAGCAGGTAAATGTGTTTTACAAACACAATGGTTTTGTAACGATGCCATTCTGCTTGTGTGTTTCGTCCTTGTAAAACCTCCAAGAACTAAAAATAAGCAACATGAAAGCGTGTGACTGTGTGCTGAGTTCATGTCAGAGATCGAGTGTCATGTTTACACTCTAAGCTTCATGTTTTCCAGAATGATGACGGCGAAGCCCAGCTGGAAGATGCAAACAGCAACAGCACTGAGTGAGTCGAAACTTTTGTGTTTTATTTCATGTTTTCAGCCTTTCCATTGATTCTGATACCGTTGAATATGGCATTAATAAATTAATTTAATTTGACATTTTTTTTAAATGTGAATCTTTTGGTTTGAAAGAAGTTCTATTTCCAAATAATCACACAACAGACATGCAGTGCTTTGTAAAAAAAAAAGATAAAAGAAAGCATTATCTAACAAGTGTTAGATGATGCTGAGCTAGTCTAGAGGTAAAGGTCTTTTAAATAGGATATAAACCACCGCAGAGCAAGTTTCATTAATCCCAACAAAAAAACTTGGGTCACTGTATAACTCAGATTGGTGTTTGGTACCGAACATGAATGACTGAGAAGGCATCCAAAAGTCCAGAAAGGTCTCCAGCCTGAAAAGCTTTGATCAGATCCTTTCCAAAGACGACAGGAACGTTTCACTGTAGGCAAAAATCGTCAAGAAAAACCAGGGTTTACTAATGGAGACATGTTGTCAGGGAGGATGTTAAACAGTTTCTTGTATATTTCATTTTGCAGAGGGAGAGATTTGCCTTCAGACTACAAAATGGTAGGTGAAACGTTTTTTTTCTCTGCTCGGTCTGAGAGTTAAAATCAGTCAGACACGTCTGGGACAGGAATGTCTGCAACCGACGAAACGAATTACCATACAGACTGACAAGTTTCTTTATTTTTCCTGGTTGCTTGGTGTTTCCTCTCAGTTGTACATCAAGGTACTGCAGGAAAACATGACTCTGAAGGAGAAGCTGCAGGAGATGGAGCAGCAGCTGAGCCAGAACAAAGTGGAGCTGGAGAGACTCCGACAGGTTTGGCAGGTTTGCTGCTTCCTCTGAACTTTTATCCGACTTGTATTATTGTACGATATCTTCATTTCATACAAGCCTGAACAGAAAGTCTGAACTACGGAGAAAGCATTTTGTTATTTAGCCAACAGCAACGTAAAACCAACCATCGCTGTTTGCGTACTTGGAGGTCTTAGTGAAATGTCTGACTGTGATACTGGAGAGAGAAACACGCTGTCTCTGTGTTGCAGAGTCAGGAGAGCGACACCGACAGACCGGCCCTGCTAGAGCTGGAGAGATTTGTAAGTCAGCTTCAGAGGTTTATTTTTAAACACATAAAACAAAGCCAAGCTGCCACTTCCTGTCCTTTAGCCTTTAAGCTGCTCTCTGCCATTGCTTTTGGAAGGTGTAATAAATTACAAGCCTACTGCAGAGAATGAGTTAACCGCTCTGCAGTTGCAGCGTTGCATGAAGCCCACGGGTTGAACCGGTCGTTGTCTGAACTTGCACAGTTTTACTGCAGAAGCTGGAACATTTTTTTTGTTTGTTTTTTGTGCTGTGGCAGTTTGTTTGTTTCCTGATCTTTCTGATTGGTTCACAGGAGAAGCTGTCCCTCCAGAGGAAAGCAGGGGAACTGGAGGATGAGCTGAAGGTACAAGTTTTTCTTGGGATTATTTAGAAAAACTACACCTCAGCAACACAAGTGGATTTTGTTTCTAATTCTCAGCAGGTCAAAATTATCCATAAAGGCCCACGAACGTTTGAACATGTGACTTTTAGCAAGCTGCTGAGAAACTAGGTGCTTTTTGCAGCCATCAACACGGTTCTGTTTGGAGTTTATTTAACGCTGTCATTTCCTGGAGCCCAGATTTTAAATAGAGTTCCTATATTTCTAAAAGGCTTACAGTTTAGTTTAAATCTTTCCTCATCCATTCCTAAATCAAATCAATGTTAATGAGAATTATGAATAATTGTTTCTAAGCATCAGTTAGTTGAAGTTAGGAGAAATTAGAAAATCTGTAGGTGTTTGTCGCTCACAAACTATTTAAGCCATAAAAGATAAAGATTAGAAAATACGCCTTTCCACCTCAGAGACTTGGAGCTAAATCACCAAAACACTAAGAAGAGAAAGATGCTCAGCAAATAGGGATGGTTTGATTACTCTAATGCCAGTAAAGATGTTTCCATTAATCACTGAAAATGCATAAATCATTAAAAAAAAAATTAGATAATGGATCATTTTATTCAAAATGGATGCTCTCTGTTATTTTCTCATACTTTTTGAGATTCCTGTCTCCTATCAGAATCAAACTCCTTGGTTGATTGAAAATCTCTTTAAATTTGAACCACAAGACTGGATTATGACTGAATAATTACACACACACACACAGAGGACAACACAACCATCGTCTTCTAGTCATTTCTCTTAATGAACTGATTCTGTAACAGTGTCGTTTGTCCGTGTGTGTGTAGGTTCTGAAGGACCTCAGAGCAGACAACCAGAGGCTTAAAGACGAGAACGCCGCCCTCATCCGTGTCATCAGCAAACTCTCCAGATGAACTGCAATAACCATACAGACACAAAGTATTACACGACTCTTCTGTCGCCCCAAACTCGGAGGACACAAACCAGTAAGGGAGACGCAGCACGGAACTGCAGATGTCCAGCTCACCGCCCGCCACGCCGTTTGGGTCTTTATGTTTTGGCAGATCTACTGTTTAATGAGGCAAACTGCACCTCCTGTGGATCGGTGGGATGTCCACTTTTATATTAGGTTTTTATCGTATTTTTTTACCTGCGATGTTTTATTGTGCTTTGCTTCAGTGATCCTTTGTACAAAACCTGTATTCAGAGACTTGAAGCCATGTACAAATGGCTCACAGTAAGGCGGGTTTGTCGCACGCAAGACTTAAATGTGCCAAAATGAGAAAAAAACAAAAATAAAAATGGTCCCAGTTTTGCACATCTTTTAGGTAAAAAGAAAAAAAAATTGTGGACAGTATTGTTTCTCAGGATGATTCTTTTCTTCAACGCTTATTGTTTTTAGTCGGCTGCTGTACCGGTGGACCAAAACCCTGCATGCTCACCTTTCCCTGCTCCTCTGTGTGCTTTTCACATGTTCGTGCTGCAGCCGCCTGTGGTGTGCATCGGAGCAAAGGCGTGTTTAATTACTGATGTGTTACAGACTGAGTGTTTGGGTGCTAACAGACATTGTGAGGTGAAACTCAGGTTCAGATACTTCAAATAATGTTACAGTTCAGATCTCTTGCGGGAGGTTGAGGAGAAACTGATCTTTGACCTCTGTACTGTATGTTTTTTTTTTTTGCTTTGTTAACTGGACGCTTCTTCTTAGTATTCACCCTTTGACGGCACTGCTGTTTAACAGACGGGCCAGATGGGTCATCCTTTGAATGTTTACTTCCTTGCGAGACAGAAATGCATGTCGAAATGTATTTTGAAGCTGTGCCTTTGGATATACATTTGTAAGTAATATTTCTATTTTGCTTTGGCATTGTACAATGTTGAGTATAAAATACGTGGGCATAAATAAATAAGGGTCTTCTGCTTCTTACTGTTTGATTTAACCTGAAAATATTACAGTAGACCCTATAAAGCGAGACGTTTGTAATTACAAAATAATTCCACCAGAGGGCGCTGATGCACTCCCAGTTTGTAGACCGAATAAGGAACAAGAACAAACCGCATTATTGAGTTGGACCTCAGCTGATTGGAGTCTTTTATTCAGAGATCCAACAAATGACAAAACACGGTTCGCCTCAAAGGTTGTCATTTCTACAGTAATACGTTCGTTCTGCCTGTTCAGCAACGTTCAAGTACCAACCTGTCCTGAGGATGTTTTGGTACCATCTGCTTCCAAGTCCCTTCCCGACATTTCAGATGAATTATCTTGCTTGGGCACGTTAAAACAAATAAAATCCAGCTTTTAGGTTGAGCATGTTTGTAACTTGGGAGGAAAAATCCGAAGTTAAACATTATTGCGGTTCATACAGTATTCAACCCGTTTTTGGACTGGGAAGAAGTGAGAGTACCCAGAGAGAACCCACACATGCTGAGGGAAAACAGTCGGTCTCCATTCAGAAAGACCATAGAGATTCAAACCCTGGACCTTCTCACTACAGGCAACAGTGAGTGACACCAACTATACCACTCAAAAATTGGAATTTGATTATTTTCGAGGTCTGAATTAGTCAGGAAACAATGAGTATGGAAGAATATTTCCATTTTAAAAATGTACTTCTTTATTAACTTTGTGGTGTCCATTAGTCCGTTTCTTTGATTCTTCTTGTGTTCAGCCATCTTTACACTCACAAAAGAAAAACATTTGTAATCTTTAGTATTTTTACCGTGAGAGTCAAAGACTCAGACAGTCTGGATAATATAGTATGTAGGCTTCCAGTAGAGTTAGTGAAAGACTAGTGAAGGACAGAAACAGGCTAGTTTAAAAGATTTACCCAACTGTTGCTATGGAGACCTGGTGTCCTCAAGGTGCCAACCTTTGCAGCAGTTCTCTAACAGGAACTCGTGGAGATTTTAAACTGATTCACTTGATAGAGGCATCGACTTTAAATTTGTTTCAATTCAACTTAGTGCCAAAAACTCTGTCACACTCTGCAGGTGAGCCAAAGACCATTTCCGCAAAGATAAACTAAAGCATCGATGGTGAAAGAATCTTCAAATTCCCTGTTAATCACATGCTGTAGCACTACTTCACTGCAAAACACTGCCATCAGAGGCCAAGTTGAGCAAAATCTTTATTGACCAATAAGAGCAACCACAAATGATGATACAATACACCCCACCAGCATGCCAGCGTTTTCATAGAAACTGTACAATGTGAAGGAATGTATGGCGCAGGAAAAATAAACATAGCAACGAGAACAAAGTGTTTTACATCCAGATGTTCTGGTACAGTACAAGTTTAATTTTATCCAACATTGGTTAGTTTAGTGTCACCTGATCTCATGTTGTGGGTGGGTCAGTCAGCAGGTTGAGCCCAGACACCGCCGAGGTCTCCGGCGGCGGCGGCAGCAGCAGGCGGTGCCTGGCTCAGCCTCCTCCACGCCTCCTCTTGACAATCAAAATGAACAATGTAGTGAGAATGGCGTACAATAAGGCAAAAAGGGAACAATAAGCAAAAACAGCTTCATAATGTTAGTTTTCCTCCACATGACTGTAGTTTGGTACTAAGGCCTCACGGCTGGGACAGGCAAAGGTTACCAATACTTTGTGTTCGTTTTTTTTCCCCCCAATTCAGTCGCAACATTCAGTCAACTCCAGAGAGCAGGAATTAATTCAGATTGGTGGAGGGGTGAGCGGTGGGCTTGTGCAGGTAACAATCTCCACTACAGCAGGGCGACGGACGGACGGTGATGAAACAAAGCCTTTCGGGAACAGACCAACTGATAGGAGAGAGCTGCTCGTACACTGAAGACACGTTGATAAGTTTAGACATAAGGCAGCTACTTTTCTACTCGACACTCCCTTGTTGACTTTGGCCCCAGCCTCCTGGATGGAGGGGCGGGGTGGGCGAATACATTTAGTGAAGGTGCTACGGAGCAGCTCCGATCGAACTGTTACAAGGCAGGTATCGGTTCTTGTATCAAAAGACACCAAGCGAGGGGACGGTAGTGTGTGGGAGGGAAGGGCAGAGCGGATGCGGTGGGGTTAGCTATGAATACAACAGCTGATTAACATGTGAATACAGTCACATTACACAACCATTGATACAATTAGATATAAAAAAAGGCAAACAAAAGTTGATTGTACAGTTGCTTGTCCACATGTACTTCATACTGAAAGAGGAAGACACCATTCTGGCTGGGGGGGAAGGGGTTAATCTCTTCAAGCAGCTAAAACCAGGAGAACCGAAGCTGGGTGTGAAGGAGGCTTGGTGCTACATAGCAGGTCTGAGAACAGAGGAGGTTTCGTGAGCAACCAATGAGCCGTCGTGCAGGTAGTGATGAAATGGACGGAGGGAAGAAGTGATGGAGGGCAGGGCGAGCTTAAGACAGTCAGGCCACAACTAAGGCATGAGAGCATGAAATGCAAAGTAACAACAAAGAAGGCAGAAATGGCGGACAACAGGATGAGGATGGGAGGAGGGAAGGAGGAGGGGAGGGGCGAGGGGAACAACCCTCCGTCCCAAACACAAAGGCCTCTTTTAATCGTTCCAGTCTTTCTTGATGTTGAGGTTCCACTCCCAGGACAGGTGGTCATGCTTGTCGTCGTCGGTAAACTTGGATTTGATGACGTAGTTGCCGCGGGCCAGCATGCCTTTAGGAGCCTCCTCTATCGTGGTCAGGAAGTCGTATTCATTCGGGCGCGGGCCGTAGCTGCCCACCATGTAGTCTGACTTGTCGACTGTCAAGAAAACAGAAAATGGTGTTTGTCAGTTTGTCTTCACTAACTCTGTGTGTTTTATGGTTTGTTGCTCTTAGTTTGATTCTGTTCAATATCTAGATGACGAAATCCCAATCACATCTGTACAGAGGTCCAAGTTCTATTGTCTTGTCTTCTGATAACACGATTTTAAGCCCATTGTTAGTTTTATCACGTCAACAAAATTAGGTTTAGTTTATTTTTAAGGTAATGAGTTCATTCAAGATTAGATCGAAAATGAATAATGAAGCCATGTCGAAAACAAAAACATAAGAATTTCTGCAACATTCAATTTGAAAACAAAAAGTTCTGTTTTTCAAAATACTGATAGGCACAAGACGATTCCAAGAAGATAACAACCGAATGCAGCTTTGCATTCAGATATTCTTATTTATCTATCTGAATTTAATTTGGATTAAATAAGAATTAACATTCTTATTTAATTAAACCTGTGAAACCTGTTAACTAAACCTGTGAATGCAGCAGGCTGTAAGTGAGCATCAATAAAATGTTCACTTACAGGTAAACGTTTTTGCATTTTGTTAATCAAAAATAAACTTAGTAAATGATCTAGCCTCCATATAAAGACCACATTTGAAACACGTCTGTTGTATAAAACATCATTAGGTTATTGACTTGAAAACTCTCACTCTATTGGCTAGTTATGTTATCATCTTTACAACATGTTAGTTGACCATACCCATTACTATATTACTGGTTGATACTGCGTCGTATGTTTTATCTGTCACAGGCTCACCTTATTCCTATTTATTTTTATTACCTCTGGCTTTTATGTTCTGTAAATTGGAACATCTTTTTGAGCTCTGTGGGAAATCTGTTTCCCAAAAAAACCTCACCGGCAGTGTGAGAACTTCCTGTCCACTTAATCATTGCTGAATCTGTTACAGTACCTGTTAACAGCAGAGATGTGAAAAAAAAAAAAAATAATCACTGCCAAATGCCCAGCTGCTGTCCAGTTCAGGTTTCCATGGTGACCATCAGAACAGCATTGCATCTAAATCAAACCTAAAAGGTCACAAAAACCGTCTTACTGGTTTTTAGGAAAGCCGTGATCATCAGAAATTCTCTTAAATGTCCGTGGTTCTATTAAACGTGTCTGAACCAGAAAAAGAGCCAAGGTTTTATGTCACAGCTACCATTAAACGGTAAAATCACGCCACCTGCTGGCATAAATTATCTTGCATCTGCATTTTTATTTTAAACAGGGTTCCCTCAAATTTTCCAAGTCAAAATGCCAAAAGTTTTTAAGATTCCAGTTCCAGAGCTCCCAGTCGGTTTCTGAGCTCAGAACTGCAGAGATTTGACAGGGAGGACAGAATGGACGGACGACAGATATGACAAAGATAACGAGTGGACGATTTGCTGGATGGAAGAAAAATTATCAGTTAGATAACAAATGAATGAAGGGGGATTGAATGAATTGTTTATTTAAGGAATGGGCAGATTGGATGTCGGACAGAGGACGACCAGTTTGATGGGCAGATGTGAACGTGAAAGATTATATTAAATTAATAAACAGGATGGATGTGCAAACGGCCGGACAGACGGACGACTGTATGAATATTTGACGTAAAAGCCATCAGCTAAGTTGTTGGAACAGTTTCTATAAATTCAAATTTTTATTATGTGGACAAAGACAGCAAAGGAGGTGTGGAGGATCTAATTTTGATACTTTTCAATCCTGGAAAAATTTAACTTTAGATCTTTTTAAGACTGGAAAAACTCACGATACAACCTGGTCATTTTAGGAAGAAAATTAGAAAAGAAAAAAAAAAAAACATTTACAGAAGATTGAGCTGGATCAAAATATATGCCTAAGAAATAATTAACTAAAATACAGTTTGACTATAGAGTGCATATTGTAGCCTAAGATTTTTAATTAACAGCAGAGACATTTATCACAGTTGTGACATTTTTCATTAGCGTAAGTGTAAATAGTCACCTTCAATTATGTCTCTTAAAAGCAGAATGAAATAGAGACAAACCAAGCAGTTACTTTAAGGATTTTTACTTTTTTTCCCAGTCTGGACGCTTTAGAGGAAATGTAACAATATAAACATTTGCCAACCAACTGACAGCTGTTTACAGCGTTAGTTTAGCGACAGGTGATGCAAAGCCAAATGGCCTTTGAAGTGGAGTGGATCTCCAGATGAGCGTCTGTGAGGGATTTGGCTGCAGGGATTCCTCACTACCGTTTGGTTTTGGACAGAGCCTGCTGAGCTTCAGAGTCAGCGGGGTAATGTCTGTGGACAAGCGGCTCAAAAGACATCAGGAGAAGCTGCTGACTCACTTTTCATTCCTTTCCTGAATGTCTGCTGCACGTACTTCAGGCCTGAAACAATCTCCTTGTTCACCTGAGAACACAGACATCATTTGAGATATTAACAGATAAATCTTACAAATTAGTGTTTATTGTTTCACAGCAAGAGTTGAATAAAATTTGGTTTTTTTTTTCTTCTTTTTTTTCTCTTCTGCAAAGTGAATTCCTCGAGTTTAGCAGACCTGAAATGAGCTGCAGTGGATAAAAAATATAGATGGAAAACTAAATTATTGGGCCTGACAGTAAAATTAGTTATCATCATTTCCCCTCAAAACACAAACTAAAACCGGCTGGGAGATATCACCATGGTAACAGACTTAGAGAGTCTCAGAACAACAGAAAGTGGATTCTGTGTCTTTGAGGCATTACTCTACAATTTCAGGGATATTACAGTCAGACTGAATCTTTGCTATAACTACTACATAACTATGTATATCTATATTTGACGAAAAAGATAACTCCTAAAAAAGACCGACATGAGCTCTTACCTTAAAGCTGATTTTTATTTTGTATTCTACTCCCTCCTTTAGCACAAAGGCCTGCTTCTTAAAGGCTTCTAGGTCTCCTGTAAGGAAAGTTGGACCGTCATGAGAATTGAAGACAGAAATCAAACAGCAAGAGTCCCACGCCAAATTAGATACTCCCTTATTTCATTAAAAAAAATTTAATATATCTGTCATACTTAATGCCAGTATGCTGCCGGTTCTGAAATTTGCAGCAAAACTTTTTTTTTTTCCATTAAGGCCAATTAACATCAGTTCTCAATATATAACATAATGAATTTTCTGACTTTGTAGCAGCCTGAAGATGTCAGTTTTAAAGATTAAAGTTTTGGGGTTTTTTCTGGGCAAAAAAAAAAGTAAAAAGTAGTTATTTTCTACACTAAGCACAAATTGGAATTGTTTTGTGATCTGAATATTTCAGCATAATTATCCGGTTTTTATTTTTTTGTGTAAAGTTGTTAAAATTTTATCACAATTTAGAAAATTTTTTTTTTTTTCCCACATCATTACAATCTATTAGGAAATCTTTAAGATTGCTTTAAAAACATTGCAAGAAAGTCTGGCTCTTCAGCAAAGCTTACAGCGCTGTAAGTAGGACAACTCAGCGGAGAAACTACAAACAATAACTTAAGTTTTATTTTTAGGTTTCTGAAGAGCCTCTTCCTCACACCCACCTCATTTAAACCCATATTTTGATGCAGGCGCACAAATAAATATAAATTCTTTATAGACTCTGGGCCCTGAGTTATTTTTTTTTTGTTTGTTTGCTTTTTTTATTCTGAACACTTAAACGTAATACATTTGTTTAAGTGAAAGAAATCTATTGGACATGCAGACAAACACAGTAGTTTACATGCACTGATCATCTTCCAAGTCCTGAACTAGAGGAGTCTAAAAATGAACGGGGGGTCCCTTGTGTGGTGACCCCATGTCCAGCTTTCCTGACCCAAACTTCGTGCTATGTAGATTCTCCATCTCCTATTACTTTATTTTTATTCTTATTTTTATTACGAGTTTGCTTCATCAATGACTTATCAGCAGATTCTTACTGCGTCCATATAAATAAGACACCTCTACTAATTAATGCATACAAACTTTTCTTTAAGACAACACTTTGTAAAGAGGAGGTAGATTAAATTATTCACGCACATTGTTCAGCGTATCAAATGTAAATATATCCAACGGTTCACTACTTAAGCTAAGCACACCAGAACTAATCTTGCTGGCTCTCAGATTCAGTGGAAATATTGAAAACGTGACACCAACTCAGCATGGTCTCCATTGCATCTGCAGCGCACGCCGTCATAATCGAATGAGAAGTTTCAAAAAGCTGCAATGTTGTGAAGGAACACGCAGCAGACACAGGACAGAATGTTCTGCACTGACAAATTATGGCCAGCTGGAGATTTTCCACTGGGAGAAAAATGACTTCAACTGTGTAAAATACGTTCAGGAGCACTTCCAGATTCGACACAGGATACGGAGATGTGTGGTGGTGTGAGGAAAGTAAGGCTCTGTTTATTTTTGCTGTTACATACGAGATTATCTTAAAAACATTTGGCTGCATTCAGACCTCTTGTAGTTTTCTGGATAGACATTTTGACCCCAGTTTAAAAAAAAAAAAAGAACATAAATATAGGAAAATATTGTGCAAATTGGATGAAAAAAAAAAATGGGCTCACCTTGCAGGTCCAGGACCAGGGGATTTGGTGCACTTTCACAAACGAGAGACATTCGGGTCACCTGGACATTAGGAGCATTTGGATCTGGATGGGATTTAAAAAAAAATTTATATTTAGATTAATACACTTACAAGAGAGTCCTTTTCTAAAGGATGCTAACAAATGTTGGCGATTGCTTTGTAGGAACAAATGTTAGAAATAACATCCCATCCAAGCCCAAAATAGAATTTATAATCAACTTTTCTCAGTTCAAGATATGTGGCAAAAATTTAAATTTAAAATATCAGCTTCCCACAACAGGAACAATTTCCGTTAGGCTACGGGTCACAAAGCAGGTCTTGATGCTCGATTCAGATGTTTTTCTGAAATGTGATTTTTTTTTTTTTTTCTGCTTCCGCAATCAGACTTCTGTGTGAACGGTTTACGACTCCAAAGCGATGCGCAGAAGAAGAATGTCACATGGCAGCAATGATGACTGTCGCACTCTATGCATCAATATTGCAGTTCAACAATGGGAGATGGCAATACTGCTGCATAATCATAAGATGAAGGCGCTGATAAAAAAGAATGCACAACTAATAGAAATGGTCTTTTGTGGAGCACTGACTCCAACTTGTGCACAGAAGTCTGTTTGGATCCATAGTTGGACCAGGAGTGGTGGGATTATGATGTAATGAGCTTCACTGACAAAGACCTCTTTCATAATATCCCAAAATTATAATTTTTAAACATTATTTACATCCAAGTTTACTGTATCTTGATTCTTCTGGCTCAGAATTATGGTGCATGTCTCAAATTAACAGAAAAAGTCACATAAACTGTGACATGACCATTCAGATGCTTTGAAAGCTATTGGATATCTGATATAGTTCCAGATATTAAAGTGGCATACATCAGTCTTTTTTTTTTTTTTTTTTGGTAGAAAAGATTAGAATTGGGTGTTTCACACCACAGTGAAAAATGGGTCACATTTGACTGTTGCGTGACTTTTGCTTAATGAGCAACAGAATAATTAGACTGTACTGACATTTTTAAAGGATTGTCTATCTTAAAGCATATGTCATACTGCAAACCAAATCACTGAACTTAGGGGTTCTGAACATTTCTGCCCACATAAACATAAAATCCAGCATTAAAGATTGAGTCGCTCAGGAGCTGAATGAATTCCAGCATGGTGTCATGACAGGAAGCCCCCTGTACAAGCAGTTCAGTCAAAACGTCTTATCTAGTAAATATTCCACACTCGAGTGTTATTTGCATTGTTGGCAAAGTCAAAGTGATGGGTGAAGGCAGCAACTCCGTCACAAGGTGGCGGCCATGATGTAAAATCAGTCATGAGGCTCAGTGCTTCTGGTCCAGGTTTTCAAACTTCATGTGGAAATCAGATCAGCTCAAGAACAGTGAATGGGAAGCATTGAACTGGTTTCCATGGCTGAGTGTCCAAGTGTCACATCACCAATTATAATGCAAAGTGTCAGAAACAACGGTGTAAAGTGAACCACTATGGGACTCTACAGTAACTCAGATATGTTCTCTGGAGGAAGTGAATTAGGCCACTTTGGTAATTCAACACACAACCCTGAGACTGGCAGAGATGCTCTCTTTTTAGTATCAGTATCTCTGACTGCATTGCGTTAGGTTTACATGTCAGTGCTGAGGGAAGTTAGTGGACAACATTAAATCGTTTGTATGTGGCTAAACAAAAAAACATTTTAGACATTTTAGTGTCATTTTTTTTAAACCTCACATGACAAGAACCACAAATTGTGTCTTCTTCTTTACAAGTTTAGTTTCAGGTCATTGCTAACCAAAGGCTAAGAGCTCAAACTTTACAGACAGATCCAAATTTGATTCTTCAAGCAACCTTTATTGTACGGCATTACACAGATGCAGTGTCCTGAAAAATGCATCTCAAACTGCAGCACAGACATCAGCTGGATAAGTATTTCCAAACCATGACTCTATAGAGAGTCCACTACCCCCAATCCATCCAACTCAAATAATAATTTCATTAAGCCTCCAGCATGCCAACAATGCTGCAGAAACCTCTTAATCATCTATGTAATTAAGTCGTTTGTGTGCAGCAGGGAAACACCTAAAACACACAGCACAGAGCACCAGAGCTGACAACTATTGGGATACACAACAATCAGATATGAAGATCTGTAGTCATCTGCACCACAGTGGGTCAGTCTGGAGGCAAGGAGTAAGGCTATTTACGCATATTCCCACCAATCTGAGAAATGTATAGTTGGTGGTATCCAGCAGTTCAGACATTTGCTGTAGTGAAAATTATTTGAACTAACGTGGTCACTCTGACATGCTAATATACCCTCAATATACTTTGAGATTACAGCAAAACCCAAAGATTACTGTAAGTATTTCTAAGTTCCTTAAAGCTATTCTGGAACTCTTGAAGTATTTATTAGTGCAGTTGCTGCAGCGCTGCAGGAGGCCTGTGTATGATGCGAGTCCTGCATCCTGCAGCTGTTCAAATATGTGAGCTCCAGGGAGCTGAAACTGGGACACTTCTGCTGTAGTTCAGGCACTCTCTTTGGTAATTAGACTTAGGTTCTTGGTTGCAGTGTAGCAAAAATAATTAGAAACAAATGGATTCATGGTTCAATCCGATGGATACTGGATCACAGTGCTGGAAAACCATGAAGAACCAAGCTGATCACATCACTGATCCAACATAAGGTCAACCAGGAGAGAGTGTGTATTCACATCAATACAAGATATTTTTATGTTGTCTCGTTTAAGAACTTATAACATAATGAACACAGTTTAGTTCAAAATTATTCATACTCCAAGCAGACTTAACTCTTTAATTTGACCAACATGGGTCTTCTGACTGAAAATAAATTTATTTTAGAGCAGCTCAACTTCACCAAAAATATTTAAATTACCACTGGAAGCATCCAAAAGCTGGCCAGCAGTTTGCTTTAATGCAAATAAAGATTAGTTAACGATTATTGAAAAAGTTCTAAGTAGTTTACATTTTTTTATTAAATGCAGATAAAAATGTTGCAATTAATTTCATTTTGTTTTATTATGATGTGGAAGATCTCTGCCTCATTTTCTACCAGAAACAAAATTCTTGATGCAGTTAATGCAGAAATTCACTAATGAGGCCATATTTTTAACGAGTATGCATGAAATTGATATTTGAGGATACGATGCCCATTTTAGTTGCATTTTGTACAACACATGCTTCTCATCATACAATCAGTCATATGGTTCTATTTGTTGTAATCCTTGAGTAAGTTATGGGGTATTATTGGGAAATGACATTAGGAAACAGAGACCCAGATCCAGAGGAATTTAGTTGGGAGGTTACAGCTTATTTCTATGGGTCCAGTAATTGAGCTTTGTATTTAATATAAATCCAAAAACCTTTGTGTAAAATAAAATAACTATGTTTTTTATCAATATGTACAATGACATGTAAGATGTGCATGAGTCACCAATCATTGATGAGTAATTATTCGTAGACTAGCATAAACGTTCGCTTCATATGTTGCAAAAATCTAAGATACTAAAGTTTCCAATATTTGAAGTCTGTTTAGTTTAAATGCAAAGATCAGACAAAGAGGTGTGAGAAATAAACTGTAAAAGTATGCTAGCTATACAGGTAAGAATATTTTGGTGTGAATGAAAATGATTCTGAAATATCTGTAGAAACCCTGTTCTGGTACCTGCCTGGATCCCCCCTGCAACAGATCTCTCTTCCTCTCAGTAAGTTACAATCTTACCTGAGAAGACCCTGCATCATCGTCCCTGCTGCTGGCCTCTGGTCTAATGTCTCCTCCCTGACTCTCTGCTCTATTATGACAATAGAGATTTACTTTAAATATGTGAAAAGCAATAGTGACCAAAACTTCTGCACAGCAATGAAAAGGTCATTGGTTTTATTCCAGGAATTGAATAACCAGCATTGGCAGAAGTGGGTAGAAAAGCCAAAAATTGTACTTAAGAGCAGCAGCACTACTTACTTTACCTTTACATACTTTTACTCAAGTAAAAGAGTAGCTTTCCAAGAAACTGCTCCAGAGTAAAAAAATAAATAAAAAAAAGAAGTGTTTGATAAAACTAAAGGCTACATAAGTGATCAGAAAATCTGATTTAATATTTTTAAAATAATGTCAAGCAAATACAATATAAATCAGGTGCCAATTATGGCATTTTAAAGACTACATTTTTAAAAATGACCACAAAATATATACCAAAGACATTCAGGTCTTTCGCAAATATTTTTTTTTCTACTATTAATTTGACATAAAATAATACATACATACAGTAGGTAATGTTTATATTAGGACAAGGTAAAGTACTTCCAGAGTCCATATGTTTATTGTATCTTATTAATGTCCAAATGACCCAACAGGCTCATCAGAGAGAAAACAACATTAGAACAACAAAGCTGGTATAGAAACAAGTATGTAGGTGTTTCTGTATCTCATACATTTATGGTTAAAATAAGTTTCTTACTTTGTTGAAGTTACTTGTATTGAACAGAGTATGAAGAAATTTCACTCAAGAAAGAAAAGAAAGAATTCATAAGAATCGAGTAAAAGCAAAAAAGTACACTGCAATAAAGTTACTTCGTAAAGTTCTTTTTTTTTTTTATAAAATTGCTAAAGTAAATGTAACTGGCTACTTCCCATCTCTTACCATAGATAACAACAACATTAGTATTCTTGTTAATGAGCTTAATGTGATGTATTGCTCTGGATGTGTTTGTCGTCATTTAACAAATATTATCTGAATCCAGCAGTTCGACTCAATTTACTCAGTTAATTTTGAAAAAAAAAAAAAAAAAAAAAAAAAAAAGGCCAGCTCTTTGACTTTGGCTGGTTTGCTGCCATAACTAACGCACACCGGCGTGCTGTTCTGCTCAGCAGCACATCTCCCCTTGCTGATCCACACAGATGTAAAACCGACAGTGTGTGCTCTCACGGTCCATTTAAAGACGGTTTGTAAAAACACGTCATAGCATTACATTTGGTTTACCTACAGATCCCTTGCTTCTTACAGACAAAAACATTTTCTATAAACACTATACTTGCAGCAGAATATTTTTTAGTTCTTCTGGTTTTTTTGGGGTTTTTTTACTACAGCTTACAAAAACAACACGTCAGCCGTTAATCTCTATATCTCAGGCAAATAATTAGCCTCATTTCCAACACAATCCCACAGCAAAAGCAATTTTGACCACCACAAGGGATTTAGGATTTAAGCTTCTTAAACCATGAAACTCTAGAAACAATTTCAACAGCAGCAGCACCTCCTCCCCCAATCAGGCACCTAATCATACTCTGACATACCAGCTTCAGTGATCCCGGGGCCAAGCAGGGCTTCTTTGTATTTGCGTAGACTTTCGTCATCTTTATCCAACTCCTGGATCTCTTTCACAGACTTCTGCGCTGGTGGTTTATAGTTTACTGGCTCTGGCTCCTCATTTTCGGCGGCAATGGCTGCTAGCTGCTCTGGGGTCACCTCATCCTCAGCCATGTCTGGAGGAATTAATAACATACATCAGAATAGCAGCAAAGCAAGCTGAGAATTTAGGAATGTAAAAAAAAAAAAAGATAAACACCTATAGATACATTTAACCACCCTAATTTCAAATCCTGATTAAAGAGGTTTTGTATTCTGTAGTGCAATGCATCTGATGTGCTGCTGTCAGGTTGTACAACAGGCCTCATTTATCGTGATGCTGCTGCCCCAGCTCTGCTATCTGAAACCTGCGCTGAGGTAACGTTATCAAAATGAGTCATGAATTGAATTAGGTGTCATGGGTCACATGACAGAAAGCGTCTCCACCAGGATATGGCAAAGTCTAGGACTAGGTCATGGTTGAACAACTGACATGCACTGGAATGACAAACCTGAGCCAACAGGGATGTTAAAAAAAAAATTAACAAAAAAGACAGCTTCTTGCACTCGTTACATTTACTACATTAATATTTATGTTGGAGTTATTTTTATAAAATATGCGCTGCTGTCCAGGAAATTCCTTCGAACTAAGAATATTAATAGCATTTATTTTGTCCTCATAAAGACCAATAACATCAAGAATAAAGGCTCCAATGCAGCCAGAACTGCTGGCTATTATGAAAGCGAATAATAGTCCTTCTGCGCTTCCCCATGGAAGAGCTTAGGAGGTTAACACTGGAATGATTTCCTTTGCAGGAACAGAGAGAATAACAAAAGCAGGAAGAGCTTTGTTTACTCCAAGAGTCTTGACATTCACATTACAGCCATCCCACCCACAGCCTGCAACAGCCCCACAGACATGTTGGGAGACTGAAGCAATAGAGTCTAAATATTTTAAATCTCTAGGATTTGTGTCAAGTCTTGTGAATTACTGTCTTAGCGCAGGATGATGTTTTAAGAAAAATTTGGTGTAGCAACTTAGCTACAGCAGTCCGATGAGGAAAACAGAGCAGTAAACTGAATGATGGGGCTCTTTTTGGAGAATTTACAGGTTAAAGCTGTGCAGAGACATTTGGGTAAAGTCATGTAACGACCCCATAGATCAGCACAGAACCAAGGTAAATATATTACTTAAATTATCCCACAGGGATTTCGGTAATGAGCAATTAACCGTTAAATGATCACAACACACTCACATTAAATATTATCTTTGTAGATGTTAATTTTATTTAACACATATCCAGCCAGGAAAGTCCAAAGCGACATGTTTATCTCTTTAAGGACTTGGAATATCAATAAAATATTTGAAATGACACCAACTGTTTAAAGATGACTGATTTCTTAAGATTCTTTAATAAAAATATTAAAGAGTATAACTTTATCAATTTATGGAACAGTGAAGAGATTCTCAGAGCACCCTCCAGATTTTAGTTAAATTATTTAGAAAGCTTAAGTTTTTATTAGGTTAAAAACAGTGAAAGTAATTGGCTGCAGCCACATTATTAGGGCCATTTTTTTCAGTCACAGAAAAACAGTAGATCCTTGAATGTTGAATAGCTGGTCAGGCACAATGGGACATTTGTTCACGCTGCATAGAGCTACAAATTAAAACTGATTTAACAATGGGTGGAAACAAGTTTCAGACATTTCAAGGACACAAGTTAGTTATGGTTCAACAAGCTTTTACTTATTTTTTCAAGATATTTGCTCTCATCTCCATCCCACAGTAAACTAATAATATTTTTATGTACGGTGCCGGACTTGCTTATTAGAACTTAAATTTGTTTAAATAACCTTCAAATAAATTTATGTTCTTCATTGAACACAGTGAAGACCATATTTGCACACACGTTTTAGAGAACGAATCCACTGCTGTTAATGCTTTGTACAGACCCAGTCTGACAAAATGATTGGATTTAGTCTTCTCGGATAGAAAATTTCACAAACTTGGTGCATGCACACAGAGGGATCTTGATCATTTCTCTTTGTACAATCACCCTAGATGACTCTTGACTTCAAGACCCCATGCAGCATTTAGAGGACTTCTGTATGAGGGGACCAGAGAAGATACCTTATTAGCAACCTCAGGCTGATTGCATAGACTCTGATGTTTCATCCTTACATTATAGACATATGATCACAATGATTCTACATCCCCAGTAAAGTGTGAATCTCTGTGCATACCTCTGTCCTGGTCTCCTATCTGATCTGCTCAAACTAGCAGTCATGACAGGAATGTCGAAGCCACGGTACCAGCAGCACATAGCATGAGAAGCTCTAGTGCTAAACAAGTTGTCCTCCTTGCAAAAAAAATTGCCTCATAAATCCTGATTCAATTTTCCACAAAACCTAGATACATTTGGTCTTCTACAGACCAGAAAAAAGTCAAAAGGTTTCTTTTCCCACGCTTTCTTTTTCATAAAAATAAAGATCTATGTACATCTTCGAGCATCCCTCTGGATATGTGGATGTTATTAGGGGTAAAATTTTAATGCAACTTTACACAAAACTAGAGGAGCCTCATAAATTTTTCTACAGCCATTTACAGTAACCTGTGCAGAGAATGGACGACTTGGAATTATTGACTGGAAACATTTTATTGAAAAAAAATCATCACAAATAATAAATCAAATCTGCAAGAGACAAAATTTAGAACGACACTATATATAAATTACCAAATGAGAAGCTGGTAAACAAGAGGCCCTCAGAGTAAATAAATTATGTAACTGATGACTCAGTGTTTCTCTCTCTTCCATAGAAAAGGCTAATTGAAGAGTCTCCATGTCTCCAGTAGTTGTGAGATAATGACCAATGTTGACTTGTGCCTTAGTAGATAAATTCTCAAAATAACTTAATTTCTTACCCATCCTGTCAAATTGTTCTCTTGTACTGAAGTAACACACAAAGTGCTCACATGAGATTCAAAGGATTCATAGTAATCCTATGAGAGAGAATCACCACACCCAGCTCTGTGTAGAAACAATCAGGCCAACCACTGAATAGAACAGGAAACTTTACACAAAAGGAGAGTGAATGATGCTGGGTCCTTATACACTGGTGCAGCAGAAGTTCCTATAAACCAAACTTTGGGATTCTTCACTTCTATATCTTGTCTCTCTTATGCGGTCTGTGTTGATGCATGATTTGGTGCCACTTCTGATTGCATTGCACCATTATGAGCTGTAGCTTCTTTAATATTTCTCATATATCCCTTAAACTCTTTGCAAAATTATGGCCCTTGGTAAATTATATTCTGATACGAGTTGTGATTTAACACAATTAACTAATTGACTGCGTCTGCTAACCCTAAAAGTTTACAGCAAGATTCAAGTTGGGGGTTTTTTCCCACTGTCAAAGTCAGTTTCATTTGGGGCCACATCAAAAATCTGAATGTTCTTAAATGGCTGGTTGTGCCATTAAACTGTTAAAATATTAGAGTCTCTCCAGGATTTTGAGATTGTTTTTGTGTTTTTTGTAATCAAACTCACATTTTGTGTGATGCTAATTTGGAGATATTTGTAAAGAATTGTTACAATATTTACGCTAATGTATGATGATAAAGGTGGCTTTTTAAAGCTCAGTGTGTCAATCATGGACTATAACTTGACACCAAATAAGAGTGAGGCAGCAGTCAATTAAACCCAATGTTTTTGACAAATTTTCAGAAAGATCAGAAAAAATGTGGGGATCTGTTGATTTTGTGTGAATTTGAGGATTTGTGAAAAACTGGAAGGACTTATTGATGTAATTTGGAGCTTAGAGGGCCACATAAAAAGCTACAGTGAGATATATTTGGCCCCCAGGCCTGGAGTTTGACACATATGCTTTAGAGTGTCAACAATCACAGCTGTGATTATATGCAATTATACTGTGCTCTATATTATTACAATTGCCCTGTCTGACCAAACTGATCTACTGATGCCGTCTAGTTAATGCTTTTTAATTTCAGGAGGAATATCTGTTTCTGAGATTGTGACTGTATTCAGGATCATATTGTTACAACCCTACAATCTATCTGTGATCTCCTGCCAAAAAAAGAAACTACGATTAATTTATAATTTTCATTGTCACTTTTATGTTTATTGTGTTACAATTTAAAACCAACATCCAAACTCAAATATTTTTCTGCTTTTTTTTTTTTTTTTTGCTGGTGAGCTTTAAAGAGAGTACAGCAGGAAAAGATAACTTTTCAAAACAAACACAAAATAATACCAATATAAAATGGGTGTTTATATTTGTTTTGCTAAAGTTTATATCACAAAATTAATAAATGCTATATAAAACATAATATAGACAATATCCTGAAGCAAAAGGAATAGTTGCTGCTTGTCTCTTTTGAATAAAAGTGAATATGGTACATCAGGGCAAATGTCAGAAACTTACAATAATTATCATCATAATACTTCAAAACCATGAGAATCTCATACTGATCAATGCATAAAAAGGCAAAAACCACCAGAAGTTGTTATTATACAGCTCTTCTTAAGTGACAGCATGGCATACAGAAAAAAAACACTTTATTGCATTATCATCAGCTTCTATGATGGTGCTGGCCATCTTAAAAATCATATCCCTTTACAAAGTGAATTCAAATAAAATCTGATCTATTAGCAGTCGTGTCCCTCTTTGTTCGTCCAACTTCACTTATTTTACTGAATGGGTTGTTATATATAACATTCTTATTCATTTTTACCATGGGAAATACTTAAAGTTATTATAAATGTGGTAAATGACAAACATAATTGAAGATGATTGGAAAAACAAACAGTATCATTGGCAATGTTACTTTAGAAATTCAAAATAATTTCCTCCATTGATGGTTTGATGAAATACTTTAAATCTTTACAGCTGAAAATATGACAGCAGTTATTGTTTTGTTTTTCTACTATTAAATTTTACAATGACATAGGTAGATTAGAGCAACACTTTAATGCTGTACCTATAAAGTATAGCTACAGAATTATAACTGTGAAAGATCCTAAAACAAGGTTATATATATATATTTTAATCAAGCCTGATAAAGACGTCAGTGCAATGGCAAGTTACATTTCATTTGTATTTTGGTCATATGTGTAGCCCTAAGGTAGTAATAATATATTAAAAAAATAATTCATGGAAGAGGTGAAGGATGTAAAGAGGAAAATGCATTCCTACCATAGTGATTAATATAAACTGCTCCTCTGAAAAAAGTGTAAATGTCATGAATGTGAAGGCTACAAGCTAACAAACAGGATTGGGGGATTTTTTTTCCAGAAAAAAAAACGTTGCATATGCTGCTTTTTACACTACAACACTTCAGCGACAGTAAAGCAGTTCTCAAAATTAACAACGTTATATTATTGAATGAATAAACATTTTAAAAATAAGGCTCAACTTTTCTAGGCGTCGGCCCTTTCTTACAGGGTGGGACGAGGAAAAAAGACAGGCGGCTAGGAAACAATCCAGCCAAGCTAACTGTGCCTTGCGGCTAGCATGAGCGTGACAAGTTATCATCCGTCAGAGCGCGAGCAGCATCAAGACTGACTCAAAGCAGAGCGAAGACAAGAAATAGATTCAGATCAATGTTATAGGATGGCTTTTACACCGCGAGGACTCACCTTAAAGTTAAAAAGCCGCAGTGATTTCAGGTGCCTCTGCAGTAAGTGCGTTCGTTGCTCTGAGCCCTTGTGCAAGTATGGCGAACAAGGGAAAGGCGCCGCCCCGTTTACAGGCACGGGGCCGCGCGCGCTGCACGCGGCTGACGTACTGCCGCGCGGTGATATTTAACAGTCTTTACTTCCTGCATTAACGTGAACAATGGCGTCTTGAAATAATACCAGGATTAGACAGAATTGATATGTAGAGTAAAATAATTTCAAATAATTTGAATAAAATTAAAATAGATACTTCTGGGCACTCAAAAGTCTGCTTCTCAGACAAATACAATATTTAGATAAATAAAAATTACTTGTAATACATAAACGGGAGGCTACTGAAATTTAACCTGCAGCACAATAAAGGTACTTAGTACTTGATCAGGTTTCGTTTTGCATGAATTATATCAATGTGTTGTGTAATGTAGGCAGTGGGTCTGTGACACTTCCAAGATGAAATGGCTCCCCAGTCCTTCACAGACTTCACACCAGACCTCAAACGACAAGTAAGCAACAGACAGACGAGGCTAAATACAGAAAACGTGACAGTTTTAGTCCTTGCTCTGGACACCTTGCTGATATGTTTCTTTATGCCAACATGCTGGCGAGATAGTGACAAATGACAACATTGATTCATATCAACATTTATTGTTACAGTAAACAGACTGTCACAGAATCACATTTACAATATAAAAAAGGAATCCAAATGGAACTACTTGCTTTGGGCAATTTATTGTTCATATAAACTGAATTTATTCTCAAAACAAAATTGCCCTAAACACAGCAATGAAAAAAAATTATACAATAAAAATGTTTACACAATGGTCCTTGAAATAAAACGGCTTCAAAACGTTTGATGCATTATACTGTTAAAAAAAAAACAAACAAAAAAAAAAAAAACAAGAAGCACCCTGAGCGTTCTTAACTGGTGTCCATCTGACTCTAAAACAAGAAAGAGATCACAATCATAAAATTATCAATATGAACATATACAGAGAAAGTAGAAACAACAACAAAGAAAGTGCTATTCAGTAGCATACCTCTGACTTGTAAGCGTCCAACTGAGCATCTAACTCCTCTGCTGACAGCTGGGGTTTTCTTTCACCTCCCCTCCCTCGACCTCTGAAACCTCCACTGCTCCCACCTGGTCTTCTTTCAAACCGGGGCTGACCGAGCCTGCTGCGGTCAAAACCTCCGCTTGAGCTACATACACACCAAAAAAAAATCACTTATATTTCTTCACTCTAAAACAAAAAGCAAAAGTAAAATATATCACCTGCTATCAAAATTTGCATACCTCTGCGTTTGAACTTCTGATGATTCTTGCTGGATTTTCATAGGACGGCCTGAAAAGCAAAAGCAATGACATCATGAACCTCTATTGTGACACCCAAGAAATAGATAACAGTTACAAAAAAATAAAATAAACTCACCATCAAGAGGAACACCATTATAATTCTTCATGGCTTTGATGGCATCAGCTTTATTTACAAAGTAGACATCTGCCACTCCTTTACTCCGGCCCGACCGGTCATAGTGTACCGATGCAGTCTTTATGGGGCCAAATTCTTCAAACAGCTCCTGAAGAGCAGAGCGTTAATGTAAGTTATGTGGGCACCTCACAGTTAGAGGAAACAAGATTGAAAAGAATTTGCAAAACCACCTTAATATCGGAATCAGAAACGCCGAAATCCAGATTAGAAATCAGAAGCTTGCTGCTACCGTCTACTCTTCTTTCTGGTACTGTACTTCCTCCACTTTCATTCTCCTCAAACATGTCATGCTGCCATTTGTCTGGCAGCTCTCTGGGCTGTAGAGAGCAAAAATTTAATGTTATAATAAAAGTACTGAATTTCACAGGGACAAGCATGAACACAGAGGTATATGGGCAACCCACTGAATTATTCTTTATTTTGTTTATAGTTTGATGTCTGGGTTGACCATTAAAGGTTATTCTCCTCCACATCTACTGTGTTGTCTTTTGAAAAAACTGAGGTTGATTGATTTGCACAATGCTGTTTTAGTTCGATCATTTCATGTTACTAGTAGTAAAAATGGCATTCAAAACACCTTCAAAGACTTTAAACCTGTAGTGGAATTTGGCCGATCCCTTTATAATACTCTTTAGAACCAAGAATATGAAAAACCTTTTCCCCAATACTTTCACTTTCTACCTCAAACATGTCTCAAATGGAAACTTTAAAAAAATATGATCCACAAAGATAATTTCATGTGCCAACTTAAACAAAGCCTGACAGCTTTTCACTGGATAAAAGCTATCCAGTTTTTGTTATTTTTATTTATGTTTTTTTTTTTTTTTATGTGATATTGCTGACCATGGAGTTAGTCCCTTTAACATCAGCTTTAACGTGTTATTTTTAGAGCAAACAGCATGCTGTTTACTCTAAACAGCATGCTGCCAGCATTAAATGTGGCCTCATGCATTTTACATTCAAACCCAGGGTTTTTCTTTGGTCGCCTGAAGTTTACAAGTTGTACAGGCTTTATCAGATTATATTCCTATTCTTTGTAATTAGGCTTCTTGTAATACCTTCTCCTATACTTATGTTTACATACAAAAATAGCATTTAAATCTAGACTGTGCAGCAATGGGTGGCATTTCTCCTGTTCCAACATTGCGACAGTCCATCTGTTTCGTGGAAATATTTCTGAACAGGAATTTGTCATTGCTGCCAGTAGGAAAGGGGTTTGCAGCCAAAAAACAAACTAGTTTTAAATAAAGTGGTCCAGGTACTGATGCGCGTCCATTTACCAAGATTTAAACAATAGAGAGTTATAGCTAGTTATAGCGAGTACTGCTCAGACACAAACGACCAACTATTTAAAGCCTCTCTGTCTTACTCTGGTGTAAGGAGCTGCTCTGTTGTTCCTGTCGCGGTGAAAGTTGTTCTCTCGGCTCCTCGCCGCCACCGGCGGCCTCGACGATCCACCGGCTCGACCTGAACTTCCTCCCCGCCTGAAGCCTCCTCCTTGTCCGCCGCGGCCCTCTCTCTTATTCATCTTGATAATCTCATCCAGAGACATGCTCATCTTATCAGCCATGGCGTCGTTTAAACTTTCTGAAGCTAATAATGGAAATGGACGATAAACTTGCGACGTTTACCAACTGATTTACGTTGGCGCGATGTTGAAATCAGCCTGCGATCCGTCCTTGTTCTTCTTCTGGTTGTGTTGCAAGTTTGCTTTGTGTTACTGACACCTACTGGGTCGGAGTGACAACGAGCATGTGCCACTTCCGCCATATATTGAGTGACCAGTTCTCCTAAAACAACAAAATTCGTTTGGAAACGCTTTTCCCTTTTAGAAGAACCACTAAACTTTAAATACGCCTAGATCTGGATGACTACTTTATATTACAACAATATATGTTCCCTTTAGTTCAAGTAATTGTAATAAAGCTCTATGTTCTTTAAGTGTACTTAAAATGAAATTGCCTTTTGCATCTAAAAATGAACCAAGGATAATGTAGCAATTTTATTGGTATTCATATTTTAAGTAGATATTATATTTCAAGAGTAGACACTGCTTGTTAAGTGACTTAATAAAGTTGAAGGTGGTTTCTAATATTTTTTATTACAATGCTGAGAAAAATGTTTTACTCATCTTCCCATAAACTTCCCTGGTAAAGAAATGTTTCCTCATAGCATAATGCTGCAACTTATTTGTCGCAATGGACAGTTTGTTCAGAGCAATGCACAATGTCTGAAATTTTGCTGTCTTCCACAGTACCTTCTTCCATGCATTTGTCTGGTCTCCTACATGACTTTGGGTAGATTGTAGAGAGGCTTTATTTTGACGGTCCTTTTTCTAGTTTTCCATAAGGGTTAGACACACAACTAATCCTGTCAACATATTCACCTACCTGAGCTGTTGATCTCTGGTCTCCTGCATCTTGGTTGCTTCCCTGATAAATACTCTCCTTTTCCAGGCAGTAAATGTAGCCAGATGGTATCGTCTTTGTGTGTTTGAAGATGTGCAATGCTCTTTCCATTTAGTTGATGGATTAAAAACATATGTTCTACTCTATGTATATTTTGTTATAAACTACCCCTACTGTAAACCTCTCTACCATTTTTACCCCAACCTGTCTGCTGTGCTGATTCCTTGGTCTTAGCATTGTTTGACCTGTAAGAAACCTCTGCCGTCTTCACAGAACAGCCACACTGTTAGACTTTTTATTGTAATTTTACAGTACCTTACTGGCAACACTGTTGCCAGTAAGTTAGTGGAATTGCCATTCTACAGTATCTTGCTGGCAACAGTGTTGCCAGTAAGTTACTGTAGTTGCCATTCTACAGTAACTTACTGGCAACAGTGTTGCCTGTAAGTTACTGTAATTGCCATTCTACAGTAACTTACTGGCAACTTACTGGCAACAGTGTTGCCAGTAAGTTACTGTAATTGCCATTCTACAGTAACTTACTGGCAACTTACTGGCAACAGTGTTGCCAGTAAGTTACTGTAATTGCCATTCTACAGTAACTTACTGGCAACAGTGTTGCCTGTAAGTTACTGTAATTACCATTCTACAGTACCTTTACTGTCATGATATTTCACAGTTAATTTTTACTGTGAGTGTGATTTGCAGTTATAACTGCTTTACTGTAAATGTAGTTTATAGCATAAAACTGTAAATGTATTTTATAGTAAAGCTGGTCTACTGTAAACTTGTTTCACAACATAATGTCAGTTTTACTGTAAATTAAAGTTTACATTTTTTAATACAAGAATATTTTACCATAAACCTAAAAAATTTCAAAAGAAATTTTAGTCCAAGTACTGTGAATAAAAACAGGTATTTATTTTCAGCAGATTTGTTGAAATAAAATCCATTTATATATTCACAATGTCATAAAGAACAATGTCACAATACAATATAATGTGCTATAAAACAACAAAACCATAGAACACACTACAGGTCATGTCAATATTTTTTATGGCACATGTATGTAGCAACATGAACGTGTGCATCAAGTACCAGCCATAAACTATTAAAGACTGACTTTAAAAAAATATATAGAATATACTTAACTTCATTTGAATATGAACTGTATTTCATTCAATATGGACACTTGAATGCATCTGGATCCAATAACAGTAACAATCTTTACATAACCTTTTCTATTTGTTCCACACTGTACAACAAAAGAACAACTAAAAAAACTGGGCACTACAAATTTTATGTACCATATCAGGTATGCACCAACATGAACACGTATATCATTCAAATGGTGAACAGTCAAAAACCAGTAGAGGCTGCATTGTCAGAAAACAGTTAACAGTAGCTTAAATGTGCACTGTTACACAATACATCACAAAAACAGTGCAAGTGTGATAATGTACTGTATGGTAGACATTCATATCAATAAATATTGTTATATCAGATGCATTTCCTACATCAGAAGAACTTTTATTCCATTAAACAAAATCAGTGAGATCCATCTTGTGGAAGCTGAACTGTAAAGAATAAGACGATGTGGGAGGTCATGAGATGGTCAGGAAGTTATCTACATTTTCAAATCGACAGGAAGGCTGACAAATTAAGTCAAGTGACAATGTCCAAATGCATAAAACCATTGGTATAAAGCAGCATTAAGGTGATAAAAAAAAATCAATTGCAATGAAGTGATAATAGAAGCTGCATAAAGAATGAGCAGGACTGGCTTCACTTCAGGTTTTTGGATTGTTTATGGCAAAAGCAGTCAGTCAGTCTTCACTAATTCAAACGATTGCGTACTGTATTGAGACCCTGCAAATGTCCCCAAGGAGACGATGAAATACAACATGTCATAACAATCTTTTAGTCATTTTGTTGGTGGACAATAAGACAATAAAATAATAAACATTTGGTAAAATACTTACCTAGTTGGAAGTCCTCTATTCAAATTCAGCGAGTCGTTTGAGGAAGGTGGTGATCCGGGAGTTGACACTGACTACTTTCCTCTTGACTTCCCATCTTGCAGCTTGTACTGACTTTGGCTGTGCATTTGGTACCAACATCTGGATTGATCCTCACAAAGAATCTTTTAACAGAAATAAAATATATTAATTGTATTTTTTTAAATGAAGACATACAATACAGCAATCAGCTATGGTTCTTCATCATCAGTCAAACTGTCATTAAATTTAATTCATAAATGGCTTGGTGTAGAGTACTTACCGTTGTATCATCTCCAGCGTGGTGGATGCTGACTCCTGATACTCCAGATTGAAGTCATAATATGACCCAAAAAAGACAGCAAGGACGCTGGCAAAGTCATGTAGTTGCTCAGGTTCAAAAAAATACCTTCTCCTCCATACTGACCATCCACCGGGTTGCAGACATCAAGCTATTTCCTAAAATAGACAAACCCTTGTCAGGCTAACGCTAGTGAGTAAAAGTACAGACTACCATAACTATTACATACATTGCTACAAAAAATTATAGTGATAGAAAATATTCCTCTTACCAAGCATGATTACCCTTGGTGTTGTAGGTAAGGTCATTTCCATCTCAACAGACATCTTGGTGGAAGATACCTTTGAAACATAAAAGGAAAACTCTTAAATATGAATTACTGGTAGTAATTTATATTTAAAGGGCCAGTTCACCCAGATTACAACAGGTTTTTGAGAACCTCACCCCGGAGACTAGACTAGACTTTACCCCTACATCCTGCTACCACTCTGAAACAGCGGATGTGAATGACAGTTTGTGAGGCTAAATGCATTTTTTAAAGCATTACATTCCACAAATACAGTATCTGAATGGCTAAGTACAATATGGGTTAATGAAATGAAATGTTTGTGATTTGGGTGAATTGATACCTTTAACAAATTAATTGAACAATTCTGATTTAAGATGTGTGTTTTAAGTTAAGAGTCGATATAAAATTACATCAACCAAGATGAAGATTGAGTCCTCTTTTTCTTTGAAATGTTTTCTTTTTCTCTGACGGAAGTAGGACATTGCTCTATTCCACAACGAAACCGATAATTAGCTGTGTGTTGATGTTTCTTCACATGACTACAAAATTCTCTAAATTATGAAGTACAAATGCTGCAGAATTTACACCTGTACATAATTGCACCTGTTAGTACTGACTTAACTTTAAATTTGCAAGAGCATGGTTTAAACAGGTGAACAGTCCTTATATGTAACCAGGCTTGAAATTAACTTTTTGTCCACCTGCCACTGTGGCTGAACCAACTCAAAAATAACAGAAACCACTTGAATGTTTTCCACCTTTGTCCTCATTTACAGACTCTTATACACTATGTTGGAGATGTAATGGTACTTTAGCAGGCTAACTAGCTGTAGCAAGCTCAAAGTTATAGATTAGGTTAGCTGCTCCTCTACATTTCCAGACTATTTTGTGGCTTCAAATATGTTTGAAGAGCTGTCTTTTTACCTGTTGTCTTGTCTTTTCAAGAGTTGAAACTATGTTAGCACTCAGCAGGACAGAACTGCACAGCCACTTGGAGGGAAAAAGCTTGGGAGTTAAAAAAAGTCATCTGACAAAAAGAAAAAAAAGAACAAGTTAGAATTCATCCTTGTTGACCTAGCTAATCTGCACTCTTAACATTTGCAAGGTCATGGTTTAAACAAATGAACAGTTATTAGATTATTTTATTATCTAATAAAATAATTAGATAATTAGTTATTAGTTATTTTTAAAAACGTGGATCAATTATCAGTTAACGTTATATTGTTCGACAAAGGATGTAACAACAATGCTAACAGACACTCAGCACTGAGCTTATCTCAACCCAAAGCTAGTCGTTCGAGGAAGATTTAGCGACAAAAGTCAAGCTAAAACCTTCGGTAAAATTAGCACCTTAGCTAACGTTAATTCAACCAGCTCAAAAATAACACCATCATATTTTTCTATCTTTCACCTCATGCTAATAGCATTATAGCATGATGCTATAAGTTACGTTAGCTCCATCTAAAATATACATTTCCAGATTAGGTTTTGGCTTCAAACAGTTTTCTAAGAAGTGTTTTTTTACCTGTATTGCGAAGAGCTGAAGCAGTGTGAGCCCACAGCACGGCGACAGAGCTGCACTTGCACTTGGACGGAAAAAGCTTCGGAGTTTAAAACAAACGTCATCAGAAAAACGTTGGAAGCGAAGCCACCCTTGATGACGTAGCCAGATAAACTGCATATTAATGTTAGCTAGGATGTGAAAAAAACAAAAGTACATGCTCTCTTTCTGCCTTAAAAATATGTTAACCACTAAAGGAGTAAAAATACAGAAACAGGGAACCACGATGAAACATCTATGATGACCGTTGGAAATCAAATAGAATTCTTACATGGCCAGCGCAAAGACATTATAAGTGCAGTACCACTACTGCAATGTGTAAACAGTAAATTACGGCAACTTCAAAACATACAGTAAGTTAATGTAATACTATGTACTATACCCATAATGCAATGCAAATTACAGTAACTAATTGTAAAGATGTTTTATGTTAGTTTTACTGGGCATTTTGCGGTATTTAGCTGTACAAAATACAGTAAAGGCTAACAGTGCAAGACATTATAAATACAGTACCACTACTGCAATGTGTAAACAGTAAAATACTGCAACTTCAAAACATACAGTAAGTTACTGTAATACTATGTCCTTTACCCATAATGCAATGCAAATTACAGTAACTAATTGTAAAGATGTTTTATGTTAGTTTTACTGGGCATTTTGCGGTATTTAGCTGTAGAAAATACAGCAAAGGCTAACAGTGCATATATATATATATATATATATACATATAGACAGATAAAACTACACACAGACTACATTTACACAGACAGCAGAAAGTGATTGGTTGCACTGGATTTTATTTAGGGCTATTTAAAATTGCACAGATTTTTCCATAAATTTTCTGTTTTTCCAAGTGAAAATAAGTACAATTCTATATATTTTTAATATTTAATACAGAAATGTTATATTTTTAGTCATGTTTTTCAGATGTATATATCTGTAAAATAGCTGAATAAGCATCCACTTACAGTGATAAATCCTTATTTTTAATTCATGGGTTGTCCTTTTTTGTTCGTCAAAACAATTTACATCAGTTAGATGATATTTAACTTATTGTTTAGCGCTCTTTAGGGTGCATTTGCTGGGAGTCACATTTTGAAAAATCAACTTCTCGTATATATTTTAATGTACCAGATCAATGTGAAGTTTATTACCGGTAGCACCTTTACTAAAATAGTTCCATAGAGAGTGCATTTGCAATCAGTATAGAGTGCAACTGCCATAAATCCAGTCTTGGAAAAGAAAATCTATTCTATCCTATTTGCTTATTTAAGCAAACATTCTGGCAGACTGATCAACACATTACCTACCCATCATTAGTTTAGGTGTGAACCAAAACAGAAAAACAGAAGCAAACTATACAACACACTTTGGATAGGCTATGCACTTTATTACAGGTCTCCCTATGGGTAGCCTTCAAACCAGATGACCACTCATTCATCTGCAGCAGCATACAAACGTTTAAACAAATGCCTACTCAGAGTATTTGTGTAACAATCCCACAGCTCTACATGAGCACCCGTGTAGTCTACATCAGTATACTCACTAATAAGGTGCAGTCATTGCTCCCTGGGTGATACAGATGATAAATGTGCTCCAATTGCATATGCAGCTCAGACATACAGTCTGTGCTAATGATGGAAGGGGGTCAGAAATGCAGGTTGCATAAGTGAGGCGGTGGCCAACCAGACGAAGAAAGAAACACAAGAGATTTGTCTTTTTAATAGTCCCAGGGCCTTATCCTGCCACGCCATGAGTGCTGGGGGGTGTCCACTTGAGGGAGCTGTAACAAAGGACAAAACCATGAACACACCTTAGTGATCAGAAGTAGAAAGTTGACAAAAGTTCTGCACTGAAGAAAACTTGCTAACAATCTGGTATTTGCTGATATTGATATAAAAATGGTTATGGTAGAGTTTATTACACACACACATGTCCATTTGGATCCTATTTTAATAAGTGGGAGAAGAGAATATGGCTCTACGAGAAACAAAAAGTCAAAGGTGACATGCTATAAAGAACAAAGAATGAAAATAATTTTGATACACAAATAAAATTTACAAGTCACACTAGTGGAAACATCTCCACAGTCTGGTGTGGGGATTGTTGCCTAAATGCACCAGGGCAACTTTACGTTGCCAAAAGTATATCTCAATATTTTATTCTAATTGCAAGATTGATTTGATTAAATTGGATCAAAGTAGACAAGTCTGTGCTTGTATGACCTTCAACCATTTGGATTATTTGTGTATGAGTAGGTGTGTAGCTGCGTGTCTGTGTTGAGCAATTGTGTGTATGAAAATCTCCTAAAGGTGAAAGGTTGCTAGAATGGTGCAAGACCAGAAAAGGGCAAATTGCAGAAAGGCACCAACACAACACAGAGCAGTCATACAGCCATCACAAAGGCAGTTTGTCAGTGACACACAGGAGAATCATCCCACAGACCAAAGAGACACAGATAAAGAAGGAATGCACTGAACCGCTGCCTCAGCATCACTTCCATGTCCCACAGTGCAGAACAAGACTGGAACCCCAATCCACTGGCATCCAGGCTCCTGCACAAGCCCCCAGCAACCTCCACACCACCCTACAGGATCCCAGAATGACCAAGGGAGGGAGAGCACTGTACTATTTTTCCTTGTGAGCAATATTAGGGAATCCCACCATAGCTCAACTTAAACACAGGCTGAGAACCCATCATGCTCAGACATAGACCAAACCGCCACAAAAAGAACATCACACCAAGGGGCGCAGGCCCCCCCAACCAACCATCCCTTAAGATGTCGTCAAAGATCACAAGCCATACTTACCTGATCTAACCAGTGGCTTTTGTTTATGTGTTACAGCAGGAATGCTGCTAAAACATAAAAGACAACAGCCATGCCCAGATTAGCTCCTCTTTTTCTTTGGAAAATAATTGCTAAAAATTAGTAAAACTACACAAGGAACTTTATTGTCAGAGATTTGAATATTCTTTACCGTGCAACAGAAACCTTGAATGTTTAACTTTGTGAATACCAAACCAAATTAGTCATTCATGCACAAGATTCAACACTTAGAAGAGCTCTTGTTGCCTCCCACCTTCTCACTGGTAGAACTTAATCTCTGTGTCCACACAATCAAAGAACAGGTCCCCCAGTTCGTCTCCTGGTATCTCTCCGCTGAGCATGGCTGAGATCTCGCTCAGACACTGCGACTCCAGATCCCTCAGGATGTCGTAGACGGCTAAACCTTCATCCTGCGGCAGACACACACAGACGTCTGAGTGTCAACACCACCTGGGTCAGATGGCACTCAGAAATCATTTGTTTAAGCTTACAGAACCAGCGGCAATCTGACTCATCTGCAAAACACAGTAAAGCTCCTGTATGTTAAAATGAAGTGAATTCAGAGAGATTTGTAGTTTTGTTGTCCAGGTCTGACACATTTGTTGGAGATCTTTGAAAAATATTCTTTAAAAACTTGACATTTAGATATCTGTAATTGTTGTTTTTCAAAAAATCTATTTCTATTGCCTTTTTTTATTTTTATTTTTTACAAGCAGTGTGGTTTTATCAAGAAACACCAAACTTTCTGAGTCTAACTCAGCTAGTCATCCACGGCTGTGGAAATATTAATAACAGCAGAAACACAACTGTTGTTGAACAATCTCTGTTTCCTCTCAACAACTGATGTGCTGTAAAAAACCAACGCACTGCTTTGTGAAAAGGAAAAGGCTGAGATTGATGCCTCCAAATGTGTTAATAAAACTGTGATATAATAGCAGGAAAATATGTTTGGTTGAGTGGATGTTCTTATGCCTCTTAGGTCACTGTAAAAGAAATTAATAAATAAACTTTTATCCCTGGAGTCCCCGTAAAAGAACATCTGCCGTTTAAATATTTGGGTTCGTAGTTGGTGGCTTTCTTACAGTCTCATTTCCTTTTTAACTTAAGCCTGTTTTGTTGGGGGTTTTTTTTGCTCTCCACACACCTGTTTTCATTTCTAATTACTGCACATGCTTTACTTTAATTGCTGTCTTCTGAGAGTATATTTTCTGCCTGGCTTCCTTTGTCAAATAGCAGGTTTATATGGTAAACTTTAATTTATTTCCCAAGGAGCCATTTCAGTTGTAGCTTAAAGGAACACCATGGATCTGAATTTTAGAACAGACTTTGTTAGATCTGGTCAAATTAACAACTTGTACTCAAGATGATGTCCAGAAACATGATGATGCATTTATGCATGAAAACCTAACAACTTGAATAAATTACAATTCTCCAAGGAAGTGCAAGACAGAATTCCCTGACAACAATGTAAAAGACTCAGATGGGTTCTTCTCTTAATAAATGAAAATATTATAAGAAACTGCTCTTCACTCAAGTTTTCTATCCTTTATATTAAAATTAGCAATACCATCTGTAACAAGACTGATTTTAAAAAAATTAAAGAGGAAAGACTTTTAGTTTGCTTTCGCAGAAATACACAGGTCATGCCTGCATTTCTTTAGTGTTGAATTATGCGATGTTATAAATTATGGTAATTTGATACCTTTAAAATAAACAACTTTTTATCGTAATCTATTATACACACAAATACTGCCTTGGTCATCTTTCCAAACCTAGGTCCCTGAACTTTTAATCATTTTTAAATTAAAATAAATATATGAGATAATTCTGAATGAAATAAACACTGCATGGGTTATTTTAGATTCTCGTTATGGTGACTAATGTCAGTCCAAACGAGGCTCTGGACTGTCTGTGACCTGTTTACCTTCTAAATTACACACTGAATCTCAGACAGCACATTAGCTAAAAAAAACTACAGCAAAAAAAAACAAACCTCTGTTCTTTGGAGACATTCTGTATGGCCCTCTTAGACAAGTGATACTTTTAGTTGCTTTATAAAGTTATTTTAGCTCATCTGCTTCCTGTCTATTGTGAGGAAATTTTGGATGTGCGACTCCTGTAAACATTATCCACTACTAGCACTTCAAGTTTCTTAATTTGTCATGCTTCCTTAGATTAAACTGGTTAAACAGGAACCAGAACCGTAATAAATGGAAATAGACATTACATATAATATCAAAGCATAACTCAATATTCAGTATGAGAGAATTGAGCTTTTCTGAAATTACTAATTAGTTTGCAAACATTGAGGCCAAATAACAATTTATAGATATGAGGTGCCGCTACAAATGTGCAAACTGGTTAACCCACCAAGACCCATAAGCAACCATTCAGTAAACAAAACAATTTTAAATGTTATCTAGCAGTCACTGTCAAACTTGGGCTTGATTTACTCAAGACTGTGCCTAGAGTGGCCAATACGCCACTTAAACATACAACTGAAGATCAAATTTAAAGTAGTTTCTTTGCTAAGATGTTTGCTATGTTGTGTTGGAGCAGCTGAAATGCCAAGATCTGATTTCTGTGTGACTCAGGGATGTTGTTAACTTCCAACACAGATGGTCTCCGTCAAAGAGGTTAATAATATCACAAGTCGTTCCCCACCGGTTTGGTCTCCATGGTATTGAGCGCCACCTGATGGGCCTTGTAGAGATCGTGTCTGCGATCCACCCGGCTCTGAAAGCGCGGCTGCTTCCTGACGGGGTCGCTCGGTCCGAACTGCGGAGAGACCACCCTCAGGACCGGGGTCAGACAGTCCGAGAATATAAAAGGCTTGAATATAGACCTGAGGAGGTGTGAGGTGTTGGTGAGGGGAAACAGACATCGATAGATTCATAAGACAAGAGAGTACACTGACGTGGAGCAGACGTATAGGGTCATTTTAAAATCAAACCCAAAGCTTGGTATTTTCTAGACAGATTCCAAAGAGTCTGCATTTCAAAATAAAATGTGCAAAGGGTTTACTGTAGACTTTTACATGTCATCCCAACATAGCCTAACTGCTTCTTGCCGTAGCTTGAGACAAACCTGGATGGATCTGGGGTGGCAGTGAAGAAGTGAATGCAGGGAAGGCTAGTGTCTCTGGGCAGGACAGACACCATGCTCCCTGTGGTGCAAAATCCTCCAGAGTCCATGCAGATGCCGCTGGGTTTATCCCTCAGAATGGTCATCATGACCTCTGCAGTCACTGAGCCTGAACAACACAAAGTGATCAGCATCTTTATTGGGTTTCATTGCACAGATTCACTTTAACAAACGCCATAACTTGCAGAATAATGAATGAAAGTCATCAAAATTGTATTGTGGGGAATCTACCATCGTGCTGTTGAAGCAGTTCTGTGCCTCCCTTGTAGCGCTTCTTGGCCAGCTCCATCCTGGCCGGAGGGTTTTCAGGACTAAACACCTGAGAGAAGTTGAACTCTCCCTGGCCATCCCACCACCCCTGCTTCTTGGCCATGCTTCGTAGCTCTGGATGCTCTGCTGAGATCTCAGTGTGGATGGTTAACTGATTGGAAATATTCTTTACGCCCTCTGAAAAAAACAACCCAAATGTTGTTGTTTTTTTATTAACAGGCTTAAATATTATCCAAAATATTTCTTTCTTCAAAACAGTAGCTTCACTAATTACTGAGAAAGTTCAAACATGTTCCCTGGCCTGACAGGATGTGCAATCTATGCAACAACCTCACAGATTCATCCCTTCCTCACAGATTCATCCCTTACGCAGAATTTTCCCAAAAAGTGAGAGAGAGCATGCGAAAGGGCATACATCATCAATTTTAAAACTTATCCTTTTCAATTGTGTTCAGACTTGTTGCTCAAACTGAAAAATAATTGAAAAGGAAGGGAACAAGCAAGAGCAAGGCAGCCGAGATCCCAGCTCAAAGTTTCTGAAAAATGATGATGTAACATTTAGAAGGTCATATCCAGGGATTAGTGCAACACAAAGCAAACCCAAGACTAAAGTAGTGATAAGTCTAGTAAAGGTCCAAACATACTGTAGTTTTTGCACTTACATTTTTTTTAGAAGATTATCAACCACATCTGTCAAACTGACAAGGCTTTCTGTAGTTAGTTTAGTTTGTTGACCCTAAATACAAATTGCAAGCTCAAGCTTTACATTTGGTTGATGGAAGGGAAATTACAATACTGACATGCAATCAGACTCCAGCTACAAATACGTTTTCCTTCATTTAGCTCAGGCACGAGGAAAATTGTCAAGATGCAGCTGAAGTGAATTATCATGACAATTTATGCAGGAGGATCATCTGGGGATTGATTTAATGTGACATGTTGACCTAAGTAAAATTTTGTACTGAGACAGGACAAAAATTTGAAATTGCTGTATAAATCCAGATGATGTCATCACCCATATATGGTAATCATGTCCTGTTTTTAACAGGTGAGGGGCTACAAAAGCTTTTGGTTGATAAAAAAATGCTTTCAAAATTACAGGCCTGATTTGAACAATGGAAAGGTCGATTAGGACTTATCTGTGGTTAATACTTTAAAGAATGTGTAGGATTTCTGGCTATAAAATTAATATGTTCCCTCTAAAAACTGACCTGAGACTTTCTGTGCCACCCAGAGTCTCCCAGCGGTCTCAAGTACCCAGGCTTCACTGCGGTCCACCAGGAGGAAGGTGTTGTGGTAGCTGAAGGGTTCTGGTTCCTCCTTGCACTGCCCGCCCTGGCCATGCTGCTCCAAGAGGCCAGTGATGACTGTCAGTGCTGCCCAGGAACTGTCACCACGTTCCAGCCCGAGCCTCAAGATCAAACCCAAGATAATCACTGAAATGCGGTTTGGGGGCTATGCTTATGTAAAGTGTGTTTGGATTGTGGTTCTTCTTGGTTTGAGGCAGCTCTGAAAGCTAAAGGAGTATTTTCCTATGCAATTATGAATCGATATGAACCGCACTTCTACTTAGTTTAAATTGCACAATCTACACAACTCCAGAAATAGGATTACTTCCTCCAAGTGTAAGCAACATTGGTAACGTTTTATGTTTTATCAAAATGAATCAGAGTAATTTGAAAATGCTTCAGCAGCTCACCGGACAAGGTCCATGCCCAACAAAGCTTCTCCAGGCACCACAGGCTCTCGGGTCCAGACTGCCTCATTCCCAATGCACACTCCTTGGTCATTAGCTCCCATTTCGGCGCCCCACAGCCAGGCTGGTTTACTGAGGACGACGGCATAGGTTCTCTCCACTTGAGGGATCTGGATATACGTGCACTGCATAAAAAAAATTATTAATAGGAGAAAAAAAAAAAACAACCTTTGATTATAAAGAAGTTAAACAACATTGCACAGTTGAGTTAGAAGCCCAAATACTTCTAAATCAACTCAACTGAGTAAGAAGTACTGGGTGCAAAATAGTACAATACTGTACTTTATCCAGAGCACAAAGATGGCAATTCCTCTCCCTTTGCAGACAAAAAAATATGTTGGTGAACTGTAGTGGGACAAATGTCAGATTGTGTCCATGTGACTATTAGGGATTTAGTTCTCCTCACACACAAGAACAAAACTGAAACCTGCAGCTCTCAAGTATTACTTATGATTAACTTAACCCATCCAAAGTCACAATCAGCCTCCAAAAGTCTATTACAAAAGTCATAGGATGTCACCAAATCAACACAATAACTATTAGACAGACTACGATCCTAAAGACTGAAAGATGTGTAGGAGAAGTGTTTCTCTCCTCTGTATCAAAAGGCATTTGAGGAAAGTGTGGTACCATCTGGAAAGAATTTCAAGTAGTAGCATCACAAGTGAGGTGAAACATACCAGTATTTCCAGCAAGTACTAACTGAGAAATAAAAGATGTAAAGTCCTGGGTAGAGCTATTACCCAGATTTTGATCTCATTGAGATGGAACGGGTAGCTTTATACACGTTTTATATGTAGAAACCCCTAAAACATCTCACAACAAAACTGAGGAGTGGGGAAAATGTTCCTCACATCTACAGGAAGGCTACTGGAAGCACTAACACTAAGCTAATTTGGAGCTAGGGTGTTCTAGATTGATGTTAAATAAGATTTAAGTTAAAAATTAATTAATTAGTTAATTAATTAATTAGACTGCATTCCAATGATAAACAATTATATGAATGAAGATTTTAACTTTTTTTTTAAAGAATGAATATTTCATGGGACGTTCTAACATTTGTACATCAATGTATTCCCTGAAAGGTATTCATTGTGTTTGAAATTAACGGACACTTTTGGTTGCACTGAAATGCCACTTCAGTTTTGAAATTACTCTACCAGAAGGCTGACGTCACCACATCAGGAGGATGGTGGGACATGTGCATATTGATATCTCAAACACGATGACGAGAGGGGACGACGCTTGTATTGACTTAAACTGCCTTCACCTATGAACACTGTAGATGGTCATAAATATGCAGTATGTTCAGTTTGTTTGGGACTTTTTCTGCTGTTGCTGTTCAGACACGTATTTCACAGTATGAGGTTTTTCGCTGGAGATGGCTGTGGAAAGTACTGTGTTTTCTTTACGGCATGTCAAGAATTGTGAATGGGTTTTCTTGATTACTTCTTGCTTTGGCAACAATATTACCACCATTTAAAGGCACCAACAGCTTGCAGCAAAAGGCGGTAAGATATTGGAAATTGGAGCTGAAATCTATAAAAGTTCCAATTTTTGTATACATAAAAAATGTGAAAACCATGTTTCCTTTTCCTTCCACTTCATAGTTATGCAATACTTTGAGAATGCTTGTCAAACAAAATCTCAGTAAAACACATTAAGGTTTGCGGTTGTGGCGGTATGTGTGAATACTTGGAGTGTGAATACTTTTGTAAAGCATTGAGCCACAAGAGCGGCCATTATCCAGTGCAACTATTGTTCAAGACAACTTCATTGAAATACAAGCCTGGCTCCCCGTAAATCCAAATCAGTCCTCTGTATATTTATTGTAGTGGTTTTAAATGAACCATGATGACCTTCTGATCCCACTCTGCCAACCCACACTCATGGGTTAAAGAGGGAAAGGGGGCGCTTTGCTTGCAGCAGGAGTGGCCAGATTTACCTCCAGCGTGGATCCTGGGGGATGAGACGCTGCAGGGTGGTAGACCACCTCCTGCACCTCATCTCGGGGACGGTCAGAGTTCTTCCCAAAAATCACGTGGTCATCGCGAGAACCGGGGGGTAAAGAAACAAAACAGTCACATGACATGGGAGCCTGTGCCATCCTGCAACAACAAAAAACAAAATCAAAAACGCAAAAGAAACCGTGAGGAGGAGCTGCAGCTTACAACATGCCAAATAAGCACTTTCTAGTGTAAACAACCCCGAGAGTCTGACAAGAGTGCTTGACATCCAGCACGAATGAGCGAGCCTCCGCCCTTTAACCAAAAAGTGCATGTGAGGCGTCAAGAGGAAGGGACCTCTCCGTTCCCCACCCGTCCTGCTACTCGAAGAAGAAAGTCCGCTCCAGCCGGTGCACAGAACATCACGCACGGATTAGGTGGCAGTCTTGTGCAGAGCACTTCATTGACCGTAATCTCTTCAAATCCGACCCCTTTATTGTTGCTTTATTACCGCTCCTCGCACGCATTTGCCATGGCGAATCGCTCTCGATCCGGAAATAATGCGTGGGGGAGCAAAAGAAAAAGTGTGCCGAGGGACAGGAGCGGCGTGTTAACACAGCTCGCTGTTTGCGAACAGCAGTGCTTATTACCAGAGATAAGGCCCTGCGCTGCCACTGCCCGAGCTGTCGCTTCGGCTCTGCTTATTTCCAGGAAATAAGAGGGGGAGTTAAAAATCAGAGGGAGTGGGGCTGGATTTGGTCGGATCACGGCGTCTAAAAACTAGACTACAACTAAGAGTGCAGTTGCAGGAATAAATTTACCTGTGTTTTAATTTTTCGGTGGTGGGAGCGGACGGTCAGCGGGGAGAAGATAGGCAGGTTGTAGAAACCGAGTCACGTGACCGAGAAATCCAAAGGTCTGTACTTAAAGGTCTCGTCTCGTCTGGCCACAAACAGCTCATCGTCTGTCAGAGTCCGGTTCACAGTGATGATGCAGCTTTTTTTTTCTTTTCTTTCTTTTTCTTTTTTATCACGGGTCTGTCTCTTACTGGCTGCAAACTCACAGCTGACGTCGCATTTGTTATCGCCGGAATCCCTGCTAGTTTACAACAAAATGTGCAATCTTTGAAAAGTAAAGATATGTGCGCATCTGGTGATATAGCGGCTGTTTTAGCCTTGCAGCTGTTATTGAATTGCTGCAAGAGGAAAGACAATGTCGGGGAAAAAGCAATTAGACGCTTTGTTTGCAATCAGCCAGTGTGGAACATGGTAGTGGCAGAGTCATGCTGTGTGGCGTCAAGAGAACTAAAAGTAACTCCTGTTTCTCTCTCTTATTAAATGCAAACTTTATGAGAATCCCTATAGGTTTTTGCAAATCTGCATAACCTATGAAAAGGAATAACCAAGTGGAAACTGAAAGATATTCAAATGAAAGAAAAAACAAATGAAACTCATGACAATCAAAAGTCTCTATTTTTCCAAACAGGATTTTTTTTTTTAAAGTTAAAACAATTATTGTGAAGGTGACTTGTATATTATTGATATTCAGGATTAGTAGGTTTTTGTGATTATTAGCTGCAATGTGATGACAGATTTTATTTTATTAAGGACGTTATCTTGGCAATAAACCTGCTTATTGGAAAAGAAAGAAAAGTCCCAGGAAGTGGTTTTCTATTATTGTTGGCAATGGTTAACAAAGCTGTCAGCTATTCATGTAACTCCAGTGATGGTTAACGTTCCTACATTTTTTTTTCCAACAAGTGTGTCGCTTAGGTGGAAAGGAAAGGTAGTGAGCTGTTTTCAGTTTTAACCACTAGATGTCACTGCATCCAATGCACTTGACCTTTAAAATGTTAGAAAGCCCTTTTTTGTTCCCACACAATGACACAAGTAGATTACAAGATAAATTAATCAATCAAAAAATAGAACTAACACTCCATGTAGTAAAGAGTTATGCACTAGGATATCTTTATGAAATCCCATGTTAACAGTAATAAATGAAAATACAGTGCACATTTGCCTGACTAGATTATATGAAATAAAAGTTGTACTACACCTGAGTACTAAGTGGAATAATACTGAGTGTAACAAGTTAAATATATGTTTATCTTTTCTGTATAAATAGGTCACAGTCTTTGGCTCAATGACACTGCTACTGCACAGCACTGGTTTTTACCGGTCCCTGAATCCCCTGTTGGCTAATCAGTGTAATTAAAGTTTGTGTGTGGTGTCAGTAGTTTATTGAGTGGGTGTGTCTCCCCTCAGTGGTGTTTCATTGAATTATGTCGCTGGCACTCCCTGTCTCAGACTTTGGAGACACATTCAGTCCCCAGCACCGTCTAGCTACACTTTGGAAACCACTGATTGATTTTTAAGGGTCAAACTCTTGAATTTTACTGGACGTTGGTTATTTTCACAGTAACTGCTTCTGTAATGTTTGCAGAGAGTGGATCCCAGCCTACAGGAGATTAAAAAAAAATCAGATTTTTTTTTAAATTCAGTATCAAGGTTTAAAACATTCTTATCTTTAGCTGTATAAATGGTTAAAGTTTGGCTTTGTGAAGCTTCTCCTGCATTGCACTATTTTTAAGGCGGTCGGTACTACTTATTTGTAGATCCAGTCAAAAGAAATTGACACTCTTCTGTCACACAATAATAAAATGTTGCTTTATGTGATGTCTGTTGCGGCCAACTCAGTGTCCATATACAGTGGTACAGTGAACCCTTCAATAGCTGTGGACTCAACTATTGGCAGATTTTTTTTGTTCATTGAATGTACCTTCTCAATATTTGCATAAAATCTGCTTATTTGAAAATAACTTTGTGGAGCATATGTAAAATATTTGAAAGAAAATGCACAAAGCTGGAATATTAGGCCAGGAGCTTTTAGATGTGATCCTGGTCCAATACACGTGCGTCAAATGACTGAATTTGATGCAAGTGACTTGTGATCAACTTCTCCAGAGTCCTGCTGTCCTCATGACTTAACTAAGGTTTGTTGAGACAGAGACACATCTAAAATTGTAGAACACCAACTCTTGAGGACTGGATTTCAAGACCCCTGACTACCAAAGCAGTCATGCTGTTTCTGTGACGTGGGCACAATGCTACTTAACAGATGCCCTGGCCTACAGAGCTAAATCAGGTGCTTTGGGATGGTATTTCTAAACGTCTTCCCACTGTTTGGGAACACAGTACATAATGTGTGCAACGGGTAGCGGAACCTAAACACAAAAGGCTCACCTCAACAACAGAGTTTCCTTCACTTTGGCTTTACAAGACAAACAATTTAGCTGGCTAAATATAATTGCTGATCAAACAGGTCCTGCAATCCTTTCTTTGGAATGAGAAGATCAACTGAAAGGCAACAGAAATGGCATCAAGCCTTTTACAAAAGCTTTGTCAAAAAGAATCCTAGAATGTTTTCTTTAGTCATGCAAACCAGCTCAGCTGCACTGACTAACGTGTAATCCTTTCTTTGACCCAATTGTTTTTAAGTCAATGAGCACCACTGGTCAATATGCATATGAGCAGATTCCATTTTTAAAAGGTACTCAGGTTGCATGTTTTGATGGTGCAATCATGACAAATGAGCGTTTTATTAGTTCATTTGCCCATGAGTGGCAGTTTGGCTGCGTCAAACCCTCAACCTGAGCTCAAATGTCAAGAAGAAACACCTGGACCCCACTGAATCCCATTTATGCCAAATTGGGAGGAAGTGATGAGTTATTTGGCAAAGCAGCACGCTCCTGACTGATGTCTCCACACAGCCTTTGGGGAGCGCTGAGGGCGATGGGCCTGAAAAGTTGAGAAATCTGTGAGGAGACATCCTGTTACCTGAACGGCAGCAGGCGACTTCCACTCCCTCCTCCGGCCTTTCATCTCCCAGAGCTGCTGACAAGCATCGCACATCCTGTCTGCCCTCACACAAAACACCATGAGAAGTAAACACCCACCTGAGCCAAAAGCAGACACACCCAAGGAAAGGATTGTACACGTAAACAACGTGCGCATACACACACACACACACACACACACACACACACACACACACACACATACACACACACGCACGCAGAAACGTGTGTAAGCCAACACAGACATAGTGAAACTAACAGATGACCGGAGCTTACAAATGCATTCATATATCAAACTACAAAAGTAACAAACTGATATTTTCACTTAAAGTGTGATGAACAACAGGTAATTAGTCGAGTAATGCTAAGAAGGAAATTGGATGTTACTCTGTTAGTCACAAGTTTTTAAATTACCTTTGTTTGTTGTCCTGATGGAGAATAAAATAACTGTTTGGATGAGTCTTTAAAGATAAATCCAAACAAGCCTCACTTTATCAGCACCATGGCGGGCACCACTATATATTTTGTGAACGCACATTTGAAAAGTCTTTTATACTTTTTTAACTTTTCTACATTTTGCCACTTTGTAATCACCGACTTCAATGTGTCATCATGGGATTTAATGTGAAATTGCAACGTGATGCTGGGTAAAACAGCAAAGCTGAATGGAAAGGATAGATGGTTTCATGAAAGCAGAATTTATAGTTCCATCGATTACACCAACTTGCCCAGACCTGCAGTACCAAAGCAGTCATGCTGTTTCTCTTATACATGCTTTGTTAGTTCCGTGCCAGATGTAATAGGATGCATAATTTCCAGAAAGTTTCACAGAATGCTTTTTTATTTTTGGTCAGCACACTTTTAAAACTCTCCCATGGATACCGTTGTGTCCCAGTCTTGTTCTTGTTAATCAACAATGAACAGCTAACAGCTAAGGCCACCGTTACCTTAGCTGAGGTAACGGTGGCCTGCAATGCTTCATGTGCTGCTGTGAGACCTTCTTAATGAGTCGGTGATGCATTCCATGGCCATTCAATGACAGAAAACTGTTCCCTGTTTTCTCAGTTTGTGAACTGTCACTGTGGTTCACTTGACTTCCAAAGCCTCATGGATGACCTTTTAACCTTTTCCTGACTGATAAATGTCAGTGACTTTGTTCCTCATCCGTTCTTGAATTTCCTTAAATCAGGACATGATGTATTGCTTTTGTAGATCTTTTTAGCCTACTTCATGTTGACACACACTTTGTTGTTATGATTTTATTTAATTTTATTTTGCCCAAAGTTTTGCAAACTGAGAGTTAATTTGGTGTGTAATATTACAGGTGGATTTGACCAGGGCTAAAGAGAAAAGCAGGACTGTAAACAACAGATTGAATATAGGGAAGTTCTTAAAATAATAAAGTAAATATGATAAAGAAACAAAGGGAAAATTAATTGAATGTAAGGCAATTCTGGAAAGACTTAAACAATTATGAATTTCTGAACAGAAAGCAGTGACAAGAAATTACTCAAATAAAAAATCTACCTGAAATTACACAAAACCAAAGTCAAAACCATAAAATTAAACCAGAGTCTTATGAGTCATGATCACTGCAAAGATCTCAGGATTTTGCAGACGGCAACACGCATCATCCTGAACACACAGCTCCTTTAGTGAAACGTGAAGATTGTGCAGTTAATCCATAAAAATGCAATGTATACATCTGTCAACAGGGAAACTTCTTACACACACCATGTACCATAAAAGAAGAAAGCAGATGTTGAAAGCAAGTCAGAAGGAGTCCATTAATCTTCTGACATAGGCATCCAGGACAGATAAAAAAAATTTAGAAGGTGCTCTGATTAGATGGGACCAAATTGAACGTTTTATCGAACACTACACATCTCCACGAACACACCTCTTTTGCAGAAGAACATGGTGGTGACAGCATCATGCTGTGGGATTGCTTTTTATCAGATGGGACAAGAAAGCTTGTCACTGTTGATGGAAAAATGAAGAAAATCTGAAGAGAAAAATTGAATGCTCAGGTGGAAACAGACCTTCTAGCACAGACATCTGCAACCTGTGGCTTTTTACATCTACTGTGATTGAGCAATATTTTCAAATGTAAAGACAATCAAAAATATCCTAGCTTTACCAGTTTTATTAGGTTTTCATACAACATATCAATAACATTTCCACTAAAAATTACAAAATGTTTTTAATACGACTTTGATAGATTGCAAAAGCAAGTCAAATGGAATCAATAGGTTAAAAACCACATGCTTTACTGACATCATTTAGAGGAAAGTAAAAATGTATTAAACATAAAAACAAAACTGTTGCTTATATTTAAAATCAATCTTCTTGTTTTACAAAGAGACGGATTGCTTTTATGGTTCTAAAAGTTTGGTTTACCTGGACTGCAGGCTTTTACAGCTGCAAAGGTTTGTGACTCCTACAGCAGGACATTCAGACACTGTGAATCAAATCTCCCTCAGCCAGTCTCTAAAAATGTTACTTTGGTAGAAACACCTTAAAGACTTGTAGCAATAATTGAAGAGGACGATTTTCAACAAAACATTGACTCAGTGGAGATGAGCACGATTGCATGCCACGTATTTTCAGAAATGTATTCAGTAATTTTGTCTGTTCAATGATAAATGCATTGAACTTTGTGGTTGTAATACAACAAAAAGTGAAAAAGTGAAATCCTTTTGCAAGGCTCTGTATTGACAGGAGGACTGTTGCTGTGTTGTGGGCCAGTTTGCGAAGCCTGGTATGTGAAGCAGAGGGCTGGCTGGAGAAAGATGAGGGGTTTTAGGGGACGGAAACAGCTGGTGAGAAGCCCAGAGGATATTAATCTGAGGGGGGAGACAGGATGGCAGCAGAGGAGGCCATCTAATAAAGCATGGTATTACTGCAGCAAAGGTGTGTGTGTTTGTATACGTCTAAATGTCTTCCTGGAGGATTACAGGTGAGCTACAGAAACAACGCCGGCTGCCCAGCTACATCGAGATGCAACAAATTTAGTAAGTTTCCACATTTTCCAAAATGATGATGCGCCTTTCTTTCTTTCTTTCTTTCTTTCTTTCTTTCTTTTTTTTTTTTGCTGCACGGTGTGTTCAGTTTACAGCTGCAAGAAAATCTGTGATTATCTTTATGACGTTTGATGAATCCAACCACACAATTTAAAGTTCCAAACACACGCAGAGAAAAAAAGAGGGGGGTTTCTTGGGAAATTAGATGAAGTGAAGTGATCCAAATTTTCTTTCAGAGGAATTAAAGTTCCGGTTAAAAGGCAGAGGTGGAAATGTGGGAGGGGAAGCTGGGCGGCATCAGTCGCACAGACAGTAATGACGGCGCCACTGCTGTTTAACAATCAAAGATGGGGGGCGGGGGCTCGCGAGGAAGTCTCTCCATGAAAAATACAGGTGTTTGGTACAATCAAAGCTCAGCTTGCAGAAATGACTGGGTTTGAAGTTGAAAGGGGAGGCAGGAGGAGGAGGTTGACGGGGGCCGCTGTGGTGAGTGAGCTCCTGTGTGAAGGGGGGAAAAAAACACAGGGAGGAACACCGTGGGCTGAGGTGCTCTTCCAGGATTTTGAATAATTAACAAGGATAAGGAAGTTGACTACTAGGTGCTTACTGTTTACTTTGCTAGGATTTTTTTAGTTGACTGTGGAGGGGAAGTGGGGCTTTAGGTTGCCTAGATCTCTGAAGGTTGGCTTGTTGGCAGAAGGATTTGTCTGGGACACCGTAGTAGTTCTCATGGGACTACAGACAAGTCTGTCCAGCCACAGGCCAGCGGATCAGAACCACAACCAGCTTTATGTGACAGGAATCAAAAACAAGAAATATACTGACAAAACAAAGTGTTCAATTGTAACCAGTAAGAATGGTGCAATAGCTTAATGAAATGTTACAGACAATTTAAATAAACTTCTTCACTCCATCTTTCATTAACCTGGTTTGCCTTCAATATCAGAAAGAAACCAAAAATGAGAATTTGTTTGTGAAAAAGGCACAAAAACATTGATAAGTTAAAGGTAACCTTTTCAAATCTGTTCTTAAAAAGAATAGCTTTAGATTTTTCTTGACAATCAAAGCTAAGACGTGTCGCTCACTGCTTGAAAGCTTCACTACTGCATTAGTAATGTTGCTCAACTACAGTTGAGACTGAATATATGAAGCGAAATTCTTGCTTGTTAAATAGAGAAAGAAGGAAACGCATCACACCTTCATAGGAGCTGCAGAGAGCTACAGCTCAGGTGATGGGACAACTATTTTGGCAGAGTGGCAAGTAGACAGTTATATTTAAAAAGTTAAGCCTTATTTTCAGCTTGCAGAAATGAAAATGAAGGTATTCTGCTTTAACGAGAACAAAGTGTTAGAAAAATAACATTTCTGATCTTATGAAAAGCCACATGTTTATGGTGAAACATGGTGACGGCAGCATCATGGTGATGGCAGCATCATAATGAAGGCATGCTTTTCTGGAGCAAGTTGGTCAGAGTCAATTGGAAGATGGATCTAGTTAAATACTGGACTTTCTGAGTAACGGAAAACATATATTATAAATATATATACATATATTTTCAGATTTTCTTTTGTAAAATGAAAATTCTGAAAGTGGTGGACTGTCTCTGGTCAAATTCTAAACAAAATACATGGTTGACGAAAACACCTTACTCTACATTTTTATCAGCTTGATTAGAATGCTATTGATTAGCATTTAATACCTTCCAAAATCCTCTAACAGTGTCTTTGAATAAACAAAAATAAACCAAGAGCTGAGACTGCTGCTGTGTTTCCACCATGGTGGCTTCAAATGGAAACAAAAACCAAAATGCCGAGAAACCATTCCTGACAAATCACTGTGAAACACAAGAGATAGAAGTAAGTAGCGACAGTTTACTTAGATTGTGCAAAACAAATATGACAACAGTCACATCACTGAGGCAGAACTATCTACAGCTGTCAAGTCCTTGAATTTTTATGGTTTCTGTGATGGTTTTTCCTGCCAGAGATTAGATAAGAAGACACAGAATGCAGAACTGATACGATTATGAAAACAAAAGGAATTTGCGAGTACAAGTGAGCAGATAGTCAGAGAAAATGAAGCATTTAAGAATGTAATGTGTGTTATAAATCATCTTATATGAGACGTCCCTAGAGTGAGCTTGTTTGAACTCAACTAGTGTTGTTCCATATAAATGAATGAGAAGTGAATAATCAGTCATTAAAAGGGATTATTCAATGCAAGTGGGTTTATATCATTGATCAAACAGAGCAGTCAGTTTGAATTTCAAAATAAAGCCAAGAGACACTCTTCAAAATAAGAGACACCGTCTTGTACATGTTAGTTTCTAAGGTTTTGAAGCCCAAACCAGCAGTCAAATTGAATAATAAACTGGATTTCCAGAGTATAGTTTACAGATAGTCTGCAAAAAGATCTTAAAATTTATTTGCTTAGATTATTCAAAAAGTTGGTTCCACGCAATTAACAGAAATAAACTACAGATGAAAAGGGATGTTGTGGACCTTTCAAAAGAAAGCTGAGGTACTTCTTAAAACAAAAGTGCAAATCTCCCATAGGTTTGCTAATTGTAAAGAGCAAGCTGCAGTTTAAGAGGCCGCAAAAGAAGGGAGAGAAATGCTGTAGATACTGATTTGTGATTTCAGGTTTGTGGAAATGGAGGATTATGCTTCTTACATAATGTAAGAACAGGAATCAGCGTGTGGACAGATTATATGGAAGAAGAGAAAACAATGGTAAAGCAAACTTGGATTGGGTGAAGCAGAAAATCTGAAAAAACACTGGTGTGGCTTTTCAAAGACTAAAACCACTGACGATCGATGACCATGTTGAATGATGCTGACGTTTCCTGTTTCCCCCTGACAGTTTGTTTCACCCGCAGATATGGAGGCAGTCTTCTGCTGCGTTAGTGCTGCAGCATTGTGAATGTTTCTGTCTCTCACTGAGCACTTATAGAGTAAATGTAACCAGATGTAGGTAGTAACTAGTTAAATGTACTCAGTTACATCTACTTAAGTAACATTTTGGAGAAAATGGTCGGTCATTTTTGGAGTGGTTTTACTAGGCTGCATTTTTTCACTTCTGTTTGAGTTAAATCATCAATATTTTTACACTTACTTCAGTAAAATTTCTGGATCCTCTACATTGTGAGTGACTTCAGTGAAATTAAGGGAAGGCTTATTTTAATCGAAAATTCACACACAAAGCTGAAGTTTGAACCTGTACTTCATAAGTTTTCTGTTGACCGAAATCAGCAAAAGAAAAAATGTTTCTTTTGCCAAGAAGCTTACAGCAGAAGTGTAAGCTTCTCAAAAGGATTAACCACACCGCTAAGAGTAAATCTGGAATTAGTTTAGCTTTAATAAATGATAGTAACATGTTATAATTGCTAATAATTAATTGGTGTCTTACAACTTGGTCTGTCCATTGCCACTAAAGGCAGGAAAATTATACTTAAAAATAATTAAACACAAAGTGAAGGCATTCTCAATGATTAATCAATGCAAAATGAATAAACTTGCTTTACCCCTGTTCTTCAAAGGACTTGACAAATATACAAAATATGTTAATAAACTTAGTAATCAGAGTTCATTTCTCTGCGTCATTTTTCGACCAATCTTTGAAAGATGAAGCTGCAGTGACAATTATATTACCTCATTATAGTGTAAAACCTTATATCTCTACATCTTGTAATCCTTATCTTCTCTGGAAGAAATATCGGTGGTTTTCTTGTAATGAGGCTGGTTCAAAATAAGCAAACTCAATTTACACTAATTACCACAGGTTATAGGGATAAGGTGGAGAGCCAGGTCAAAATGACGATCTGCTAAGTATGATGAGGCACTTTTTAGCCTCTTGACTAAACCAACTAGCTTTGTTACGTTTCTTTTACTCGACTCACTTCCCAACACAATATACCCAGAGGGATGAAAAAGATTAAAAACTTGTCTTATATTCTTTGCATCAACCAGCCACAGCAAGCACACAAAGAAGAAGCTACAGATTGACGCATAGGAATGCAAACATCTTCATAAAGGTTTTTTTTTTTTTACACTTTGTGTTTTCTTGTTCTTGTATAATGAGTTCAGGAAATTATTTAAAGCCCTGCAGTTTCACACAGCTCTGAAATCCACCATATGGATTCTGATGCTTAGAAGACAAAAGCAAATGTAATCACTTTAGAAAAAAAAAAACCTCTTTGGAAAGATTGTTTAAAGAATCACAGACGTTTTCTTGTAGACTCACATAAAAAAGCAATATGTCAGCAGACACAGGAATAAAAGCTATCAAACAAACCATCCAAACATATTTTAATCATTAGGAGAGTTAGTGAGCTACCGACACAAAACTGCACTGTAATTAAATGCTATTTGGCAGACTCTTTCTGATTGTGCTGCATTGTATTCATGAGGAAATAAGCTTAACTATTTAAGGATGTCCGTAAACACCATTTAGACGTGGTGTGTGGTCTGAGCTCCTCTGCATCATCCCGAAACTCATGAAACATGCAGTTTTGCATCCTGATTTACTTCAAATAATCCCTCTTTTTTTTTTTTCAGATTCTCAATCGCACTTTATAGAAGATGTGTTACAGCGTATCATTATAGGCAAAGCTCTAACGTCAAAGAAAATACTCCTGACTTGGAAGCTCAGTCTTTGTGTCACTAAAGCGAATCAAATAAGTGGTGGGTTGAATTAGAATTGTGCTGCTTGTATATCCTGAATATCCTGTGGTGTAGCAGGTCAAACTCAGCATTCGCAAAGTGCTGCTTCAGAGAAAGAGTCCGTCTGTGATCTGTGTTTGTCAGTCGATTTGAAGCTCCTCCACCAACATGCTGTGACAGGACAGGAATTAACTCAGAGGAAGGCCAAATTAAAAACAAAAAAAAAAACGGTCCTCAAAAGAGGATAAAAATGTTAAAATGATTTAAAGTGCAACTTCTATTAAACATCAACATCTTAGGAGCTTGGCAAGTTATTATAATTTTATTAAAATATTGAGATTCTTCCGGTTCACAAATTGGGCCAATTTTCTTTTTAACAGAACCTTTCATATATAAAGTGCTCTAGAAAAGAATATTAAAAGACCTCTTAAAACTTCAGTTTCTCCGATTTTACTTTTTATAAGTAAATGTTTGAGTAAAATGAACATTGTTCTTTTATTCCATGAACTTCTGACAAGCAGAAATTTTGTATTTATTTGAAGAAAAAAAGAGAATGTCATTTTCTATATACCATATGGGAAATTACAGTGTTACTTGGTCTTTTTCCCAGCTCTGAACGAGTCAAACACAATTTAATATTGCATATTTCGCCCTGGATTTTTCTCCTCATACATCTTTTATAAGATTGTTTAACTTATAAGGCAATGTAAGTACAAAAACATAGAATAATTTTGGTTGTGTAACTGATTTTTTTTTTCTTATCTAATGAGTGGAGTTTTATGCTTAGTTAAAATTTCAAAAAAAGTGAAAACAAAACAGGTTAAATATTGTATTATAGGTATTATATTCAGTGAACCCCCACAGCATAAGAACCTCTCTAGAGCATGCTTGCAGTTGATCACAGATAGGAAGACAAAAAACTAGAAAAATTAGAAAAATATCCAACAGTTTTAATTAGAATAGGACCTGTTTTAACTACCTGCCATTGTCAGATTGTTACAGGTCTCTGACAAGCTCTTATAAAAACCTTTGGGTATTTTTGGAGCGCTAGTTATTCCTATTTTAGTATTTCTTCAGACAAGGCAATCTGATAGAACTTATGGTACTTTAGTTCTATTCCTCAGAAATAATGCTATTAATTATTTGCGAGGTAAATTCAAACAAGATAACCGAGAATTAGAGCTACTAAGCAACAGAGGCTTGAAATATGAGCCGGTCAATCACTTTGAATCAGGCACCTTGCAAAAGTGTGGAAAATTTTTTTCCAAGTACAAACAACAGCTAAGCAGGACTAAATGTGGGTGGATAATTATGCTGTCTTACACCGTAGCTCGAACTTGGATCTGGAAATGACCAATCCTAAGCTCACCATGTTCCAGTTCCCAGTTTAAAAAAAAGTGTGATTTGGAAATTTATGTCATAAGGAGTTCACACGTATACACTATGCTAGAGTTTTAAAAAAAACTCCACTCTGGAAGACTGTTTTTCTTGTAAAATCCCTATTTGTTTGTTGGCAGGAGATGCAGAAACTGTAAATTTTGCTAGGCATCCTTGTTAATGTGGACATGTTCTTGCGTCAAAGCTCCGTGTCCTCAGGAGTCAGCAGCTTCCAGGGGAGGAGACGTCACAAGGTCCTGATCCACAAAGTCAGCAACGGATTTTAGCACAAGACACGTCACAAAACCAATGATAAAAATTAATAGTATATTTCTTTCACATTTAGAACGAGACCAAAAATGTCATCAATCTGTGACTGTAGATAAAAGCTTATCACTTGACTAGAGCTGGTTTCACATTCAAAAACCTTGGCGTGTATTGAATAGTCTCCTTTTGAAATATAACACATGTATACTTCATAAAAACATTTACACTTTAGAGGTTTCTGGATCATATGTGGTTGTGGCTACATCAGAAATGTTTGAAGGGCCTTGAAGGAAAACAGTTTTTTGGGGTGGAATGTTTTGTGCTAACAGAATTTTCTCTGCAGTTTGTATCTTAGAATATTAGCTACATGTTCCATAGAAAAGGTTTTACAGTAATGTGAGTATCACTGATTTAATGAGATAAAATCTGAGAGGAGAGACAGGGAGAGGTGTTTTATTGAAGCTATAACCAACTGATTTATTCATATGATATGTTTGAACATCTGATTTTTCACTTGGCATAATTTATGAAATAAAGAACTGGAACAAAATTTTGAAAGACAGGGTTGTTTTTTTGTTTGGAGTATAGCATTTAATTAAGACCACCTGGGAGGGAAGGGGCTTATCTAATTAGTAGTGTTTACCAGGATACACAAAAAAATTTTAATTTATGAATTGATTATTTAGACATTAACGCCTGCATAAAGTGTGGCTCCAGCACAGATTTTTTCTTGTAAGGTAAACTTCGTACTGTCAGTTTTTAAAACCCTTATTAGATTTTTGGTGGTTTTATCATTTTAAAGTCGAAATTCATAGACTGTTAAGGTCATTTTAGCATTTATGTTCCTGTTTTATGAACATAAATGCTCATTTGTAGCTTGGACATTATGTTTGAAGTCCTCCATAATTGGGGGCTCAGTTTACTTATGTTTGGGGCCATTTTTGTTTAAAACATCTGACAGCCATGTTCTCTTAATGGATAATATTTGTTCAAACCTAAAGTGGGGCCCTATGTTAGCATGACATCAACATAACCCTTTGTGGGATAAAATAAAATAAAACTAAATAAAATAAAAAACAATTGGAAAACTTTTCTGGTTGCCCTCAGTGTTATTGGTTTATTGTTTCAGGCAGCAACAGCTGATTGTCCTGATGGATTAATAAATAAATAAATAAATAAATAAATAAATAAATAAATAAATAAATAAATAAATAAATAAATAAATAAATAAATAAATAAATAAACATGAATTGACAATATGGAGGGGAGGTATGAAAAGCACTCATATGGTCTCTGAGTTACTCGAGGTAAAGGATTTGCCGCTTACCCCGCGTCTTCCCACAGCAACCCGTTTCCTCACCTCCAGCCGAAGAGGAGCTTCATCTTCAACGCGGTCGCTGCAGCTGCGAGGGGGCGGAGCCTGCCGGGGCTGTAGTCCCGGAGCCTATCATAAAGTTAGAGAGTCTCAGACTGCTGCTTACCTGCGCGCCGAGCCGCTTCACCTGGAACCGTCACATGAAATATGATGAGGATTTTACCTTCGTGTGCGCACTTCTTCTTGACGAGTAGAGCTGTTCTCAGGCAGGCTTATATCCGAAGGAACGCAGCCGCAGCTCCGAGGACGCACAGGTAACTCAGCGTAGGGTTTTCATATTAATATATTGTGCTTTCACTGCGACTTTTTGGTTAGCCAGGAATATAATTTCAGCAGCAGCAGCAGCAGCAGCAGCAGCAATCTGCCTTTAAAGAGTCTCTGCACACCTCAGCTCATAAAGAAAGGTGCTTTTTTTTCTTTTCTTGTAAAATAAAATAAAATAAATCAGATTATAACTTTAAGCAACGTCATAAAACTTTTACGGACTTGAATCCCTGAAAAACAATTGATTGACGTTTTAAGTGCACGATCTAAATTATTTTATTTTTTTCAAAGGCCTCCAAAAACTATAAATATTTGAGGACAGCAAATCTAACTCGAGGTTATAGTTATGCCCGAAAGCAAGAAACACAATTTGGCTTTCAAAAGTTTCAGTGGCACTTTAAATAAAGTTAAAAAATAAATCAAACAAACTCATTTACATTTTGTATGCATTTCTTTAATTAATTTAAAAAATATCCTGAATGAGTGAATACAAACTGCATTGAAATAATATTGCATACCAATAATAACAATAATAGGGCGAAAAACAACCTACAGATGCAAAAAAAATCAATATAATTTGTATTGATCTAATAAAACTGTGAAAACAAGGGCTGGGTTAAAAGTAACACATTAAATGAAGCTAAAGTGCAGTGAATGCAGACATTATCAACATGGATGAAACTGAACCACGTCTTTCTAGTGACACTACCTTGTTGTTTCCCCTTCAACTAAATTCAAGTTTACCTTGTCTCTTTTCCACCCAAAATGTAAAATCCATCAGCTGACAAAATATTTCTGAGGCTGAAAAGAAAAAGGATGGTAAACAGAAACGCAGCTTATTTGAACTTCGTAAAAGTTCAAATAAACTGTTTGTTGTTCAAATAATCCCTCATAACTTGTATTTTTACATCAGTCTGGACTCATAGATCTGTTTTGTTTTATATGAATTCAGCCTGTAGGTTTATTACAAAGTGCAAACTCTCTTGATCAAGTTCCCTGTAGTTGTATTTATTCATTAAGGCCAGCATAGTTAATCTCCATCAAAAAGAAAAAAAAACCCATAATTATCTGCAGAATTTTCAGATTATTAGTAGTTAAATGTTCTTAAAATGACCTGTGCAGGCCGTACCCTGTGTCTTCCTCCCCCACCACCCTGTAAGGAGAAGCTGGCATAGACAATAAATTGACGTACTTAAAGTGTCAAAAATCAAATGGTTGCATATCTAGTCCTCAAATTACTGCATTATTGCAAATATAATATACTATTGAAGAATTGCTGATTGAAATATATCTACACATTTTATTTAATGTTTAACAAAGCATTTTATATCCATCAATTGCTATATATTTAGATATGCACACATAAAATACAACAAATATATTAAAGAAAATAAAGTTTAAGTAAGTGTTTATCATTAATTTCCACTATGTGTGTTTTGATGTTTACAATTTCACGTAAGGGTTTGATTCATGTATTTGATTATTGAGATGGCTCAATTAAAAAGTGGTTTCACTCCTTGAAAATTATGTGATTTTGGTGATACTTTCAAGTCATTGCTAAGTATTAATACCCTTATCTTTGCCACATAATTCTCAATGCAAAGATGAAATTTTTTGTTTAGCTATGCTGCCCCAAATTACCTAATCTCCCAATATACCTCCTGAGGAGGAGAAAATGCTTTGCTTTACTCTGTCAGTTCAATAGTAGTGTTATAAACTATAGAATAGAATAGACACAACCCTTATTTTCCCGTGAAGAGGAAAATCAGGTGTAACGGTAGCAACAGATTTAAAGGTCGCACAGTAAAGTTCTTGGTGTTAAAAAGCAAGAGCAGCAGAATAAGAGAAAATTCAGGTCAATGACTGATGACTCTTGGAAATTAATGCCCAGTTCTTGTTTGGCTACCCAGACAAAATGAAAAGATATAAAAATGTTCCTAAAATTTTCTGCCACGCCTTCTGCTTTTTTAAAATATAGTAAACAAAGAAGAAGCAGAGTTTTCCTTTTAATGGTTTTAGGGTGTAAACCCGTGCTTGGGAATCCCATAAATCATTCAGGATGTTAAGCTGCCATTCATATCTGAAGTATTTCTGCAATTAATCATACACTTAAGCGAGAGCAGAAGAGATTAGCACAGATTAGAACTACATGCATGTCTGCGTCTGCATGTCACCAACTTAATCTGTTTCTCAGGTGTGCAAAAACTTTTTTTTTATGACCTACCAGGTTTTTCAAGTCAACCTTGGTCATTCCAGCAGGAATTAGTGTTTTGTTTTAACATGTTACCAGAGCGCCTTACTCGAACATAGCTGCTGCACTGAGGTCTGAAGCGTTTGATTTAGTCAGAAAACTGTTTGAAGTTTGTCATTACAGACTCCTCTGAAGTGGTCCCTGCCAAGCTCCGGCTCCACTCCATCCATCTTGTACATTTAGGCAGGTTAAAACAAACAGCCTAAAAAACCAGTTGACCCAAACGAGTTCCCACGGACAAACAGGGGTCAACAGATGGGATGTGATGAGACGGATAATAAAACTTGACCTGTGGGATCAATAGGAAAAGGTCTTCACGTGGTAAAAACTTCTTGGACTTCAAATAAACCAAATTGGGGTGTTTTTGTGAACCCAGAGTTCTGGTAAAAATAGATCAGTGCAACCCTGGATTAATTTAAGTCAGCAGGAAAAATATGCAACATTAGGGCAAATGAGTTATTAAAAAGACCCATCAAACTGGATTGCTAAATAAATAATATTTGGGTTAGAATGAATTATTTTTATGTCTATTTCAGTTCTGCAGTAAAAATGTTCAGAGTGAAGATTTCTGAAAGTCTAACAGTTGTGTTAACAACTTTACAAGTTAAGGTTAATATTAGCTTACGTGAACAAACTTGTTCTACAGTTTCAAATAAAATCATTAACACGACCCACTGATATGAACATTAATATACCAGCTTAATTTTAAAATATTTTTGCTTAAAGGTACTCAACTCTTATTCAGACAGCGTAAACTTACTATTTTGGGATAAAGGAGTAACCCAGCAGTGTCTGTGCATGCAGTTCAATGTCTGTCAAGTTAACAATAGTTTAATTAGAATTTCAGCTAAAGGATTGGGTTTAAGGTTTGATCCTGTACACTGAGGTAGGTTAAAAAATAAGCTAAAACTATGAATTTATAAAGTTATCAATTGAGTTGAACAAAATAAACCAAAGAATTAATTATTTTTGGTTGTTTTAATTTATGTACTAAAATCTAATAAACAACATTGTATGAAATATGTTTTATTTATATGGACCTTTTGAGCAATTTAGTCAAAACATTGAACATGGCTAGCACTAGCTTGTCCTACCTACTTAGCACTTCAAAAGTGAAGATTACTAAATGACTTTAGGTTAACAATCATATTTGCTACTAACATGAACATGATTATACAGCATCCTTTCACCATCTTATTAATTCTTATTTCATCCTGTAGAAAAGGTCAGTAGAGCCTGATCAGGTCATTCTCTGGTTCAAAATGGCTGTCTGTAGAGAATGATGACACTTTGTCCCGTCTCCTCTCAACCTAGATAAACTTGGACACAATTTTTCACACAGTGTTTGCCCTTAAACCAGCCAACTTCTTCACCAGCAGGATGAATCCAGCATTTGGACGGAGAAAATAACTCAGATGATTTAGTGTCCAGAGTAACGTGTACATCAGGCTACCAGAACATTTATTACTACTGTTGGAATCCAAAAGGTGTCATGATTGTTTCAAAGTACTCTTAATACTTTTGGGCAAAGAACAACCAAGCTTACATTTTTCAGCAACATTGAGCAATCTGGGCTTGTATTCATTTGTAACAGCATGGATGGGTTAAAGATTTTATTCATAATAAAGTGTCAAGTTGAGACCAATAGAGTGAGATGAAAAAAAATGACCTGGATTACTAATATCTAGTTTACATTAATTATTTTTAGCTTTAATTATGTACCAACAACTCTCAGATAATACAGCAAGAATTAATACCTGTCTTGGTTCACTGAACAACTAATCAAATGTAAATGCTGAATATACCTTGCATTAGCCTTAATATCTATTTAGCAGGTAAATTATTTTTAATATATCTGAACAAACCTGTTCTTTATCACACAACACCCTGACATTAAAATATTATTCAGCAGCATTCTTATTTTCTCCTGTAGAAGAGGTTTGGTGACGACTGATCTGGTAGTAGTGTAATTCAAAATGGCGGTCTGTAAAGAATAACGACTCTTCTTCTAGTTTCTTCTTTAACCCAAGAAACTGGGTCACAATTTTAGACCAAATATTTGGTCTTGCAGCAGCAGTAGACCAGGATTTGGGTTTTAGATTTTACCAACAGGTTTCTGTCAAATCATTAATTAGTTGCGAATCAAAACCTCGTGATGAGTGCCTCCAAGTGTATAAAGGCTTTTGTTAACGACTGGACTTTGTTAACATGTAAGTCGCAGTTGGAAGCACACATTAAGCAAGAATCACCAGTGCAGCTTCCTCTTCAGCGTTCCTCCCCCCATGTCAGGCCTGCGTTCGATGGCAGACTTGTAAAATGGCGTCTGTGCTGAGTCTTGGTCGGGCAGGTTTTATGACCAGAGAATTTTGTGCAGCTCTCACACTCGCCCGGGGCCCACCTTATGCCAGCTGTTTCCCTCAGGAACCAGGGGGCTCGCCGCCGAGCCTTTCGCTGGACGAAGGAAGATGCCTGTCTTCATTTGTTTACGGGCAGAGAGGAGGACCATGTAGATCTGAGCCTCTTCAAAAAATTGTAGAGTTAAAACTCTGGCTCCATCCTGGCGTGAAATAAGTCACCTTGACCTTTAACAGCAGACCTTTTCACCAGAGAGATTCCAAACTAATTGTTTTACGATTTCATTCAGAGTAGAAAGAAGCTCTGAGTGGCTTTAACTTATCTTTGATCTTCTTCGCTTTACTTCAGACTGAGCTGATTGAAATCTTCTGTTAGGAGTCCCTTACTGTCAGTAATACCACTGACTCCTTCCTGTAACGGTGCTCTCCACCAGGCAGCTTGTTGAGTGACCTCTTGGTTTTTTACAATGTGGCATTTCAGATATGCATCACCAAGTGATCTCCAGACAGACACCAGACTACTGCATTGTTTCCTGCTGTAAAGATAATTGTAGACATTCGTGATTAGAGTACTGGAAGTCAACATGACGGTTTTGTGCTGGAACTTGTTTGGTTTTATGTCCTGTTGGCTCTTTCTCATTCACCTACACAAACATGTCCGATTTTAACAAGCTTTGTGTCACCTGTGGAAAATGGATAGGCACCTCCTACGGTATGCAACACCTGACTGCCCATGACGTCGCCGAAGTGTGTGCAAATGAAAATTCCTGAGGCTTGTTGTGGACAGGATGTGAATTTAGAGCATGTGCTCATAATTATACACATAAAGTAATTGTTCTTGTGTTATTGTTGGGCTCCTATACTCCAGCTACTGAATGTTGTTAGTTCACAGCTGTTGATGCTTCCTTCGCCGCCAGTGTGTCAGAGGGAGGGCGCCTTACACGTCTTCTTCCGTAACTTGCCCAGAGGGCTGTTGTTGTAAATCATGTGTGATTCATACACACACACACACACACATATACAAGTATATAAAATACTTCTTCTGTCTACTCGTTTTGTTTTTTTTTATCTCCACGAGCCTCGGGGATGTACAAATAGGCTTTGGCCTGCAGCCATACCTCCCTGCAACTTCTTCCTCTACCAAACTGTTCTCTTGTCAACACTTCCCCTCACCCCCTCCCTTCATTTCTGCTAAAATTTTTTCCCCCTGCTGCTGCCTCTGCCTCCCTGTCGAGCCAGCGATGTTGTTTTCTTTGCGCTTGTCTTTGACGGTCCTTCATGGGAAGTACCTGGCAGCGGATGCATGTGGCAGGCCTTTGCCTGGACACGTCTGTCTCCCCCTCTCGTCTGTTTCCACGGCCACGCAGCGTGAGAACTGTGGTATCTATGGTAACGGGGGAGGTGTCCTCGAAGTTTAGAATTTAAGTGTTGCAAACAGGGGTCTGCGAATTTAGTTTAGAAGCATTTCGTTCCCAGCGTTTGAGAGACTAAAATAGGTGAATGAAATACTGGTTTACAGATGTGCTTCTTTTTTTTTTTTTTGTCTCTGCAGGTTTTCTTCTCAGGGCTTCCTGAAAAGACACTGATCAACTCCTCAAGCCGCTGACTTAATCCTGAATCTTACACCTGCACCACCTGCATTCATGGCCCACCCTTATGAGCCCTGGTTAAGGACAGCACCATCTAGTGGCAGCTCTGAAGAAATGAACATCCCGTCCTGGTGGGACCTCCACCGTGATGTGCAAGCCGGCAGCTGGATAGACCTGCAGACTGGGCAAAGTGTTGGTGTGCCCTCAGTAAGCTCTGGCAGCTCCATGGGACTGCAGAACTCTTTAGGCCCGTATGGCTCTGACCCACAGCTGTGCACCATGGCCCCGCCTCAGCACACCCCCACCTCACACTCGCCCCACCTCTTCCCGCTGGACGGCTTCAAGATGGAACCACTGGGACCTGAAATGCTGCAGCAGGAAACCTACTCCTTGGAGGAACCGCAGGAGACCTCTGTGTCAGCTCGGCCCAAGCCCCAGCGACGTTCATCCTCTCGGGGCGCCGGGCAGACCATGTGCCGGTGCCCCAACTGCATCCACGCCGAGCAGATGGGCCAGAGCGCCGACGACAGCAGGACGAAGCACATGCACAACTGCCACATCCCTGGATGTGGCAAAGCCTATGCTAAAACCTCCCACTTGAAGGCTCACCTGCGCTGGCACAGCGGCGACCGACCGTTTGTCTGCAACTGGCTCTTCTGCGGAAAGAGGTTCACACGCTCTGATGAACTGCAGCGCCACCTGCAGACACACACCGGTGCCAAGAAGTTTAGCTGCGCTTTGTGCCCACGAGTGTTCATGCGTAACGACCACCTGGCCAAGCACATGCGCACCCACGAGTCCCCGCCGGGGCACGGGGAGGAGAGAGTAAATGGGGATGGGAAGGGTTTTGATGCACCCACACCGACACAGTCATCGTCTGACAGCACAGAGCCTCAGCTGAAGCTGAAATGTGAGATAGACCCTTCGGTTTCAAACGTGACAGGGCAGTCTGGCTAATTTTATCATTTTGAGGAGATGTTTTGTAGTAAGAGAGTTCAGTCCTCTCTGTCACAGAGGGAGAATAGTTTTATAATAGAATAGAAGAATGGTTTGGACACACTATTACTGATGAAAGCTGGATGGAATGTATGCAACTCCTGCGGTAGTGAGAGAAGGGATGCTACAGCACACAGGAAACACAGGGTTGTATGCGTTGTGCAGCTAAAACTCTGCTCTGTAGATTTTAAAAGGAATCAAAGGAGAGCCAGAGGTGCAGCGTGCTGCTCGACCCGCCAGCAGACCAGAGGATGGAGGAGTCCAACTGAAAACAGATGTTTACGTGAAACTTGTTGAACATGTTGCTGAAAGTGAGGAGCAGGTCTGCTTCCAACTTTTTAAAAAGGAGACAATGCTAATATTTTTTGCTTGTATTTAATATTCTGACTACATGAGTGCAGCCCACTGTACCAGGAGACAAAACGGTTTTTTTTCTGAGAGCACACAGATCGAGAGCCATTGTTTTTTTTATTGTGATAATATAATATAATATTATAAAAATGGTAGTTTTAATTTTTTATAATATAATATACAGTGCCTTGCAAGAATATTCATAAATGTTGAAGTTTATGTTTTGTCTCTTTCAGCCACATTCAATTTACTGAATTTTATTTGACAGAACTACAGGAAAATTAAGTGTCTTTCTACTTCGGAAGTAGAAAGAAACTGTTAAATTGTTTTTAACATTTTATAATTAATAGTAATCTCAATAGTGTGATATCTAGTTGTATTCAGTCCTCGTAGGTCAACACTTTGTAGACGCGTATTTCTGTGCAGGTAGAACTGTAGGTTTGTGGAGGAAGTCTCTACCGCCTTTGCACATCTGGAGACTGAAACTTTTATTCTGCTGTGCAAAAGACCTAAAACTCAGGTGAGATGGAGTGAACAGAATTTTTCTAGATCTTCAAAATAGGATTTAGGCCCGTGCTTTGACTGGGCCATTCTAGCACGTTTGTTCTTTGAACTAAACCTAAACCATTGTCACTATGGTTGCTGTGGTTCTGTTGGAAGGTGAACCTCCATCCCCGTCTCGAGTCTTTTGCTTCTCCAACCAGTTTGCCTGTAATTGTTGAAGAAAATCTTCCCAACAAGCATGATGCTGCCACCACCATGATTTACTGTGGGGAGGGTTGGTTAAGGTTGATGCAGAGTATTACTTGCACACATGTTGTGATTCCAGGCAAAGTGTTTCATTTTGTTTTCTATGTTTCCTACGTCACTTGTGGTATGAAAATACTTCCTGAGCCATGTTTCTTTCCACCTCTCAGACAGGAATGCCCTGTCTGAGCTGTAAACACTTTCAACTCCTCCTGGGTCTCTCATCTGCACCACTGTTTATTACTGTCTACTGTGCTATAACCAAACCTTGCTCTAAACCTCTCCACCACTGCATCCTGACCTTTCTGCTGTGTTTTTTGGTCTTCATGATGCTGTTGTTTTCTAGCAAACCTCTGAGGCCTTAAAATGACAGTTGGAGTTATTCTGAGGTTAAATTGGAAACAGGTAGACTCTGTCTACTCATAGGATTACAAAAGTAGTTAATAAAACTTGAATTTATGTAGCAGTATCAGAATAGAGGGGTAGGACTGCATTTGTACTTTGAGTCTGCACTTTTCAGATTTTACTATATGAAGATATTTGAAAACCAGGCATCTTTCTTTACTTTTTAAAATTTTGCACTACTTTGTGTTGATTTATCACTTCAAATCACACTAAAACACATTAAAGTTTTTAATGTGACAAAATGCAGAAACGTTATGAATATCTTCGCAAGGCACTGTATGTATAACAATTTGGGAATTTCATGCACTATAACAGCTAGAATTGACCAAAGATTATGTTCCTTTTTTACCTAAAGAATGGTGTTAAAAGACTTGAGAACAGGAAAATGTGAACAGGTGCTCGAGATGAAACAAACCAAAAACAAAAGAGCCACTTCAGCGACGTGAAGAAGTCAAGACCCACAGACCCACAACAAACCAAGACATGGACAGAAAGATGCCGTCTGGTTTGATGAATCCAGGTTTCTGTTGTGACATGCTCGGGGACAGCAGACACATCTGGAAGCAGAGCACAAAAACAAGCCATTCGCTTCATCCTGTTGACACCGCAGGTTGCAGGTACTGAAAGACACGTCCAACACGAAGAAGCACAAGACTCTGAGCTGCACTTGGCAATTTTGTCTTCCTAACAATAGATCAAATGGTTGTGTGTAATGTGAAAGAGGTAACAGTTGTTGAGTGCTATCACCTATGTCCTCTGCACTTTGCCTCAACATCTACCAGTCTATTTTGTCTCTGATTTACTGGTTTAAAGCCCCCCTACTCGATTTATCCATATGTGCAGTAACAGATATTCAAATATTTATATTAAAAAAGCTAACTATTGCCTTGTAGCTCCACCTTAAAAGAATACAACAGGCCAAATTGACAGCCCCGTTATTTAGCACTACTCATAAAACTGAACAGAGGATTTAGTTTGGAGATTTAAAAGGAAAGGCATGATAATGGAAAGAAGCCCTTTATAGAATTAAATATGTCTCCAAATGAGTTAGAATGACATTGTGTCTGTTAAAGCCCCACTGATATCTATTAACAAATTGTAAAAGAAAATGTTTTTTTATATATTATTTTTACAATTCTGCTGCCCCCTGCAGGTCAATGATTTTCATATGCATTCCTAAAAATATAAAGGAAAAACTAGAATACCTGATGACTTTTCTTTTTCAGGAGTGAAACAATTAGGTTACTTATATTTGGTTAGATTGTTTTAAATATCAATGTTATATGATCAGTAGTGGTGTAGCTTTATAGGATGTATGCAATCCATCACAAATTACAGGCAGATTTCTACATATTAGGGAGCTTTTGATGATCAGAGACTCAGTTGTATTTATGTATAGAAGATACATTAGAACAAAGGGCTTAAACATTAGTCAATTATTGTTTATTGACTAGTATTAAGGTTATAAGTTGTTGATCTTTTTATAGATAGACTTATTTTATTTTATAGAAATTTTCTAGTGGTTGCTGTAGTTGATGTAACAGTTTTTTGAGACTGTAATAGAATAATTTAAATACCATGATAATTTGTAGTTAATCGATTATTGTCCCTCAATAATAAATCTGTTAAAGAAGTGCACTAAGTCTGTTTGTATTTTATTTATAGATTAAATGCATGTAATAGTGTTGGAAAACAAAGTCAGTCTACTTTTATTTAATTCAGTGCTTGGGGTAAGTGGATGTTTTCTGATTTTATCGCTTTGTTTCCCGGCCAGTTCACTTGCAGGATTACTCAAAAACATATGATGCTGGATCCTGTCCAACTTTTACGTTTTGTTTTTTTTTTAGAATGAATGAATATTAGAGGTAATGTAACAAAGTAAAAGTGACTGCGAACAGCAACTCATTTGCTACAAAGTTGTAGACTGCATAACATCACATATGACAAAACATAGTGCAATTTGCACAGAAGCCATAATATTTTTCCAAATTTCATGTGGCTTTCAGATTAACTCAAGAACTGTGTGGTAATGGAGTGGCTTTCCACAGCTAAGCTGCTGTGCTTAAGCCTTACATCACCAAGACTAATGCCAAGTGTCAGATGAAGTGGCGTAAATCACACAGCTACAGGACTCCAGAGCAAATGAGGCGTGTTCTCTGCAGTGACAAATCATGCCAGTTTAAAGGACGACTCTCGACGATTTGAAGTGAATACATTGTGAAACAGTAATAAAGTTGGACTTGGCTCATTTCAAGACAAAATAAGTCTTAATACTTCAGCTTGCCACATTGTGGTGGACAATTCCACACTCCCACCTTTGTGGGAAAAGTTTGGAAGTGCCTCCTGTTCTAATAGGATTTAGTACCAGTGCACAAAGCAGCAGCCAATTGGCCATATATTCAAGGAAGTATCTTTTGTGGCAGAAGTTGACTGACCTGCACTTTCACCTCAAACTGATGGAGTAAATTTGAGTGAAGACAGCAAGCATCGCTTTCTCATCCAACATCAAAAATCACAGTTGCACTTCTGGAACTGTGATTGGGGCTTATTTGGTAATACAAAAATTCCCTTTTGAAAAAGTAAATGGCTAATAAGGTGTGTCTGCTAGAAGAAGCAGTAAGATGACAAAACATAGTGCTGAGATTCCAGAAACTAAATGATTTTGATGTCATGTTGGACATTTTTTGTAATCTTTAAATTGCCTGTCAACTATAATTAAAGCTATTACAACAAAACTATAGACCTATTTTTATTTTGTCCTGCTTATTGGCCAGTAAATTGTGACTTTCATTACTATATTTAACATCTTGACATTTGAGACGTATTTATTGATTTAAAAAGTTAAAATTTATTATTATTATTATTATTATTATTATTATTATTATTATTATTATTATTATTATTATTATTATTATTATTATTATTATTAGTCCATTCGTGACTTTAATAACCTTACGAGAATAAGTAGGAACGATTTTTCTGTGACTGTTACGTTCAGGGGGAATAATTTGTTGCGCCATGTTCGTAACCGGAACTATTCATTCAAAACAGGAAATGAGGAGCTTGACTGACTCCATTTTCTAGCTCTCGTTTAGGATTTCGTTGTTTTACGTTTTCTTTTTAAGGGACTCCTTTTGTCCGTCTTGTTTTCTTGTTAGATTAAAAACCCAAACTAGAATTCAAAATGGGAGGCGGAGATTTGGTAAGTTTGATTTTAACACGTCGGAGAAAATATGCTTCACGTTAGAGATAAACTAAAAAGCTCCATTAAAAATATGGCATTTAAATGTACGCCTCTTTTCTTGCGTCTGCAGAGAGTAACGAGAAAAGCCGAGAATTAGTTTTGACTTATCAGAAACTATCATTCAGTTTTGCGAAATTAAATTTAACCTTGGTTTTTTTAAGCTAACATTTAATGGTCACAAGTAAGCTACGTAGTCAACGTATTCCAGTGTGTCGCTTTAACAGATTTTTCTTAAGTAAATTTATTAGTAGTGAACAAACGACAAAATAAACACCAAGAAATACAACAGTCATGAATTGGCCGTATTCTCCACAAATACTTAGACAATGACCCTGAACCGAGTCACATTGGATTTATTTAGTTCAAAGCATGTTTGTGTTAGAATGGCTCAGTTAAAGCCCGACCCAGTTTAGAAACTGTGGCACGACTTTAAGACTGACATAAACTAATATCAATACGCTGATTCAAAGCTGATGGTTACTTACGCCAAGAGCTTTAGTTGTTGATTTAGGGACACTGAATAGAACCACACCCAACACTTAATAGATTATTGTAATTATTTTTAATAATATATATTCAACTTTATGGTTGCATTATGTGAAAATTGTAGGAATTGAGCATGAATCATTTTTGGCTGGCACTGAAGGTAAATATTTCTACAATGTCTTTCCCAGAATTTAAAGAAGAGCTGGCATCCCCAGACTATGAAAAACATAGAGCGAGTTTGGAAAGCTGAGCAGAAATATGAGGCAGAACGCAAGAAGATAGAAGAGCTCCAGAAGGAACTGAAGGAAGAGCGAGCCCGAGAAGAAATTACCAGATATGCAGAGGAAAAGGGAGCCATCAAGTAAGCTAGCCCTAACATCTTCAGCTACATTTATTTGGTGTCTGCTGCAATACAATAATTGGGTTCCTTATTATTTTTACCCAACAGGAAAAAAGATGATCGCCTTGACTGGATGTACCAAGGCCCCGCTGGGCAGGTGTCCAGAGATGAATACCTGCTGGGGCGTCCCATTGACAAGCAGATCACAGATCAGTACGAGGAGCCAGAGAGCGGCCCTTCAGCTGAGACCGGCCTCCTCCCAGGGTCGATATTCAACCTTACAACCCCGGCTTCTGGCCTCGATTTGGCAGCAAAGATCAGGGAAGACCCCCTGTTCCAAATCCGGTCAGTAAATCCACCTTAATTCTGTAACTCCTGGAAATATATGAGCGAGATGGGAAATGAATCCATGTGTGGTTTTCACAGGAAACGAGAAGAAGAAAAGAAAAGAGAAGTTTTGACTAATCCAGTAAAGATGAAGAAAATAAAGGAGATGGTAATTACTGGTTTACATAAAATAAGGATTTTGTGATATTCTAGTAATGTGTTTTACTTTGTACTTAGCCAAAAATGGACACAAACATGAAAACGCTTGTATTAACATTTCTTCTTCAAAGTAATTCACATAGGATTATTATCTGTTTATTGTTACTTGTTTTTTTCTATATAGTTGCGTCAAAATCTTGACAAAAAAGACAAGAAAAAGAAGAGGAAGAAGGAAAAGAAGGAGAAGCGAGGAGACAAGGAAAAGAAAAAGGAAAAGAAGCATAAGAGGAGAACTTCAAGTTCAAGCTCAGAGGAAGAAGAAGACAAACACAGGTGTGTGTGTGTGTGTGTGTGTGTGTGTGTGTGTGTGTGTGTGTGTGTGTGTGTGTGTGTGTGTGTGTGTGTGTGTGTGTGTGTGTGTGTGTGTGTGTGTGTGTGTGAGGGTAATAAACTGCAACATCTGCATAAAAATTTAAAGCTGCCTCCTTTTTCTCTTTTCTTCAGATGAGCCAGACAATCTTGTTTTTAGTTGAAGTTATCTTTGATCTTTGTTTAGTTCTGTTTTTACACAATGAAATATCATCCATTTGCATAGAATGAATTATTGTTGCTCTGTTTCAGGTCACACCTACGGGATGAATTTAAAGACAGCAAATCACGTTCGCACCATTTTCCAGGATATGGTCTGCAGGTCAGTAAGAATCATTTTTTTCTGAGTAAAAACTTAAAGCATTTTAGGGGGTGTGAAAGAGTTGATTTTATGGAGAATTGACGAGATGTATGTGTGTGGTTTTATTCCACATCTTAAGAAAAACAAAAAGTCTTAGTCTTTACTTTATGTGCAGATCATTAAATTAAACATAGATCGGCTCTCAACTAGCTCCTACCTTTAATGATCGCTTGAATAATGAGCATTTGTCAACAGACTGGATTCCTTATTTCATTGTCCAAAATGAAATAATTCCTAATAAAATAAAATGACATGAAATTGACATGAAAGAGGGATCTTCTATTGGAGTATGACAGGAACGACAGTTGTTTTATTAAGTGCATTTTGAAATTGGCACGAGAAAGGGAGATGCACGCAATTAACTAGTGTTTGTTTCCTCTCAGCATCCAAGCGGCAGACAGCAGCAGGCTTCAGTGATGTCAAGTAACTCGGGGCGCCGAGAGAGAAGCCGCTCACGATCTCCCCACAGGAACCACAAGGACAGTCGCTCTTACGCTTCCTCTTACAAGAAGGTGGAGGTGAGAGATCCCAGCCCACAGAGGGAAACTTACCAAAGACAGAGGAATCGCGTGTCAAAGTAAGACTTCCTGGTCAAAATGACAAACATAAAATACTGTTTGAATATTAATATGCTGTGTTGAGTTTTGTCTTCATCAGCACCCACTGGGAGGCTAATCCTCTATGTTGCTTTACGTAGGAAGCTTTCTGCTGAGGAACTGGAACGAAAAAGACGTGAGATGATGGAGCAGGCCAAGCAGCGGGAGGAAGACAGGGAAAACAACGTGAAACGCTACAAGAGGCAAGAGGAGCAAGATAAGCAGAGGGAACAAAACGCCAAGCACGACCGGCATGCTGGCTTCATCCAGTAAGTCCAGGCGGAAGAGGCTCCTTGTGTTGGATGCAGTTATAGGTGTTTTTTGTTCAATTGGATCTCTTTTTTTTTTTTCTTTTGTTTTACAGTAACATGAAGCTGGAAAGTGCTGCTAGCTCATCTTTGGAAGACCGAGTGAAGAGGAATATTCACTCCATTCAGAGAACGCCAGCCTCCTTGGATAACTTTATGAAGAGATGATTACAGCAGATTAGTTTAATGACTGGGAACATGTTTTCAGACTGTGCCTTATTTCTCAACATCTGGCTTTTTAATGTAATAATTAAGACTAAAAGATAACATGGGAGCAGTCTAAGTGGAAAGCACAAGCCTCCGTCCTAAGGCTTTTATTCTCAAAAGCGCATGATAGAGAGGGAAAGTCAATCATAGTGGTGGTTTATTTAGTCATGTCTATATCGAAAGAAACATTGATGAATAGTACTTGTACAGTATATTGTAAATGATTTTTAAGAGATTACATCGACGTGTTTTTTTTTTTATTTTATTTTGTCCAGTTTGTTTATTTTATGTACCACTGTAAGTTGGTTTAAAAATGTAACTACTTACTAGCTGTTTCATTATTTCCTTTGTTCATAAAGTATATCTAGCAGGAAAATATGATTGTGTTTATATTTACCAAACTAAAAACACCAAATGTTTTAGAAAATCTAAAGTCAATTTTATTTAGCACATTTAACCAACAAGACAGGTTACTGTGCCAGGTTACTTCAAATCATTTGGACTTAATGAACTAGTTTTGCAAAATTTTCTATCTCAACCTTTTTTTGAAACATTGAAACAGAGAATGGACAAACCTGACAAAAGTTACACACGTAAGAGCTGGATAGTACTAAAAAATTGAGATGTGTATCAACTAGCAGGATTTGTTATAAGCAGTGCCATTGTTGGTGTAGTGATGTCATTAAATTATATTCATTCCCACAAATCTGGCCTCATTAGAAGTCTCATTTGGAAACGTGTAAGATGCTCTTATCTGATGAGATCAAGATTTAACTTTTACCTGCCTGGAGGAAAATGTAACATGCATCATGCAGTGGGATCCTGCATGTTGCGGTTTTACAATGGATATGTCATAGTTTATAATTAAGACAAATTAGAAATTGTAACAAAGCTTAAACGTTTATGTGCATAAACACTCTAATAATTAACAAAAAATACAGGTTATTTAATCATCATTATTATTATTTTTCTGTTATTCAGCATTTCTTCATCACTGCCACCAAGATATTACTGTAATTTGTCAGTTTCGCTTTACCACATCTCTACCAAACTATACCGGGAGCAATCGTCCAATGGCGTAGCGGTTCTCGTGGAGGCAGTTGAACAGCCAATGACATTATCCCATCGTGATGACGTTGAGAACCACGTTCGTACGTTCTTGTGTTTCTAAATCGTGTAGTCATTCTCATTCTGGGGAGTTAAAAATCAGTTCAGACTAACGCAGGAGCGATTTAAAAACTTCTAGCTAGCAACAAAAAGAAAACAACACCCTCAAAATGGTAAGAAAACAATGTATTACTCCTCATATAAGCTTGTAGTTTAGAAAATAAATCATTTACGGCTACCAGAGCTGAGCTAGTAGCATTAGCATGCTAGTTTCGGTTTATGGCCAAAAAATGATCAAAAATGATCTTGAGAGTACCAGTTAAAACATACTTTAAAGTCATTGTGAGCTTTATGTTGTTAGAAAATGCTAATCAGTATAAAGAATACAAGTTCTAGCCGCTAAGGAAAATCTTTATCATAAGCCTTGCGAACATTTTCTGCACATAATCTAAATATGTTCGTTTTAGTTTCCTGGATTCACTCTCAACTCAATTGTGGTTTAAATGAACATATCTCCCTGAATACTTTGTTGTATAGTCTGAAAATATAAGTCTAAGCTATTTGCAATTATTTATCCATACGTCTATGTCTGCTCTGTCATTCTGAATTGTGCGGTTAGCTCATGGCTAATATAACATTTTAGAAGTGCTTTAGTTTTATATATTTTGAACGCTCTAAATCCCCAGGAACTGTTATGAAAGTGTGTAAAAATACAATTAAAAATACATTCTTTACTAAGAGCACCAGTTCACCTTTTAACCCTAGGAGAGTTTTTATGGGTAAAATAATTGGTTCTTTTAGCGGTACTCATTTGGGTCATAGTATTGTTAATTAGAAATGGGTTACTATGGTATCACGGTATTTGCGCCAAATATTTAAGTTTATTAGTTAGGTCAGTTTTAACTCATGCATTTCATTAACATTTGTGTTTTCCTTCTAATTTAGTTTACTGCTTATATTAGCACCTAGTTATTTATGTCAGCAAACTTTTTCAGGCTGTTGACCATTAATCATCACTAGGAGGACCGCCTCTTTTTTTTTATTTCTAAAATCAATAATTAATTTAAACATCTTCCCTGCATTCAGTTTTAGTATGTTTCCCTCACAACAGCTGACAAATGAGTGGACCTTGTTTTTGTATAATGAGTCATTGTCCTGATGAAACAAAATCAAAGTCAGACTGTATTATCTGAAAATAATTAAAAAAAAAACTAGCAAATAGATTTGTTCTTTGCATCTGCTCTCACTGACTCTCCATCCTCTTATCCAGTCTATAATGAACTATAACGGTGGGGCCGTCATGGCCATGCGGGGGAAGAACTGTGTGGCGATAGCTGCAGACCGGCGGTACGGCATTCAGGCTCAGATGGTCACCACAGACTTCCAGAAGGTCTTCCCCATGGGAGATAGACTCTACATTGGGCTGGCTGGACTGGCTACCGATGTCCAGACAGTGTGAGTGTCCCTGACCTTTATAATCCATTTTCCCCACAACAAGAAAGTATTTGTCACAGAAAGGAGCAAAATATCGCAGATGTTGATGGAAACTTGTTCTCTCTACATTGTGTTTAGAGCACAGAGGCTTAAATTCCGACTGAACCTGTATGAGCTGAAGGAAGGTCGTCAGATCAAGCCAAAAACCTTCATGAGTATGGTGTCCAATCTGCTGTATGAAAGGAGGTGAGTATGGACAGCTGTAACGCTCCAAGTTTATCTGTACAATTCTTTTTCTGTTGGGTTTCAAGTTTTATCAAAAATCAGTTTTTATTTTGTTTTTTGGGGGTTTTTTTTACCTGCTGAAACATTTTTAGCACATCTTGAGTTCAAATGATGAATTCTGAAAATTGGTATAACCTCTTAGTTAATATGCGATTCTACTCTTTATTGCAAAGTGTCATAGTTTCTGATTTCCAGTGACTCTTGCAGATAATTTGTGTAGGTTTGATGCATTTCAAGGCGTCACTAAAGTATGGCTAGGCTATGGTATATATTAAAACATTTTCCAGGTCTGGATAATTGTGGAAAGGGAAATGAAGTATGGAAAAATATTGGTTTTACCATATTTTATTCCATTGAATAATAATCCATTGGAATAAAATATGTGTCCACCGATGTAGCTTCTTATAAATTAAACTTTTTATTTATCCATCCATAATTCCTCCAAATTATTTTCTGTCCATTTGTATTGCTATTCATATAATTACACTCAACACACTTAACAAGACTAATAGGTCAAATTGATTACAATCCAACTAATTACCAGTTATGATACAATATAACCACATTCAGAGTATCATGCCAAATGGTCTGTCAGAGGTGGCCCAGCAGACTGAACTGAGTTGCTACCTTGCAGCAGTTCCTCATACAGAGTGGAGAAAGACTTATTTTAGTAGAGATCACCTCTTCCAGTGTGGTTACTGTCTTTTTTTTTATTTTTATTATTAGGTTTGGACCGTACTACATCGAGCCAGTGATCGCAGGACTAAACCCCAAAACCTTTGAACCGTTCATCTGCTCCCTGGATCTGATTGGCTGCCCCATGGTAACAGAAGACTTTGTAGTGAGCGGCACCTGCTCGGAGCAAATGTACGGCATGTGTGAATCGTTGTGGGAGCCGGACATGGTCAGTATTCACTGCAGCCGAGTGAGACTTAGTGAAGTCATCATATTTTTGACAGGAACCTTCGCTGAAGGAACATGACGAGTGCATGTTTGTTCAAATCCATTAAGGATTTTCTAGTTAAAAATAAAGGACTGGGGCGTGCTCCGGTGGCGTAGAGGGTAGCGCGCCCCACGCCTTCAGTCCTCGACGCGGCCGTCACGGGTTCGATTCCCGGACCCGACGACATTTGCCGTATGTCTTCCCCCCTCTCCTTCCCCCTTTCCTGTCAGCCCACTGTTGTATAAGGGACACTAGAGCCCACAAAAAGACCCTCTGGTGGGGGGGGGAATCCTTTAAAAAAGGACTAAAGGAATTTTTTAAAATCCTTTTTCTTAAGACTTGTGTGCATCTGAATCGACAGCCTGTGTTTTCAGTTCTTAAAAGCAATGAACAACATGGCCACAGGTCTTAGTTATAGTAGTTCATTTCCTGGCAATCAACAGCCACATTACTTGGGATTCCTAATCACAAAGTCTTACATTGATCATTTCTGTGTAAACACTACACATCCAAAGTGCAGGAAGTAAACCATTTGCTTGTGTTTCCATGTGGAACACCTGAAAATGTGTGAGCTGCTCGTAGCAATTGTTATGACTAAAATAATAAATGTTAGTGGTCCTGCAGGAGCCAGAGGACCTGTTTGAGACCATCTCCCAGGCGATGCTGAATGCAGTGGATCGGGACGCTGTGTCCGGTATGGGAGTCGTCGTACATGTCATGTAAGTGTAAAACGAACCCGTCTACCACCAGATCCCCTCTCAGGCGTTTGACATGGCCTGGGAAAATGCTTATTTTTCTGTTTTTTTTTAATGAACTGATGAAGGTTCTTGTTCACAGTTTAAAACGACCCACAAACACAGCATTTCAGCCACAGTACATTGTAAAGCACGGCGGATCAGATATTATGGTTTGGGGATGTTTGTCATATGAAGATTGAATGCATCAAAATACTGGAGGTGACGTTGCTTCATGTCGACGAAGACAATTAAATGGACACCAGTGAGAAAGCAGCATCTTGTTTTCAGACCAACAAGCTTAGTTTTATGGAGGGAACAGTGTGAGCACTGGAACTTATTAATCCAAAGGGAACTCAGCATGTGATGATACTAAATGCATAATTTCTGCAATATAAAACATTTAAAAAAGTCATCACTTCCTAAATAAACGTGATCAAATTTTCTCCATGTTTTTATTTGGAATAGAGTGAGCAGTGTTCCCAATGCTATCATTTTGAGCACAAAGCATTTTGCTGTAGGTCAAATTGCAGATCTGGAGGATTAATGTTGTTTTTAATCTTTCACAGAGAGAAAGACAAGATCACCACACGAACCCTGAAGGCCAGGATGGATTAGAGCATTTGTTTCTTTCTCTGCACTTCCTTTCTGCAGTTGTTTTGTATAAAAATAATTCAAATACACCTGTTCTGTTTTCTTACTCATCTCTTCAATAAAAAAAAAAAAGGGCTTAAACAATAAACTCTTAAATTTGAGCATGCTTGGTCCATGATTAATTTGAACAGGTTTTGCACTTGTCAGCCAAGGGATTTTGTTGCTTCCCATCTGGAGATTTGAGGTATAACACAGCAAATTAATGTGCAATTTAATATTTAATATATTTAACGTGCCCTGCCTCTTACAGAGATGGGTATCTCCCCAGAAACCCTGCAAGGATAAGCTGGTAAAGCCGATGGATGAATGAAAATACAATTTACAAAAACATTTATTTTGCAATTATTTTGTTTATGCACTGCAGCTCATAAATTTATTTTAGAAAATAGACTTGCTCAACAAGGTCAGTAGATGGTGCCAACACCGATTTTGTAAATATAATTCAATTTGCCCTGAACGATGTATTTAATAATGCATTCATTGTACATGAAGTTATATCAATACATTTATAAATTGAATAGTTTCATTTAAAGAATATTTATGCATTTATTTATTAGCTTGTGAAGTCTGAACATAATGTAAGTCAAATACTTGTTGGTAACAAACACAAACGAGCTGAAACTACTGAATTCAGGAAAATATTTTGCAACTAAATATAATTTCTATAATGTATTTATGCGTTTAAATGCCTCTTAATTTTTCATACAACTTAGTGCTGAACTTTCAAAAGCTAAATAAAGTACGGGTAAGATATTTATACGCTCAGCATGGACGTCTGATGCTAATTTGCCATTTCTGCGGCTTTGTTTCCAGAAGACGTAATGATACAACAAAGAGGGCTGAAAAAAAAAATGGCGGCACGTCTGAAACCATAGAGGCATTTTTCTAGCCTCGGGTCCAAAAGTTTACATACATCCCAACCAATAATTGGATAAATCCCCCATTAGCAAGCATACGCTTTTGGTATACCACAATAGGTAAATTCAGACTAATATGGCCGCCATATCGGCTATCCCATGTTTCTGTCTTTATCGAGTTACATTGTACGAAGGAACCCTTTTAAACAATGTAGGAGAAAGTTTTAACCACATTTATGTAATTGTCCCAAACTAAAAAGAGCAACTTTAAGTATTTATCATTTGGAGACATGACTCAAACAGTGTTGAGGAAGGATGAACGTTATTTTATTTTTCAAAGGTTTTTTTTAAATTCAGTTTTCAACGCAATAAAAAAAAAAGTGAATTACTCAGCAGGCAAAAAATTCCCTCATCACAAAAATTTAGTTTTTGTGCAATTTTCCTCCTAAAAATCCGCAAATATCACAGAGGACAACAGAATATCAAGGACAACAAAAACAAGATAAAACTCCCTTTAATATGCAATGAGTCATTTTTCAAGTAACCTTTTTTCCTAATGTCTGTTGGTAACAAAACAATACTGTATACAAACACAAAATTGCTACATTAATGTAAACAAGATATAAAAATGATCATTATGGTAATAAAACAAGTATTTGCTGCAGAATTGCCCTTTTTTGTTTCACGTGAGTTTGTATTTCCTTATACCAACCAACCTCCACCAAACTTACGGGTAAAAAGGATTTTTTTTTTTTTATATCCCGAGACATTATGGCAACATCACATTCAAACTGTTTTTTAAATCCTTTTGTTGGTTTAGTCACAACACTCTGATGCGAAGTTAAGTGGTTTGATGTTACAACTGGTGCTGGAGTCTCATGTACATGTCAGCCATGCATTTTTATATATTTCTTTTGTTTGACACTGCATTCGTTTACTTTATACACTGTGATGTATTAATGTGTTAATCTCCAATTTGTCAGCAGTACGTGTAAATCGTTTGAGAAGCCCGGTGGCGGCTTTCAGAGAAGTTTGTCATGCAACCTGGCCATTCTGCACCTGTTTGTCCAAAAGAGAAATCATAAAGAACTGCGTGAACAGAAACAGAGGAGACTCTATACTGACGGACATAGTAACTGCTGAAGCTGACACTCCCATTCAAGGCATTAGTGAGACAGTTTTCGTGCTGGCGTGAGGAGCAAACAAGGTGTTGCAGAGAGTAGACTTTTAAGAAAAAAAGAAATATATATATATATATATAAAAAAAAAAAAAAAGGACAAGGAGGTTACTGGGATTTGAATTCACAAAGTGAGGAAGTGGTGGCGTTGTGTAACAGGCTCAAAGGATTTCCCCTCCACAGACCTCCCTGCAAGACCGCTGCAGGTTGTTGGATCATACTGGATGCTTGTTTTGCTTTTTGTGTTTTTTTTTTTGTTTTTTGTTTTTTAAGAGGGGAGACAGACCTACACACAGAAGAAAAAGTGTGGCTTTTGACTGATCTATGACTGGAGGTGACCAGGTGGACTGGAGGATGGGTCTATGATAAGATGTTGGACATGAACTCGTAGAACCGTTTGGAGTACTGCTCCGGGTTCACCGTCGAGATCTCGGCCCCTGCCTGTGGAGGAGAAACGGGAAACACCTTACGAACTTTTTCACTTCGACGCGCTGAATATTTTCACACCAGATACAAAGACCGAAAAATGATCAACGTTTTCAAACACTCGTTGGAGAAACCCAGAAGTAGTCGAGTAGATCATCAGAAAACCGACACAGCTTTGGCTAATTCCTGCAGGACCGGTCTGGTCAGGTTATAATTATCTGCTAGGATCACTATGAACAGTTGATACTGAATATAGAACACTCAAGTGAACAATTCTATGTGAACTATGTGGCCTCAATTAGCCTCAAGCTGTATCCAGTCAGCTGCTGATAATTCAGCGCATACTAAGAATTGAACTGGAAGCTCTTTGCCACAATCTAGTGGCCAAAATCTGAACTACATCTATTTGTGATTTTTGGAGCACCTGTCTTATTTTTTATTTTTTTAAACTTTAAACAGCATTCATTGTACAGAACCTTAGAGTGATTACATTTATACCATGACACCGGAAAATTTGCTATGCATTATGTCACTTATTCTTAATGCATCATATTCAAATTAGGTGGCAGGAAACAGACTCTGATGTACTTTTACTGTACTGAAATTCTATTGTATTTATAAATCATTTATAAATTCTATTGTACTCTTTAGTAGCCAGTCTGGTTTGATGTAAACAGAAAACCACATGATTATGGCATTTAAGCATAGCTGTTATTTATAAATGCCAAATTATACTGAAAGGAAAGCGTAATAAAATCAGCCTAACGATCAGATTATGTGATTCATGCGGTTTCAGATTCAATGCCACTGCCAAGGAAATATTTTTGCTACCATATATTTGTATAAAAATGGTTTTCTGATCTCACTCAGCAAAACTCTGATGCTGCTGTAAAATTAGTCCTATTCATATTTCAAATATAGTTTTCTGTCCGATAAGAATGGACTGTAAATAGTCTCAGATCATGTTGAACCTCTGAATACTCCTAAATAGTTCAAACAGAAAAAAAGGAAATAATTGAATTACTTCTTCTCCAGCCCAACTAAAACATTTTCAGCCCCACCCAAGTAATAATCCTTTTAACATTTCTAGAATTACCAAACTGAATTAACCACTGAAACCATAAATCACAAAAATGATCAACGGTTCCTGTGAACCAACACAAACACTTTCCAATTGTGCTGGTCCATCTGCCATAATTGTCTGTAAAACTGCTGGAAAAAATCCACAGTGCTGTGTCAGGGCTAACAACAAACAGGATACATTAATTAAAAATATGTTTTCCATACAGCAAATTTGGCCTTTCTTCTAAGAAGGGAAACAGGCAGTATGCTTTATTCTGTCATCTGCCTAACGAATCAAATCTGGACATGCAGAGATTTATCTAGACCTGAAAAAAGGAAAAAAAAATGTCTAGCTTTCCCACATGCAAACTCTGAACTTTAAACTGAAAACTGGATAGAAAATCTTGTTAATCAGCCCATGTCTGGTTTCCAAAACAACCTCAAAAGCAATTTATGGAAACTACTATTATTACAACTTTAGAAGTATACTGTTATTTAGTTCTGCTCCTGCAATAAATGTCCTGTGTTTCTGCACTTGATTTAATTGAACCAAATCATTTTAATTTTAATATTAACCAGTAGGTTTATATTCCTTACTGCCGATTTGCTAATAAAAACAAACAAGTTGTGCTTAGCATAAACTAGCAACCAATTAACTCCCCAGCTCCTTTGGTTGTTGTAGATTCACTTTAAATCTGCTTTGCCAGAAATAGCAACAACTGTTAAGCCACTAACTGGACCTGCTGGACTGGACTGTTCGACAAGAGACCATCTACTCAGAGAAAAGCCCAGATGCAAACTGCCTGTCTGCATTTGACCCGACCTTTTCTCACGGGAATAGTTCTCCAAATGTCGATATTGTTCCGAACACGCGTATCATTTACAAGTGTACCTTTTGGTTTTTGTCCCCACAAATTTAAAGTCAAAGCCTTCCTGTAGGCTACGTGCACGCCTATGTTTGCCTCCTTCGTCAACAGCAGCGTAATAAATTCACCTATAAGTGAGGGCCGACCTATTCAGGTCTCCAATTATATGCTGCTCCTAAAACAGCAACTACTGGCAGAATGTGGAGAACAACAATTAGCAGTGTGGCAACGCCGCCGCATCCAAACGCTCGTATTAGAAGATTAGGAGACTCACCCCATGTTTCACAGTTTTGGCAGCATGTGCAGCTTTTTTCTTAGCGTCATAGTGCGTGAGGATGTCAATAATAGCCATGAAGTAAACCTCTTTCTTCACAGCACCTGGAACAAGAGCAGCAATCAGCTTTTGCGACCAATTCAAAATACTGATAATAAACATTGAGACACAACCACGGCTGATAAAGATGATGAATTTGGCTTTATTCCCTGCGGCTTTGCAGAGGTTCACTCCTCGGCACATTGCAACAATAAACTTTAATGTATTATATTAGGATTTTATGATAATTTAAAATACCTCGTCACACATTTTCAGAAGTCTGGACTTTGCCTATGAATACGTTGGTGTTCACCGAAGCAGACTGGACAGGTTTGGTTCCATTCCACTGAAGGGATTATGAGTTAATAGCGATGTGCAGCGTCACACAAGCAGTCTGTGCATTTTCTCACACAGGCATAAAGTTCAAATTTGGTTCTGGATTTATTCCACATAGTTACAAGCAGAGCTTCTTGTAGCTTGCTTTCCTCATGGTGTGAATCACTCAACAGATTCTCCCACCTGAGCGGTGGATCTCTGCTGCTCCTCTAGGGTGACTATAGTCTCTCTTTTTTTCCAGATGATGGACCGAACAGAGCTGTGTGAGGACATGGTTTTATGAGTTTCCTCTCTGACATTTCGGCTGGGTGTGTTGGTTTATATGATGCCGTTTGTTCACTAAAAAAACCTCAGAGGTCTTCACAGAGCAGCTGTGTCCGTACCGAATGCAGGTGAAGCTCGTTCACCAGTTCAGAGGAGTACGACCGTGTAAAAACGGCCTAACACTTCTCAACTACACTCCACTTTCTGTCAGATTCATCACATAAAATCCCATATTAAAGTTAGTGACTGTAACATGCCAGCATTTTTAAATAATTCAACCAGCCTGAATACATCTGAAAAGCATTTTAAGCATCTTGGACTGCTCATAAAAAAATAAATAAAAAAATTCAATGTTTCTGCCTGATCTGATTGAATTAATGAACTGCTTTGAACTTCAGAAACCTGGATGCTCACTGTCGTGGCTCTTGATTGCGTAAACATCCACGGAGGGGTCAAACTCCCCGGGGCCAAAAAATCCTCCGCAGTTGAGGGGGTTTCCAGGACTGTCCGGAGGCGTGCCGAAAGAACCAGTCAGCACGCCTCGACCCATTTCGTCGTTCTCGAACTCCTCGTCGTCCCCGGTGCCCTCCACGTCCATCTCCTCCTGCTCCGCCCGCTCCACATCATGGATGCCTACCAGTAGGCTGTAGTCCATGATCTTGAGTGTGGCCAAGAACTAAAACACACACGCGGGGAAACCTTCATTACTCGGGGCTCCTACTGGAAACATTTGAATGGCAGAAAGTTCAAGCAGAGCTGTGGTTTAAAAAACATCAGGAGAACAAAGTTTCTCTACCTCCACATCCCGTTTTAGCTTCTCCAAAAAGTACTTCTTGTTATCATCTCCTATCTGTAACTTGTGCCCTTCATTCAGGAAGTCATTGTCTTTAAAAGTAGGAAGCTCTTTAGCCTGGAGAGAGAGAGAGACACATTATATCAGTTTTCCCCCATCAGCCGCTTTAGTTTTTACTGCGCAACTAAACAGATTTCTGTGCTTCATCTATTGTTGCACTTTTGAAACATGAACCCTTCAAAACAAGACTCGGAACATTTCGATGTTAATATTTTAAATGAGGCCATTGCACAAGGTACTACCAGGGAGGATCTGCTTTCGTTCTGCCTAGAACTACTTAATTTAGCTGTCATTTGACAAGTTTGCAGCTGGGGTCAGAGGAGGGGGGTTATTTTTGTCTCCTCATGCCTGCAGCCCTCAGCACACAGGATTAAGACTTACCTTCTCCTTGTCACTGGCTTCCCTGGCAACCGTAGAACCCTAAGATCGGGAGAAATAAATAAATAAATGAGAGTCGAAACCCACACAAAATAAATCGCAAGAATTCTTTTCAACACAGCGATGCATTCGGAGGAACAAGAAGTGTTCCTGCGGGTTGATAAAAAGGATGTGAGATTGGTGTGACGACATCAAGTCGTCCTTTATCCTAAAGCTCAGCACAAACTGAGACTTAACAGGCTTTATCCGTGAGCTGGACTTCTGCTCTACTCCAAATATTTTTAGAACTTCACTATCCTTCCACCAAATTTTGCTGCCAACATGAAATAACCTCAGGAATAATTTCAAAATAACTACATGAGAAAAAACAAAAATTCAAACACAAAGCAGGCACTTTTAATTTATGGCTCGTCACTGCGAGGCCAAACAAAATACAGCTGTTGGATAAACATTGATTGCTTTTTCCTATAAATTGCAGTTTTGCTTTCGTTTGGTAAAGAGGTAAAAACGCAGTAAAGCTCGTCTGCATCGTTCTACATTCCAGGATTCGTCGTTACCGCAAGTCCCAATTCCTCTCTTTTCAGACTCAAACCTGGATTTGTGTTCTGCTTATTGACAGACGGGCAAACAAGTTGATAAATGACAGAAAAACATATGAATGGAAACCTAAACGGATAAAATGACAGGTGGATGGATGAACGGGAAACTAGGTCAGTGGAAGGATGTATGGACGAGCGGACTGAAGTGAATGGATCGAATATTGGATGGAAAGACGGACAATCTGGTAATTGCATTAACAGACTGATGGATGAACGAATGGATGGACAAACAAATGGAGAGAAGGATGGAGACAATAGTTTGACCGCTGGAGAAAAACATCAGCCCCTCCACAAGGATAAGACTTAAGACATGGTTGGTTGGATGGTTGGATGGATGGATAACGTAAATCCATGGAATCAAAATCAATAGTTGCGAAAATCTTATACAATCTCAAGTCAATGTTCTGGTGCAGAGCTGCAAAAGGCATTATGTGGCAGGATTTAATTTAATCTTCAAGTCTTGAAATCAGGAGATCATCAAATCTTACCAAATCAGTTTTAAAAATGTCTAAATTAATTTAGTCATCTAGCAATTCTAGCTACATCGTGCTACACGCTTTTCTTTAGGATCCAAAACATTCACCGGTGATCCTGGAGCACATTTGGTTTTTTTCCCCAAATACAAGTACGGGTAGAATTCTGATCGGTTTCCTACCTTTAGGTCGTACTTGCGGTGCACAGTGAGACGATGGCTGAAAACGTTCCGGGTCACTACCATGTACGTCTCCACGCCATCCACCGTTAGCCTGTACATGCCCAGGAACTGAGGGAGCAGCGTGTTGCCATGACACTCCACTATGAACTGGAAGAGGAGATGAGCGCAGGGTGAGTGGGAGTGATGGATGAAATATTCAGCTTACAACGCTGATTAAAACTCAGCGCAGAGCTGCTCTACTGCCATTTTACTTTTGTGCTTCAGTAGTTAAAGTGAGCTGAGATGAAAGAGGTACAATTGCTTCTCCACATAGGGCTCCTAAAAAAAAAAAAAGACGGTTCTGAGTGAGTCTACCTGATGATATTTCTTTAGGATGTTGTGCATCTCGGCGATGTCCTCACTGGAAACAGTTTTGATTACAAAGCGATGGTCGTAGCTGGTCAGGAAGCGGTTGCCGAAGCGGCCCTGGGAGTCGCTGTTCAGCGGGGCACTCCTGGTCAGGGAGTTCTGCCAGAAGATGAAAAATTAGTACTTTTTAACAACTAATGGGAATATTAAATTTCTTTTGCTGGCGTTTGGTGAATCATTTAGCAAAAGTTGGGGAACCTGGTAGTCCTGGTCGTCGATGGCGAAGCGCTCCCTCAGGTTTCGGAACACCATGGGACAGTACTCTTTAAACTTAAAGCGACTCGGTAGATTTTCTCTGACAGGGAGGAGAGAGATAAACGGTAAATGTAACAAAGTTCTGAGCTCATGTTTAACAGGGGGGCGGGGGGGGGGAGAGAACAAAAACAGACGAAATCATGCTTGAATGTAGATTGCCAAGTTTATTTCTCCTAACTTGGCAGCAAGTGAGGAGAAAAAGTGGCAAAAGCAATACAGCAGTGATACTAGCTGTAACTTTGTATAAAATCATTGGTCCATTTTGACATTTCACTAAGCTCCTTGAGTGAAACGTGAAAAAAATAAAATAAAACGGGAAACTAGAAGATGGAGATTTCTGGTAAAGGATTCCAAGTTTGTATTTTTAAATCACAAGTTGTCTTTTTTAAAGGATAATTCTTTGCACAATAGAGCCATAAAAAAAGGTTTTAGTAATAAGGTGACCTACATTTAAACCTGAAGCCTCTAATAAACAGATCAATTACAAAAACTAAACACCAGCTGAGTCAAACAGCGATTTACACACTGTGAAGCTAAAGGTCACAGACAGAAATTGCCTTTTTATATCCAGACCATTAGCGACTGCATTTCTGTGTGAAAATTCCCTTTTCTACCAACAGGCTCAGTGCTTGAAGAAGTAAGGATGTCCTGATCCAATCCCAGGATCTACCAAACCTGGATTTTCCTCCTTAAAATTAAAGTATTTTTACCCTTTACATTTACTTCCACAATGACAGAGAGACTGTATTGGCTGCTGGAGATTCTCAGCTATCTGCTTTACATGAGCTGCTCTGAAAACTGGGCACAGATTGCTGTCAGAGGAATCAAGTTAGCATTAGCCTGCAACCTCAGGCAGCAGATGGAAAAGGCTTTAAACAGGACAAGGTGGAAGTTCACTGAGGACTATAGAAGTGTGTGTCGAGTTAAATTTAACAACAAATGATCGAGCTAGGCACATATTAGATCATACCATGTCAAAAGAAACTACAGCAGCTTTCTGACTCAAGTTAATTCAGAGTTGAAACAAAATACTGAGGCTGTGCTGTAGAAGGTCCAAAAAAATAGCATTTTAGATGGCCACAAATATTGCGATAGAGAACAGAATTAGTAATGCTCAGTAGGTTTGCTGGGAAATTAAGACCAATGATTGTAGGTGAATACTTAAAATCCCGCCAAGATGGAAAAAAAAAAAATGGTTCTTGTCAAATTAGCAGTGGTTTCAAAACAGCTTTTAAGGAACATTTAGCTGAAAATTTGTAAGAAGAACCAAATTATCTGCGACAAAATAACACCTTCATCACTTAAAGCAAAACTAAATTCCAGAAAGACTTTACAGGATGTTACAAAAGGTTCTGTATCATGAAAAGCTTGACAATAAACTCAGATGCAGCTGACTATGGTAATTACATCCACAATTCCACAAATCCAAAATATTTAATATTGCACAACAAACATGGGCAATATATGTACAATATAAAAATGGTGCTCTTTTGAAGATGCATCAAATCAATGAAACAATACACTAACAGAAATTATAGCTAGTATTTATTTAATGTCATTTAGCGAGTGACAGTATTTTAATCTAATGGTTTTCCATTTTATTACAGATTTTTCCAATTGAAAACCAGAGACAGCACATGAACTGATATATACATACTTGTTAAATAGGTGGTTGTCCACTTTGATCTTACTGTAGGCTTTAAAGTCATCTGGCATCAGCATCACAGGTACAGGCACATTACTTAACTCATTAATCTAGAGGAGAGAAAAGGAGGAGAACAAAGGTGGTCAGGAAATTGCATCACAAGAGCAAAAGCAGCAGATCTTTACACAAACATTCCCCACAGTTATCAATCCCATGAGGCAAAGCGACTGACCACTTAATCGTGAACTTATTTCTATTATAAGCCTTTTAAATAAGACACCGGAAAAACTGCCAGAGTTAGTTTTTCTGGCTGTGTGGAACACAATACTGCAGTAAGGCCCATCCCCCACTTGTTGCTGCATACTGCTAAAAGGCCGCGCTGGTTTATACTAAACTGGTCTGTCCGACGCGTGCTGAAACCCAACCCCTGGTCACTTTATTTTTTTCCCCTCGTTTCAAACATCACACAAACTGACCAGGTGCAAACAATGAATGCGTGCCTGGCATAACCCGCTAACAGCACGATATAATAACACGGTCAACAGAAAATATGACCACACCGAGCACACCCAAGTCCATCCATACAAAGCAGGAGCGTGAGTAAGCATGCGATTCATACCTTGTTGTGACAGTCACACCCACACCAACACACCCACCACCAAGTCCTAAAGCTGCATGCTCACCCGTCACATTATCAATCTGCTCATTCACTCATATGCTGGTAAACTATTTGAACATTAGCTGAATTTTCCCATGATTACAAGGGAGACAAATTCACTTTGAGTCCCCCCCCATCAAAAATTTCTCCAAACTCACAGTGACAGAGGAGCGCCGTCCACCACTCTTATTGGGACGACAGTATTCTAAAACCAAAGAAGTGACGAGCAGCATTTATACCGACAGCCTGACCAAGCAGCTGAAATCAGATCATTATCCACTCATAATAAAAGAACAAAGTGCCACAACTGAATACGCACCAGAAAGCTGAACTTAGAGTTTTTATTTTAGGTTTTCTCTCAAGTGCATTTTACATTTTTTTTATAACTGTACTAATCAAGTTATTTTGGAAATAATTGGAATAATTGTTGTTCTAAATACCATTGTCGCGTGCTTTATATGGAACCATGCATAACAGTGAAAGAAATGTCAATTTGCTTTCCCAAATCAAGAACAAAATAAAATAAAAAATAAAAATAAAAATAAAAAAAGCAGTTTCTAAGAGAAATTAGCGTCATCACTTCCATGTGACTTGATCCTTAGGAGTTTGCGGCAGCAGCGACTCGCTCTCAGGCCAGAGAAACCACAGTTTATAAAGTGCTGCTGTTCAACCATGAAACTCCGATCTTATCTGGAGAAACGCATCCAGAACAAAAGCTCACCCAGAAAGGCAATGAGATTCCTGTAACTGACATAACAAATAAAAAAAAAAAAATTAAAAAAAACATGCTGGCAAGCACAACAGGAGGCCAGTGTGGCTGTTTGGCAAATTCTTTTTATTGCAGCAAGTAAATAAACCACACTGAAGCACTAACTTTTACCGTTTCTTTCTCCATCCCTGCTAGGCAACAATTAAACATCCATGAAACTTCTGACTGGAAGGGGACAGCTTTGATGTGAAGGCTGCTTGATGTTTCGACTCGGCCCAACACCCACACCTCAAATCATCAGGCCTGTGTGCAGCACCCACACACCCAAAGTTCACCCGCTGAATACTAAAGATGCTGCAGTGATAAACATCCCATTAATGGCCTCTCAAATTCCCAAGCAGAATGTTTTTTCTCCCCCCGGACCACTAAATTTAGTAGGCTGCAGGTATTTTTCAGTTCTGGCAAAAATCAACTCTGAAATGACAGAGTTACCGACACTGAAGTACAGCAAACTAATGCTGAGAATTACAATTAGCAGATTGGGAATTTCACAAAAATTTTTTATCTGGATATAACAAATTCATGCGAGTAGACATTAATAGTGGGATGGAGTTGTTTTTAAAAAAAACAACAACAAAAAAACAACCTAGGAACTTAGATATTAATAACATTTTAGGTTAAGAAAGTCAAACTTTAGCACAATAAAACAAAAAACAAACTGCTGCCTGGACACTCAGGACACTACAGTGTTCGTTCCAAACAAAAAACAGGAAGAAAAAAAATGGGCTATAAAAAGGGAAGCATAACTATCTCCAAAGGATAACAGAGGGAAGAAAAGATTTCTGTGAAATCTGTGTAAAATCCACCAATCAAAAGGAGCCTAATTCCAATACAAAGGAAAACATGTTTTTTTTTTTATCTCCATTTCTTATCTTTTTATTCAAGAGATGAAATCTGGCCAGCCAAGGTAGCCTCACATTTCTACCGGTCTCATGGGAATTAAAATAAAACACTTATTTTTATTCAAATTCAAAATTCAGATAGTACAGTGCTACTCCAACGCGCCGCCACCGTCAGCGGCACAATTCTAGAACCGTAAGGAAAAGAAACAACCATATAATGGGGTCATATTACACATTTTTAGGACAGGTATTAGAGTTGACTCAATCTTGATTTATAGTTCAGGCATAAAAACAGGAATATTAGTACATTTTACATTACAAACTGTTTATTTATGAACAAATTTAACAAAACAAACAAACAAAATAACACTGGTTAGCATGGCCACAATATATATACTTGACTTAGTAAAAAAAATTGAGAAAGCATCCTACTAAATGTATTAATGATTCAAGTAAAAATGTTTAGTAGATGGGATGTTATTCCATTTTGCCCCTTCACTTTTGAGTGACAGTGGGAGAGTAACAACTGTTTCAGCTGGAGGTTTCTTCCTATTAAAATCGTCGCCACATGCTTGGCCAGGATGATCGATTGAGTAAAAATTGCTGCAAAGTCGGTGACAGTCCACTGGCCTGAGCTTTTCTTAGATAAATACAGTTTTATTCATTTATACCAAAATTTCAATTTACATGAATTGTATTATAATCGGAATGTATACGTGCATTGTAAATGTACAATGAGGGCGACTGTGGCTCTATGGTAGAGTAGTCGTCTTGCAATCAGAAGGTCGCAGGTTCTATTCCAGCTTCCTCCTGCCACATGTCGATGTGCCTCTGGGCAAGGCACTTAACCCCAAATTGCCTACGTATGAAAGGGTGTGTGTTTGTGAGTGCGAATGGGTGAACGTGACTCTAGTGTAAAGTGCTTTGAGTGGTCAAACTGACTGGAACTATACAAGTTCAGTCCATTTACCATTTCCATTTTATTGTAATCCAACTCTGCCTCAGTTATTGCGTTGTGTTGCTTCGAACTGCATTTCTGGACACGATTTGAACCCTGTTTATCTTTGGAATTGCCTTGACGTGGCATTTGTTGTAAAATGACACAAAAATTGAAACCGACTAAATTGAGATCAATGTTGCCAAGCTAATGTCTTGTTGACCCAGCAGAACATGGGCCTCCTCGCTTTTGCCAAGTGGCCTCAGTAATCCACTGGTGCCTTAAGGGCAACTTATTCCACGCATCTATCAAAAGTGGGGACGTGTGCAACAGTTAAGGCAAATCCAGAACTGCTTGTGCAACCCACTCCATCCATCTACCCATCACTGCACGGCTCATCCTGCCCTCCACAGAGCTTTTCTTTTATAGCCACAAGCAGCCTCAGCCAAAAGAGAATGCGACAGATAGATTTTCTGCTCTAATTATAGTGAGATGATGCAATGGAATAAAGTGCAGCAAAGAGACGAAGGAGCTCAACTCCATCAGCGGCAAGTACGAGCTCGGAACAGGTTTGTTTTGAAAATCTGTGTAACCTGCCGCCTGTCCCGGCCCCTCCCACCTCACCATGCCTGCACCACAGCAACAGCACATCACGACTCGCCAACGAAAAAAAAAAACAAAAAACACAAAACACTTTGCAATCCACAGTAATCTGTGATGGCTGAATAATCCTCACTGAGAAAAAATAAATAAATCTCTGGTGGGGGCACGCAGATTTTCTGAGCTCAGATAACAGATACTATGCTCGAGCTGGATTCTCTTGTATAGATGGCAGTTAAACTCTTATGAAGTTTATGCATTTCAAATAAAAACTAAATCAAGATTTCTATTATCTTTATTGGTGGGTCAAATAGCAGCTCTAAAGTGGTAAACAATGGCCCCAAAAATATTCTCAGAAGGAAATAAAAATATGAAATATAGTAAAAAATGCTTATAGGAAACCAGTAGTTCAATAATAACAATAAAAAAACCTTTCCGTTTGATTATAATATTAAAGCAGAATGTAAGTGACAATCGCAACATTTTGCGATGGCTTTGAAGCATGAGAGCTTATTTGACAGATGAAGAGCGGGTAGCTAGGAAGGTGTAGCTAAATGAAAACACGCCGACACACAGAGGTAGTGGTGATGAGCTTACCGTGTGATTGACTCCCCACATTAACACGCTCAGGATGGGCTCGCTTGCTCGGAACAGCTTCACTTTCTGTCCTATAAAATGCTTCTTTTTCGTCTTGGTTTTGCTGGCGCTGACGGCCGCCGCACTGGTGCAGTTGGATGACATGATGATGCCGTCTCCGGCTGGCTGTTCGCTTCACGCAACAAAAACAACCAAAAAAAGGAAAATAAACCCGCAAAGTTAACGACGCGTAAACTGAAATCTATAAGTGCATCGTGGTGGCCGTCTCCCTCCCGTTGAGTCTGTTACTAATGTAGCAGGACTGCGTGTGTGTCTGTTGTTTGGGAGGCAGTCAGCGGCGGAGCATTTTGCGCCGTCACCACCCTTCCTCCTCCCGAGCAGGCCGCGGCGGAGTCCAGCGAGGAGCAAGCTAACCGGCCATCGGGCTACAAGCGCCGCCGCCCTCGTTTAGAAAAGAAGCAACCAGCAGCGATGAAATGTCGCTGTCCAGCTCTTCGTCGCCCTCCCTGTAAGTCTGGTAACCTGAAACTGAGACTGTGCTATGTTATTTGAAGGTGAATAATCCCTTCATGATGAGCTGGAGACGGTTTATCAACCGCCCGCCGCCAGACAAGCGATGCGTTTGGGGTGTCCTCAAGATGGCGTCTGCGCCGCGCCCCCTGCTGGCATAGTGGTGGAACTGCTGGGGTTCCCATTTTAACCTGAAAGAGATTTCACGTTTATTCTGGATTAGGTCATAAAAACAAATGGAATTTAGATCTTAACAACTAGTATGCCATTGTTACTGGTATTTCGACACCAGTAAACTTTTTTAATCTAATTTAATACAAAAATAATCTAACCTTTAATTTGAGTACATCTAATCACTAGGGACAAAATAACTGTTTCATGTCTCATGTTTTTTTTTTTTCCAATGTTTCTGTATTGTCGCAGCTAAAGTGTAAATTCGTTTGCTTTGTGTCCGTGTCTTATTCCTCGCTGTTGCGGATTTTATTAAATTGGCAGCTTGACAGACCCTGTATGGCTTAGTTTAGACAGAAGATTCGACAAAATTTTGATTATTATAAAAAAATATAGAGGACAAAGAACTAAATGGGAACCATCGTAACACCAACAATTGTGACGAACAAAACAAAATAAAAATAAACAAAATACAAACATTACCACGAGCAATGAGGAAAAACAAGAATAATGAAATAAGCATCAGAATAAGCATAATTAGACCAAATACACCTCAATGGGAAATATAATTAAAACCTTTTTTTGTCTGAAAAAGTAATGCTTTAGGTGTCTGACATGCTAACTGTGAATGGGAATGATGTGACTCTCAGAATCTCAAGAATTTATTTATGGGAATCTGTTTTAAAAAGCCTCCCTTGCTACTAAATGCTACAGCTTGTCATACAGATTGGGATAGGCTATTTAAGAATTTATAGCGAATGTTTTTAATTTAACTTGTAAGAATGTCATTTTAACAACGTGGATTGCTATTGCTACCCTCAAAATAGATGTTTTGTTTTTTTTTCGAACATGTCCTTCATTACCATTAATTAAAGTTAACTGGGTTTCTCTATAGCAGGTGTAGTAACAGTGTATCACCAGTAAGAAGCGCATGAAGCCTGTAGTCACTAGTTATTTTCCACCTTTTCTCATAAACTGAGAGCTATTGGAAAGAGTGTAAACAGAGGGAAACAGACATAGTAAGGAATGTATTACAGAAAGAAATAAAAACGCAAATCAGAGAGAAATTAGTTGCTTAGAAATCTTCTTAAGATTAAAATAAAAGTAAGGGAATCACTTCAAAAAGATAGTTTGGAAATATTTTCACCGTTTTGAAAGAAGAAGATGGAGTAGTGCTAATAGTAGTAATAGTAGTAGTTAGAGATGGGTGGACTGATATAAAATATCAGATTTATTGATTCTTTAGCTTCAGATTCAATCTTGAAATTTTCTTATCTTTTTGTATTGTAGTTTCTCATGTCTATCACAAAGAAGATTTTGTTTGGATTTGCTCTCAATTTTTTTTTTCCCCTGTGTGTTTATTTTGGAAAAATGTGCACAAATCATGTTAATAAGTTATTAAAATATTTTCGTAGATACTTAAACTTTGTCCAAATTCTGCCAAAAGTTTAAGCATCTACTTAAGATTTGAACAAAAATAATTCAAAGGAAAAGCTACAAAAAAGGTCAGAAGATTAATAACACATCAACCCTAACTAACTACTATTAGCTGTGGTATTGATGTCGGCAATTTGGTCGATGTGGGCCCTGTATATCAGACTGATACTAAAAACAGTTCCCGTCCAATCATTTGTATCTAGTTTGTCAGGTGAAAAACATGATGTAAGAGTATTTAAAGTTGCTGAAGTTTACTAAGAAAATAATATTTGCTATCACCCTGAAGATACTCAGCCCATCCTGAAACTTGACTGTGGCAGCATCATGATATGAGGATGCTGTTCTTCAGCAAGGACAGGGAAAGTTGGCTCGAATAGAGATAATGTTAAACACAAGGTGATCTTGGAGGAAAATCTGCCAAGGCTGCATAGACGGGGGTGAAGTCACTTTATTGCTGGACAAAGGCCCTGCACATGAAACCAGAGCTACAATAGAATGGGTTTAGATCACAGTATAGGGTAGAGCAAAGTTACCAAAGCAGATATTGAGGCCTCAAACGAATTTGAGGCATAAACAGATGATTACATTGATGCAAAGGGACAAAAGGGTGGGGAGAATCCCTCATTTCCTAGTCAGTGTCACTCAGAGAGCAACTTTGTTACAGCAACAAATATCACAAAACATTGCAATTTAAAGTACAGTGTGAAACAATAAAATTTTTGACATTGAAATTGGAATCAGGTATTTTAAAAGAATGGAGGACTCTCATTGAAATTTTCACCTGTATAGCCCTGGATTTAGATTTTTCAATTTACAGTTGAACTGATAAATCTCATTGTAGATGAGTAAAGCGCTGTTTGTGATTGAGTAAACACAATATTATTTGGACTATTCTGTCCGAGGTCCCAAGTACTCTGCAGACTTCCAGGTTCGGTACTACAAAGTGACTGAGTTGGTTATGAAGTTCTGGATGATGCAAGTGAATTTGGTTTGGATTTTTGCTTCAGGTCAAAGTTCCCTGACCTCTTTTTGAAGCTGGCTTTCCCTTACACTTTAGTCCTCAGGTGGTTAAGTTGTGATGTTGTCGTCTAGATGTCCTCCTGTCCAAAATAATCTACTTAATTTTATTAATATCACTTTGGTAACATCTGAATCTTTGTGCAGGATGGTGTTTACATGTGCCACCAGAGTCTTTTACTAAAAACATTCAGAGGAAACTGTACCTTTTGTTGTCTCAAGAGGATTTCTAGTGTTATAAAACAAACAAATGTATGCACCTTAATGAAGACGATAATCTCTTACAGTAAACTAGTAAACTGACTGCAGAATTTTTCCATAACAAAGTATAAAAGACCAAAACTTATTTTCTTGCTTATTAGAGCTAAACAAGTATCAAATGTTTTTTAGATTCCTGAAGCTACATACTCTCCAATCTCAAGCTCGAGCTTCACTCAGTAGTTGGCAACTCTGTTGAAGAGTTCGTTTAATCTGATAGCAGGTCTCCCCGGAAGACAACAACTTATCTTCTTCAACTTCTCTCTCCAAAGAAACTGAAAGAGTTACAGTGGGCAAAAACTCTTTTTTTGTTTTTTAAACACAGAAAAAAAAAATCCTGGATTCGTTGCAGGGTTTGAGATATGCAATATGACACACCACCCAGGGTGGCATAGCCTAGGGATGCCACAAACACACAAAGGTCACATGCTAGTTGCCAAACCAGTTTTCTATTGCTTGTTGGTATGCCCAATCAATTTGTGATTTGATGCTTCAAATTGGACACAAAATAAAAGTTTATTTCACTGTTTTCTGTGCATGTGGGGTGCATTTAATAGGCTCAATTTTACAGTCAAAAGTATTTAAACTAGTTAAGCTGGAACTGGATTCTACAATATGGAGAAGAGATTCTTTAAAACACATTTTAAATGATACAAAACTATATTTGATTTGTAAGCATACAAAAAAATTCCATTTTCCATCTTCTTTTCAGCATAAAAGCAGCTCAAATTGTGACAGATACAGTGGTGGTCATAATGTATATATCTAAAAATAAGCTGAACCTGAACCTTGAGTGTGTGTGTGAGTGTGTTTTCATGAAACATAAAACTGTCAAACAGATCACAATGTTTTCATTCCTGATGATTTGATAAGTCATATCAGGGGTGGGGGTATTGATGTGTTTGGTTGTGCGGGGATCAGGAAGTGGAGGGGATCACAGAAGGAGGGTCTCCCCCATGGAGCCATTCATTCATGAACCGTCACTGCCAGTGGCAGTCTGCTGCAGGCACACTGTGCAAGGATCCTCTGGCGGTTGCTTCCTGGTAAAAACAGCTGCTCTGCTCCACTGTTTCCACATGATTGGTCAGTATGATGAATTGCTGCAAAGGCAATGACTTCTTTATGTGGATAAAACATTTTCCAGTCAGGATTATGAACTAAATGTGATTTCTAATGCATTATTATTAGGATTGAATTGGATTGTTTTAAAATTGAATTTGACTTAATTGATCAAAGTGTGTGTTTTTGGATACTGGTTGAACTTGTTGGTCTGGAAGAAATGCATTGAGATGACATTTATTGTTAACTAAGGCTGCACAAACACACTTTATTTAAACAAATAAATAACTGAATTACTGAGATTTTATTGAAATTTTTGTAAACATTCACTTTTTGTTTTGTATTAGTGATGCAGCTATCATTTTAATTATCTTCTCGTAAAAACATAGATGAAACAAGATCTGAATTTTAATTGAAACTTATGTTAAGGGCCCTTTCAGGGTTGGGGCCCTGGACTCATGAGGCCTGCAGGGCCTCTGGAGCAGACAAGCTGTTTTCCATTCAGACTGGAACAAACAGAGGGCGTGGTGGAGCACAATCGTCTCCATTCGGCGGCGGCAATTCGGGAGAAAGGGTTAATATAAATATAAAAACGCAATGCACGAACTGTGAGGGAGAAAACATCGTGCACAAAGTGAGCAGGGCCTGCAGAGGGTCCGGACTCGGCGTTCAGGCCCGAGCAGGGAGAGCAACGAGGCGACAAAATAAAAAACCACGTGATCCAAAATGGGCAGTCCTCTGACGGTGCTGAAAAAAGCCATTTTCTGGCGCCGCTGCACAATTCTGCCCAAGTGCAAATAATTTCACCTGGAGTCCGGCTGGGAGCAGTGAGGGGGAACTTTGATGTCTGATCAGGTAGGAACACAAGCGCCGCTCTCCGCTTTCTCTTTTTCTGTCGGGAGCTCTTTGCGCCGCTGTTTGCGGAGGCGCACGCTGAGTTTGCACGGTGTCACATTTTCAGGAGCCTCTTGTTCGCTCTCCTGATTCAGCTCTGTCAGTGAATTTAAGATGGCTGCTTTGTGTACCAGTGTGATTCTGCAGCCCCCTCGGTGTCGGTGCTCTCCCTCTGGATGTGCCGGGCCCCCGGCCGTGCACCCGCCCGCCCGCCTGCCTGCTCAGACGGGCAGAGGACGGCGGAGCTCCGGGGAAATGGAGTCGCTCTTTGTTGGCCGAGGGGGAGTCGGGAGCTTGGTGCACAAGACGAGGCCACACAGAGGGTGATTCAATAGCTGGCCGCTGCGTGTTGCTGCCCTCAGAGGGGGGTATTAATCGCAGCAGCGTGCAGTAAAGAGTTGTTTTAGGTCGGTTTGTTGTGGTTTCACAAGGTGCTGTCCCAAGGACGATCTGTACACACACATTGTCTTGCCTGAGAGCAGCAGCGGTGTGAGAGATAACCAAATCAAACACATTCACATTTCGGGTGCTTCTGCCCCTCCACCCCCTACCCCTGCAGATCTGTCCAGATGGATAAAATGCAGCCGAACCGGGTCAAAATCACAGATCTGAACCCGCTGCTCACATGTCCGCTGTGCGCCGGCTACCTGATTGATGCTACAACCATCGTAGAGTGTCTGCACTCCTGTAAGTTCCCCCTGATAAAGGCTTTATCATACCTGCATGCACGGAGATTTGGTAAACCGCACATATGCATGCTATGCCTGTCTGCTGAGACTGTTTTGTTTTTAATAAGGCTTCCATATTACATGGACAGATGTGGACAACGTTTTGTTCGTGGGTGTAAAAACGGTCCTTAAAATAAATGTAGTTTTTAATAGCAGTTTCAAAATGCAGAAAACCCAACCATTAATTTTAATACATTTATCTACTAAGGGAAAATCCAGAATTGTGGATTATTATTATTTTTTTCCATAAAATAAGGTTTGATTAAAGGTTAAGAGCACTTTTGCCTCACAAACAAATTTAAACCTACTGTGTGGATTTTCTCCAGGTATTCCAGCTTCCTCCCACGGCCCAAAAATATACATGTCAACTGGTTTCTCTAAATTGCCCTTAGAAGTGTGTGTGTGTGTATGTGTGTTGCCCTGTGATGGACTGGCAACCCATTCTACCAAATATTCTGTTAAAGTAGTCCTTTGTTGTGATACTGCACACACGGATATTGTGGTGATGATTAAAATTCAGCATGTTTTACAGCTCTAATGTATAAATTTATGCTTTCCTGAGCTATAAATATATTACAAAATTTCTCTGAGCCCCTGCCCTCTAGTGTGTTGGAGGCTCGTCTTTATCTTGCCACCTGAAATGATGGGAATGATGGTGAAAAGAGGGATGGAAATGTTGCGTTGCAAAGATTGGCATCTTGGAGTCGTCGGATAGCGTTAGATGCTAGCCGGGTGTTTGGGAACCAAACCATAGCTAAGCCTTTTCTGTCGCACAATCATAAATATGAACATCTGAAGTTGTGATGGTTAAACATGTAACTTTTTCTGAATGTTACGATGATTTGAGTAAGATTAGGTGACTTTTCCCTGACCCGTTTTCTTCATTTTCCTTCATCACAACACCCCCACCTTTATTGGCCTTTTGCATAACAACCACAACAAATAAGCATAAAGTTGTAACAAATCAAGGTAAATAAAATAGAAAACCTAAATTAGATGCTTTAAGGGCTAAACATCTTATGAAGATATCAGATTAAACATTTCAATTACAGGGAGCCATTTCTCCCTATAATTTCACTGTGTAAAAAGCTATCGCCTTCAAAATTTCAGGAGTAATTAGACTTTTGGAAGTGTTTGTCAACTAAAGAACAAGAATAAGTCCCATCCTCAATCTGCAAGAGATTATGGTGATGGTACGGAGGACATCCAGCCTGAATGGCTCCTACGCTCTTTGGCAAAGAAAAATGACAAACCTATTTCTAACTGCTCACCAACTTTTTGCAGGTTTCACTGGTATTCTAAGATTGATTAAAATTTTGTCTGTTGGTTGAGAAGCAGATGAAATTTTTTGACATGCCATTTTAACATAATGTAAAAACAAGAAAATGCAAGACGGCATGTTAAATGAAGCCTCGTTTTCGCTCATTAAATGAACATTGTTTTATTTCTTATCCTTTTCTAGTCTGTAAAACATGCATTGTTGCCTTCCTTGAAACAAATAAGTTCTGTCCTCGCTGTGACGTCCAAGTGCACAAGACATGTCCACAGCTAAGCATCAGGTAAACCAGTGTTTTATTTATTGTAATCCTATATGCCTGTTTGACAGCTTTCTCTGATTAATCCTTTTTTTATTTTTCAGAGCGGACAAAACTCTGCAAGATATAGTTTATAAGCTGGTTCCAGGGCTCTTCAAAGGTAAAATTGTTCAACCTCAGGCCAGCTGCTGGTTCTTGTATGTTTTGTTCAACTTCATAATGGAGGTGTGTTTCTATTCTGAAACCTAGACGAGATGAAAAGGAGGCGAGACTTCTACGCAGAGAACCGGGAGCTGGAACCGGGCGAAGTGGTAGAAACGTTTAACATCGCAGAAGATGAAATAATCAGTCTGTCCATACAGTTCTACGAGAGGAACCGGTGAGTTGGAGGTTTACAGGAAGATTAGAAAACTTTATAGATGATCCTGGAGGAGCCTTGAATCATAAAAATTAAAGTGTGAACTGCCTCTGCAGCTGTTCAACATTTTTTTTTTGTAAAAATCCTTTTTTGTACTTGCCTGCAGAAGCAATGAAAGGCAGCGATCGGAGATGGAAGGAGACAAGGTACAGATAGTTACCGTCACACATTCGGCCAGCTTAATTCCATTTTCTGTCCCTCATCCGATTAATGCTCTTCCTCTGCGCCGTTCTTTGTTCCCAGTCCAATGGGAAACGCTTCTTGCAGTGCCCAGCAGCTATGTCTGTCATGCACTTAGCGAAGTTCCTCCGGAGCAAGATGGATATACCAAACAACTACCGGGTAACTGGACTCACACACGCAGTAACCTGTGCTGTTTAGACTCTGCAGAACCTAAGAAGGGGTTAGTGGCTCCCTCTGTTTTTTGTAGCACTTGAAAATTTGCAGCATTTTTCCCAGTTGCTATGGTACGGAGATGGCTGCTGCCATTGTTCAGGTGGATATCCACTGTAGAGTGGCTAGCCGCATTCCTTAGCATTTAAAGAAATTGACCAATACGTTTTTAATGTTTTTTTTGTTTTTTTTTCCAAAAATATGTTCAGGCATTGCTCAGTGAAAAATTCCTAGAGTTGTATCATTTGGTTTCCTGCTATTTGTATATAAAATGTAAAAGGTAAAAGTAATTAGACTGCACAATATATTGTAAATTTATAAGCGCAGTGTCATTGTACTGACAGTTCAATTCACCATAAGGATATTTTAGGCGGTAAAGTTGGTGAAAGACTGAGTTGTTTCATTGTCAAAATGTATGATGTTGGCCAGAAGCAACTTGCTCAATAAAAATTTATTGTTGAGATGAAAATAACACATTGGACATTTTGACCTAGTCTCTGGATAGACTACTCATGATGTTGTCATTATTTATTTCGAACATGATAGAAGTATAAAATCACACACATGAATAAGGAATATTGTGCACCTATAATTTCAAACTTGATCTGATTACTATTCAATTAAACAGAACAGCAAAAAAAAAAAAAAAACAACCCAGCAATAATTAAGACACCATTTTTGCTATTGTTTTAAAAAGGTTTATTTGTTGTTTTCTAATTTTTGAACTTTGTTGAAAAATGTGGAATATCAGAAATGCCTCTAAATTTACCAGGGACCTAAACAAGTTTACTGTGGAAAATATTTATTAATTATTCCTATTTGCTATTTTGCTCTTTATAGAGCAACACTGGGAGGAGTGTTGTCTCAGGAACAATTTCTTTAGTTTGGCAGAATGCTGCAGCTTATTGTCCATGGGGAGGACCCATTTTTGTTCAAGCTTTAACCTCCTGGCTGATGTCTTAAGATGTTGCCTCAGTATTTAAATGCTGCTGATGATCTTCAAATAATCAGTACACGTTTCTACTTCGAGAGTTGTGTATAGCACACCGATTACATTACCGACTGTAGTACGATGGTATGCATGTGTGTCAGATTTGGCGAGATCATCCGGTGAGTATGGTTTGGGCAGATGGCCGAATCCTGATTAAGTCGCAGCAAAGTGTGACCAGATTAAGCTGTTCTACACCTGTATGTGGTCCGATCTGACTGAAACAGACAGACGGATGCATAAACTTATTTCTTAAACAGAAAAGGGAACTAGTTGTGCTTAATCAGTATATTTTGAGTACAATAAGAAATATTTCATACATTTTGATTTGGAAATGAATCTTTTTATTTGACTTAATTAAATATTTGTAGGCATTTTCAACATGGAACAAATATGAATATATATTTTCAGCCTTAAAACTTGACTATAATGCCTACAGGCACTTTATTTAGCACAACTGTATGACCAGCAGAGGGTCAAAGAGGGTGAATGAATGTAAGATCGGACCTGGATTTTATTGAAGTAACTTCTAATTTAGTTAAGAATTAGAAGCCTCCTATGGGAGGCTTCTAATAGGCTGATGGCCAGGACGTCAACTTTCACATCTTCTTATTTTTATAATATAAGGAGCAAATGGCTGACACTGAACTCTGTAAATGTTCTTTACTGGAATTTCTAGAATGTTGCACAAAAACTGCTTAGAAAAACAAGAGTCTGGAAAAGTACAGTGTTTTGAAATGAAAAAAATTTGTTGAAAGCCACCTTTTTGGTTGCAGTAATGTCAGTATTGAGATGATGATCCAGTATTTGGGGGGTTGGTGACAGTTAATGTCGGTATGTCATGATTGTTTGTGACCTTGTTGATTGTCTTACTGTGTGTGCCAGGTGGAGGTGCTGTATGGGGATGAGCCATTGAAGGACTATTACACACTAATGGATATCGCCTACTTCTACGAGTGGAGAAGAGTAAGTGTACATTTCTGTACATTTAAGAAATATCTGAGGAATGTTCCGAATTTGAAACAAGCTCTTTCCTTGCAAAGTATTACCAGCGTAGTAATTCGGAGAACTTTTTCACATTTTCTCATGTTGTAGTCATGCACCTCAATGTGCTCTTCTTATAGTGCAACTCAAAAAGTGTCATGAAAGGAAAATGAAGCAGGGCTGCTGAGCTTTTATTATCCATCTGAAAGGTCACCAGACTTCTATAATCAACTAATTAATGAACAAATTCAGCCTGTGTGTAATTGAATAACAACATCTTTTCTGTAAAGTCCCTAGAGGTTTGCTAGAGAACATTAGTGAACAAACGGCATCACAAAGACCGAGGAACACAGCAGACTGATCAGGGAGAAAGGGTTAAAGGAGGGTTAGGTTAAAAAACAACAAAAAAACAATCTTTGAGCGGTTGGAGAGGGTTAGATCTATGATCTTTGGAAAGTAGAATGAAGAAAGAAAATGTTGAAAGTCAGAAGAAATATTTGCAGGGGAAAGTGGTCAAAATTTAAAGGAAGACAAATGAAGCTACATTCAGTAGAGAACGTGTTGGAGGCTCTGAAGACTTTGGATTGAAGTACACATCGATCTCCAGCAGGGGGTGTTGTTTAGTTCAAGGATTTATTTTATGTTTGAATGGCCCAGTCCACACCTGCATTTAATTAAGACATGGAAAATGGGCAAAAATGTAAATTTCTCACTGTATGAGGTAGATTCTTACCCGCAACGACTTCTAGCTTTAATTTTACCACAAGGTGCTTCACTATCTGAAAGCAGAGTTCAGAAAAAGCAGGAGTTTTTTTAAGCAAGAAGCCCAATTTCTAGGTGTTAAAGTAAAAATTTTTCCAAGTCATATTTGAAATATTCTGCATTTTTGTAACAACTGAAGGTAACATAGTTACTTGATTGTGCCATAAAATGGCACCATGTGCCTAGAAAATACATAATACTTTAATTCAGATTACCTTTAGAAAACGTGAAGATCTCCTCAGCATCAAATCATATGCTCTTGTGTAATTCCACACAGACCGGACCCATCCCCTTGCAGTACCTGGTCAAACCCACCCGGAAACGCAGGAGGCCTTTGCAGTCCGCCGCCCAGGGCAACTCTGATGGCGTCAACACCAGCCCGACGTCGGAGAGCGACTCTCAGAGTGACAAACTCCACAGTCCTGCCACAGTCCAGCCGCCCAGAGCTCCCTCCCAGACGAGCGCCGCTTCCCACAATGCTTCCCCCTCCATCCAAAGCCCCAATGGCACCGCGGTGCCCAACAACACTCAGCGACACGCGCTGTCCTCCAAACAGGCCTCCAGCAGCCGGAAGGTGACCGTCAACGGCACGAGCCCCGGGGCCAGCAAAGAGGAGGCACGGGGTGGCGACAAAAGCGGCGCGCCTCCAACGACTTAACCCCCACGGGGCGGCGGGGGAGGACAGTGGTATTTAAGCTGCTCCCTCTTTTTATTTCTCCAAGTAGCCGACAGAGGCCCGAGCTTTCATCCTTCTGGACAGGCAGGAGGCGGATCGCCGTTATCGTTCAGCTGGAAAGACTGACATGCAGCCAAATAGACTCTTGTATGTGTGTGTTTGTGTGGTAGAGTAGAGCTGTGCACACATACAAAACTGTACAGGATGTATCAAATGTGAGCATGTGTGCATACATATGTATAAACTTATCTTTTATACAAGATATCGTAACCGTTTTTGTATCGTATATGCAGTGAGTCCGTTTCATTTCCACAGACGTCCACTTGGCTTCCACGGCAGAATCATCAAAGCTTTTTGTGGTGCGAGTCACTGCATACAGTTGGATGTTGAAGGAAATAAAAAAAAAAAAGACAAGCTAATTCTCGCCTTTTTAAAGAGTTTCTCTGAAAGTGTCTGATATAAGCAGCGCCTCATCAGGTAGCGTGTACATTTATGGAAAACCGTTGATGCACTTTGTGAAGGTCCAGTCACAGAAGCTGGCGGGTATTTTCTCAGCAGGAGAATCTCCAGCCGTATTTTCACACTCAAGTCCAAGCACTACCACACTGACGGGCAACGTGTTCGTCAGCATGCTGTCCCTCCTCAAAGAACTGAGTGAAAAAGAAGGGATGTTGGAAATTTTGCCATGTATGTTGTTCCGTACATTTCAACATTCCTTTTTGTTGCTTTTCAACAGATTCTTTTTTTTTTTTATTTTGTTTTTTAAATCAGCCATATGTGCATGTTTTAGGTCAATAAAATGTTTACTAGGTTTTTTTGACCTGAGCCTCCTGTTTAATTTCCTCTGTTCATGACTTTCAGGGTCATTTTCTCCATTCAGAGGAAATTTCTGATTTGTAATATGAATGTAAATACTGAGTATAATGTATAAAAATTTGTCATCCTGGGTATGAATATCTATAACATGTTTTTTAATGGTCCATTTAAAACATCTCTTTCCCTCCCAGAACGAATTGGTCAGTTAGTTGAACAAGTTGTAAATTTATTTTTCATTTAAAGTAAAATTATACATACTTTGCACAGATGTTCCTTAGCTAGTTGCACATCAACCACCAGTTTATGTACCCATTAACTTTTTGGTGTAATTTTGGCTAGATATTTGAAGACTTATCAGAAAAGATGGAAGTCATTCCATCTTTTCTGATGGAATGAGAAAGGAAACTCTTGGGTTTCTCATGACCCCAAGAGAAACTCCTTTCTCTTATTTCCTAGTCTCCAGTACTATGGGGGAATTTTTCTGCCATAATTTGAGAACACACATTTTCAGTCTGAAAGCAGGATTTCATGTTTTTCTTCTCAAAACTTGTTTCTGCTTGGAGTGAATCTGCTGTTGCAAAACTGCTCACTTAACAAAACGTTTTCTCTTTGCTTTTGGAACAAAATGCATTGTCGCCTGGCAACCTCTCAGCCAATAGAATGAAAGTGTTGAGCTGGGTGCGTTTGTTTCTTTCTAGCGGGTGTGCCTGTGTGGCTATCGATTGTAGCAACCTGCACCACCCACTGGATATAGGGAGAAATAACCTCAGCTTTGCGCTCCGCCTCAAATTAAACATCCGCCAGCAGTGTGCTGCTGATCGATAACAGCCTACTGATCTTAGGCAGGACAAGAGTTTGTTCATCCATCCAAACAAAATGGATCCACAGATCCATCCGTGTTACAACATAGTCACGACATGATATCTGTAAAGGCCAACTGAATGTGGTTTCTTGTAACTGCCGTTAAAGTTCCATGCTTTTATTTTTGGCAACTTTCTGTATAACGTATCTATGGCAACAGAACAACAGAGCTACCGGAGAAGGGTAACTGCAATGAAAGAAAAGGTAAATAGCAAGACAGAAAAACGCATAAAAAGGCGTTTTATGCGTTTAAGTTGCTTCAAGCTTTTAAATGCCTGAAGCAACTTAAAAGCTTCAGGCATTTAACTTACCTGAAGCTAACTTAAATTTGGCTTCAGGCAATAAGAGAACAAGGTAACGGCAATTGAAATTTATTAAGTATTTTAATTATGTGACTGCTTAATTAATGATTTGTGAAAGAAATTGTATCAATGTATCGAGCTATGTACCCATAGCTTGTTTTCAAAAGATTCATGTTTTAAAAATGAATCTATTTGAAAGAATTTCAAAAAAAAGAACTGTAGGCTTCACGAATGACAAAAAAAAAAAAAAAACGATTACAATTTTTATTTATCTTGTTTAGCTCTTAAGGCGGTTGATAACAAACAAGTGTCTAAACCATCAATTAGCCATCAGTTCTGGCCTTCTTGTCCTCATGGACCGTTGTGCTTGTGCTTTGTGTACTGGAGCACAGTCATGTTGGAACAACTCAAACTGATTATTTTCTAACTGTCTTGGTTGGTGAAGCATTAAGACTTCCTTTCACTGGAGCTAAAGGACTGAACTCAACTCTTCAAAATAGCCTTGCACCAAAATCCCCTCTATAATGAACTTTACACTTGACACAAGGCAGCAGGAAAGTGCCAAACCCAAACTCATCCAGCCAAGGAAACCAAGACAATGAAGCTCTCTATCCACTGCTCCACACTTCACATCTGATCATGTGAAATGTAGAGATTTGTAGTTATAACTCAGCAGGATATTGATGACCTCTGTGCATCATGATTATCTGACCACTCTGTGATTTGACAAGTCGTACCTTAGTTCCCACTCACTTCCACTTACCTTATAATACAAATACCACTTTGTGGAATATCTAGTAGCAAAGAAGCTTTATTACAGCAATGAGCCTCAGTTCTTTCAATGAAGATGATTTCAAATTATGTACATAATCACCTCCTTTCCTGTTACTCATTAATACTCCTTTATATTTAAGGCAAGAAACAAACCTTACCCAACTGCATAAGGAGGATTTAAAAAAAACAGATTCAAGAACAATAATAATTTTATTTCTGTAAAATCACTCATTTTCAAAGTTAAGAGTGGAAACCTAGATCGCCATTTCGTTTACTGGCAACATGTCACACTGATTTAAAAAAAGAAACAACTGCCCTGATGCTGTTTTCTCTGAAATGTTTCTCCCACTGACTCAGTTCAGAGACATCTCTGTCCTCAGGGTTCGTCACCTTCATCAGTCTGTGTATTCATGAAGCGGAGCAGACACGATGAAGTCCTGTTTGTGTGTGCCGTCGCAGTAAGGTGGGTTGTTGGTGTGCTTGCATCCACACAGCCACACCGTGGAGTCTTTCTCCGGTACAAAGCGAAGCCCCTTCATTCCCTGTGCTCTGGTTTTGTGGGCTCCATCGCAGAACGGCTTCAAAACAGAAAAACGCCAATAAATAAGATACACTTTTTTTGTTTTGTTTTTGGAGGTTTGTCTTTAAAAAAAAAAAAAAATTATTTTCTCACCTGCTTCCGACTGTATCCACAGGTGCACCATGAGTAGCATTTTCCTCCAACAAGATCCACTTTTATGGGCTTCTTACATGGAATGACAGGTTCTGGAGGGGCTGTGGACAGGTTAACCTGGGGATTCAGAAAATTACACAAAGAAAAATGTGACTGCTGGTGTGTGAGAACTCCTTTAATTTGCCAAAAACAATCGCTGCTTGACTACAGTCTTTAAGAGAAAATGTCTTAAAAGAAGGCCAGGCTTTAAAATCGGTACAGATGCCATTGAGAGAGGATGAGCCTGCAGGAGACTGATTAGTTTTTAAGATCTCAGGCATTACACATTGTGGCCAAAATAAGTCACCACCATCAGCAAAATATATTTAAAAAAATCACGTTCACACTCCAATGGTTGATTATACAATAAAAACTATTTTCTTTACTACAGATGGAAGGTTTGCACCACATAATGCATATACAATTATACAAAATATTTATTCCGCCTTCTTATTATGTGAGATGCAACATTTAAATATTTATTCCCACTATTTTTTGTGGCCAACCTAAGAAACAAAACCATCAGCTTAAAATATAACGTAAAATCACCACACTCTGCTGGTTGATTAAAAGACAGCAAGGCGTTTGACTCAGATGGTCTCAATTTGTCACTTTTAAAACTATTTATTTTCTCTTATTAGAAGAGAACTTGGTGACATGCATTGTGGGCTACATGTCACCATATGCCCAAATCTTTGTGCTGGATAAAATTCATTGCAAGTAAAAACTCAACAGGAAGAAGAAAACAGGAGGACGTACAGGAGGAAAAGAAATGATCCATCCATGTCTGGAGAACTTTTATGCAAAAAACTCTTTACATTATATTCTACATGCTGGTTGAGGCACTCATGGGTAGACACTTAAAGACCTTTTATTAAATTCTTGTGTGGCATTCAGAGAAATGCTGTGTGATTGGTCAGAAATTTTTGAAAAATATAAAATGTGCTGGCCACATCGAGTATGTACAGACCTTAACTGTTTCAAAGTGTATGTTTTTGCTCACCATGATTTATTCAACATTACTCAAAATGAACAAAGAAGGAAGAACAACAGTAACAATTACACACAAAAAAATTTAACATTAAGTTTTAGTATAAAATCATTGATTTAGAAACATAAATGAGAGCTTGATATACACATTTTGTAGATAAAAACTGATTAGCTTTTCTTTCTTTTTTTTTTACAATTAAAATGAGAAAAAAATGAGCTCCAGAAAAATTAAAAAAAATATTTTTCTCCGATTATTGTTTCTACAGTACAGGTGCTGTTTATGTTTGACGTTTTTTAAATTCTTTTTGTTGTTGCACTTACTGTTGGTTGAGTTAATTCAATGTTTAGATCTTGTTTATTGACTAAAAAGTTTAACAGCAGTTCCTAGGTTTAACTGAACCATCAGGGATTGCTTTTCTAGCTACCGTAATGTGATGAACTTAAAAAAAAAATGTTCATGGGTGTAGGGTAGGGCTTCATCATCAAATATTTTAAATACATTTAATTAAAACAGCCCGTATCAAGCCAAGTTTTAATAATTGTTCCTAAAAAATTGTTTTAACTAAGCTTTCTCTCCTTCAGCACAAACATCTGAGTCCTGATGGAAAAAAGCTCAAACACAAATCTCGCACTGAATAAAAGAGAATAGAGCTCTAACTTAAAAACAAATAAGTAAATTTCTTTCATATAATCTAAAGGTTTGTCAAATTTAATTTATTTACATGTTTAACATGACAAGTTAATAAACGTACTATATTTACTTCAATGAACTTAATTTAATTACCTGAGACATTTTCTTTTAAACTGGATTATCTGTCTACTTTTTTCTCAGTGCATCTAGGTTGCTCAAATTCATCTGTGACACATCTACGAGTCAGTTCATTAATCTCCAAATCAGTGTTTATATTCTAAAGGTTCAAATCTTTTTTTCTACCTGATTTTCCAATTTTAGTCATCACCAATCATTTCCTGTTAATTCAACTCAATGCCAGTTGTGGGTGGTAAAAACTGACATTTATATAAATAACTTTTAATAAAGCAAGCACTTTTATCTCTGGTAGTTTTGTAGCACCATACTCTATTCTTCATACTTTAGTAATATTTTGAATAAAGATACTCCTTTAGTGCAATTTTTGCCTACTGACACTCATTTCGTCTTAGAAAAAGCTCCTAAACTCCTGGGATTATTTGCAAAACTACTAAAAACTCAACAAATAACCGGCTTTGTGGTGAATCTAAAACGTGCTGCACTCAAATCACCATAATTCATTCTTTGGTGGTGTTTATCTAAACAACGGCAGGAAGCATTTTAGTTTATATTTAGCATTTTTCAGACGACAGAATGTTTATGTAAGAAAGGCGAAACTGAAATGTTATTTTACCTTGGCAGCCGCCGTAGCTGCTGTCCGCGGATGTCTGAAGGTGAAACATCGGGAGTGTAACTTGTTAAAAAGGGTGATCATATTATCAACAACAGCTAATGGCTCGGCTCACACAACACAATGACAATCTGCCATGAAGCAATCCAAATCAAAACAGCAACCAGTAAACGTCCGGTCGACAGCTTGGACCTGATTGGAGGCGAAGCGTTCTAGAAAAATCACGTGCCATCTTCTAAACCAATAAGAAAGTGGAAGTCACCTATTACGATTTAATGATAAAAATATATGGTTTCAAAGAAATAAAACATGTAATTTGTATTTGTAAAAACAAAAAAATAAATAAATAAAAAGGCCACCACCGGCATATGCAAACAAAAAATACTTTAAGGCTGAACCTCAATAATTAAATAACGATTAATAGATAAGTGGAATAAAACAAATTAATAGCCAATTAATTTTTAATATTATATGAATAGGAATCTATGTAACATAGGTTTGATGCATGTGTATACACATTAGAATCAAGGGACGCTGAAAATAAGCAGGAACTACTGCATTTTTATTTTTTTAAAATGAACGTTCAAAGAATGCCGTTTCTTGCTGTTAGACCTCTATGAGACTCGAACCTGCTATACATTAGATACAACACAAAGCAAACTATTTTGTTCAGCCCCCTTTTGCTGACTTCTCACTGGCAGTCTTCTAAATGTATCTCCACAGGAGCGCCACCGTTTCCCAATTTAATCCATTTATTGATCCTCCTTCAAAACACTTCATCCTCTGAAACTTTTAACTATAATTAGAAAATAGACAAAAAATATTAGGGTTATACAGGGTACAAAGCATATAAAACCCTTTCACAGGCACTACAAATGTTTTGTAAAAATATGCTTTTATTGAACTCTTACAGAAATCAGGTTCATACTACAGTCCTTATTTGATAAATACAGAAAGACTTCTTTTAGTGCTCATGAACAATATTATGTTACCCCCCCCAAAAAAATAATAATAATAAAAAAAAAAGCTTGGATACATATAAGCAGCATTTGTGTATTATCAAAAGTATTTGCATCAAACAATGTGGCAAGGTAAGATATGATGACCTGGATCATTTAAACAGGCCTTTAACATACTTTATCACATCCCTATAGATGACTTTCAAGTGTGAGCCGTCGCAGTATGGAGAGTTCTTGGTTTGCTTACAGGCACAGAGCATCACTGTCTTGTTTTTGTCGGCGGTGAAAAGTAGCGGTGAGATATTTGGGGCTTTTGCTTTGTGAGTGCCGTCGCAGAAAGGCTGTAAAACAGGATTAAAAAAAAAAAAAAAAAGACATGTTAATTGTTACTTTACAACAAAATGCCAAGGAGCTTTAATCTTCATTTATGTTGAGCAAATTGAATATTACTTTGACTAGATTTAATAAATAAATTGATGTGGACTTTTGTTTTTGAGTCTGGTTAATAAGTCAGCTTTAAAATATATTTCTGTGGAAAATGTTGGCAAATTTACAAATATCAACTTGTGGATGTCAGCATGTAACACAGCAAGTTGTAGGTAAGTAAGGCTGAATGAGTTTATGGAGATAAAATTAGCAACTTTATTGCACAGTAATGATAGTTGACCTGAGGTTTTACACATCTAAATGTAAAACATTGTAATTTTTAACTGAATAAACTGGCAAACAGAAGAAAATCTGACCAACTATAACAAGTTGCTGTCACGTCTAAACATTAAACAAATGCTTGAAGAACCAGAAATGTCTGATGCTACTTTAAACACCAGGGGAGCCAATTTCAGTCTATTTTGTTTAACTGAGGAAAATGGTCAGTTTTACAAAGCTGCAGATAAACATGTTAGAAACCATTAGGAACTCCCAATCAGCCAAAAATGTCAGTTCTGCAGACTAATACACAACCCTTATTAGATAAGATAATGATTATTCAAGTCCAGGCTCAAGTCTTTGTGAGACTAAAGTTCAAGTCTCAGCCTGGGTGTTTGTGACATCGGGACTTTAGTCTTAAGAGGTGCAGCGGTGAGTTCTTTGTTGATTCAAAGCTCTTTGTAAGCCTCCTCCCATTAATATTTCATCAATGCTGAATAGACTTATTTGACAGGAGACATGGGAACTTCTGTGACATGAATCTAAAAGCAGCAGAGCTCAGCACACATCTCTCTCACCTGTTTCTTGCTGTGACCACAAGCACACCAGGCGTAGCGTTTCCCAGCAGATAGCTTCACCCTGTATGGGAGCCGGGCAGCAGGGACGGGCTGAGTGGACTGCAGGCACCTCTGAACCTGGAGGACCAAACACCACATGTTCTGCTCAGACTTTGAGCTCCTATTGTGAAGTTGAAGGAGGTATGATGGTGGAGGAATGGAGGAGTACAGGCAGAGGTAAAACCAGCTGACCAAATGTACTGGAGGCTAGCTTAAGTTGCTAAGTAACGGTGAGAACGTTACATTCCGAAGATTTTTCAAAAGTGTCATTTTACAGACACCAAAAATATTAACTTACTGCCAAAAAGCAACTGGATTTTAAGCGCATTTTTTTTTATGTTTTAGAAGCAATAGAAATCCAAAAGGAAGGGCAAAAACGTGCGAAATGTAAATTTTGCGTGACTCGTCTTCTTTCAGAGAATACATCCATTTTAAGTCACTTGTTTTAGTTTGATTAACAATGGATTTGTATTTTGATTCAAACAGAAGTTTCAGAGAGAATAACAGAAATGTTTCTTAGTAAAAACACGGATATTCATTGCGTCTTATCAATCAGAGCAGTTCTCTGATGCTCACCGACAATACAAGATAAAACCAATTCTACCGAAGCCCTATACGTTTCAAGCTAATTAGCTTGAATGTCACCTCACGTGTTTATCTTAAGTAGTGGTAAAGGTGAATGAAAACGTGACAAAGGGTGCGCCAAGTTGGATTTTTTTTTTTTTTTTCAGAGAAAAACAAACATGGTGCGAACACCCACAGCCGTGACTCAGCTCACGCTCACAGCAAAACTCGACGTTTTGCAGAAATTACGTGAATAAAAACCCGCTGTGACTAAGCGACCCACAGAAACTCTTAGCAGACAAACTCACCGTGAAGGAGGCGGAGACGGACACAGGCGGAAGCAGCAGCGGAGGTCGTCGGACGGTCTGCACGCATCTTGTCCGCACTGCGCACATCAACACGGTTGCATTCATATTTTTTTTTTGGCGCACTTTAAGCGCTGAATGTGCCTTTTCGTGTTATTGCCGTAGACGCAGACAGAGAGCTGGAGGTTACTCGGCAGAAGTTCTGGTCAGAATTTGGCTGAGACTCCGCCTCTGCCTCACCGCTCCTCCTCTTCCTGCTTAGACTCATTTATTTCATTGACAGCTCTAATCTGTGGCGTACGCCCACTGAAGGGGATTGTAAGGAGTAAAGTACCTTCTTTATCAAATTATCCCCACTGATTTATTCGCACCAGGCCTTACAGAACAAGGCTTAGTCAGGGTGTTTAGGAGAATCATTTACGTAGTTGTTCCTTGAATTTGACTGGCGAGGTTGTTGTTCCACCTGGTTCCTGTTTTTGGTTTCAATCATAGTGAGCCTCCTCCTCCTCTACAGTATTGAACACATACAAAACAACCAGATTTCCCAGTAGCCAGTTTGACATCATTTAAAGATGATATAAGTAATTTTGTCTTCAGATTGTTTCGGTATAGGCAGGTTTACATTGGAAAACAAAGGTCTGAATCATTTCCAAAAATGTTCAGTATAGATTATCCCTCATTGTTTACTTTCTAAATCAACTGGGTTAAAAATATACATTTCTCCCAAAGTACCGGTATGCATTCTGGCAATGAGCCATCCCCAAAACGTAAGGTGAAGATAAACTTTTCCGGATTTGAATACCAACTCCTTGCATGTAAAGGTATAAGGTTCTGCTTCATCTTCAGGTTCCTAGCCTGAATGCTTAATATAATCATCACAAATATTCGGAACAGTTCTCAACTCCCTCCAAAAACAGTCCCACAGAACGATGCAGCCACCGCCATGCCTCACTGTGGACATGGTGTTCTTTTGTTGTGGCGAAACATACATGCTGGAATTATAATCTCAACATTCAACTTTGGTTTCATCAGACCATACTTTGGGAGAAGTATGGATATTTTAAATTTGTTCTATAAAAATAAGCAAGGAGTAAAATTGTTTCCACAATAACCACATTTACCCAATCTTTGTCCAGACTTTTCATATACTTTACATAGTCATGCATTTGTAGCTTTATAAGTCCAAAAAGAAAGCAGGTTTTTAAGAGGACACCAACGCAAATTGCAAGAAAGAATAGACAGCGGAAAGCACCATGAAACAACTCAGTAAAATACATTTATTGACAAAAAAGTTTTCTTTTTAATTTTGCACACAAAAATATCAAAATACTTTACAGGGCTTTGAAATCTGAATATTGTCAATTTGTTTCGATCAGTTCTGTCAAACAAATTCACTGTACAACGACAACAACGTGCTTTTCTTCTTATAATTCCATTTCATTTATCTCTTTTTTTAATTATTAATTCATGGGAACAATGCATTTTAAATGATGCATAGTTATAACTTGGTATTTAGCTATACATTTGAGAGACATCACTGCATTTCATGCAATCCATATCCTAATAGCTGACGTCTCATTTAGAGCCAGGTGCTTAAATGTTGCAATACATAAAAGATACACAGTACGACATTCATAACATGGAATATGTCTGTTACCCAAACCTCAAAGGAATGAATGTGTCTTTACACAAACATATTAAAGTTTACAAGTTATTATTAAAATAATAATAATATATATATAAAAAAAAGTCATAAAAACCATTTACATTTGGGCTCGCAGGGCCCCAGTGCAACATGACAAAGAAACCGCTTCAGCAAACCTTTGCTCCACTCTTTGAGTCTGAACTTTTTCTTGGCCGAGAGGAAAATCCTAATGACGACAAACCTTCATCTTGCAGTTACACTAATAAAACATAACCAACGTTCTCCTTCTGTCACTGCTACAAGTACACATGCCTGGCAAAAGAATTCAGATCCTTAAACTTCTTACAACCACAAACTTCAATGCATTTTATTCAAATTTTTATGGTACAAAGGGGCACATAATTGTCAGGTGGTTTTACAGAAACTGAAAAATGTGTCATTGAATTGTTTTCAATCCCAACTACTCTAGCATGCCAAATTAAATCCAATGAAACCGACTTCAAAAGTCACATACTAAATAAACGGTTTAGATGTGTGTCATTTAATCCCAGTTTCTGTTTACAGGTTCATACAAAATAACTTTATGAATGAAATAATTTCTTATTTATCTTCTATTTACACTGAATACACTTCTTTTGTGTTGCTCTGTCAAAAAAAAAAAAAAAAGATTAAGAAGTTTCTTGTAGCTTCAGACAATCTGATAAAAGTTCAAGAGGAATGAATATTTTTTACAAGGCACTGTCTCACAAACCAGGGAGATGCTTGAATCTGAAACAAACCTATCACCGACAGTTTGGGAGACTTGCAAACAGAAAGTAAACAGCTCAGAAACTCAAGTGAGAGATGTAAATTAGAGAAAATCGACGTGTAGGTAAAACCAAGTCAAACGGGCTACGGTCGAAGAATCAGAGTGGAGGAAGGTCAGCCTCTACGACAGGGTTTCGCTGTCGTCTCAGTGCCGATAACAGTCACATTACGCATCAAACACTGCTATGTCAAAGAGTTCAACTCTTTCCTATGACTGCAACATGTGCTACAAATGACCGTTTCTCAGTCTTCTGAAGCACAACAATAAACTAAAGAGCTCTGCATGTGAACACAAAAGTCACAATAGAAAATGATTTGACACTTGACCATACGGTTATTCACAAGTTTTCACTGTTGAAATCTTCAGTCAGCTATCAAAAGTATAAATGAGTTTAAGAAGTTCATTTAAAAACAAACAATAAAAGCCTCCATGTGCCCGAGTTAAAAACAAAACCTATCAAAGACAAAGAGGACAGAGTGAGCCTGTGGGCTGCTGGGCTCTCCCTGTAAATCTACCTCATTTATTAAGGCATTATCTATCCAGTATTGCTAAAAGAAGAGCTAGTTAAGAGTTATCCATGTGTGAAGGTAACACAAAGAGCTTCAGGACAAGAGTGCAAAAAATACTCACAAGTCATAAACCTCCTCAGTTCGTGGTGGCCCACTGTGCATCCTTCAGAAGGGAGTCTGTGGATGACTAAACATGCGCACTCGTTCAGGAAAACCCAATGATTCCCTTTCCAAAAAAATTTGGTTTCGTCTGTTTAATCTCGACAGCAACTGGAAGGATATAAAAGACGGAAGGAACTCTCATCGTGGGATGGAACGAAACAGCAGACGTCCCTCACTGTCGACGGCGTGCTGCTTGTTTATTTTTCAAAGTTAAAATCGAGTGAATGCCACGTTTTTTTATTTTGTTTTTTTAAATTTTTTTTAACATTATTTTTAGGTGGTCATTCCTATCCACTGAAGGCTGCTACGGTAATGACTCTGCACAAAATAAACAACGGAGCACAGCTGGCAGAAAGTTTGAGGTAATAACTAGCTTAATGAGGAAACGCCACTAACAACACACCAACTTGTCTACATCTTATACTTAAGTGCCAGCGCGAGGCCGAAATGTTCAAAGGATGAGGACGAAACAGGGTGAACGCAAACGGGAAGACGGAATATATCGAGGAAGACAGCGGGAGGGTGCCGGAAGTGCTTCCTCGCGGACCGACTGGAAGCGCTGGTTTGCGCGGCGGAGGGAGATGTCAGTGCTCGAGTAGTCAGAGCCAAACTCTTGACCTTCATATCAAATGTCAAAATTAAAAAGCCCACCCGGCTCCTGCAGCAGTGAGCTTCATAAGCAGCCCCCATTGGTCAAGCTAACAAAATAGTGCAATTTAAAGAAGAGACCACTGTAGTCATGCTCTCTGAAAGCTGCCTAAATGACAAAGACAAAAAAACCCATAAGATGGACCTCTAATATGAAGAGCTTCAAAACACACACACACACAAAAAAAACTTTACCTTAATGTCACGTTTTACATTCATAGAAGTTTGTCAGATGAAGATGACAGAGGAAGGAGAGACTTGAGAGCCCAGAACTTCACAGAAACCGCCGATTCTGACGGGACGTCGTCATCTGAATTGGACAGGGAGCAACGGGGAAAAACACTTCAGCCGTTCTTGTCTCCTGCCTTCTCTCCGGCTGTCTGGGGAAAAAATGTCCGAATGCAATTAAATAGCAGGAATTATTTAGAATGTCTATTTATTACTGTTGATCACCAGAAACGTTACTGTATTTTATTGGGATTTTGGCTGGTGATAGACAAAACATAACCCATAATCATAATGTGGAAAAAAAATGAAATGCATAATTCTTATTTTTTTTAAGTATTTCGTGGATTTGTATTCTGTAACCTTGAATCAGCTTTCAGTAGAATCACCTCTGGAAAGTCTTTTGGACTTTTAAAAGTACCAGTGTATAATTTTTTCACTATAAAGAGGCATTTCTCTCTTGGTATTGCTAAAAAAAAAAAAAGGTTGGTTTTGTTAATATATGCAATAGTAACACTTGCTTTAATGTGAACCATAATTCATTTTATTTGTATATTTAGACTTAAGAATGAAAGAAAAACATTTACAAGAGCGAGAAAAAAAATGGAGGTAAGAGAAAACATGTGGACAGAGTGATAAGAAATAAAGTCTAATTCTTCTATTCTCTTCTTTTTCTCCCTTATCCTGAAATAGAAACCAACATCAAATTCAAATTTCAGGCTTTGTAGAAACCCTGATTGATGTTGGAGGATACATCTAATTATAGAAAAGATATTACTCTATTTCGGAAAGGTCATACAACAAGGATTGTGCATCACTGCAGCTTTTAAAAAATCCTCTAAAACAACAGAACAAACATTCAAATGTCAGAAGAAGATGAATAAATATGCCTGTTTTCTTTCAGAAAGGTTTGGGGCTTGATCATATTGACTCATTGCAGCAGCCATAGTTTTAATCCTCTGGAGGAAAAGCTCAATCATGGCTTGTTGGCTTGAACCACGATGGATTCAGCTGTTCTTCGGGTTCGACACGTTATGAAATCCTGCAGCAATACTCACCCCAGGTTTGTGGAGCACATTGTCCTGAAGACCAAAGAGACCCCCCGCTTGGCTCCCCTGTAGGGGAGAGGCGGTTGCCGATGACAACAGGTTGGGCGACTGGGAGATCAAGGGCGAGTTAGGGGTTGAGTTGAGCGCTCCCGTCAGCGTGAGGCGCTGCAGCTCCCTCTGCCTCTGCTGCTGCAGCATCTGGCACAGCATCGCCTGCTGCTCCTGGAGGAGGAGGAGAGCGCTGCAGGTCAACTGATCTGTGATCAGAACAAAACTGCCGTTTCAATGATCACGGAGGCCAGCAGCCGCGTTTGAAAAGCAAAGAGAGGGAGAGAGCGATAAACTGCAGGGAGCCATGCAACCAGCTCGACGGAGGTTACAAAGGTTTAGAGCTACAGAATCATCACTTTGCTCTGAATGCTGCGAGATTAGAAGAGTTTGAGACTTCTTGCTCCAGATGCACTGCAGCAAACCTTAAAAATCTTTTTTTTTTTTTTTTACCTGTTTTTGTAACAGAACAAAAGTAAGAAATCTTCAGTCCCCTTATCGTGACAACTACTCAACTTCACAGTCAAACAGGAAACAAACTGGTTTCTATAATTAGAGTGTCAAAGCGCATGACTGGTTGAAACCCCAGCAGACTTTCAGCAGTTTGCAAGTCAAATAAGCGTTGCTGCATCACTTTGGTGAAAGAAACACTCTATATGGGAGGAGGCAGCTGTGCTTAGCACTTGGGGTTTTCACTAAGCAGCACAGTTTGCAACTTGTGCTGTGATCAACCCACATTTATAGAGAGCAACTACATAAAGTGGATTCTGTAAACTGAGACCAGGGAGACTGGGATTATGTGAGCTCTATTAAGATGTGTGAACATTTGTTAGGGCTACAATAGTAATTAAATTGGTTTAACCGCCATATATAATAGCAACACCATCAAGGATGAAGACAGTAAATGTAATTTTTTACAATAAGAAATAGATAGTACTAACTAATAATAATGATAGGCATTAAAGTCAATAACAAAAACAAAGAAAGTAATCATTGAAATTACAGTGATGAACATAAATATTTCTACACATAAAACAAATTATAGAGTAACATCTGACTAAGTGAACCAGTATTTTTAAATGCCATCCCTTCCTGTTGTACCTAGCAGACCTGGTTTTTGAGGAGATGGAGGCAACTACACTTCCTCAGGCTACAAGAAGAGGCGCGGTTTCTCTTTTTAATGACTCTGACTGCATTCACACGATCAAGAAATATGAGATGAAGTGACAAATGTAGTGCCACTACCGGTGTGAAGTTCTGTGAGGTGAGGAACTGCTGGAGCTGCTGCTGCTGGTCGAGGAGAAGCTGCTTCTGCTGCTCAGACAGAAAAGAAGACCTGGAACAAACGAAAACACCAAGTCAGCTCACAAAGCAGGCAATGACTTCTCTGGTTAAAGGATAAAGTGTAGTACTGGTTTTTGTTCAAACCAAAACAAAGATCAAGGAGTTCAAGAGTGCCCTGCAAATAGGTTCACGTTTCCACATTTTGTACTTCTTAACACCCCATAAAGCTCAATGTATTTTACTGAGAGTCGACATGACAGAGCTACATAAAGTGCATTTCTGTGAATTGAAAGTAGCCACGTGATATTGTCTACCCGGCTGCACAATATAACGGTGCGTTCACTCCAAAAATGTTACGTGCGTCAAAAAAGCGCCAGACGCTTCAACTTCGACGTGTGTGAACTATGAATGCGTTTCGCGCGTCTGGTTTACGATCAAAGTCTATGTGGCGGCGCGTCGAGGGCGTGTCATACATGTCAGCTCTAGCCGTTGTTTTCCATTGGAAGCTCTTTACGCTTCAGACCCTCCAAAGGCTTCAAATTGTTCAAATTTTGCCACACCAGACGCTCGAAGCGCGCTGCAATGGCCCTAGACGTGCCTCCACACAGACTTTGAAAACCGAATGTGCCTGACGCTCAAAACGCTTTTGGTGGGAACGCACCATTAGAAAGTCTTCTGCTGGCAACTTTACTATTAAATTTTGCAATGGTAATGTGATTTGTGCCCATTTTCTTCTTTCCTCTCTTTCTCATCTCTAACATTTTGGTCAATGCCATTTGTGTCAGATATGAGCACAAAAAGCTAGTATTTTGAGGACCACAGTTCAAACTATTATTAGTGACAAAAATGTTGAAAACAATTTATTCTTTTTTTCTCCCTTTTTATGCAATAGTTGATGTTACATCACACAAATCCCCAATAAAGTACATCAAAGGTTATGGTCGTAATGTAACAAAATACGCAACAATCGAGGAGTGTGAATACTTTTGCATGACGTTGTCCTTGGTTTATCAAAGTGGTCTACAATGAATTAAAGCTCATCTTGTGGATCAGTGCATCTCTAAGAACAACAACAACAAATGGAAGCGAAGCGGCTACATACGGGCTCACGTTCTTAGGAAGCTGAAACCCCTGGGCCAGCGCCTGGGGGTTGAGCGGAGGAGGCTGGGGGCGCAGGGCGGGGAGCGACGGCTGCTGAGCGCTCTGCACGGGAGACTGGATCACGCCGTTCAGACCGCCCAGGACACCGTTCATGTTCAGCTGCGGGCTCCCTGCGATGGACGCGATGAGCCCACCCGCTGGCAGAGCAGAGGCGCCGGACTGACTGATGCTCCCCAAAACGTCGCTGGGCCCTCGGTTCAAACCGTTCAGCAGGGGCTGGCCGAAGGAGGCGGGACTCTGTTGAGGAGGGGGGGTACCCTGGAAGGAGAGCGACGAACTGCTGCGGGACGGACTATTAGAGTGGAGCTCCTGGATCAAAAACACAAAACTGACTGTTAGCTATTTATTGCATATTTCCTTTATCGTAAAATAAACAGACAGGAGAGATTATTCTCCTGTCTGTTTGATAGTGATATCGCTGCTGGAGTGTTTGGTGATTTCGCAATAGAAAGTTGATCAATATCAACAGGTAATGGGTCCAATAGAATTTTCAATAATTTCACTGAACTCTGATCCAGAACTGCACAGCATTCGGGGGGATGTAGGCAGAGGAAAGCCGTTAGCCGCTCAGCCTCTCATGGCTAGCTGTGCAAAGTGGGTGGCAACAACTAACTCATTCACTCACTGTTGACTAGTGATCAACAAGTTGTTAGTCAATAAACTGTTGAGTAAGTTGCGAAGCAGCAGTTTCATGTTTTCCCACTACGCTTCATAACTCCCTAACAATAAAAAGAACTGTGTGGAGTGATGGGAGAAGATGAGTACAACAAGTGGAGAAGAAACTGTGGATAAAACAGAAAAGGTCACCAGGCTGGCAGTATTTCAACTATTTAAAACACACACACACAAAAAAACCCCCAGTAATAATCGATATCAACTGATACAAAATCATGACTCGTTTATCAGCCATGCTGCCCGGCCCTATGAAGAAGGAGGAGAAGTTTCTCACCTCTGATGAGGTAACAAAGGAGGTGTCATTCAGGAAGCAGCTTTTGGAGAGGGGACTCTTATTGGTGCTCAGGGGGTCTAAGGAAATGAGAGGAATATTCACAGGGTAAAAACTACAATTTCTAAGTTTACCACAATCTATTATGTTCGGTAAAGCCACAGCAAAGAACTATGTTAGAACTACTCCATCTCTCTTCAAGCTAATCATATTAACATTCTGGTGCTGCTAAACGGAAGTGGGAGTGTTAGAAGGCTCTATGGCACGACGAGGGGACAGAATCCTGAGGGCGCCAGAGATGAAGAGCCTAACCTTGAGAAGATGACAGAAAGCTGATCTGAGAGGATGAGTGCAGGCCTGGTCCGGTGTGGATGTGGGGCTGGAAAGGCAGCGCCAGCTCAGTGTTGAGCAGCTGCAGCCGCTCCCTCTTTGCTGTTAAGCTGAGGATCTGGTCCTGGAGGCGCTGGTTCTCCTGCTGCAGCGAGTGCAGAGACTTCAACATCTCCACAACTGAAAGAGAGAGAGCGTGAATGTCACGAGAAACTTTCAGTGACGGGTGATTTCCAGAGAGAAGAAAGGTTAGCGAGGGTGATCAAAAAAATATAAGCGATAACTAGCCAGTGTTTCTCTGGGGTCAGAATAGTACACAGTTGTGGATGAAACTCATCCACAAGTTCAATTTTACCAGGTGAGCTATGTGGGTAAGTTTCCACAACCTTCATGCATAAGGCTAGCAAAACTGTGTTTTTGGCCATACAGATGTTTTTTATTTTTATTATATAAAAGAAGTCTAGGTTTTTCCTTTCAATCTTCACTTTACAATGACAGATTATATTGGGAGCTGCAGATACCCATCTGTCTGTATTTGTCCAACCAGATCTGCACCGTCTGCTTAGAAACAGCCCTGCACGTTACTAAGAAATATCCACAGAAAAACGTTGCCAGCAGAAGCAAAACAAACTTTACTGAAGAGTGAAGCTTTGTGTGCTGAGTCAGACGTGTTTAGAAAATAAATGAAGAAGCTGGCAGATTTTAGTTGGTGTCACAACATGTTTTTTTCTTCCTGGACCAACAGAATATCAAGGTTAAATTACAGAAACTCATGCGCTCAAAGCATATTTAACAAGTGTACCGTAATGGTAAACTCTGAACTATCCACTGCACAGATATTGAGTTTTCAAGCATTAGTTGAAATCAGATATCAACATGTAAAAGACACATTTTCCACACCATTGGACAATAAATTTGGCTGTTCCCATTTTAGGTCAGTAAGCATAATTATTTAAATGTTAGAATAAAAAAAGGGAAATTTTTATTATGTTCTTCAAAGTCAGAGGATCACGTCCACCAACATCACAATGTCGTTAAACAACGTGGGACAACCCTAGATGATTATGTCAAGACCTTGTAATCTTCTTATAGAATAATTCTTCTTGGTTATAATCTCCGGATGCCTTAAGGTGCCATATTTGTCTCTTAAAACTGTGATATGCAAGTAAAACCAGTATGGAAAAGTCCAGAGGTCACATCTATTCAAGAGAGACGGTTCTGATTCCCAAGGATGAAAAACTTGATTTAAAATGTGCACGCCTGCTGTGACAGACAACGTTTTACAACCAAAGAAACTAGAGACAAAGAGACCAAAATTTCAAAATAGCAAAAAGGCAAAATGACCTGCACCCATTTGAGGTCTATTGCTCAAGGGAAACTAGCTTAGCAAGCCATGTATGGTTTTTAGCTCTGAATCAGTTGGTCATAAAGTGGCTCCTAAACTCAAAGGAGTGAGTCGGCAGGATCCTTACACTCTGTTACCACAATAAACAAAAAAAAACCAAACAAACATTATTTAAGTTTAACTGATCGAGACTGAGACCAAAATGATTCCAACTACTCACTGTTGACCCCCATCTCTCCGTTTCCGTGTTTCTCCAACAGGAGCTCGATGTGGGAGCTTGCAGGGGGAACGTTCTCAGGACGGGATCTGACTCCAGAGCCCAGTCCATCTCTCTGGTCAAACAGGAGAGGAAGACAGCTCATGGGAGACCTGTAGAGGGACGAGGACAAAACTGGTCAGACTCTGGGTTATCTTTCATTTTAACTCCAGCCTGTCACCTCGTTGGTGATCCAGCTCTTATTTTCCAACGAGCGACTACGAGCAAACCAAAGTTAAAAAAACATATATGTTGTTTATATTTATTGTATAATCAATTCGACCACTAAGTAAAATATTAAATTGTTAAGTAAAAGAAAAAAAAAAAGAATTTTCAGCGGAAATAAAATATACAATAAATATATTGTAAACTGTTAATTTAATAAAATACGTTTTTAAAAAAAAATGTAAATAATAACTATAATTTGGGTAACCAATCAGATGCCAACAATAAAAGTATGAAATATTTCATATGGTCATGCAGCACATGTAATAACTAAAATAAATTGCTAAAAATGTAGCAGTGATCATTTCATTATTTTCCAAAGTATGTAGTAAATTAGAAATCAATAAATTATTATATATAGATGTATTTTTCTTATTTACAGATACATTAATATTTTGACCTGTAAAAAGTTATTTAATGACTAATTTATTTACTTTATTATCACATTTTTAGGCCTTTTATGCTTCTTTGTACTGACCTAGAATAGTTATGCATTTAAAAAGCTAAAATAAACACAGATAGAAAAACGCAAAGACGTACTGTGAGGAAAGACTCTCTCTCGGCGAGTTTCCCTGACACTGGAAGCGGCAGTCATCAATGTCGGACTCTGACAACCAGAACAGATAAATTACCAACAGAACGACAGCTTGACTAAAACTTTACTGTGTTTAAATTTTAATAATTAGATGCAGAGTAATTACCAGTGACATACAAGAGTATTTTTGCAGGAGAAAATGAAATACGCTTGTTGTCACCTGGCAATGAGGTCTGGCCTTGGCTCAGTAGTGACGGCAGTGTCGAGGCAGTGGAGAGACAGCTGGCAAAAGGCTGAGAGGAGTTCAGACTGTAGGAGGCGCTGGAGCTGGAATGGACCTGAGAGACAAAGATCAATGTCAGACAGACAGACAGAAAGCCTCCGTTGGTACTAAAAACCCACATTGAGGCCAGGTGGTTCATATCTTTGTACTGGAGGAAAATGGATGTACCCTCAAATCATATGTGGGTGAAGGAGATGGCACGTTTTGATTGTACTGGAACGACTCGCTTGTACTGTCAGAGGAAAGGGAGGAAATTCTGAAGAAACGATGACCGAGTTTGTGAGCATTATGAAGGAAATTAACTAAGAAAATGATTAGTGCTGAGTTTTTTGTTTGTTTTTGTTTTGTTTTTCTGTAATGGGTGCTATTTATTTGCTTTTTATTCTTTTATTATTTAAATTTGTTTACTTTCGGTTGTTTAATGTAAATCTCATGTCATTTGCTTATTTTGTAATATTAAAAAAACCAACTATAAAAATATTGAATAAAAGAAATGCACATCTGTGAAAAATTGATCTGGCTAAAACTAGATTTAAATTTCCAAAATGACATATAAAAATTTTAAAAAAGTGAGAAATTCTACTGATTTCTGAACAACGCAGAACATCCCAATGATAACTGAGCAGAACTGTGCTCCATTTGTGAAACCAATGATGGATTACTGAGCGTCTGTTTCACCAGGCGTCCTTAATTCTCGGTTTTTATGATGTTGTTTGTTTGCTAATGTTCTCTAGCGCTGCATTTCCCAACCCCGGTCCTAAAGGCAGCCTGACCTGCATGTTTTAGATGTTTCCCGTTCAGATGATTGCAATTCAGCAAAAGCTTGTTAATCAACCATCAATTGAAATCATATGTGCTTTGTGTGAAGCACTCTAACAGACCTTTGAGGTCTTCACAGAACAGCTGCCTGTATACTGAGATTAAATGAAATGCTGAATTTATTTACATATTTTCTAGCCATACTGATCACTCAGTGTTTTACACTGTAAACAATTATTTACTGATCTATAGGCAACTTGGGGACACATCAGCGTAGGCCAGCAGGAAGCTGGAATCTGTTTTCTTTCAAGCTTGTGCAGCACTTTGATCAACTGAAGTTTCTCTTTACTGATTAGAAACGACGATGACTTGAGTTTCCTGACGGTGTCTGAGTGAATTTTCTCTGGCATACCTGCGTGTTTGAAACAGCGCTGACAGACGGAAGAGAGAGTGAGGAGCCGTGAGATGAAAGCAGTCCTGAGGAGAGAGGAGTGCTACACATTGCTCCTCCTAGGGACAAGGAGGTGGCGCACACTCCTCCACTGAGGGAGAGAGGGGTGCTGCAGACTCCGGCACCAAGCGTGAGAGGATCCTTGAGACTGGAGTAGATACCTGAGTGAGGACGGGAAAAAGGAATCAAATTCAAAAACCTAGGAGGAAACAAAAAAACCCCAAGGGTTTTTTCCTCTCTTGTGTGCAAGTTGTGAAGCTCAAAATCACATAAGGGACCCAAGAGGCTGAGTCGGAAAGTAGGCCAGGAAATGTGCAGCTCACACAGCAAACCATATCTAGGACAATATCTCTGCCTCACAGATTCAACAGTACTACGAAGCAGATTTACAAAATATAAAAGCAGTGTCATGAGGCTAAATCTGTTGATCCTGGATGGCTTTTCACTTCCTCTGTACCTCTGAGGTCATGATTCTCAGATAAGCTGATGGGTGTAATGGAAATACTTCGACAATTTAGAGTCGAGCTTGAAAATGAATACAGCAGAGTTCAAACAAATAGCAATGCACACACATACACACAGGATGTTAGAGGGCTACCACACACGCCCACCCAGTCAGACTCACCGGAGCCGAGCAAAGAGTTGCTGCGACCTGCAGAAAAACTCCTAGCAGAGGAGGAAGAAGAGGTTGTAGAGGAGGTGGGAGGCAGCGTGGAAGGGAAAGCAGGGTGGGACGATGATGATGGGCTCTGGTAGAGAGAGGAACTCAAGGCTGGGGGGGGCAGCGCTGGTGCGTCTGAATGGTGGTGGTGATGGTCCTCATCCCTCCGCTCTCGGTTCTTGCTCCCACGCGGGCGCCCCGGGCCGTGGCGGCTCTTCTTGTTGCTATGGTGCCTCCGTTCTCGGGGCAGCGGCGGGGGGGCGATCTTGTCCTTCATGCCGGCGTCCTCCAGGACGGGAGGCACGCTAACCTGAGAGGGCTTTGAGAGGGATTTGGAGGGCTTGTAGTCGCTCGAGGAGGAAATTTTGCGGATTTTGCAGGTGCTGCCCAACCCTGAAGAGGAAGTGATGCGCATGATGGAGCCAAAGGTGGAGATGGTGACTTTGTTCTCGAAGGGGCTCGAGTTGCTCTCCGTCCGCTCGTGGCTTTGAGACCCTGAGAGGGGGCAATCAGCCGGGGTCAACGCGGGGGGCTTTTGGTATTTACAGTCTTCCTCCTCCTCTTCTTCCTCCTCCTCCTCTTCATCTTTGTCATCTTTCTCTTCCTCTTCTTCATCCTCCTCCTCCTGCACTGCAGACCTCCTGTGGCGCTCCTTGCGTTTCTCTCCGTTGTGGTCGTCGCCTCCACGGTCGTGCTCACGCTCCAAGCGGGAGGAAGATGAGAACTGATGGAAATCCTGAGTGGCTGACAGGGATCCGCCTGCAGGAGCCACAAAAACAGTCAGACACAAACACTCGAAACAACTTTACACCGTGATGGAAATGCTGCAGGCAGTACCGGTGTTGAACGGGCTGGAGGAGCAGGAGGAGGAGGAGCAGCTTTTTCCGGTGCTCCCCGTCTTCTTACTCCGGTGACCGTGACCGTGGGAGCTCAGCTTCTTCGGCTTCCCTTCGCCTTCTTTGCTGCTATGATGTGTTGAAGATATCTATCCACGCACATCCAAAACAACAGAAGAGTGTTGTTTTGGATGTGCATCTTTAATAATGTTCCATCTCAGATCATGCTCAATTCAATGTACTTTCAGAATGATATATCAATCTGTTTTAACTGTTGTTTTTGCTTTAGGAGTAAACATAGTTTTTTAAAGTCAGTTAGTGCATTTACGCAACTATATAAATCAACAAAGAACTTTCATTACATCATTATATAACAGTAATGTGATGCTACTGCATTCTTACCAAAGTATGTCAAAAAACTTTAATAGTGATGGAAGAAAGTGTGTCAACTTGAAGCTAAATTGCATCATGTCTCCTTTAATATTTGGTACTAATGTGACCAGCGTGTCTTAAGACGGTCTGTGGTTTGGTTGTTTGTACCTTTTCTATACTGCTTGTTGTTATGGAGGAGCTTATGCTGTCCGAAGACTTCTTGTGCCGCTCTTTCTGGCGAATCTTGTCTTTATGACTCTAAAACACACACATTGTAGAATGGTCAGCATGTGTACAAAACAAACATCTGTCAACTTTACGGTGCAGAGATATACATTTCTTTCATTTTACCTCCCTGTAAATTCAGGATTAAAGTGAGAATGAATTTCCTCACTTTTAAAGTTCTTCAATAAAAAACTCAACTATCTATTTCATCTTGGAAATATTTTCTAGCACATTGACTTCAAATTTTAGATTTATTTCTGTAAAAGGGAAGCATTTCTCTCCACTGATCATAAATAAACTGATTGAACACATTCCTTCTCCTGCTTTGTTTTTATTGCTACCTTTTGTCTTTTCAATAATCTATATAGAGTCTTGATTATTGATCTCACTGATTGACATTCATTACTGACTGGCCTCACTATTTTTATAGCAAAAGCTTCACTTTAGTTGTTTCAATCCATCTCTGTCCTTTACAAAAAGTAGAGGAAAAAAACAAATTGACTTTATTCTGAGGAGAGAGATAGTCAGTTGTTAGTAAATACCAACTTACTCAAACTAAATCAAACCAAAGAGTTGTTTACCTTCCTCTGTTTATGGTGGTGATGTTTTTCCTGCGATGGAGAACTGGAGCGCCCACTGGGATGACTGAAGGAGCTACTAGCATTTTCGCTTGAACGCAACTTCTTCTGCTGTAAAAAACAAAAAACAAACAACAAACAAAAAGAAAAATAAGCTTTTCCTTCATTGTACATATTTTTAAAAATTACAATAATGACACAAAAAAAACCAACAACACAAATCTCTCCGAAAAGTAGGCTAAATACAGAAACAATGATTTTCTTTGTACCATTTTGTTGTAGTGATGCTTGCAGTAACCACAGTATTTAACGTTGTCAGCTTCTGGACCTTCTTCCTCACACAGCAGACCAGCCATCTGAGCACTGAGCAAAGTATAGCACAGGGTCATAGGTCAGAGTCAGGTTTCTACACAAGCCAGACAACACAGTTGAACCTGAGAGATCAGTCATGACCGAATGAGTTCAAGTTTATTCCGGATTTCTTCACAACCTAGTCAACATTTGGTCTTTATATTAAGAACATTCGGTTGCATTCAAAACGCGACAAGATAAATACATTTGACCATCATTCATTTCAATAACATGTAATGTTGATGCTGGTATTTGAGTTAAATTTCCATGTTCGATGATCCTCAAGATAGAAGTTTAGATAAGGTTTTTCTTCGCTTCATGCTGCGTACTGAGATCTGGCTGCACTATGTGGCAACAAGATTTGGACTATAAGTTATATATTAAAAGTATCAGAGATGTGCCTAAAATAAAGTCAGAGAAACAAAACGGTGTGAGGAGCTATTTCAAAGAAGACCATTTTCTACAGCAGACTGTTAATTCAGCCTGCTACTTATAAACGGAGTGAAAGGTAAGCAGGTAACAGGAAGACTAAACATAGTATAGAGAAACAGCTATATACTATGTACTGGGCACGCTGACAATTGTTTGGAAATTTTATAGTAAGGATCTACAGTCTCTTTTAATTAATAAACATTAAAAAATGTGGCTTGGAGGTATTAATGCTTAACAAGAAACTCTAGACAGTCTATAATGTTGTCTGTCGCCATTTTCTGTGTTTTAGAACTTTAGTAAAGCGCAATTTTAACGTGGCTGCTCTCTCACACAGATACAAGAAGAAAAAGAAAATACATGTTTCAAAATATATTCTGATTATCTTAAGAGTAGAGGCAATATTATACATAATTTTGACCCAAAAGCAAATGTTAACTTACTAAATGAATTAAGTAAATGTTATACAACAAGCCAGCTTAAGCTAACATGATAATAGCAGCATTTTTTTCCCCAGAACACACCAGTATTATCTGTTTTGACTGTTTGTTTACAAATGCCCTAAGAACAATTGTACTACTAATTTTGTTGTACAATTTACGCCACAATGACAATAAATCAAATCTACCTAGCAGCATTTTAGCTAAAATTAGCTTTTAAGCTAATCAGGACTGAAAAACTATAGCCAACTTACTGAATATGCACTTATATAGGATGCAGGTCTCCATGCTGTGAGTACCTTGGGGTTTCCCTTTGAGTTGTTTTAAAAATTCTTTGTACAATTATTTCATTTCAAATTTTTTCCCCCCTTCATGCAAGGGGAAATGCACCCTAAACAAAAATTTAGCTGGTTAGTTTGGCACTTTTTCCCCAAGTTAAATGCAACAGTGGAGTAAAGCTAACTAAAACTGAGTAAGCATACTTGTAAGATGCTGTCACTTCAGCTACTCCTTCTCTGGATGTCACAGACTCAGAACCTGAGAACCTGCAGGTGGAGAGTTCACTCCTAATAGAAAAGATTTTGTCTTCCTTTTTTATTATTCTGTGTTATTCATAACAAACAGATCACGTGGGAATATTTACGCAATTGTGTGTGCCTGTGTCGCATTGCGTGCGTTGAGCCTCGTGCGGGTCAGATGCTTTTTTCTTGTATGCCATGAGCTTCAGTGTGGCATTTTAGTATGGGTCAGGAACTGACCGCCAGGTGTGCGGTGCGACGTTGGCGTTTCTGTGTGCCACGTACATCGAATGAATGTGTATTTGTGGGTCAGGTGCTCCGTTTTTGTGCGCCACACATATAATGCGTGTTGGGGATGTGGTTGTGTTCATGTGGGTCAGGTGCGGTGATGGTTTAAATAATATCCTGCAGGCATCCCTGCAGGCATCTAAATTTACACAAACAATTGCAAACTTTGAATCTTCTTCACTTAGTAACCACTTCCTTGCCAAGCAGTGTTGCCATCAATGTAATTTGGTACCACTAAAGTATTGTGTTTAACTGAAAAAAGGTTTGTTTGTTTAGTCAGAGCAGATGAATAAGAAAACTAGACAATTACAATTCACCAGCAAACTCTTGAGACGCTTGTAGTAATTGTAGATTTCTAAAGATGCAAGGTACAAACAGAAAGTTCTCCAACCTCATCCCTTTTTGATTTTTTTTAAATTTATTTAACTATTTCAAGACAGATTTTCAATCTAAACACAAAAAAACCCCAACAACAACAAATCAATGCTATTTACTTGTCAAGAAAACCTGTCATTAGCTGAAATCGTCGTCTGCAGATCGGAGGTCTGTCAGAGCTTTGCTGACCAAAATGGATACAAGTTCCCCCGATTGTTGCATTTCTAGGTTTCATCACTGAATTTAAAGCTAAGGAGAAATAACAGTTCAAATCAGAGAGCCTTTTCTGAAATGGAAAATAATGTTAAATTTTGTACTTTAGTATTAAATTTAAGGCTGCTCAATTAAGCCCTCAGTCAACATTAATTGAACACACTGTAAGCAACTAAGGTACAAGAAAAAGTACATAAAGTATTCAAAAGGATGAATGCGGTACAGACAAATATGCTGATGAATTTTAAAACATCAGCGTATTTGTCTACACCTTTTGTCATTTCCTTTCATAGAACCCCATCACATGCTGAACATCAAACACAAACCTGATGACACTGCTCATCACTCACCAGGTAACGTGAAAAGCTTGTCTGCAGCCCTGCCTGTTGCAGGTCATGCAGGCTCCACAGGCCGCCTTGCTCTCCCTCCCATGGTCCTCACAGATGTAACACGTCTGGACAGCAGAGGACACCAAAGAAAGACAGAAATATGATTCATAATTCACAGCATGTGCAGTGTTTATACCAATGTGACCAGAGTAAACACATAAAAGGGAGTTACACCAAATAAAAGATTAAAGTTCTAATGTAAATGATTAGGATGTTTAGCAGATGAGGGTTTAAAACAAAATTGTTTGTTCAGGGTTTGATACAGAAGAACTGTTCACCAGATGTTTGGGGAAATTGGATCGTCTGTCATCACCTTTAAATATTTTTGGTGCTCACATCTACACAATGAATGCATTACTGCATGCACTGAACTTCTCCTGTTTAGGTCAGTGAAGAGTACCAAGACGATTTATTTTTGCTAAATGCCAAAGCTCAACGTTCTTTAAATGAAACTGTTTATATTTGGATACCTGGTATTTTGGTAGTATTAATTTTTAAACTTTATGGATTGGTTTAGATGCTTTGGATACCTTTTGACAAGCCTCTCCTGATAGTGTAAAGGAACTCCAAAAGAACAGGTGTAACTGAGTCTTTTCAGCTCTGCCCACAAAATTTTCTATGGTATCAGGGCTGTGTTATGGTCTCTCTAAAACATTGACTCTGCTGTCCTTACAGGGACAGTATTATGTATTTTCCAGGCACGTAGTGCCATTTTTATAGCACTATCAAGTTAGCTTTGGTTGTAATAACAATGCTGTAAATATATTACAAAACGTTTTACTACAAAATTTGACATCTTGAAATTAGGCCTCTAATTATGCCGTTTACAACCGTCCTGAGGGCTGCTGGACTACAAATTATGTTCCACCAGTTGTTTGCTAATTGCTGCTGATGCTAGTCTGAAGGAGCTGAATGGAAGAGTCATGGGGGAAGGAGGGCTCTGTGAGGCAGAAGCTTGCAGCTCCGAGGAAGAGCTTCGTGCAAAAGGTGGCGCTTTGTGGGATCAAGCGTTTAGGCACCGCCTATAACATTATACAGGATGACGTAGAGATCAAAAAAGTCCATTTTACATAATAAAAATTATGATATTGAGGGTGACAGTCCAAGCAGTTTGTAATTAATCTGCTAATATGATCAGTCATTGTTCATTTTAAAGACCCACTTGCGGCCAAGCTCCAGCTTCCTGGTTGATGATTTGAGATATTGCTGCAATATTTTCACGTAATATTCTTTTTTTATGTAGCCATCTATGAAGTGAACCAGTTCCTCTCACAGCCAAACACAGTAAATGAAAACATATTTAAGATTAGAATATTACTTCAGATCAATAAAAAACTATGTTAAAGATAGAAATGAAACGTGCAATACGTTGTACTTTTAATATGACAAATGGGCCTCTTCTCAAAGCATACTCTAATTTATTGAACATGACTGAACTCTTCTTTTATGTACACCTCTGAGTTAAATTTAACTTCTTCATAATCCCTAAAATTATTCCAGTAATCCCAAGTGACCAAAAATGGGGAATGTTTAGTCTGACGTTATGCCACGGACGGAGGACAAAGAAAGGTTATGCATCTTTCCAAACATTATATGCAAGTATCTGGTTTCAACTGTACATGTGGGCCTACAGGAGATGAAATGAGCAAGCTTTGTATTTGTCCGTCAGCGTTCCTTTAGCAAGCAGGGCAGGCTGGCAGGGGGCAGGAGAGGCCTAGCAACAGGTGCGAGACAAAGGAACAGCAGGCTCTTCACCTTTTTCACTCCAGCCGTCTCCGTTTGCTCTTTCTCTCCCTTTTCCCTCCATTCCCCACATCCCACAGAGCTCTCTGTTTCGCTCTCAGAGGATGACGCTCGTGCAGTGAAAAGCCGGAGACACAGCCGCACCGGGCATGTAAAAGGAAGAGTGGCTTCTCAAGTTTTCGCTGTCCATTGTGAGGCTGTCTAGGAATGCAGGCTGCAAAAAATCTGGATGAATGGCTCTGACGGGGCAAAGCTGCATACAATTTACTGTAGCTGACAGTAATATGAAACCAGGCCCTCAAACACTCACACATGTGTATTTATATGTAGGCATATGCACACAAACATCAAAGGCACTGGATTTCCAAAATGATCCTCAGATTTCCTTTTAGGAGAGCTTATCTGATACGACACATGTAGATGAACCGCCGGCCAAAAGTCTTCATTCACCTATTTGCCGTCCAAGGACCCAGGTTTTCAGGCAATCTGGTAAAATAATCCTAAAAAAATGTATCCGGTCCTCCTAAAGGTCCACCCCTTAAACCTTTTACTGCTAGTTACTGCCAGCATCAACTTATATTAAGGATTGAAAAGTAAAATTTTTCTATGTATAGGTTTTTTTTTTAGTAATGGTGTCAAAACCACTACAATTTACTGTCACGCTTTTAAAGAGATGCTGGAGTTTCAGTAACTAATTCCTACTGCTGTGTGTAGCATAGAGTACTGAAATGCTGGCCCCTCCCCACCTGTTGCTACACACTGCTGGTCGTCTGGCTAAAGAAAGATTGCTATACTGTTTGGAAATGTGGCTGATAAAAAAAAAAAAATCCCAATTCTCATTTGGAAACTAAGGTAGTGTTTCTATTGAGGTATTATTGTTTTAAAACCACCGTTGGCAAGCTTATAGCCACAGCATGTGTTTTATACAACTGACAACAGATTAGCAATCAGCAGAAATTTCAGCTAAGCAGCAGAAATCAAATTAATCTAAAGAAATTAGAATCAGTTAATTTTTCACCATCAGGAAATAAACATTAGATTTGCATTAATGCAGCAAAACTAAGAATTCACATAATTTGTGGTCCATCAACAAACATGAGCAACAATGCAGTTTTTGAGTTTAATAAGCTGTTTATAGTTTTACTAATATTTTAACTACTTACCTTAAATATTAAAACATAACTTAAACAAAATAAACACAAGGAAATTCTTAATATTTTTGAATTTGTATTTAGTTTTTAGTTATTGGTCTCTAATGTCTGTGTCCATAACTTGGTGTGCTTGATCAATTTGCTAGTGAACTTCCCTACTAAGGAACAAATAAATTACTATATCCCATTAAAATCAAGCAAACGTATAGGGACACATGCTTCATGAATCAAAAACACAACAACCTAAATCCCCTTTTTTCCAGTATTGTGTGTCATAGTCTTAGGAGGAAAAAATGCTATCGACAAAATCTGAATCTGCAGGTCAGCTTTCAAAGAAAACTGACTTTAAAAATCCGACAGGAAAAGCCTGGCTGGTGGATCTTGGTTTTAAATTAAGCCAGTTATATTGTGTTGTATTTGTTAAAAATATTTGTGTTAATGATAATTGAACCAAAGTATATTAACTCAAGATTATCAGAACGATGCACAATCAGCCAGCCATTAAAGACTGTAAACACGCTGTTTAAGGGGCACAGGAGAAGCGACAAGGGAAACCAAGTTAAATCTAATGAATAAAAAAAAAAATGTTATGGTAAATGTGCATCTTTGTTTCACGCTACTACAGCCTACATCTGCTTCAACTGGAAATCTTCCAGAGTTCCCAGAACAACAGCGGCCGTGACCTCGACAGACTCAGCTTAGGGCTTTTACAGGATGTGTAGGTGGGAACAAAGCAAACAAGTATGAAAAAAAATTCAACACAGAATAAAGCTAAGAGTGAATGGTACAATACACATCATGTATTGTACTATTCACTTGTTTTTCAACATTTGAGTCACTGCATAGATGTGTGGGGCAACATTTATGTGACCAACACCAAATCTTGTTTGTTTTTCAAAAATAATAAAAAATAAAAATCCTATATAATGTAGATTCCAGAGAGCAGTCTGTTCATTAATTCACTTACATTTACATAAAAAAAATAGTAGTGAGAGCTACAAACTATTGGTAAAAATCAACAGATATATACTTAGATATGAATATAGATATAGAGTTACTATCCAATAAATTAATGTGATTCTTTTCCAATCCAGTTCCTGTTGATTCTCCAGATGACAGTAAAGACTTTTAAAATACTATTTAAGCACATATTACTGTCCAAAATAAATATGTGTGGAGCCTTCTGCAGTACAGGTAGTTGTAGCGGTGCATCTCAACATCAAATGAAGTTCCAGCATGCATTTATCCACAAGCCTTACTTTTACACAACAAACCACGACACACACAACAACAACTCATTTATCACTTAAGGGGACCCTTTATCTTCACCCTCTCGCCATCCACATAAAAAAAACAAAAAAAAAAAACAGGCCAAATAACAATTTAAAAATCTCTTGCTTTAATCTTAGACTCACTATATATAATCATTTAATGGTCTTGGATGAAAGTATTGAAATTTTAACAGTGATTAGTGAATTAAATTAATGAGAACTTGTGCATTTGGACAGAGTGAATGCTGCTGTTCTTGTTAGTCAAGAACAGCAGCCAAACAACACAGTTTAGACTTCTGGAAAGGACAGCAGCATATTTTCACTTTCTACCTCAGCTAAACTCTCCTTCTGAGCAGAAACTTGTTGAATGGATGCAGAGCTACGCCTGGCCAGCAGATACACTGTTTAAATGTTCAATATTGTTGTTCTTATTCCTACGGCCACATTACATGATTGTTTTATTAAGTCTGACCAACTCTGAACCATTAATGCTCCTGGCATAAGATTCTCAGGACTGGTTTGTCACCCTGTGGTTCTATGACTCTGCAGTGGTACCAAAACTCTCCTTACAGTCAATGACACCCTTTTAATTTTTTGCTCGTTTTTTTTTTATTTTTTATTTTTTAATAAAAGTTAGTTTTTCTTTGGCGCCAAGAAGGTTTAGATATTGTGATCAACACCTGGACATTTTTTTGCTTTGACCCAATTTATCTTTTCCTTTGCCAAAGCTACTTCTCTTCAACTACAACGCGCTTTCATCACCACCGTGTCATGATAAAACCAAGCTGTATGATGTTCTAATCTCTGGCCTCCATAAAGCAAAACTGTGTTTTGTTTATCCCTGTTGGATAGAAATATGCGGCTGCTGCAACATCTAGGGATTTGTGAATAAGTGTTGATAAGTAAGCCAGTGAATGAAAAAAATATGGAAAAAAAAAAAGTTAGTAAGTTAAAATTGGTCAGTAAGCAGTAAAACAGATATGCTGTAATTTATTTTATTCTGGTTTATATGCAGAGAATTTTGTTCAATAATCTGGAGTGATGCAAAGAGAGACAGCTCTGCAATTCAGCCATTTTTAGACAATCATAGTTAATTATAAAATCTCTGATCTGTGCATCTCTAAACAACAAAGTAAAAAGGAGCTTAGTTCTCCATTCAACTCATCCTGCAGAAGCATACAGACTTATTTGATTGCAAAAAGTGAATTACTTGGTTTTGGGAACCATCTCTCTAACACTTGTTCAGTTTATACGAGTCTCCTGCAAAAACAAACTTGTATTATTCTAAGAAATTTTACTCCCAGTTTCTGCACAAGAAATGTGCTCCTTTGATTGTTTTTTGTAGGTCACTTTATCTTTTTTTAGACCTAGTTTGATTTTTTTAGTTTTTTTTTAAATTAAATCCCCTTCTTGCAAAACGTGAAATACGCATAGCAGATTAAAGATGGCACAGCACACTGACTGTAATCTCCAGGATTAACCAGTATATCCTAACATTCAGATTCCAGATAAAGCTCTACTCTCTAATGCAGCACTGATGCAGGTTTTCCACTTAGTTGTGCATGTTTTGTACCTTGAGGTATCTCTCATGTGGGACATACTGCAGGATGATGGGCTCCATGGTGAGAACGTTGGCAAACTGCACCTCAGGGATGTAGAGCGCGCACACTACGTGGGCCCAGCCTGAGCAGCAGAGAGATTAGAGGAAGATGACAAGGCTCTTTATGGAGGACTTTAATCTGTTTCAGGCGCACTGAGGTAGAGCTCAGAGAAACATCAGGAGAATTAAGGTAGACAGAGACTTACCGCCACTGTCTGTCCTTTTAAGGGCTCCATCCTTGTGGGGACACAGATCGCATCTCTGAGGCAAAAGAGGAGACAGCAGAGCTCATTGTGAGTGGAAAAAAATCAGTCATTGCTGGTGAAATGGGAAGAGTGAGACATGTTGGCATACTCACTACTCGTGCTGCTCGTTCCTGTGACTCGCACTTCCTACAGAACCACGGGCCGGTGGGAACCTGGACGATGCCGTAGCACGCTGGGACAAACACACAAACAAACCAAGTGACTCCTATTTTCCTGGGGTTTTTTTTTCCTTCTTCAGAAGGAAAAAAGACTTGGGGACAATCTTATTCGATCTGAATTTTGAGACAAGCAGTATTAGCTTCACAGTATCTGGAAAATATGGTGTTTCAAATATGGTGCAACAAAAAAACAAGAACCTAAATGACAAAAAATGTCCTGTGGAGAAGTTGGAGATGGGACGATATGGTCTAAAAATTAAATCTCAGATTCCTTCATACTAAATCTGATTTTAAGCAATTTTTTTTCTTGCTTACGTCTCTTAAAAATAAATTATGAATGACATAAAATATGTCTAAAACTTGCTTAACCCCTAGAGAGAGTTGACCTGAATTCAAAGTCCAAATAAAAAAAGAAAAGTTCTCCACCACTTGGGCTGCACAATAGTGTTTTAGCATCTCCATCACCAAAATTACTGTCAGGTGTCAACATAAAAGTGAGTGGAAATCTATTCAACTGGCTAAATAAATGATTGGTAATCAAACTTCATAGTCTTCAACATAATAAATGTTATTATGATATTGCACAAATTCCCACTGCAATGTTGATTGTGATTCAGGATTCTGTGCAGCTTTTGTAGAGCTCACAAAGATATATTTCTACTTGATTTTTAAGAGGAAATGATAAATTATTCATTAGCTTAAAATTAAACCAAAAATCTTACCAAATTTCGATTGCTTTTTTTGTAGTCATTTCCAGATTACTTTTCCACTGACCCACAGCCACACCAACAAAACCTCAAAATTACTCAAAATACCTGTAACAGTTTGACCAATGAATGAGACGTAAAAATGTCAGCATTTATTACTATAAAATCCTTAATTAATGTACTGAAAAAGGCTAATTGATTTTACAGAATGTTGTTTGGTACATCAAGAAGTGAATTTATGAATCTTGGTAAATTACAAGATGCAAGAATGTAAAAAAAAGAAAAAAAAAAGAAAAAGCAACTTCCATATGATTTAAAAAGAAATGCCTTATTGTATTTAAAACAATTTCTATTCTGCTGCTTCATAACTTTTTAGTCTTTACTGAGTTCATCCACAGCGGAAGACATGTTTCTTCTTCATACAGGATGCAGTTTGGTTTTAATAATCCTCATAAACATCTCATTCATATTTATAGGACGCTTTCATCTCAGCCATAAACTTTAAAGCTATTTCAGCCTTTAACTCAACAATCATAAAACCTAAGCACTTCTTGGTCACTTCAGAGACAAAACTCCATTTATCTTATAGTGCCTTGCAAAGTATTCACGTTGTCATTTGGCGGCCATAATCTTCAGCGTTACTATTGTAATTTTTGTTATGGACAAAGAAGTCCATAATCTTGGGTTGTATGTATTTTTATTTTCCATACGAACATAATATCTGTGAAAAATGGAGCACATTTGTATTCAAATCTGAATGAAACAACATTTTGTGGGAATCCTATTACAACCTCACCTTCCAGCAGGATTATTACACCTGATAGAAATACAGTAATTAGAGCAGGTAAACGAAAGCATATTGATGTATCAGAGCCCAATCTGTGGCAAGACTTAAAAATGGATGTTCACAGACACGCAGTCCAAACCTGACCAAGTCTCATTTCTGTTCCTGCGTGTTTTCCTCCATAGTTGTCCTGCCATCAAATTGTCCTATCTGAGCTGTGGCTGTCTAAAGCTCCTCCAGAGTTACCATGGGCCTCTTGGCTCCTTCTCTGATTATCATCTTCTTACAGCCAGATGAGCCTGATAGTTTATGCGAGGCCTCATGAAACTGTATTGCACATTGTGTACAAAAACTCGACAGTTGTAGTTTAAACATGCCTGCTATGTTCTTTGGTCTCAGTGATGTTCACTAACTGAGGCCTTCAAACAACAGCTAGTTACACTTGAATGTAAAAAATATATATAAAATACCACCATGCATGCATTTCTTTTCCACAACTTCCCAATTCTGCGCTACGTTGTGTTGGTCTGTCCCAAGTTTGTGGTTGCAATGTGAAGAATAAAATAAAAGTTCAAGAAGCGGATACTTTTGCCAGGCTCTGTAAATAATAAACATCGTAGAATCAAGTCTGATGATTTATTACATGGACATATGAGCTGCACCCAATTCTATGAGGTAAATAAAACAAAGCAAGTGTCCAAGCCGGCGGGCCTCACCGGGGCTGGCTTGTGGCGAAAACTGGTTGCGTGTCATGGACCCGAACGGGCCAGACGGCCACACACGGACCGGTCATGGAGGCACCATCCTTCCTTGATGTCAGCAAGCCTGCCTGGCCCTGAGCGTTCACAACAAACAGCACGCCTGCCTGCTACCCTGTCTACCCCTCCCACACGCTCGCAACGCGCACGTAGACAGAGCGAGCCTACCTCAGAGACCTGCCGTCCTCTGAGCGCCGCTGGCTGCTTCCAGCCGCCTGGCTCAGCGACCACAGCTGCCCGCTAATTATAAGCTAACGGCGGCTAAATGTTACCTTGGTGAACGGCGACGCTGCAGCCGTGTCCATCACAGTACACCAGCGGGTTCTCAGCCCAGCCTCGCTCGTCTGAACACACGCAGCAACCTCCGACCATTTCCCGCATGCTTCTCCCATATGAAGAAATAAATTTCTCCTCCCGAGTAACGGTCCAGACCTCGGCCAGGCCTGTCAGGTAGACATCCGGCACTTTAACGCTGTACCGGGCATAGTCATCTGCCGCGTCGGGCGCACAGGGGTGATTTTGCCGCAGCGGTGAAACCAAATCTCGGCGTGTAAAAAATTGCGCTGCTTCGCAGTTTCTACGCTTTCGCCGTGATGTCCTCCTCCCGTCCTCAGAACAGATGCAGTGCGCATGCTCACAATTTGTCCTGCAAAGGCATCAACTTGGGATCTGAATCAATTTTCTATCTTAACATTTTAAGCTCATAGCTCTATATGTCTTTCAACTAGATAAAATCACACATTTCACCCATCGCTCAATTTCTCTGTTAAAATAATTTAAGCAGCAAAAACCGTGGACTGCTTTTTTTTTAAATAGACTGTGAAGAAACAACAGCGCCATCTCCTGGACATTGTAAGAATGCAATTGCAAGATATTTCTCCGGTATTTCACCATTCGGGCTCTAACCTGAAACTACCCTGGCTTTCTCTCAAATGGGCCAGAATGTAATAACGTGGAAAGTAACTATATATATATATATATATATATATATATATATATATATATATATATATATATATATATATATATATATATATATATATATATATATATATATATATATATATATATATATATATATATATTTATTTGCTGTATGTATTTTATTATTTCCCCTGATTCCTTTGCTGGAGTTCACCATAGATTAATTTAAAGTGTAACTTGGTCAGTTTGTAGCTTATTATTTCATGCTCAAACAAACCGTGGGCCATTTTCTTAAAACAATTTCTATATCAAATTAATTGTGGTGATAAATACTCATGGAATACTCATATCTGATGCGTAATTTTAACAATAAAAGTTTAGAATTTTGTGAAAACCATGGTTTATATGATTATATGATTTATTTTGTTTCTAAGCCCAATTATCCCTAGTCCAATATTACACATATCTGAACCCTGATCAAACAAAAATAACTAAGACACCTACAGACATAAAATTTGGAATATTTTTGGAGCGATAAAACCACATTTTCGTACCGAACAGCATGAGTAGATTTTTTGAGATGTTGATCGTCAAAGCACCTACAAAACATTTCAAAAATCTCGAACATGGTCAGAATGGCAGACAATGGCAAACAGGTCTACCAAAATTACAACAATATGAAAAGATGAGACTGAAATAAGAAGCACCCCGCTCCAATAAAGCCTAACATTTAATTTTTTAATTCTGCACTGGAAGACAAATTCAGAACAACTACATTTACTTGAACAGCTGTGAAGGTTAAGGTTCACTGCTAAAATCTTTAATTTATTACCAATAAAACAGATTTACGAGACAATAATGAATTAAAGACATTTTGAATCAATCATAAATGCCTTTTGTAAACAAAATATTTTTATTGACATATATTTATCTTTATTATATCATCTATAACTAAAATGACACACATAAGTAATCAGTGAATACCTTCTTTTTCTTTTGGCCCTAAAGGGCTTCCATGGGGAAACAATAGACACAAGCATCCCTAGTATAATTGCATTCTTCTTCACTTTATAATAATCTCCTTTTAATTATTTGGAAAGGTATTGCACTCCACAAGAAAATAATGAGTTGCTTGTATACAACTCATTACACAAAAAAACTTGCATTCAACTTTTGCTCTACAGCAGCAAAAGTTGAGATGCTTTTATTGGTTGTCACAAAAAAGTGTGGAAAGCCTTATTTATTTGAATTGGATTCTTGGAGTAAAAAAATTAATAAAATAAATCCAAGCTGGACAAATAAGCAAAATGGCTTCCTAAACCCACAAATAAAAAAGGAAAAACAACTCTCATCGACGTTGATCTCAAAATTTTGTGTGCTTGAATCATAGAAAGTTGCGCTAAGTGTAGTTTGAATCTCACTAAATCTTCCACCTGCAAAAAATAAATTTAAAAATGATCAACAATTTCCTTTTTCTTAATGCATAAAATGCAGGCATGTACTCTGCTAATTGCTTGTAGTGCTAGTAGTGGTTTGTCTGATTACTGAGCGCAAAAACTGACCAAGGGATTTCCCTTGGTCAGTTTTTGGGTTTGATCATGGTCAGGTTGGGTTTGATGGAACTCAGTATAAATAATCATAGGCGCTTTTTTCACTTCATTGTCCGTCTGCTTTAATTTGCATGTGAGGTTTCTCGAACTAGTCTTTCACCAACCTTCCTTCTACTATCGGTTGCGAAGGGTAATGGGCCTAAACTACTTGTCTTCTGTTTCAGCCAGCCAGCTCTACATCACATATAATTTGTTTCATTTTTGCTTTGTAAACATCTCTTCTGAGTATCTTGTGAGTCCCAGGTGTCAGTCAGTAGATGTCACTAAAAACCCCCGACATCTTCTGATGATGCATTGACTCCAAACTTCTTAACCCTGAGTTTTCTGTTGGGAATGGAACTTTTTGGAATAAGCAGACTTCTTCAATACTCAATAACACGTCACTTCATTAAAAATGGGCCATGAACCAGCATTACATCTGCTTTAGTCAGTTTACTTACCCAGTATCATATACCAATACCCAGAAGACGAATGCCTTGAATTCATCATCTTGTACTTGGGAAAAGAGAAGCAGCAAAGCTGCGCTGTTGTAATGAATGACTTGGCTTTTTAACTCGACATATAGAATTGAAGCTGTGAAGACAGTTTGGCCTCACAAGTGTCACTTCTCTTCAAGCCCAAACAGAGAAAGGGGAACTAGCTCTGATAGAGAGGACAGATAATGAAGCAGCAGCTGGAAGAAGCTAACACCCTCTTCTAGTCTTAAAGCCAGCAAGGCGTGAACAAGTTCCTGCACTGCCATGTGGGCGAAGTGCATCCACACGCACGCGCAGTCCGACGCACGGCCATGATGAAGTAGTTCTGTGGCTTGTCAATTTTTTTTTGTGTGTGTGTTCACCAAAACTTCCCCAGTGCACATTCTGGTCGTCAGCGGTAGTTTTTAAAAGTGTGTCATGTTGAAAATTCCCACAAAACCCTCATTTTTAAAAACTTTTTTCTTTTTTTTTTTGCAGATAAATTCCCATATCTGGAGTTTTACTGGCATGATGGTGGCAGCATCATGCTGTGGGGATTACTGTTACTATCCATTCTGTGGGTGAGGTGAGAATGAGGAGGAAAGAGAAACTGCTGACTGAAATTCATTTTTGTGCCTTCTCTCGTCCTTTCTTAACTGAATAATGAGTTAGCTATTATTAATTTAGACCGAGACTCCTCAGCACGTCGTCCTGAGATCATGACGACCTGAAGAGACCTCTTATGTGAAATAGAACCAGTTTCTCATCTTAGAAATGGTCAAGTGTATGATCCGACACCTGTCAGGCATCAGTGGGATGATCCAGGAACTCATTTACATTGAAGGCACTGGAATAGTTTCCCTCATCTTGCTGCAACAAAATGATTCTATTCTGCGGTATGAGCAGTAAGACTGAGGCTTTTCTACCTCGTGGGAACGCTAAACGAGTATATTATTCTGGAGTGAGATACCAGCACATGGTGCAGAGTGGTGTCCTTTGAAGCCGTGAACTGCAGATCTCTGAAAACCACAGCCTTAAAAAAAGAGACATGTGACCTTCGAGATAATAGGATGGTTTTTTTTTTGTTTTTTGGTTTTTTTGCAGTCAGAATTGGCAAACTCGAACATCTCTAAACACTCTGCAGCTTGTGTGTGAACTGCTCTTTTATTTTTTACATCTTTATACAGACAAAATAAAACAGTAGGTACAGCATAAATACAATATTTTGTGCTGCTTGGTGTGAGTGGAAACACGTGGCTTTATGCAAACAGACAACCCCGTTACGTAGAAATATATGCATGCTAAGGAGTAGAAATACTCCTGCAATAACTCTTTACAGGCCATCTTTTCAGATGGATGACTAAGAACAGCCGCCGCACTCCCACGACGTCTATACTCACACACACTTTAACAAACGCCAAGGACAGACAGAGCCGCTACTTTATGCTTTCATTTCCAATACTACCAGCTACTTATATGACTAAATTGCTGTCTATCTCCATGGTGGTGACTGTTTGTGTGCATGAATGCAGTCTACTTGAGTTCTAGGCGGTGCTCGCCACGGGCTATGTGGGAGGAGAACTCGTAACGGTCCCGGCTGCGGTGGCCACAAACGTTGCATTCGAGCGGATCGCGGAAGCCGTGACATCCCATGTGGATGGTGTACATGACGTAGTCCAGGAAGAGCACCCTGCAGTGGCCGCAGGGGTACACCGCTCCGGGCGGTGCCCCGGACTCTCCGTCCGCCCGCATGACCCGCAGGGCCTCGAGGGGCGTCAGTGGAATGGGCTGGCTGTGTGGGTGTGGGACGCCGTTCTGGTGATTGATCCCCCCCAGCAGGTGACCCAGGCTGTACATGACGGGCTGGGTCATCTGGGAGGCGTCGTTGTGGAAGGAGTCCATGCCGAGGGGCGGCTGTGCTCCGTGAGGGAGGCCCAGAAGAGGCATCTTGTGGCCGTTGGTGAGGCTGATTGGGTTGATATCGGTGCGGTTTAACGGGATGGGGTACGGTCTGTGGGTGGGAGGTGGGTCGCCATCTGGGCTTGCAAGAACTGTCTGCAGCCGGCCCTCTGGCCCAGGTGAGCCTGATGGAGGATCCTTTATGTCAGATCGGTGGAGCAGCTCCCTGTTAAAGCTCAGGTCCAGGCAGACCCCGTTGTCGCCTACACCAGTGACACGACAAGAGAGCACTGAAGATTCAACATGGGCTGGTTTCACATACTTCACTGAAGAGCGTTACAGTACCTTGTTAAAGTAGGGTTACATTTTGTCACGCTATAGCCACAAAGATCAATGTATTTTTGGGGGGAGTTTTCTACAAATTTTTGCATTATAACTTAGAGTAAATATTGGTACAGTTTAACTTATTGACTTGTTCTACTGAGATTGGTTCACTTAAAACAAGTATTTTTTTCATCAATATTAAGGAATCATTAACTTAGTACAAGGTATATCTTACTGAAAAGTTATGTATTAGTTAGTTTTGTCTTATTTCAAGTGTACAAAAATATTTGCACTAGAAATCAAACAAAAAGTAAGATTTTGTGTTTTTGCTGTGTGACTGACCAACACAAAGTAATGTAATCTTGTGAAGTGGGAGGAAAACAAGTCAGGGTGTTTAAAATCTCTACTGCAGTGAACATTTGTATTCATCCCCCTATAGCTTGTCTGTCACATAAACTCCCAATAAAATACAGCGAAGTTTGTGGTTACAAAGTGACAAAGGGCTAAGAATACTTTTGCAAGGCACTGCACATGGACAAGCAGCAGAAAACTGCAGTCAGAGCACTTATTGCTTACAGATGGGCAAGAGCTTAGACAGATCCAGATGGGGCTCACTGGGGTCCTCGCTTTGGTGTGCAGCACGCACAGAGCAAAAAAAAAATGTGCACCCCATTTGGCTAACCTGGATTGCAGGCACTTCATGGGACAAAAGAAGCTTAAAAGCAAGAAAACATCCTGAGCCAGGAGAGGACAGAGGGCTGAGAGGAAGCAGACGGCGCAGACGAAGGTCTTTGTTGCAGCTGCTACAGAAGTATTGACAGAGAAACACCTGCTCACGTTTCTCGCCTCCCGCTTGTTCTATCTTTCTCTGTGGTTGCAGACTCTCTTACTTCTCTTTTCCCCTGTGGTTGTCATATTGAAAGATCTCACTTCATTTGCCAAGCTGATAGACGTAGGAGTGTTGTGTGTGTGTGTGTATGTGCTCGCGCGAAGCTTGAGGCGTGATTGCGAAACTACAACCCCAATGTTGAGCTTAACCAGAGAGGTGAGAGGAGACTTGAAAAATTTTGCGTACGCTCATAAAGTTTGGGAAATGGCAGCGCCAACTCAGCCGTTTACCGAAACTGATAGCTTCTGATCATTCATCACTCCAGCGGATTATCCGAGTCCAATTCAAAGCAAAGAAAATGAGTAATACTACTGAGAACTTTCAGAATCATATTTCTGCTTTTTTTTTTTTTTTTTCTTTTTTACATAAGTTTGTTCAATTAACCATGGACGGTCACATGTACCCAACATTGACACCGCTCTGGGCAGAAATTCTAGAGCAGTGGGAAGCACTCTGTGGTGTGAGCCAGGTGTTCTGGCCCCAGTTCTCGTCTGGCAGGAGACAGACGCCAGCAAAGATACACAGACAAACAAGAAGCTCAGGCAGACAGAAATCATTTACAACAGACTTCTTTATTTAAAGATCTTTAAAGCATTGCTACAAGCAAACTGTTGTGAACTTGAGAAAAGGGCAGCAGCATTTACAGAAGGAGCTGTTGGGGAAAATAGGTGCAACTTAACACATGAAGTGCCTCGCAAAAGGGATACATCCACTTGAACACATCAACACGTTACTTGCACACACTGCAGTTGATTTCATCAGGCTCGTATGTGACAGACCAAAACAAATGAGCTTATAATTGCCGATTCAAATGAAAACGATTTTCAAACATCCTTTCTATAATGAAAAGAACCGAAAAAGTTGTGATATGCCCTCTCCCCCTTTCATCTGCTACCCCTAAATAGAATCCAGTCCGACCATTTCCTGCACCTCATCAGTACATAAACTCCACCTGTGTGTAATTTAATCTCAGTATGACTCCAGCTGTTATGCGAAAACCTCAAAGGTTTATTAGAGAACATTAGTGAATAAACAGCCTCATCAGGCTGTGGAGAAGTTTAAAGTCATGTTATTTTACAGACGACACAATAAATATGCGCCATTAGAAGAGAACCTTTTGGCCTCATTATTCTGAACACATCATTCCCAAGGGGAAACACGGTTTTGGCATTAATGAAGGAACAGCCTGACCAAGACCAGGGAACACAGCACAAAGCTCTGGGATAAGGTTGGAACCGTGGCACATTAAGACACAACACGCCAAGTTTCCAACATCATAAACTGATCAATTCATTATATGAAAAGTATATTAAAATGAGTAAAGCTCAATTATTTTCTGCCAAGACAGGAGTGTCACTTAAAGTCCATAGGCTGGGCAAGGAGAAGATTTCTTTTTAGAGAAGCGGCCAAGAGGCACCAGTTACTCCACAGCTCAAGTAGGAGAAGAGGATAACACCAAAACCACATTCTTGACCTACATACAAAAGATGTTGGTGGAAGCATCATACCCTGGGAATGCTTTTCTTTAGCAAGAAGGGACAGAGATGATAGGAAGATGCATGGAGTTAAATACAAGGCAATTCTGGGGAAAGCGCTATGGAAATGAACCAAGAGCTACAACGGAGTGATTGAGATCGAAGCAAAACACAATCATGTTCTAATTTTTGTTGGTCTGTCACATCAAACTCCAAATAAACACACTGAAGGGTGTAGTTTTAATGTTACAAAAAGCAGAAAAGCTCAGGGGGTATCAAGACTTTTGCAAGGCACTGTTAACATGTCAAAACAACAGCAGCAATTGCAGCAAAAGCTAGTTTGAAAATAGGTGTAATTTCATTTAAAACACAAACGTAAGAACAAAGCATGTTAAATAAGGTTGCTTTACAAAAGTACGCCCGTTTTGCAGTTTGAGGTATGCCACTGTGCTTGCTCTTACCAGTGAACTTCTGTGGCATTGAACTTTTCCGCTTGGCGACGTTGCTGGCGAGCCTGTCAAGAAGCAGCGCGCGCTCTGAGCCCATTTGAGACCTGGCTGTGTGGCCGTCCTCTGCTTGACCACAAAAAGACAAAAAAAAACAAATTTTAAAAAAGGAAGAAAATAGAAAGAAAGACGACAGCAATGTCAAGGAAATGAAGACCTGTCGCCGAGCCACTGCTCTTCATAAAATGAAGCGCAAATACATAAATAAACCAACAAGGAGGAACAACATATTAATTTGACATTAGACGCTCCTCTGACCTCACTTCCTGTTTTTTTTTTTTCACCTCATCAGTGAAATAGGAGAGACCACAGGATGAGGATGTACTTCCTCACCACTATAGCACTATCAAGCAAAACTTACGACATTCGGTGACCACAGAAACAGTGCGCCTTCTTCTGTGTTGCAATCGTGCAACTGTCCTGCTGGTACAATAAGGCACAGTCGGCAGCGGGGGCTGACGTCTTACGCGAGCGTGCCTGCGCTGGGCCGGCCTGGGCTCAAACGTTTGCCCTATTTGGCTTCCCCTTTGCTGATGCAGAGATGAGAAGCGGTCTCCGCTGCACTGAGCCATCACACCACAGCAGCCATAACCTATTTAGTCTGTAATCATGGGGCACCAGCTATAAGTTCATTAATTTAATGAGGCCATAAAAACAGGATCTGCTGGCTTTTTAACTGCACGCCCGCTGTGTACGCTCATGAAAAAAAAAAAAAAAAAAGCAACAACGTGTTTTTGTGGACTTGATGGCTGCAGCAGCTGCATGTGTGAAGTTTCGGAGATGTTTTCACAGAGTGTGACGGCTGCTCACCTCTCTCGGCGGGACCTTTGCTCTGAATGTACACATGGCACCTCTCTCTGTGCTCGTCGAGGGAGCTCCGCTGCTTGTAGCTGCGACTGCAGTGGTTGCACTTGAAGGGCTTCTCTACTGCGAGCAAGAGTTTCAGTTAATCACCAAAAACATCAACGGCATGAAAACTGGCACAGCATGTATGATTTCACAAAGTATGCAGTTTCGCTCAAAACTGATGAGGTGTTTCTTTTTTTGCTTTTTTGTTTTGAGACTGACGGCAGGTAAAAAATAAAAAAAAACAAACGTGACCTGAAAGAGCATGAGTAAGTTTCCAGAGGTGATTGAGTAAAAGATATCATAATGCGATGTGTGTTGATTGCAAGGATGCACGGCGGGGCTGTTACTGGAAAAGCCAAGAGCCCTCCCACAAACCCCCACGAGCCGAGATTCAAAAGGGAGAGAAAACCTCGACTCAAAGGAGTAACTGACATGGCATTGTTTGCAGGTGCACACGATACATGGGCGCTTTTGACGCTGTGTGTGTGCGCGCTGAGTGATTAAGAACGCATGCATGTGGCTGGCTGCTACCAGAATGGGTGCGCAGGTGCCCGCTGAGGGCGTCGCGTCGTCGGCAGGCGTAGCTGCACATCGGGCATTTGAAAGGCTTCTCTCCGGAGTGCAGTTTGATGTGGCGAAGCAGGTTTCCCTTCTGGGTGAAGGAGGCCCCACACTGAGTGCAGTGGAATGGCCTCTCACCTGAGAAACAAAAAAAATAACACTCAGAGGAGGGGAAAAAAAAAAAGAAGAAGAAGAAACCCACATGGTTTAACTCATTAATTGCAGAAGAAACTTCTTGCATATTTGCTGCTTTTATTGGATTGTTGGTCACGGCATTGATACATGTATATATATATATACATATATATATATAAAAATGCATTTCTGTTTTTTTTTTTTGCAATTACTATCCATTATAACAGTAAATTGCAAAACACAGAATCATTCACCATCTTTTGAAAGGGGAACAAAGCAACAGCCACTGATTGTCGAGAGAAGACTTTCTCACGACTCAGACCACCAAGCGAGTTGTGCACAAGAAGGTGAAAACAGCCTCGGCTGAAAGCGGCGCAACGCTTCACATGTTCCCCCACGTGTCCAGCCGACGGGGACTAAGCCAGGTCGGCCTTCTGGTAGCGTCTCAACTGGAACGTACTGACTGAAAGCTGTGCATCATCTACAAGGTTTCTCAACATTATCTTTACATTTGTCATTTTCAGAAAGAAGTTCCCTGTCATTTCTAGAAGTTTCTTCATCAGTACAGGAAAAAAAAAAAAAAGGATCCAAAATGCTACAATACAGCATGTTCAATACGTGACACTCCAACGCATTCATTGAAATGCCCCCAAAAACAAAGCAGTAGCTGGGCAGCGTGTTGAACAGCATGTTTCTTCAGACTGGAGGCAGGATTAATGCTTTGCAGCGACCAAGCCAGAGTCATGACTTGAATCTGATAATCTGTGAACCTAGTTAAAGATTAGGGTAATGGCAAGCAGGCCATTTGATGAAAAACCCCTAATCAAATAAGCTTATTACCAAAAATAAATAGTCAAAAAACCAAAAGACGCATACAAAAACCTGGTTAGCCATTTTAAGAAGGGTTTAATGCCAACAAAATTTTTTCCACTGACAATTGAGAAAGGTGTGTATAATTTTAATCACGCCATTTTTTTTGTAAAAATGTAAATGAAACAGAGAAAAGGATGTCCCTCTTACATTGTCTTTTTATTTTTTTGGTGTGAAATGTCTGTCATTTACAATCAGACAGAAACCCTTTGGTTGAATGAAAAAAAAAAAAAAATGTAAATCTAAGTATGAATCATTTGGACTCAACTGTACCGGTAACCCAGTTGAGGCGTTTGGAGGTTTGGTTCTGTAGTAGTGATGGGTAATAGTGACAAAAGTTGATGATGAAGGTTCCCACACATTTTCTATTTCAAAATTCCACACTCAATTTTCAGGTTTTGTGGTGTACTAGAAACAGCTACGAGGTTTGTTTACAATGAAAACTCCACTGCAGTAGTCAGGCCTTATTATGTGCATGTTTCATAGACGAAAAAACTCAAAAGCCGTTCCGCTGTTTTGAAATCTGGACGTGCCATTGCTCTGACACCATTTGGAAATCTAAAATGCCCTCACTGGATTTTTTCTTTTTTTTTTCGTTTTAAAGCAAAACATAGAATCTTTAATACCTGCTGCTTATTAAGTTGTTAATAATGTGAAGAGACTGCTTCACAAAAGTAAATAAATGTTTACCACCCTAAAAATAAATGTTTCCGGATGGTGCGCTGCAAAACAGTAGAGCAGGTACCCCGTATCCAGAGGCTATTACTCCTCAACCTAGCCGTATGAGGCTCCATTACTGACTTCAGCTGCATGTGTTTCCCTTTCTCTCGCTGCCAATTTCCTGTATGTATACTGCAAATAAAGGACACAAGAGTTTCTGGTCTTTTTTAGTAGCGTTATGGAACACATTTAGAGCCCCATAAACAAATATTGCTCATCACTTAAGCCATCATTGAGGTCGTTACTGTTAAACAGCACAGAAAAGCTGCATTTAGCTGGAATTTCAAATGATGCTTCTCCAACATTCAAGTCAGTTTTTGGGGCTCCAAATGTCAGAGTTTAGTGTCACTCCCATATATTACATTTCTCATCACATCTTTTCCCCACATAATTAAAAACAAAACAATAATTACCCATTCCTAGCATTACTTAGCCCTGGGGTCACAATGGGCTTCTTGTACGGGAAAGCAAATATCAGTGAAACTATAGCCATAAGTACGCCTGTGTGGGGTCTCAAATTAGTGTTAAAAAATTTGGTCCAAATGGCAACTCATTTGGGGCCCATCTGGTCCCACTTTCTAGCCAGGGTTTACCTGCATCACAGTTACAGGGGCAATTTATGTGGAACCCACTGGCGACCTGTTGTGTCCAATATGGGGCCATTTTCCAGTTCATTTCCTGCTTATCTGGAATAGATATGAACTTCTATTTGAAATCCATAAAATTCAGGGTTTAGAAAAATGTCCGAAAAAGAAACTATTTGGGAACGTCTAAAATTACAAATACTGTCCTCGTAAGACTTTCCTGAAGTCTGGATCAGTTTACAAAACCTACAAAAGGAAACAAGAAACAACAACGAATAATGGAGGTCTTAAAAAGTGTTAAGTGTCAGCAAATAGGTGCTACACCACCAGGGCAACCATGGGACACTGGCTGACCTGAAGGGTGTTCTTATGGCCTTCGTAACTCACTCCCATCAAACGTGCGTCTCAGTGAGGAAAAGATGTCGAGTTTTGCTTCGAGTCCAAAATTTTGACGATTTTTCGTCCTGCATCTTTGCATGCTCATCTGAACACTTATCTGTCATTGCCATCAAATCAAACAGTTAGCTGTTCTGTGCTCGTCAGTGAACTACAATGGAAGATATTTCACAACCAGATCCCGCCTGCCGATTAGGTTGCATTGACGTGCCAAATGCACGCAGAACAAAAGCACTGACCCCATCAATAAGAGATAAGTGCGTTGGTATCGTGATTGTGCAACTGTCTGTCTGTTTCAGGTCAAGTGCTTTTATATGATTTATTTTTTTGGGTTTGTTTGCTTTTGGTGCTTACCAGTGTGGCTGCGCTTGTGCACTAGCAGCACATTAATGCTGATGCAGGAGAGACCGCAGATGTCGCAGCTGAGTTTCCCCTGTGTCGGAATGCGGGCCGCCGTGGATCCGGGCGGGTAGCCCCCGTCTGCAGCCTCATCCAACGCACCTGTTGTTTGGCCGTCTGGCAGGGATGCCGCTTCGTAGCGCGAGTAGTCCGCCAGTGACAGGTCCTGCGGCTCGTTCATGCCATCCTCGTCTCTCTGCTCGTCGTTGTCCTCCTCTGTCCTGTCCTCGTCGGCACCTTCCTCCATCCCGTCCTCGCTGTCTCCCTCCGCTTCCTCTTTGGGCACAACCACTGCGTGCTCAGTGTCATCCGTCTCCTCGGCTTCGGTTTTTATCACACCTGGACAAAAACGTGGAAGTAATAAAGAAGCCAGGCAAACATTTAGAGACCTTTCTAATCGCACAAGCAGAAACTTAAACTGAACCATACGAGAGCAACTAACGTGTAAAACATTTCCCACTTCCAAATAAGGAGCTAAAAAAGCCAGAGGAGTCTCTACTGCGAGCCAGAATGCGACACAGTCACGTCTTCACTTCTACTTTTATATTTAAAGTTCGATATTAGCACAGGCACGTCTCCAAAGTGTGGGGAGCTTAATTTGGGCCGACATTTACTGTCTCAAAGAGATTCAGTAGATGTGCGCCTGAGATAAGAGGAAAGCGTTTCCTATGAATACACAGAAAGTAGAACCAGGACAGGAGAAAAGCACAGCAGGCGCCTCAGACAGACAAAACCAGTTCCCTTTGCTTTGAAGGAGTCAGTGTGCTCATCAGCATTGTCACACACACTCCCCAGTAATAATATGACCTGCCTTTTTTTTTTTTTTCTTTATGGACCCTGTTCATAGCCACAAGATGTCCACATATAGTCTCCTACAAGAGAGTTCCCTCCACTTTCTCACATTTTCTCATGTCAGAACTAAAAACGTCAATGCATGTAATGTTATTGGGATGTTTTGTAATAGTTTTGCACAAAGTAGTTCATGTCTGCGAAGTGGAAGGGAATGCATGTTTTTCTGCAACCCAAAAATGTGAAAAGTGCTGCTTGCATTTTGAATTCAGCCCTCCTCAGTCGACAGCGTGTAGAACCACCTCAAAGTTTCATGTCTTGTGGGCTATGCTCTAGTGGCGCTGCACATCTGGTGGCTGATTTTATTACTTATTCTTTGGAAAATAGCTCAAACTAAGACAGGTATAATCTAAAGCATCTCTAAGTAAGACATTTCGAGTTTTGCCTCCGGTCCTAAGTATGATTTAGCTCCGGACTTTCACTGGGCCACAAATAAGCTTTGACCTAGTCCACTCTACTGTAGCTCTTGCTGTATGCTTCTTGTTATTGCCCTGCTGAGAGCTGAAGCTCAGTCTCAGGTTTTCTGCATCCTTTAACAGGTTTTCTTCTACGACTGCCGTGTATTTAGCTCCATCCATCTTCCCATCAACTCTGACCTGTCTTTCTGATAATGCTTCACAAAAAACCATCATCAATACATGATGCTGCGAAAACTATGATTCATATGTGATGTGTAGTACCGATGTGTACTTTTCCACCATTTAGATCAAGATCGTTTTGCATGTAGGCCAAAATCTTCACTTGAGCTGTTGATCGCTGCAGCTCCTCCAGAGTTACCATACGGCTCTAGATGGTTTTGTGCTCTCCTTACTCAGCTGGTCAGTTTGATGGACATCTATGAAGGCACATTGTGGAACTAGATTATATTTAGGAGTATCAGAATAAATAAGGTTGAGCAGAAAGACACAACCCAATGAAATACAATGAGGTCTGTGTTTGTAAAATGACAAAATGCAGAGAACTACTTACATTTACTCAGTTAAATTTGAGTAGCTTTAGTGAAAAAAAACCCCTTTAGATGTAGTTTTACTTTTTACTTGAGTAGTAATGTTATAAAGTATCAATACTTTTACTTTAGTAAGTCTTCTGGCTTCACTAAAAACTTCACTTAATGGAAAATAGGGTTGAAAATGCTCACCAGAAGTTATTTACATTGTTCCAACACAGTTATAAAGCTTCAGCATTAGTTTTAGAAGTTCAATATTCAATAAATTGGAGTTGGAAGACAGTTTCTTCTGCCTGAATTTGTTGTTTTCTTAAACATTTTTTTTCATTTTAGACTTCAAAACACTAGAATTTGCCACCTAGATTTATTTTGTCCGTCTGATGACATCAAATAAACCGATTAGTTAATCAGTACTTGAGCAGCCTTTTCAAAAGCGTTTCACTCTTGAGTAATTTGTTGCATGATTACACTTTACTTTTACTTGAGTAAATTATATTGAAGGAATGCTCTTCTTACTACATCCGCCTCTGACAAAACGTGGAAAACCTTTGAGGAGTACCTTTGACAGGCACTGTGTGTTTCACCATGACAGCTTAGAGGAATCTGCTTGCTGAATGCACAGTTATCAGCACCGCAGCTGCTGACATGCAGAGTCCTGAGGCTCATCTTGCAGGACCTCTCACCTAGCCTCTTGCTAAGCGTGAACCAACCCTGAGAGCTACTCAGTTCCATCCAGAAACCACACTGTGGTCTTGGCGGTGGCTGATGATGAGCTAAAGAGCAGCGCCTTGTATTGTGGAGAGCACTCAGAGGTGCTATGGAAACTTTGCAAGCACAGAGATCTGTGACACCCAATATAGAGTCCAGGGTCTCTGAGAGCAGCGAACCGCAGGGCCATGCAGCAGAACGCAGAGCGGGGCTTTAGGAAGTCCACTTGGTTGGCTAGATGACAGCCAACCAGAAATAAGAAGGGAGCGCCGCCTGCACACAATGTTCTCTTCTCAACACTGAGGACTGAAGTTGAAAAACTTTTGGAGTTGGAACAAAGTGTTACGATTGGCAGCTTGCTGTTAATTGACAGAGAGTCTGGGACCGTCTGTCAAATTCAACATTTCCTATTAATTGAAATGCAGTGGAGACGAGATAGTGATTTTTAGTCAGTAATCACTAAAAATTGATTACTGACTGGAATTAAAGTTTGGTTCTATATTTCATGGGAATTTCATGAAATCTTAAAACAAAATTGTGGATACCGATAGAAAATGGAGAGTAGGGCTTGATTACAGTTTCTCTTCAGACTTCCTTATTTCTTTATTTTAATTTACTATATCTAAACGAATAAAGTATTAATCACCTATCTAATAAGTAGCAGTTCCTCCACTTGTCCATTTACTGATTGATTTCAATATTTTTCCCCAAAATCTGTAGTTCTATAATAATCTCATTCTACTTGCACCTGCGAAAGGACGATATGTCTGATGGTAAATATTAGAAATGAGATCCGTTTAACTGTCCATGCCTGCATGTCTTAAAATTCTCAGCTTTTGCTTCTTTGGCATTTAAAATGATCTCTACCAGGTTGTGCTGTGGTGGCGCAGGGGTTGAGCAAAGCCCACGTGTGGGGGGCCTTGGTTCTCAACGCGGCTGTCAAGGGTTCGATTCTCTGCCACATGTCTTCCCCTTTCTCTCATCACCCACTTTTCTCTCAATTCACTATCAAATAAAGGCCAATAAAACCTTTAAAAATATATATATGTATAGTAATTTCTCTATGGGATAGAATAGTCTTGCAGCTTATCTTGACGATGATAATTTTGGAAAGGAGATTTTCAGTCTCCTAATTAAATAAATAACAGTAAACAAACTACTAACTATACCAACAACTGCTTAATTTCCACAAAGAAAAAAATTTGTGTATTTTCATTAGCTCTCTGGTATTTGCAGTTGTACTTTTTCTTAAGCACGCTGCTTAAAATGTAAGACAAACTGCAAACTCATTTGTTGAGAAGTGAATTGTGCATATGTGTGAATGTGTGCACATACGTGCATCCATGACAGGATCCGAGTGAATTCCATTCACAGTGACAGAGGCGTCTTCCGTCTTCTTTTCTTCCTCCTGTGCGTTCACCTCTGCAGCCTCACTGCAAGCTTCTGAACAAAGGCACAAATCAATTCTCGCAATCAGTTTCTCGTCAATTAAAAATTAAAACCATGAAGAGACTTTTTACACACAAGAAATGAGTATTCAAATATTCCCTTTCAGCAATTAACACATAGAAAATCTTTCTCGCATGCTTTGCAGAGACACAAACTCATTTATCATGTTTGCAGCTTGCACACATTCCACAAATACGTCTCGATCTTTTCGAAAGAGTCCTTCAGGTCAGACGGCGGTTTCTGTGGAGGAACGAGCTCAGACTGATCACGTATGTTTTCAAATGCAAGAACAGGAATGAGACACTCACCCATCTTGTCCTCCTCTGGAGATGTGACCTCAGGATGCTTGTCTGTGCTCATGGTGAGATGCTGGTAGTTTGAAGGTCTTACTTAACAGGTCCAGTTGGGTTCCTGCGCGGGGCAATTTTAGAACCAGGTTTGTGAGAAGGAGTTCACAGAGCGGTGACGAAGTGAAAGGGCAAATGTGTTCCCTGCATTCATCCTGCTGCTTTAATATAGGATTAATATAACATTTCACAACTTTATTAAAAAATATTCTGACTATTTCAATGAAGCCTGTGAAGAAATAGAAGCAACACTTGTCTCTGACTGTTCCTGTTGGTTGGACAGCATAAAGAAGAAGCTAACAAAAATAAAAGTGGGTGAAAGCCCACGGTTGATTGATCGACCCTGTCTCTACATTTAGCCTTATGAGAAAGACAAGATATTCTCTCTGCACACGTATTTCCTGCTGGGTTTGTACACAGGAGCGAATGTAAAAGAGCTTTCCACTCCAGCAGCCAAAACCTCCTACACTTGTGGCCATAGTTTGAAAGCGAACATCCATCCTACTGCGTATTTCTAATTAAAGATGCTACAGAGACACCTCCACAGGTCACAGAGGATTTAAGAAAGTTGATTCAAGTTTGAAAGCTTCCATGAGTCAAAATAGTAAAGAAAAACAAAAATAAATACAAAAGGTTGCAGTCTTCTTCTCATAGTTCTCACAAGCTCAAAATGAAATTGAGAAGTGTGTGTCCACATGTTGCAGTTACTGCTAGGACCCGCTTTTTTTTTTTTTTTTTTTTAGAACAATTCATCTCATTACCTTATAATCTCTAAGGTTTGGATATTGCTGAAGCTATCTTACCTTCCAGTTGCTCAGCACCAGAGGAGAGGAAAGCTGCTCTGGTATTTCCCCACTCCACCGCTGGACTTTCTCTGAATATGGATCCTGCGCAGCGTGACTACGGTGAATGCTGGAGCGATCCCTTAAAGGAACAGGAACTCATTGTGAACAAGGTGGAGCAACAAAGAGTTCACATCCAGTAGAACGGCGCGAGCAGCTCAGACGGCCCAGAGCAGTCGGGGTGAAACTCAACCTATCAGCTGTTTCCACTGGGCCTGGATGTGAAGACTCCACCGCACCACATCCTAATAAAAGGAAACAACGAGTGGATTAGGTTTTTGATATAATTTCTCTCAGTCCTCACTGCCACTGACTTGTTTCAATTTAAGGAGCTATAACTCCATCTTGTGGCCAAACTAGAGAACTGCTTTTCACAGCAGTTTCCCTCTACTTCATATTGGTGAAGCAAAAAAAAAAAAAACTATTCCTACAGTATTTCCACTGTTGCTCACGGAGAGTAAGGCGAGCTAACTATGTGTAATGTCATGTGTGTTAACATTGTAGCTATACAGTAGGAAAAAAAAAAGTACTCCAAGCCTATTTATTCCAGATAGTTAAAGCAAAAAACTAATCAGTATTTATTGATATTGACTGACATTAAATGTTTATCATGTTGTATGTTTTCCAGCCATATTGCCCCGTCATACTCAGGCTCTTGTGGCACATTTTTAAAAAGTCTACAATACATACTTAGCCCTGTGACAGACTAGCGACCTGTCCAGGGTGACCCCGCCTCTCACCCAGAACGTAGCTGGAGATTGGCACCAGCAACCCTCCTGACCCCTCTAAGGGACAAGGGTGAACAGAAAATGGATGGATGGATGGATGGATGAATACATACTTAAAAAACAAAATAAAAAGTTGTGTTAACCAACTTATTTTGGTCTAAATAGAGGAGTAGGTAGTTTACTGTGTTGAAACCTGACTGAAAAACCTCCATAATATTGTGTTCATCTTAAAAGGGCTGAGAAAGGATGACTATAAAAATTGTGAAATGAAAGGCAGCTTGGAGACAGGCCTAAAATTTGCTGAAACAATTTGGCCACAGCCAGGTTTCTATATAGTAGAGGCTGCATCACGTCGTAAAAGGTGCAGGGACAATGCCTGACAGCAAACTGCTATTTACAGTAGGGAGGATGATCTGCTCTATGCTGGGCGAAGCCTCCTCAAAGGCGTGAGGGGGAGCAGGATCACAAGGAGAACCCGAAGGCTATATGTTCAACTCTATCCTTTAAAAAAGGTCAGATTCACTGGTTCAAATTTATCAAACACAGATGGATAGTGGATCAAACAAGATGCTGAGATGAGGGTTCTTGCAGCATCTAGCTTTTCTATGATAAAATCATTGCATGTTTCAGAACACGCTTCTAGGCAGACAGTCTGTGGGGCATTTAGAACAGAGTCAATCAATTTAAACAGCCGGCGTGAGCTATTCTGACAGGCCACAATAATGTTGGATAGATCTTCCCTTTTAGCATCTTTAACAGTGTTCCGATAATGGTGCCAGCACTTCTTGAGGATCTGGAATGAAACCCGCAATTTATCTTTCTTTTTTTTTTTTATCTCCCCCACTCCCGAGTTCAGTTTATCCTTTTTATATCCCACATGTGGGATGTAAAAAAGTATGTTCTGCTATGGCGCAACAAGAAAGAAACATAGTAAGAAAATAACTTTATAGTGATCTACATTTAGCTCTAACTACAATGGAACTGAAGCCAAAAGAATCCTCTGAGATCTGGGAGCACTTTTTAATTACCTTCTAGTCACTTTTATTCACTCCTTGCTCCATTGTACCTCTGCCCTTTAAGGCAAAACCTTTTATTCTGTTTTGTGTGCAATGGCACAGTTGTAATAGCTAACCAAATTGCTGATTCGCCACCAATCATTAATTGCCAGTGTGCTTGTGCTACCAAAGAACTATAAAAACAAAACAAACAAAAAAAAAATCTATCTTTTACAAGGATCCTTGAGTTCAGTTTTAAAACAACTCCCCCGTCAAAGCACACTCCAAGGATGTGTCCGATAAATTCCCATTTGACGTTTTGAACTTTAACGTGCCGACCATAACCCGCTGTGCACCCCTCACATCTGGCCCTATGTCGCATTTTATTGTCTCTTATCCCCTCACCCTCCTTCTGTTCTCGTAATTTTTCAACTCTCAGCAAAAAAAATGTAGCCATAAAATGCAAAAGAACCTCCCTCCCAAATACTTTGTTCTCGTCACAAACATCTGCTTCACATGATCACAAAAACATTACTCGAACAACCTGTATCAAAGTATAATATCTGAACATTCTAGAACGAAGAAATACAAATTTTATTCCTAGATTTGCTTTTTAGTCTAATATAATTCTGCTTTGTCTCACCAGTTTAATCTAATTTGGAAAAACACACTCATTATTTCAGGCCTGCAACACATTACAGGAAAGCTGAGATAGGATGAATTTTTGGTTAGCATGCAAGCAAAGAACTATATCTGACAAGAGAAGCCTGAGGTGATCGTTATAATCACTTGCAGAATTCACAAAAGCGCTCTCTATAAAGGAGTCTGGGTGTATTTTCCTTTAAAACTGCATACCATCATTGACAGGTTATGTGCTTAGAAGAATAAGTTTGATCAGTTTTATAAATATTTTTGGATTTTCTCCAGTCTATAAAAAAGCAATCCAGACTGTTCTCAGAAACAAGTCAAAAAGTCAGACTGTGATTATTTAGGGTTGAATCAGTGGCAGTGAATCTGACAAGGTTTATTTCCACATCTGTGATAGAAACATTAAACTGAGCACTTTGAGATGTTGGAGAAACATCATACTTATCACCCTGTTTTGTGTAATAATTTGTTCAGAGTGATACAGGGTGGTACATTTTCCATCACAGTGTTTTGCATGCATTAATAAAAGGGTTGGCGTCATTCTTCATCAGGTAAAGACCTCTTGTGGCTTTCTTTCAACAATGTCATATTTTCTCCGTACTCCTCTATAGAGACCATATTTGTGAAATACACAAAGTTAACATGATCAATGTTTGGGTTGGCCTGTCTACTTTAGGTGGACAACTATGTGTTGGTAGGTTTGTAGTTTTACCATGCTCTTTCCATTTCGGGATGATGGTTCTAACATTGCTCTGTGAGATGTTCAGCATGGAATATTGTTCTGTAACCTAATCCTACTTTAAACTTCCCCACAAAAATTTTCCCTCAGCTGTCTCCTGTAATCCTTGGTCTTAGTGATGTTTTTCATTCTTCGTACAAAGACCAGAGTCCCTCACAGGACTATATACACACGTGGACTCCAATTTTAGGACTTCTGAAAGCAACTGGGTGCAATGGATTTTATTTAGGGAAAACGGAGGAAAGGGGACTGAGTAGAGAAACTACACTTTTCAACACACCAGACTTTTCATTTTAGTTCCATTTCACGAGCTCAAAATACAAAGACATTTGTGGTTGTAATTTGTTAAAGAGTTCAAGGAGCACACATAATTTAACAAGGCACTTTATCTGACCTTCATCCGCCAAGCCACTGTTAACCTCCAAGAAGCCCATCTTTTGTTCGCTTCCCCCAACCCTCATAAATGCCACAGAATGTAATGGGGGCTTGCTAACTACCTATTGGGTTAGTTCACTGTTTTACAAGTTAGTCATCCTAATAAAGGAGCTTTCTAAAAAGCCAACAGATGTTTTCTCGTTATTGTGCGACTCAACAATAACAAGATTGGCCATGGTGTAGAACGACCTGTGTAAACAAAAAGGCAATCACTGCCATGGATAAAGCAACCCTCAAGGAGATTTCAGTAACAAGCCATGCCGCTATTCCCACCTGAGTGGTGCCTGTGAACGTTTGGCTGCTGCCCATAGCCTGTCTATGGCAACCAGCCACAAGCTTGGAAAAAAAGCAGAAAGAACGCACGCTCACAAAAGCATTACAATGCATGCTGGGTTTCCATGGCAAAATGAAAGCAAAGGAACACAAGAAGAAAAAAAAGTGAGATGTCGACCAATAAAAGCCATTAAAATCTGGGTGGAGGGCATATCTGTTCACACTGGCAAACAAGAACAAAGTACAGTCTATCAAGATCAGAAACACACATGATAAATTGTCCCTGCTGTGCAGTGTTATTTAAACAGAATCTTGAAGGGTGGGGGGCATTTTTAGGGCTGGTGGGGGCAGGGCAGGATCAGGAAGAGTGGTGTTTTGAGTGTCCCTTTGCCTTTTGTAGCTGCCCACCTCAGTGAGCAGCAACGAAGAGAAAAGGAGATCTGGGAACCGACATAATGAAGCAGGGAGTGGAGGGGGGAATCCATAAAAACACACCAAGACCTTGTTGAGGGAGCAGAGGTTGTTTTGTTGGCTGAACAATAATTAGCCCCAGAGATATGTACATGGATTTTCTACTTTTGGAGTTGATTAAAGAAGAGAGCACCTGATGGGTTCCTGCTTCTTTTCAGAACCAAATGTATCATTTTTCAGACTGCAAATCAGTACTAGAGACTGTCATGTAAAATGCACCAAATCTGAATGGATAGTGAGTAAGAATAAGTGAGAAGGCGATTCAGCCGTTTTCCTCTGTGCAATCAGGACTGAGAGAGGACAAGCAAGGGGGGGGAGTGTGCACAAGTTTGCAGGTCTGAGAGTGTGAGAAAGCTTTGGAGAGACAGAGGGAGACAGAGGAGAGAGCTTCAGCCTGGCTTTTCTCTGCTGCGTCTGGAGAGAGAGGCGTGTCCACGGACCAGTATAAAGTCCAAAGAGAGCGGCTCGCATTGAGACATTTTCAGAAGACGGTCCTTCGTGTTGCACACTGACCGGAGGAGGACACTGTGGAAACTGTGGCGATTCTGTTTTTGATGACCAGCTTTGCATATGGACACTTGTTGAATAGGCATTTTTTGGCATTTCCTCAAAAGGTGGATGATACTCACCTGAAGAAATCACTTGTATATCTTTCAATCTCAACAAAAAAATATTTTTTTAATCACCAGAACATTCTCTAGCTGATAAAAGACAGGCTCCAGTTTCTGCACTGTGAAATTGAACCAGAGGAACAGAGAGGTAATACAGCAGAGGCATTGTGTCCTTGCAGTCGAAACACTAACCGGCTGACATATCAAAAGATTCCTGGACAAAGTGTTCCTGTAATACCTTCTTTGTCTGTCAAAAGTCTGCTGTTAGAGAGGAAAGTCATCAAAAAGCAAGAGAAGGGAGGGCTGAACCTGAGAGGATCTTTGACAAAGGGCAAAGGACTACGTGCAGGTGTCTGAGCTGTCATGGTGCGAGGACGTGGCGTGACTTCAACCTGCTGGGGCCTGTGGACATTCGGTGCCCTGTCACTGGCGGTACTGTGCTTATCGGACCAGGCCATCCGCTGTCCAGTGTGCTCCGAAGAGAGGCTGGCCAGCTGCCGTCTGCCCGAGGGTTGCGAAGAAACAGTGCGCGAACCTGGCTGCGGCTGCTGCCCCACCTGTGCTCTTCCTAAAGGGGCACACTGTGGTGTGTACTCACCCCGATGTGGCACTGGCCTCCGATGCTACCCGCCACGGGGTGTGGAGAGGCCGCTGCATTCCCTGATGCATGGCCAGGGCATCTGTACAGACGAGAGGGAAGTGGAGGAGAACTCAGGTAAGAGCAAACAGATCTGAGTATGCATCCTTTCTGCCTCTGCCAGGCAGACTCATGACAGGAAGGATTTTCAGGAAATGTCCAATTACAATCCTTCAGTTCCAGTTGACCAGGTCAAATTCCTGCTTCTTTGCTCACTTGGCCTCACCTGACCTGGGGAGTGGTTGTGACAAGGTCCTGCATGTTCACCCTAATCTCAGCTAAGCCGTGAAGCAGAGCATGCTTCCTGTCGGCCAAGCTCACACAGTCCCTCTGCTGTCTCCTGGTTGCTCGCTGTGAAAGGGGCCCCGCTGTGCAGCGTAGGCTTAAGACATGCGAGCGTCTTGGTGTTGGCTGGGCCAGACGTTGTGTGTAAGAAGTTATGCTCTACCTGTTTCAATGAAAGAGTGGATCAAAGAGATCCTGAAGGGAGCTGTCAGGCACAGGCAGGGATGTACACCACTGCTGCAGTGTAAATGTAAGTCCATATGTGTGCCTTTGTAATGGGAGAAGGTAATAAAAGCTGCTGTATGAAATATCTGTAATGGAGTGAGGCCAGTCTGGGGCTATTAGCGCTCTCTGCAATCAGTAATTCACTTGGTGCTCTTTCATGGATATCCCCCTTCCTCCTGTTCCTCCTGCTGCTGCTGCAGATTTCAAACAATTCTTGTCCTGATGTCTCTATCAAGCTCTTCTGATCTTTGGGCTCTCTTTTTCTCTTCTCTTTGTTCTAGAATTCTTCTGAAAATAAAACAGTCTACATCCAGTTTTACAGTTGAAGGAATAATCATTGATGTTTGGTTATCTCAACTTCGTTTTGGAGATGACATGAATTTTGGTGCCATTAAGGAAAATCCGACCGATCTAATAACGTTTTGAAGATATATGAGCTGTTGCTTTTCTTATACTGCAATTGCTCCTGCTGAACTCAATCTCCCAGATCATTATTGGCCTCTGAGAACACCAGAGAAGTAGATGAGGCTTAGCCAATAGAAAGCTCCCAGGGGGTGCATCCTAACTGCAGCATCTGCTCCCCATGACCCGATCCACCCCGCCTCCTGTGTGCCCCGACGAGCCTTCGAGCGCATCGCCCACTGCCTCCAGTTCCTTGATGAGGATGAGCTCATCGTCACCCTGGCTGCCAGAGCTGAAATTAGAGCCTTCTGCTCTCTCTGTGCATGACCGGCATAGGTTAACATGACTACATGAAGTCGGAAAAAAGAAAGGAGCTGATTTTTTGGAGTTTGATTAAAAAAATAAAAGACAACAAAAACCAAGCAGCTGTATGCATTTGTCTCAGCTTTCATCAGTCCACACCCGAATGTTACTGCTGCCCTTTGATGGCAGCATCAAAGGGCAGCAGACCATTAAGCTGCCCTGAATATAGGGTGCAACAAACCAATAAGGAGTCACGTCTGTGTTTTTTTTTTTTTCTTCTTTTTTCTGGGAATGAAAGCTTTTGGAAACTTCTGTGTTTTGAGTGTTCGGTAATCTGAGTGTTGAGTCTCCACTGCACCCCCGTAATACACCAAAGAGTCTGTCATAACAAAGTGGTGCAGTTTCCCCTTAAACCAAACTGTAAATCAGTTCTACCAAGGCTTCTGAGATTCAGTGAATATGAGGAGAAACAATCAGGAAAAGAGGAAGTGGAGAAATGCAACTTCATTCACAGGCAGTAGATTTCCTTTGTGGCGCATTCTCTGTACTTATGCATTATTAAACAAGGGGGTGCATCTCCTGAATACATGCCCCACTCCTAGCAACAGTGAACATGCAAGATAAAAATAGAAGAGGGTTTTTAAAAACCAAGAGGATTCATAATAAAAGGAGCTAGGATGCAGTGAGGCACATCTTTGCTGAAAGGATGTTCAGGGTGGATGTAAGAGCCCTGCTTGAAAAAATTATTTGCAATACTATTTGTTGTCATTTGATTTCACTACTGACAAACTACAACATAAAGCATAAAATATAAATCCTAAGAAGAAAATGACTTTTACCATCTCAACAACAGGCGCTCCACTGAATCTCATGTTAAAGTCAAGGACCTCTTGAGTGTTTCTTCCTAGAAACACTCAGTCTTAATACTCAGAATATATCATCATGCATGTGTTGGCATACATCCCTGCATTCCTGCCGAGAGAACCCGGGTGTCAGGTAATGGGGCACTTCTCTCTTGTGGCAAACGCAGATATCGTTTACGACCTGACTCATACCGATGTCAGACTATGAAAAGTCCTACAACTCATGTTCCCAACAGGATTTGATGAATAATGCTGTCAGTAACGCTGGACTCTGTTTGACCACACTGAGTTTGCTGTGACGCACACGTCATTATAAAAGCCACACACTGATGTAGATGAGGATTTTCGGCAGTTTCAAACTAGTTGAAAATATGAACTAAATTTCCATAGATACTATTTATTTATAAGAATTTGGTTTACGACAAATACAATGGTAAGACACAGGAAAAATCTAATCCAACTTAGAGGTCTTCAGGTTTCCTGAATCGTGCTGGCCAATAACACTATTGCACAAGAATTGACAAAGCCTCTACCTTTTTTAAATCTTTTGTATGGCCACATTTTGGGTACTTGGTAGAAAAAACAAATGTTGAGGTAAATACCAATGCTAATACTTGACCTTTCTTACTGGTACCTTGCTAAAGGTTCTAAGTCTGGAATTCTGAGACTGGTCAAACACCATCTGAATATTTCTAAATTGTATGCACAAAACTTTTCTCTTATTTGTGAAAACACACAAAAATGGAATATTTAAATGCTTTGAGGGGTATACAGCTTCTCTCCAAAGTTTTCATGTTTCAGGGTTGTTGCTGGACAATATAGCGTTCCAGCTCCCTCCAAAGGCTTTCTTTTAGGTTCATGCCTGGAGACTGGCCAGGTCACTGCAGGGCCCTAAAATGTTTCTGACAGAGCAACTCTTTAGATGCCTTGGCTGTGTTTTGGATCATCGTCATTCTAGAAGACCCAGTCATGGTCCATATTTAATGATCTTACTGATAGTAGGTTGTTGCCCAAAACCTCATAACATATCTATCCTACTTCTTTTCCTGAAAAGCATCCTTAACACATGATGTTTCCACACACGTGCTTTATGGTTGGGATGATGTTCTTAGGATTGTACGCTAGTCCTTCCTCCTCGTTAAAACACAGCGAGTTGAAATTGTACCAAAAAGTTCTACGTTGGTCTCGTCTGAACATGTGACCTACTCCCGTGCTCCATCTAGCTCATCGAGATGACACACTTCAGATGGGCCTGCCTTGAGCAGGGAAACCTCACCTAGGACTTTAATTCATGACAGGATAGTGCTATCATGGTAACCTTTGAGACTGTAGTTTGGACTTTAGTCATGATCGTTTATGCACCATGAAGTGAGCTCTTGCATAAAACCCCAATCCAAGGGTGATGGACTGTTATCTTGAGCTTCTTCCATTCTCTAATAGTAGGGCCAACTGTTGTTGCTTTCTCACCAATATCAATTCCAAACTGTACACCTAACCATCCACGCCTTGGTCAGGTCTACAACACAGTCCACAATGTCCCTGGATCTTTGGTCTTGACCATGGTGGAGAGTTTGCTTCTTTTTAAACCCCTTATGTTTTTACATGAGATGAAAATATAGCACAGCAGACAGTCTGACACCGAAAATAGTATTTAAAGACTTAGATTTAGAATGGGCTTTCTTATATGTTACACAAAATAATATCAAGCTACATATACATTTTGTTTGATTAAATTTAATCTTCCTTGGAATTTCATATTATTTTTGAAAGTCTTTAAGTTTGCATCAAAGTATGGAACTATGAATTTCTTTCGGGGCATTGAAATTTGAGATTTCTTTTGGCAGATGTTCTTTAGTGTTGTCTATTTGCTTTCTTTGGGCTGTGCAGTACATTTGGACAGCTGGAGCTGTTATGATGGAGACACACCAAGATTTCAGCTTGTCCTGCCCATGACATTTGTACTGTGAGGACAATTAATCATTGTGGGTCACTACAACATCTACTAATAGTAAAGGAGCATTTATTCCCACTTCCTAAGCATTTTTTAACAAGTTCAAAAACAGAATGACTCCTCTTAAGATAAGAACGGGAGTATTGTTCATTTCCATGCATTATATTAGTGAATTCAACTTGAAAGTGGAAACAAAGGACGCATTCCAAAGTAGTTTAGCCTAATTCTGTGCTGCTGTAGATTTCCTGAGGCGAAAGACACACAATCACACCCCAGCTCATTCCTCTAATGTTGTTGGATACCTGACATAAATTCAGATTTAGTTTCAATAGAGAAGAAAAATAAAATTCCTTCCTGAAAACAGAAGAAACCCAGAGTCTCAGAGGACAGAGCAGACAATGCTTTGATCCAAAGTCTTTCACAGAATTAAAGACAATGTTTTTTTTGTTGACGATCCATCTGGAAGAGGTTCTGGCCAGCTCTTTAAACCATATTTCTGAATCTGATCCACACCTGTGTGAGTGTGTTATCCCTGGCTTGTAAATGTTTGGGGCCTCAGGCTGAAGTCTTACACAATTTTTAAAGTCAACAAAAGTATTTCCTTTTCATAAGCAGCTAGAAATGAGTGATAGAACATTTGAAAACAGCTTGTTTCTATACACACTCTTCTAAAGTGGCATTAGTTCAATACACAATCTCTTGAGTACAAAATTTGTATTCAAAGCAAGGCATAATTTCTACAGATTTGTTGCTTCATTTTATGTCAAGCTTCCTAAACAATAAGTCTGCATTCATAATAATGCTGCATTTGCTGTGCTTGGATTCACACAAATTAACATAAGGTACTGTTTTGACACAAATTGGAAGTGGAGCAGAATCAGACATACCGTAGCTAAAACTGGTTTTCTTGTCTTCTTGATCAAATAATGACATAACTTTGCTTAAATCATTCCACTGGTAAATGATAGAGAATAGGCACAGGCATTTCACACGAGCCTTACTGATAGTTTTGAACAGTGTGTACAACTGAATCAGACATCAGCTGATGATTAACAGATTTTTAAGAAGTATTTTGCCTGGAAGATGAAGGTCTGACATTGATACTCTGGCAGAGGCTGGTGTTGACTGAACAGAAAAGCCTCATGGTTTTGAGCAGGGAAGACTTAAACTTGCTGTCAAAGACATATAAAAGTTTTTTGCATAGTGTCATAAAGATGCCTGACAAACACTCATTACATTTGTTTCTGTTTATGCGCCGATTTCAGTTTAAGACTGTTTATTATAAACAAAGCTGATCCCCCGATTTTAGGAAGTAGTTTAGTTGCAATGAAGGGAGTATCTTCATCACAAGTAAACAAGTAGGACAAGGTAACTGCAGCAGTGATTGATCATTGTTGACCTTAAACATGCTGTTTGAATCAATACTTTGACATTTCATCTTTGGTTTATTTGGCTGAGTAGCAAATGCACCATCATAAATGTCCTAACTGATTTTCATCAAAGTGACTAACATGTTTTGCTTATTACAGATCTTCTGTTTTTATTCAACACTGCTGGAACTGGCCATTGACATGGTGCACTGGTGTAATTAGGCATATGGAAAAAATTGCACTAAACTGATAACTTAAGCTCAGAGTTAAGGACTCTCAGTATCTTTTTTTATGATTTTTACTAAGATTTGCTACATCTTATACAAACACATCAAGATCAACATTTTAAAATTGAGTTTATAGTTTGTAATGTCGGTTTTATATATAAGAGTAAAGCCAAATACAAACATTAAGATGCAGATAAATCATCTGAAGTATAAATCCAGCTGCCTGTGGCATTCAACACTTACCAGGTTGTAAACCCAATGTTTTGTTGAAATACAACAGTGTGTTTCATTGGTGATACCGAATAACAGTAAATGCTTATCATTAGCAATTGATTTGTTAAGTCTTTTAAATTCATACCACAATTGCCTACTTTTTGGGTTAATGGTTAAAATGGAAAAAGAAAAAAAAAATGGAATTCAGAAATAGAACGCAAAAGTGGAATTTGGGTAAAATAAAACAGAATTTGGAAAATAACAAAACAGATATAGGGCCCTAAATTAGTACCTTCTTTAACAACCAGTTAAAGTAATTTTCTACAATCTGTTCTAGGGATGAACAGTCTTTGGAAAATCTACAACATGATGCTATTGAAGGAACTAGGAATGTTGTTATTGGCTGCGATTAACTTTCACTCTTCAGATGCTTAGAAGTTATAATCTATCCAATTGGTTATCAATAGGTATTAGTATAAAACACTTTCATTTTGTGATATTACATAAATTTAAACTGCAATGATGATTGCAGTGTGATTAATCAGGCAGCTCTAATATGTTCTTCCGATACAACTCTATCAGAAGAAAATACTAATGTATGAATCTAATAAATAAGTATCCAGCAGGAGGTTATGCAACAGTCCCATGACTCAAATTGAAGATTGGATCAACTACCAGTGCAAGGTGGATGTTTTATTAGGCACTCGGACCAAAATTATAAATTAACATATAAAGTCAAGAGAAATGTAAGTGGTATAATAGAAGAGCCATGTTAGTAACAACTGGGCACACAAGCGGCGTCATGACTTGTTAAAGGAGTGAACTGATCTGGAGTTTTTGTAGACCCTGCAGTCACTGACTTGACAATGATATCAACAGTAAACCAAAATATTCCTGATTCAGATCTGAGGCTATCTGATTAAATTTGTTCCAAACTGAAACACACAACAGGACAATGATCCAAAACACAGCAGTAAATCTACCACACAATTTTGAGATTTATTTATTTATTTTTTTTAATTAGACCACTTTGAAATTGTGGCCTATTTTGTGTTAGTATGTTAAATAAAATTCAAATAACAATGCAATGAGGTTTTTTTCTTTAACAAGGAACCACACAAATGAATGTTTTTTTCAGGGCTCTGTTTTTTTTTACAATTCCTGCTCACCTGCCACAAAGAAACGCCCTTCAATCTGTCAGCTCAGGCCATAAAATGTTGGAAATATATCAAACATGGCAAAGGGTGGTGATCCAAGTGAAACCGCATACAGAAGTAGTGACTTCCTCCATGGAAAACAGCAGGGTAGCAAACAGGACATGCCACCCCTGACCCACTTCTAAATCACTTCAGCTTGCCCTGTGAAAGAGCGTGGAATCGGAGAAGTATGAACAAAAAGAAGAGCAAGGGACAAAGTGACGGAAGCAGCTGAAATGCTCTTGCTTCTTGCTGAAGAATGTGCTTAACACCAACAAGACTAAAAATACAAACAGCTGAGAGACACTTTCCATCTCGGACAGGGACAAGCAATGCCACTGTCTGCAAAGCTCTGAGAAACCTGGTCATTGTTCAGCTCCTGACTTTTGTTATGGATGCAATAGAACTTGTCTGGGTCTGAGTTTGTGTGTAGTACAATTCTTAGAAAGACTTGCATGATACTGAAGCTGTTGGACCTTTCCTTCATTGTCTTTTAGGCAACTGCAAACAACAGGATGTTTAGTAGTGGCCTTAGTCTGAGTTCAAATCTGGTTTAGTGATCAGAGCAACAACTTTAAAGTGCTATAAAGCACTTAAAGTACTTTGATATTTGTGCCAATTTGTAAATAGCCCAAAGGGGCAAACCATTTGCACAAAGTTCTTTGAAGTCAGAAGGGAATAGAAAGACGGTTGAGAACAAAGGATTGCAACTTACAAGATACTTTGCCATTCCTCCAGTCACATTCACTGACTGGTACCCTCTTATGACAAAGCAAATACCCTCTATCAACCTCCATTTGGAACAAAGCGATGTTACTGAGGAGTTCTTGAGGACGAAGAGCGAGGAGGGCATTTCCTCAGGAAGCAGCTGGGTGCCTTCAGGCCCAGAGAGCTGCAGAATTACAGGCATTCAAAGGAGAAAGTGGTGCTGACCACAATGCAGAGAGGATGGAAGAGAGGAGGTGGCATCATTTTTAAATACCTCTGAGCTTGGTCATAACACAGTAGCGGAAGGGTACCAAGGTCGGTGCTGAAGAGGAGAGCCCAATTACTGAGGCTCCTTCGTTGCGGTTAGCCAGGTGTTTTGGTAGCACAGATTGCTCCACGTTCAGCTGTAGGAGATCTACCACATCTTGCTAAAATATTGACACCCTTTTAACTTTATCACATTTCTGGACTTCACAATGACTTCCTTTAACGTACTGTATTTAAATTATTTCTTAAAATAATAATCATAATAAGTGCAGGGAGTGGGGGCTATTTTATTGGTAGGCCAACAAATGTAGGAAATAAATGGTACATGGTTTTCAAAATTTCTTACCAGTAAAATTTGAACAGAGGAACTGAATTTGAAATAATTTGTAACTAAATCCTCTCCACATCTGCATGTCTATGTCTTTAGCAGTGGACAGACAGGAGGAGGTCATCCCTGAACACCCGAACAACAGCAATATCCGGTGCAGTCCACAGGACAAGCGCTGCATACAGAAGACCATGGCACGACACCCTCTGAAAACCACAAATCTGAGAAGCAACAGCGCCAGAGAGGAGACCAAGCCAGTGCTGGTGAGTGAAATTACCACCTAACAGCAAACAAAAAAATATAATTCGTAAGCCCCAGCAGGTATTTCACATCAGGATTCAATTGGTCCTGGTTCAAATTCTTAAAAAAAAAAAAAGAAAAGAAAAAAGGAACTCCCATTAAGCACTTTTTGTTCACTAATTATTAGAATAATCGAAAAAATATATACAAATTATCCTTCCATTGAACTGATGTTAAGTATAAGTCAAGCAGAAAGCTAAAAGGTTTTCACAAGTTGATGTGCAAAGTATTATTTTAGCTGGAGATGCATCCTTTGCTACAAGTGATCAAGTGTACTCTTAAGGAATACAATGTCATTCAATTTAAAATGATCATTTTATTAAATAGAGGAACTGAATAATGGAATTGCATTTTAATTATTTATTTGCATCCTATTAATGTATGAAATTAGTATAAGTGGTTAAATGAAAAGTCAGACGAATGTGGCAATAGTTCTTACACAATTAATAGCCAGAATAGTCAATAAAAGAACTACTTACTGAAATAATTGTTAGCTACAACTCTACACTCTTGCATCGATGTGCAGTTTGTTCTGTTTATCTGGCAAAGAAATGGTCATACCACTGCAATTGCTCAAGCGCAGGCACATGTCTTAATGTATTTATGATAATATATGACATATCTTGTGGTTGGTCAGCAGGTTTTAAGACACCTGACGAGGAATTATGACCCACTCATCTTTACAGAAACCCTGTAGGTTTCTTAGCTGCCAATTGGTTAACTTGAAGCATTCCCTTCTTAACTGGAGACTGGCTAGATCACAGTAAATGACCCTAATGTGATTCTTCTTAAGCCACTCCTTTGGCTTGATGGCAAATAGGCCATTATAATGCAGGGGGCCCCATGCATAGTTCACTTTCAGTGTCCTGCCTGAAGGGAGAACGCTTTGCTTCAAATTTTAACAATGGCCCCTTGCTGTGGTGAAGTCATCCTGTACCTTGGCAAAAAAACCAGCCTTACAGCATAATACTCCTGGGAGATGTTGCTCTTTGGATCATACTCAGCATTTTTTTCCCACCAAAGACATGTGTCGGGCTGATGCCAAAGGTCTCATCTGACCACATCACGTTCTTCTAAATCACACTGAGACAATGGGAACCTATAACACACAGTACGGTGCTGACACACTTAAATAAATTATGCAAAGTGACTTACCAATATTCTTGGTAGCTGTGGTTTTGTGGGTTGAGTTGAGATCCGGGGGCTTTGGTAATCGTCCCATAACTAATATGCAGGTAATTCAGACTGAGCTGTAGGGTATTAAATGCTTATTTCACTAAAAAACAGGGTAACTTTGAAGCCATGTAAAATTTAACTTAAATTCTGACCATCTCAAAAATGAGAGAGGTTATTTCTTGGGAGTGAGCAAACTTACCAATCAGCAGGGAATAGATTTGTTTAATAGAGAACAACTCCTAGATTAAATTATGGTTAATTCAATAGAACTGTTTTCACCTGACTTTGAAAAACAAATTTGAATACATTTTGCCTCTATGTTAAGTAATGGTGATTTTAAAATTGGAAATGTTTTAGGAAAAATGAAGTCTACCAGTTCTAAAATATTTGTTTGCAACCTACATAGCAAGTTGCAAAACTACAACTGGTCTCAAACACCGGCCCCAAAGGGCCAGTTTCCTGGCAATTTTAGACATTTCTCTGCTACAACACACCCAAATCAAATAACTACTCCATTAGCTGGACTCTGTTCATCTTGAATGCATGCTGAGGAGGTAATTTAGCCATTTCACTCAAGTTCATTGGATGGATCTAATAGTTCCAGGACATCCAGCCGTCGAGGGATAAAGTTTGAGAATCCTACTCTAGACATGAGCTACTAAAAACTTATTGAATGTAGTCTAAGTATTTAGTTAATATAGTTATGGAGAACATTACAGCTTTTGGCATTCTGTGCTCTGTAGAGAAACACTGAAATTTGATATTAGCTGGCAAATTAGCAGAGCTATTTTTGCTCGCTTAGCTTGTCGGAACTCTGGTTAAAACATGCTGCTCTACATTTTAGCATGGAAAGTTTCTTTCAGAATAACTTTGATTACCTCTACACAATAATTGATGGCGATTCTACGCTTTGCACCCCACGTTTCAAGAAACCGCCAGACTCATTTTCTTCTTCTTTCAAGATTTACTTGGCAAACTAACTGAAGGGGTATTTACTGCCACCTACCGGACAGGAGTGTAGTTGGCAATAAAGTCAAAGTGCAACGGCACAGGTAAGAGAGGGGCAAGTAGGGACAAGTGCTGCCAGATTGGGCGAGTTTTATCCCCAATTGGGCTTTTTTTGAACATGTTGGGCTGGGAAAAGAGCAGCTTGTGGTAGGTTGCTAATATTTGGGCTCTTTTTCACAGCTTTTGACGTGTTTTTAGGAAGCATCCATAGAAAATTAAATCAAAATAGTTGTCACTGAGTGGCAAAAATGTATAAAACTTTAACACTTTAATGACATGTTATATTCTTACTCTCATTTTATTAGTTATTTTATTTTGAAATTATATTAGATAATAAAGTGTCACTATGAAATTGTTTTGGCCCAAGTCAATTTTAACCTGAGTTTGACAGCTGGGTTTGTTTTTTTGTTGTTTGGTTGGGTTTTTTTTAAGTTTTGATTTGGAAGCTGTCAGTCGTTCAACCCTGCTTCAATCTCCGCTCACTTTCGAACTTTCTCTGATATTTTAATAAATTTACTTTGAACCCTGGAAAGTGTGAAATAAATTATGATTTAATGGTTTCAGGTAATTTTTTAAAAGGGAGCTATAGGAGACATTAGCTACCTGTCTCCTACCTGGAGACATTAGCAGGCTCAAAGTCCAAGTCACCTACTTGCAACCTGACTTTGACTTGCCTCAAACAGTTTAGACTTGCCCTAGAATTGTGACCATCTCTTTCACAATCTATGGCCTACTAGCTCATCAACAAGAGTCTATGTGCTAAACTGAGCAGCCTGCAGCCTGCTCTATAACCTCTTTAAACCCTTTTGGAGCTTTATGAAACTGAAAATTGGGGGAGAGGGAAGTAGACCCTGGTCTGTGAAGCAGATTATTTTCTGACTGATGAAAGATCCAAACAATCAAAGAGTTTTGTTAAAACAGGAGCTGACATGTGGAGATTAACCTTTTGATATGCAGCTGGAAACCGTTTTTAAATTAGCACAAAAAAGTAAAACCTCAAAAAGCATTCAGCTGCAAATAATTATTTGTATTTTTCATTTTTAGACGTCCACTCGCTGTTGCAACACATTACATGTTTTAGATTGTGATTTTACTCAACTTTGTAACTTTCATAGCACTAATCCTTTGTATAAATGTTTTGTATGTGTGTGTGTGTGTGTGTGTGTGTGTCATTATTGAGTGTGTACAAAAACAACTGCACAACTGATATCAAGGTGTTCCATAAAAGTCTCCCAAATACTTGTTTCCTCCTTAAGGCGCCCTGCCGTGCTGAGCTGCAAAGAGCTCTGGATAGATTGGCATCCAACAGCCGCACCCATGATGACCTCTTCACTATTCCCATCCCCAACTGTGACAAGAATGGAGATTTCCACCCAAAACAGGTCTGTGACTTGGAGAACAAACTTAGTATAAGCTTTCTGGGATCCTCCTCTGGAATCACTGAGCAGACTGCTCTTTTGGCCATGTCTGCTGGTGAACTGCGAATCCTTAATGTTACGCCAAATTAAATGAAAAAGCAAATCTTTGAACTTTAAACGGCTCTATTCAGATCACATCAGCACGCTGTGGGCCAGAACACAAAACACGCCAGCAGAGGATGACATACTATCTTACAAGTTCAAGATCAACAAAAGAGTCTCCAAACAGACTGTTGCAGTGAAGCCAAAACCCTGTTTTTCCAAGCTGGCGTGGAAAGTGATTTACATTCAGGAATTAAGATGTCATGTGTAAGGCAATTTGCCCGAAACCGTTGAACAAGCATCACTCTATTATTGTGATGGATGCAATTAGGTTTTGAACACAGCGGCTGCTTTTCTGGGTTTTTTTTGTTTCCCTTCTTTTGCAAGACTGAGCAAACATGCAGATAAGAGTGAGAAAATCAGAGAATATAAAAAAAACAAACTGATAAGGCCGCTTTAAGTTGCAGACTCAGACTAGAAAGCTCTGCTAAGGCACCAGCCATCAAATGTCTGAGTTATGCTGATTGCGTAACGTGGTTAAAGTATCTCAGTCTGCTCAGTTTCTCAGGCATCTGTTTACTGTTTAACTAAAACTGCACTGTGATAATACCCAAAGGGAAGCAAAGCACAGGTCATTAAGGACAACTGGGACCAATTTTAAGCCAGCGTTGCTCTGAGATTTTTAACTGGTGGTGTTGGAGCCTTCGTAAAAACTGAAATCATCCCGTTAAAAAGGTCCAAACACACGCAAAATCTGAACAGCTGAAAGCTCACAGGGAGAACGTGGGGATTTGAACCTGATAATTTAATTAGACCAAATGCCATTTACTGTTTGTTTAGTGCCACTTTAACTGCACTTTAATTAGTTAAGCATATAATTTTGATCTCTTTAGGAGATTAGGTGCTGGAGTAGTTAGTGGATACAACTTCTTTGCCAAAATGTATTTTCCACCATTTTAGAGACTACTGGTCACGAAAAGTAAAGAGTCAAAAGAGCAAAGAGCTGCTGCGTATTTGCTCATCTAGTACATACAGAGCAATGTCTGCATTCCTCCACAGTTATGTTCACATCAAACTTGCTCACACATGTACATCACATATTTCAGCTATTTTCCATTTGGTCTTCCTTGGTACTTTAAAATAAAATTTTTACTTAGCTAAAAATACACAGAGAAAAAACCCCCAAAACATTCAAACTATAATTTCTGACAGGGTCACTTTGACATATGACATATCCCAGAAGCTGATTTGGATTTTTAAGGAAATCTTGATCACTTTAAGCTGTTTTTTTTTTGTTGTTTTTTTTACTTTTCTCTTTCACTCGTTTAGTGTCCAGTCTTTCTACTTATAACTTTTTTTAGAGAGATGTTTGCTTGTGAAATCACAAAAAAACACAAAAATATACTAGCCAATATTTACTAGTTCATATTGTTAACGTGAGTCCTATTGGTTGCCTGTCTTGAAGATGGCAAAATTAAATGTGAACTCATTCCCAGATTCCAGTTTGGGAAAAAAATAATACTTGCAAATCCCCATATATATGGTATTACTACTACAAACATGTAGTTCAATCACCTCTACAGGACTGAGGAGCAAAGTCCTCTAGTGTTAAGTATGTGACATACTATTGGACTGCTGAGGCTTGGCTTACATTGGCTCATCAGCATGACACTGATTCCAACTAGACCAACTACAGGATTGTTGGGTGTTGGAATGGCCCAGTCAAATCCCAGAGTTTAACCTGACCGAAATTCTGTGGAGATATCTTGAGCTTTGCAGAAACTGCAAGTCTTGATAAACTGAATAACTGTTGTGAAGTGGTGTGTGTTGTTCCATCAAAGTAATGTGAGATACTGATACAGTCAGGCATGAAACATAGTAGTGGCATCTTTAGAACTACATTTCTGCGACTAATTCCTTCATCTTTACATCCATCCATAGTGCCATCCCGCACGTGACGGCCATCGGGGAAAGTGCTGGTGTGTGGATCCCAAGACAGGCATGAGGCTGCCAGGGCCCCTGGAGCTGCGGGGAGATCTGGACTGCCACCAGTTAATGACTGCGACCCTAAGGGACTGAGGAGAGCAGAAAAGGGACAGTTTGGGCTTGGTGAACCAGCTGAATTTACTGGTGCTTTTAGTAGAACCATATGACTAAAGGACTTTATACTTCAGCCGAGCTCTACCAAAGGCAAACAGTTGTGGAGTTTGTGCAAAAAAAAAAAAGGAAACCATTACATTGAATTATTTTACTATTATGTTTCTGTATGTGAGAGTAAGTGATTTGAGTCTTTTGAGCACTTGTCTTGTTTTGTTCCTACCATGTGAAATTAAGACAGATTGTCTTTAAACGTATGCGCTTTAAAGTATCAGGTGGTAGAAAAACAAAACACGCTTCTTCAGAAAGGGGCTGTACATGTGATTTATGTAAGAGAAGACTCCAACCTTTTCTGTGTAATCCTCTTAAAAAATGGCAAAAAGCATTTAGTCCACTTTAGTATAACTGATGAAAAACAGAAACTGATCATGTTTTCTTTTTTGTGTAGCACCAGATTGGTTGGAATTACTGAATCAGGACCATCCAGAACTATTTACTTTGAAAGATTAAGCTTATGCAGTAGTTACTTTTTTGCATCTCATATTCTTTATGTAGAAGCACAATGGAAAGACAAAAAAAAAAAAAAAAAAAAAAACTTAACTGAGTGATAGCATTAAAGTAGCAAAGATTTATGGAATGGGAATAACAGATTCTATGAAATGATATGAAAGGGCTGCAAAAAAACTGTAAAATCCTTTTGAACTAACAAAGAAAAAGCCATAGCCTTTCACATCAAGTGCACCAAAGTGAAAAATGATATCAAATGAGAGAATCTGTGTCTCTGAGATCCCAGGACAGATTTTATTTATTATGCGGCAGTGAATTCCCCTGTCATACTTTCTGACGAACATCTTTAGCACAAAAAGCATGGGCAGTGTTGCTTTACAAATAGCTCTGTGCGCTGCTGATAGGATAATCTTCTTTTCCAGCTGGTGCTAAAAGATGCCAGTATGACCCTTGTGTTTGTAAGGATATGCTTTGGCTTACAGGATTTCTCCCCAGCAGACTGCTTGGCAGATCTAAATGGTGCTATATTCTGACTGTGCCAAAATATGAAGCAAAGATGGTTTCTACAGGTTTTTTTGGCCATTGTTTAGCATTCAAGAAAAAGTGAGAAAAAAAAGTATTGGCATATATGAGGAGCAACCTTATGTGTTCAGCTTTCTGCTTTAGCTATTGACAAATATTTTCCTTTTCTTTAAAATGATAAAAATTCAATATACAGTTTTGCACTATAGTTGCCGTTATTACATTTTAATTAGCTAGTGTTCTGAAAAAGGCAGAGCATTTTTTGTTAAATAAAACAGCATTGTATAATGAGCTTTGGATGACTTCTAGCTAACAAATCAAGTGTTTTAATCTGGTGTTGCTTCAAATATACCACAAATATCCCAAATAAAACAAAGAAATGATCTTGTAGGTTCCCTCTTAATTATTATTATATTCAAAAGAGCGTAATGTTACTGAAGATAACTGGTAGCAGTAGCTAATAGCATGCTAATTGCATAGGTGTACCAGTGGGCATTCAAAGGTCAGATCTGAACACTTGGGTTTGAATGTTCATAGGAGGATAGTTGATATTGACTCAAGAAAATTTTTCTGTTAGGTTCATGTTTTGTGTAGAGGACAAAACGCACCAAAGTTTAAATAAAAAGGGAGACTGTGAAGAAAAGCATTGACACTAGGCTACCCAAACATTGCCTCCTTGTGTGGATAATAGTAATATCAAAGATCAATTGCTGTTAGCACAAATTGAAAGGGTGTAATCAGATTTTTGCTGTTGTTTACCATTTTGCCACTTTAGCTTTTCATGTTTCACAATTTTGTTTACCTGACAAAGGAGCCAATAGATGTTTCCTACCAACTGTATGCCATATTATAGCTGCCTTGAGGACATTTTGTACCCACCTTGGACTACAAAATATTTAAAGTAGTTTAAGACACTTGTATGTGACAAAAAATTTAATATACCAGCAGGAGGTCTTCCATAGTTATTCTGGTTAGAGCTGAGATAGGATTTCACAATATCAGGAAAACATGACTTTCTAATATTATCGCAGAGTATTGCAATGACACCATCAACTCCAAGTAACCCACTCGCTACTCTCTTCTCCGTTAACAGAATCTCCCTACGCTTAACCATGTCTTTCATAAAGATCTAAAGCAGACAAGTGAACAAGATGCTGCATGCTTCAGAAACAATAAAATACCTTCTCATTGTATCAAAGTAATTCTTTCCAATTTGAATATTGCACACTTATGTGATACTGGGCTGATGATTGTGATTCAATGTGTTGTGCAACTTTGTGAGGAGTCATGCTTTTACAATAGACTGGAAATTGGAAACCCTTTTGAAACGTTAAAGAATACAAATTCATAACAGTGAGTTAATGAAAAAAAATCTCCTCTCTTATTTATTGTGAAAACAATTATGACTTTGGAGTCTATGATGTAAATGTAGAAGTTTACACGTTAAACTCCAAAACCTGGTCTGGGCTGGCCCATTCCTGACTAATTTTGGCCCTTTTACCTATTGTATTTTAAATAAACACTTACATAATAACAAAAAATATGATAAAAGAGTAATAAAATATCCATTACTATAAATTTACACCTTGCAACTTTATTTTAAAACAAATTTCAAACTACAATGTTTGTCTTGATGAGTAGTAGGGTTATCTATGGCAAATTTTGAATTCTTTTATTTGCTCAGCACAGCTATTAAATATCAGCAAATTAATCCACTTTTTCAAGGATCTGTTTAATTAGTAACCTTTCATGAAAGAATGTATTTTATGTGATTAAAGGTTTAAGTTGTATTACTAAAAAATGGAAACATTTCCTAAGCTTATTTCTAACTAGCTCTTAGATGAAGATAGTGTTGGAGAATTAATCTCTTCTCAGAGATTAAGATAACCTTAGAATTGTTTTAAAGACAGAACAAGATTTCTTACATATTTCAATGAGCCACACAGACAGATGAAAGAATGTTTTACCTGAAACTATCTTAATGCCACTAAAGACTCAACGCTAAACATGTTCAAAACCATTTCTTTGATTTATAATTATATTTTCATCATTAAAAAGTCTTAATTTTTATTTTAAATGCCTTTTGAGTGAATAAAATAGTTACTTGATAGTCAGCTGCTTAATCTAAGACTTTGCAGTTTTGAACTGTTTTTGGAGAATAGACTATTTTTTATTTGCATCTGATATTATCTGTTTACGTGTAGATTATTAATGTTTGCATGCATAAAAATAAGCCAGAAACAGATGAGGTCTTTTTCTGTCTAGAAGAGAATTGTTGTGCTCACATGTTTGAGTGAACAGAGAATTAAAATATAGAGTTGAAATTTATAATGTTTACCTGAAACTAAAGTGTACTCATTGTAATGTATCAATTAAAATACAATAGAAACTATGCTGTAGCTGTGTAATTCTTAGTGATAGAAGTGATATCAACAGTACTGGACAACTGTAACATAAAAAAACAAAACATTTATGAAGGTATGTTGACCTATACAGGAGGTGATGTTGATTGATTTGTATTTTATAAGCTTTCCAACAGCTTGTGTAATCTAGACAGGTGAAAAGAAAATGTACATAATTTTTTTTTCTGCACATTGTTTCAATCAATATAAGCTAACCTCTGTAAATAAAGATAATCCAGAACAAGTTTGAGATTCTGATTTGTTGGACTAACACTTTGTAGGAACCACAGAAATCCATTTTAGGACTGATTGTTTTCACTTCAAGTGATATGAGATTTTACTTCTTCACCAACTGTACTTAGAAATAATGAAGTCAAGTGCAATTCATTTGAAAATAATCAAACATAAGTCATCTTTACACATTTCTTTGATTGTATTTTTATTTTTACCTCAAGCTCCAAATTAATCAGACCATGTAGTTATAATTTAAGCCAGAACATGTACACACAGCTAAAACCAGATAGCTATATTCACTGTGTAAAGCAGGCATATGCAAAGGGATATGCTGCTGGTGGCCCTCTGACCACCACCAGCATGCAACCCTGGTGAAATGACTTGACCAAGGACACAGACCGAGACAGACTGAGCAGGGGCTTGGCCCTGCAACCCACTGATTACAGGACAAGTTCTTACCACCATCATCACCGCACTGTAAGTCATTGTAGCTTCATCTACAATGACTTGTAGAGATCCCACTTCAATAAAAAACTTACATGTTTGATATTGCTCAGATATAAATAAAATGTGTCATGAGAAATGTATTTTTGCTTGTTATCTATAGAGACTAATAACTTTAGGAGCGTCACACAACCCCATATATAGAAGCCTTAGTCCTTAATGCGGCCATATTAGATTTGAGTCTCACCCAGTTGACATTTGCCACAAACCATGTACTGCGTGTTATTTTTTTTAAAGGGGAAGTACATCTGAAATATTTTTTTCAATGGTTCAAAGGTACCACTTCTTTTTGTGACATTATGGAAAATCAAATGAAATCATATGCAATGCCAGGAAGAGAATTATGGACGTTGACATGTCTGGTTCTCTGGTGCAATTTCAAGATGCCTGAAGGTGCAATGTTCATCTATTTAAACAATGATATGTAAGTATAAAAAACATGTTTGATTGATTATACCATATAAACGTTCGGCCATCATATAATTTAGAACTAGATATTAGCATATTTTTGACGCAGAATGATTGTTTACCACAACAAAAAGCTGTCCAGGCCAACCCTAGGCCTGTGTGGAAAACTAATTGACCTAATAGATGGTTCGCCATCAAGCTTTTGAAATAAGTGTTTAACATGGGTTTGGAGAATTTTTTACCCTCCCCCATTGCTGACTTTCTGAACCAAAACTGTTTTAAAGTGCAGTGAACTCATTTTGGATTTAAGGCCCGACTTTAAATCGGAATTGCACTAACTCCTTTAGGTCAGATTGGCTGTTTCAGAGCATCACACTACCACTACCATGTTTGACTTGGTATGATGTTTTTTTGAAGGACTGTGTTATTTTCATGTTAGATTTAATGGGACATACTGTCCAAACACTTAATTTTGTCCACTCCACAGAATATTCAATAATGCATCCAGCTGGATAATGAATGTGAGATTGACATTAGGGTTATTTTTGCTCCCAATGGTTTTGGCCTTAGAACATTTATTATACGCTTCCCTCCACTAAATCCTGACCTTAACTGTTTCAAATGAGGTCCACGGTGGTTTAAATGTTGTGAGGTTTTCTGTTTCCTCCCAGATGAGTCATTGATGAGCTTCTGACACACCACTCATTCCTGGGAAGGTTCACCACTGTTTGAAGTTTTCTCTATTTGTGGATAATTACTCCCACTGTGGTTCACTGGAGTCCCAATGCCTTAGAAATGTCTTTGTAACTCAGTCCAGATAGACAAAAGTCAAAGACTTTGCTTTTCTTCTGTTTCCAAATATCGTTCAGTCTGCATGTTGATTTTTGAAATCTTTTAGATAACCTCCTGTTGTCAGGCAGGTTCAACTTAAGTGATTTCTTGATTTTGCAAGTAAGGGAGTAATCATATCACACCTGAGTCTGACAGAAATGGATCTAAAGCTTGCAGGAAAGTAGATCTTGGGGAGTAATGTTGGAGACCCTTGACCTAAACTGACAAGCTGTCAAAGCAGAGAATTAATCACTGAAGCAGCCAAATTGCCCATGGTAACTCTAGAGGAGCTACAGAAATCCACAGCACAGGTGGAATAATCTGTGGACAAGACAAGGATTAGTTGTCCACAAAACAAATCTGGCATTTTTGAGAAAGTGGCAAGAAGTAAAACATCATTATGACTACACCATCTCAACACGCTAACGAGCGGAGAAGAAGGGCAAAGTTCAAACCATCTCTTCTATCAATCATAATAACGAGGGATCATATGCTCAACTCCAACATCTCTCTGCCCAGCTTTCTAAGAAAGCAGCCAAACAGCTTTAAAGAGGAGAGGCAAAAGCAAAGGAGGTGGATTAGTAGCTGATGGTGTTATCTGGAACATGTAACCATGGGAATATTATCTATGCAGCCCAGATATGGAGCTGTTAGCTTCTCATGATAGCCATAAGACTGTCATACAGTAGTCTTCTGTCAGAGGCCTCTTCAGGATTGTTGCAAGACTGACTGCTCCTGGAAATCATTCTTGCTCACAGCAACAGCATTTAAACAACACTTTGAAGGTCCTTAGACAATATGAGTGGCAACAAGATTTAGTTTCTCATGTGGATAAATACAATATTTTTTAATTTAATTAAATTTAATTACCATGGTGGTGGCACGATCATTCAGTGAGGATGGTTGGACAGACAGAGATTCTATTATATCTTAAAGGTTAGATGTATGATGTTAAAAAAAATTTCACATGTAAACTGTTAGAGAAGTTAAAGGAGCATTCTTCATTTTTGATGTCTAAATTAACATGAAGCAGATATAAGATTCTGTGCCAAAAAGAAGCAGAAAAAACCCCCTTTGAATAAAAGCTTCCAGGTGCCAGATAGGGTCTGTTCCTGCATGCACGTCTCAGGCATCTATTGTTATGATAAGCAACATGTGGAAGAGTTCTCTTACTTTTTTCACATCAGTGATAAAAAATGGTCAAGCTTTTGTCTCTTGATCAAAAGTGAGAAAAAGCATTTACAGAGAACTTCTGAACTTTTCAAAAATGTATAAAGGTAAGCATAAAAGAAGAATCATTTCCAGAGATGGGTAGAGTACCAAAAATTATACTCAAGCAGGAGCAGCACTGCTTCAACATACTAAAACATAACTAGTTACTACACTTCTGATTATTTAATCGTCTTACATATTCTTTTTTCCTGCCTTGATAACCTTGGATCACCCCGAATCCAATGTGAAAGTCAATTAAACAGACAGGCTGCTGATACTACTCAAGGCACCAATGGAAGGAAGAGCTCTTTAAAGACACCTGACAATAATCTGAGGGTAGCAGCTTCTAAAAATATCCCTCCGCCATCCACTACCAGAGTAAACTTTCAAGTCTGCTTAGTTCCACTGCCTGAGTCTATTTTGGAGAGCTCTATGGGCTTAAGAACAGGGCCTGAAACTGCTTTGGGGCAACATCTCCATCGGCCTGGTTCAAAATGTCACAGCCCCAGTTCTGCCCCTGGGCATCCACAATCCCACAGCTGAGCCCAGGAGGCCCATTATGAGAACTAGTGTGCTTAGCTTATAGGAAGCATGTGACCTCCTCCCCCACCTCCAGATGTACTTCGCTGCAGGTGTTTGACAGTATACTGTACAAGGCCCGGACATTCCTACTGTGGCTTTAGCTGCGTGCGAAAGGCACGCAGTTCTCTGAGCACCACACCTGGAGAGAAAATCACATCAGCATCATTAGGGTGCAGGTCAAGCAGAATTAAAAGGAACTCTTGTAGGTGTGCAGAGTAAACAGAAAGAAATGGGGTCATTATGAACACAGTCAATTAAACAAGTACCAAACAAGTGCTATTCAGGTTGAACGGACTGAGATATAGGGTAAATCCTGCGGGCTTAGGACTGTTATTTTTAGGCAACACATAACTACAACTGTTGACCTGGGCAGCTCTCACACAATGCGAACAAGAATGCAAAGTATTTCAGTTGTAGCAACAAGGGAGCAGCAAATAGGTCTCAAAAGCTTATGGCCTGTGAAGCATCCATAATGTCATGCCTAATATGCTGACACAAGTAATTGTGTTCAGGTGCATCTCAGTAAGAGAGAACATCAATGAATAGTTCATTCAGAAATTCACCTCAAAAAGGGAAACTTATACAGTATACAAATTAATTGCGAACAGTGTGAAATGTTTAACGGGTTATTTCTTGTATTCTTGCAATTATGGCTCGATTGACATGAAATATTTAGCTTGTAAAAACATTAAGTATCGCATTAGAACAATTAAAAAAAGCCTCAATCAAAAAAGGTTATGTCATGGCCGTTTTATAGCTTACGCAATCATGGTGAAGACTGCTGACTGGACAATTTTCCAGCAGACAGTGTGAGTCATGGAAAACCTTGCATAGAGAGGGCAAGTTACAAAGGGACATTGCTAAAGAAGCTAGCTGTTCCAAGAGTATTTTATTTAAGGACACTAATGGAAAGTTTGGTGGAAGCAAAATGTGATAGAAAAACTTGCACAATCAACGGGGACGGGCAAGAATTGCAAAACAAAGGTCAATCGAACGGCAGCTGGAGGCACAGTTTCGAGAGTCACCACACAGACGCATAGGTGCATCAAGCTCATTTAACTGGGGCAATTGCCTGCAGATAATCAGAGCACTCCAGTAAACTGCTGAAGGAAATTTCCTCAAAATGTTGGCACAGTCAAACAGCTATTGACTTAGATATACTTCAAAAATATTTTTAAAAAGGAAAGACTCAAGAAATATGCAGAGTATCCAACTATGTTTGCATATTTTTAAACCACTTCAGTTTAAAGCATTGTTTGCTTCTTTCAATTTCCACTGAAGAACTCTTATTTGTTTAAAGCAAATAATCAAGCACAATATTCCCATAATAAAACATGGTGGAGGCAGTATGATGTTATGAGGACAGGAATTTGGTCAGGACTTTATTTATATGGTGTCCAAGATGTGTCCAGGACATTGGTTATTAAACCAGCATTCCTTGGGTTAAACCAAACCTGAACCAGATCATGTTAGAAGCGTCTTACCTGAGGTAAAGAGAAAAAAGACAGGGCTTGTTGCAGAATGCAGAGGCAGAAAAATCAAGCTGCTTAAGAATGGACTGGTGGTCAGCTGTGTTTTATCAAGTTCAAAGTTAGCAAAGGACTCTACCAGGAAATTATAAGCAACTTCATACTGCAGACAAGCTTTGGGGAGATGGTGATTTAATTTTCCAGCTGGTGTTGTCAACCTGCCCACACTCCCAAAAATAACAATATTTGATTTAATTGTCGTGATATAATAGACCAATATATCACGACACATATATACCCCCATAGAGAAACAATGGAGTCAGGTCAAAGGAACATGAGCAGTGGACTCAACAACAGAGACAGACGAGGTCACTATTAAAGCAACAGGACTTCCATGCAAACGAAGGCTGGGTGTTGTTAAGAATCTCAAAACTCCATTCAGTTCTTTGGATCACAATTTTATTCACTATTGATTTGGTTCAATATTGAAATCAATAACGGATTTCTTTCCAAATCCGTTATTGATTTGTAAAGAAATTAATTGGAATGCCAAGATGAATTTATATTGTTACCCACCCCTTCTTGCAACACTGCATTAATGCAATAAATTGTGCCAAAGGGCCCTGGACCTACTAATTATAAAGTTTATGTACATATTAGAAGGTTGACATATCTTTGCTACAGTCTTTTCTTCATTAAACTTTAATTCTAATTGTTAGAAAGCATGACTGCAAGGTTTTAATTAGCTGTAATACTACTGCAACAGACTCTTCACAAGAAATTTTAAAAAGGTAAAAACATAAATGAACTTTCTCAGCGACTTTCAATGTATTTAGATACACTGGAACATGAATATGGCTGTTGCAGAATATGGTTGTCTATGCAGAAATCACAAGACAAATAGTCTAACAAACAAACTATCGATACATTCCTTAATGTTTTGACTGAAAGGCTATGTCCAAGAAGAAAATATGCCTATTAGCAGAAACATTAATGAGAGAGAGCTGCAATACTATGAGTTTAGGGCGATTGCCATAATCGTCGAGCCGAGGCTCGGGTGTTCTCACGAGAGAGCTAGGGTGGGGGTGCATTCTGGAGGATTCTGCAGCAATCATAGGAGAGGACCCCATTTCATTCGTTTATTGTGGGGGATGTTTTCTTTCCCTTCTCAGCTAGATGGTTAGCCCCCTCCGTGAAACCCACAACATAGTGGTGGGGGGCTGAAGGTTGTAGTGGTGAGTTGTCCGGCTGTCATTGCAGCAGGCTGGCATTATTTTTGCCTCCACTTGAATCTGAGTTAGTTTACGTGTCTGTGGACGGTTCGACTTGACGCTGCATGCTGTTACCGTGTCTGGAGGTGTTCTTTTCTTTTCATTGAGGTGGCTAACCTATTAGCTAGTTAGCGCTAATGTTAGTTGATTAGCTTTATTAAACGTGGCACAATTATAATCACAATAAATCCAAGGTATGCATAATAAAGCAGCCCCTCAATGAACATGTAGTCAGCGTTTGTTTTAGAGTAGCGAACTAGAAATTCCTTCATTAGCTGTTGTCGGTTACTGGCTAACATTAGCGTGATAGCTAACTCCCAGCTAGTCCGTTTTGAGAACAATGAAAACCAGTCAACATTAAACTGTTGCACAATAACAAGCATTCCAATACATTCACAATTTAAACATTTAAGTCCGAGACGATGTTACGCTGTCAGTAACGCTGATTCACTAGCACAGGGGCGTAGCGTTTCTTTTGACGGATTAGGAGGTGGGGGATCCTAAATTTGGGATGGGGGAGATGGTCACCCCAAAACCAATTAATCATCACAATTTCAGTTTCTTTAAATGTAATGAACACTAAATGAATCCTTACTTCTAACCATGTCTTGGTGGGGTTTTGCTTGTTTATTTTAGGGTGGCATATAGAACCTATTAAATACTAAAAGTCACCCAAATTTAAGATATTAGGACACATTCATTAGGTCTCCTACAGAAATGTGCTTAGACACGAATGGACCATATACTCACATAGTGGTATTGTGATACTGAATTATCTAAACCCAGACTGTATGGAAGAGAAATAATAAACAACTGCTTTGACTTATATCCCTTACAAATCACGTCACTGATACTATAAGATGGACTAATCAGAATGTTGTGGCCAGTTTCCAATCAATTTTTTTCTTTCGTAAAACTTGATGTTACCAATATTAGCTTGTTCTGATTTCTCTTTTTAAAAACAACAACAACCTGCTTTACTAATATGAGCAAACTTAAACAGACCATTACAGAAGTAATCAAACGTTGTGAGTCACTCGTGTAAAAAAAGAAAAATCTGTTTTAGTAGGAATATTTCCTGGAGAATGTGGCTCAGGGATACCTAAGTCCAGCTTTTGTTGCATCCCTTTTCCAACATGCTTGAATTTCCTCATTAATGACATTCTGATTCCATGAGTTAAGCAAACTGTTACACATACTGGAAAGAGGAAGGAATTTATTGTATTGGCTAGAAGATTAAAGTTAGAACACGGTAGCTTGAATCATTATTTGAAAGTAGCAGGAAAACCGAAACTTTTTTTTGTGATTTTGTTTTACTTGAGACAGTACAGGATATAGCCAGATCTAGAGAAACTCATCCATGTGTTTATCTTCAGTCGCATTGATTATTGCAACAGTGTCTTCACAGGTCTGTACATCAAATCAATCAAACAGCTGCAGCTGATCCAGAATGCTGCTGCTCGCGTTCTCACTAAAACCAGGAAGATAGAGCACATAACACCAGATTTAAAGTTCCTACACTGGCTCCCTGTAGCTCAAAGAATAGACTTTAAAATACTGTTGCTAGTTTATAAATCACTGAATGGTTTGGCACCACAAAGACCTGCTGCTGTTGTATCAACCTTCCAGACCTCCCAGGTCTTCTGGTTCTGGTCTGCTCTGCATCCCCAGAACCAGAACCAAATGAGAAGTGGCATTTAGGATCTATGCACTACAGATCAGGAAAAAACTTCCAGAAAACTGTAAAACAGCTGAAACACTGACTTCTTTTAAATCTCGACTAAAAACCCACCTGTTTAGGATTGTATTTGAAATGTAATCAATTACAAATTTATTGAAGGTACTTGACTTAATGTCGTGTTTTGATTGTTGATTCTGTGTTGCATTGTGTTTCTGTGTTTGTTATGATGTAAAGCACTTTGAAATGCCTTGCTGCTGAAATGTGCTACACAAATAAAATTTGATTTGATTTGATTTTGATTTAATGAGGGCATTCAGTCATTGATTTGTGTATGTTGCCAAAGGGATTCATCTAAAGGTTGCAGGTTAGTAGTTCTTGTTGGTAACATTTTTCCCGACCTGGCATTGCTTTGTCTGAAATTGCTTAAAGAAAAAAAAAAGTGCTTTGATGTTGAAATTTAGAGTAATGTCTGTGTCTTAATAACCCAGCATAAATGTAACTATTTTGTGCCTTTTTTTAAAATAAACAAATATCACTATCTTATGTCGCATCATCTGTGCAATATAAATTGTTGTCATGATGTCAAACTTGCACATTTCAGATTCAATGACTGGAATTGACTGAAACCACCGTCTCGCTGCAAAAATGTCTAGTAAGTAGTTAGAAATAATTGTGACTGATAGAGAGAACCTTTACGAGACAATATGGAATCACTAAAGTGTCCTAATTATTCAGCCTTTTCTGGTTTTTATTTATTTTTTAAATTTACAACAGAGAGACCCTCCTATGCCCCCCCGCCTCCTCCTGCCCCAACGACTGTAAGTATACAAGTTGCTCTAGTATGAGTACCACATGGTAAAGTTACATCTTTAAACACACATTTAATGATAAATGTCTTTTTCTGGAAATTGATTTTCTTGTAGCATTAATGAAAGTTTGTTTTGCATCTTTTCTGCTTACTTAGGCCCCCAAATCTCCATAAAATAGCTTCTTTCATTTCTTTTTTTTATGTAATGGGCTTTTTTTGTGTGTGTTAAATCCTCCCACTGCCTGTGTTATGTCATTTCTCATTCATGTTTATGTCTTATTTGTTTCCATCAGCAAATGCCCAACACACCCGGGTTTGTGGGGTACAACCCATACAGTCATCTGGCCTACAACAACTACAGACTGGGAGGGAGCCAAAGCAGCAACAGTCGGGTAACGGTATGAATTTGAACCAAGTAAAAACATTGTGACTCGGTATATTAATCTATTGCTAAGCTCATACCTGTCATCAGTTATTTTCCAGTGAAACTTTGATTAGTACTTAAACCAAAGAATGCAGAAGACTTTACAAACATCATTATAATCTCAGCATTTTGGTTTTGTTCTGTTCCAATGAGAAGGAAAGATTTTTTTTTTTTACACATCTCCTCGAAAGTAAAATGCTGCTGGGTAATTTGTGTGAGATGTCTGCCTTATTTCATTTCTGAACTGGAAATATGCGTCATTCCACGGTCAAACCTGCAGTGAAACAGTCCATCTGTGTCCATTCAGATCCCACTTTCCTTTCTGATTCTGCATTTCTGACAGCCATCTTAAATAACCCATGCCTTCAGTGTTGCCATGGCATTGCAGACTTGCTGCTCAACATGGCTCTGGCTGCTGAGCAATAATTTAGTCACTGCATGCAACCGGTGGTTGGCTGACTCTGATAATGGCATTATGTCTCGCTATGGGCTAATCTCATCTTAAATTAGATTTTTTTTTTAAAGTTTCTCATAAACAGCCCAGTTCCCTGATTTCCGCACAGTCTTCAACGGTTAAAGATGCGCATGTCTTCTAAAAGTGCCCCGAGGCGACATTGTTATGAATTATAAGAAAACTTAATTGAACGGATTAAGTGATGTTCACTAAAGTTGTAACAAAATCTCATTAATAGGCATGGGCCAGTATAAAATTATTTTGCATATACTATGGTACCTCAGTTTTTGCAGTGAGTTTATTTCAGGCAGCTGATGGATAGTGTGCAGCAACAGGGTTAACGGAGCCACCCTACAGCCAGTGAAAATATAGGTCTTAGGCATCTCATTATAATTGAATTAGTATGACAGAATAATTTAGCAGTTTTTATACTAGTAACCAGCCCATGTATAAGGATGCATCTGGGAATGATTATCACTTCATATTATGTTTCTTCTAATGAAATTCTTACTAATTCCTCTTTTTGTAATGATAAACAAAACAATAAAGGCATCAAATATGTGAAAAAATTCAATCATTACAATGATTGAATCCGCAAGATTCATTGATCTTGCAGCGCAAACTGCATCAAAAAACAATTTTTTTTAAAATCTCACAGCAATGTTTTAATCTTTTGAAGTAAATTCAACAAATAGTCAAAAACGATTATACTGTGAAAGATCTCTGAATGGTTAGATTTTTAGTGTCCTCGTCTGTCAGAGATGTCGCTGCATTTTTTTCAATAAATTTACAAGGCGAAACTCACAGCAGAAGTCATATCGGGGCACTTTTCCAGACGTTTTCGCGCCAAATGACACAATTTTCTGAGCTCTAAATTAAATATGACACTTGGGTGAAAACACGGCAGCAATTCAGCACAGCAGCACAGTTTCTAATGACAAATTTACAGTTTTTAAGGCCCCTTCTGTGTCGAGAGACTCTTTGGAGATCTTGCATATAAGCTGTGAGCTACCAAATAAACTTTAGTTTTGCTTCAAACTGCAATCACTACTTTTTCATCCAGCCGTTGTTCTATCAGAGAGGATACATCGCTAAGTCTAAGAACCTGTAAGAAAATAGTTATCTGGAGTTGTGTTTTTTTCCCCCAAAAGTTGTTACCTTTCCACCTAATTTTCAGCAAGCTCCTCCTTACAGTTGATCTAAAGTTAAACTAAATACAGATGGCGCAGACTTCTCTGCGAGGTTCATCCTTGTTGTGAGTCACGCACTGAGGCCAACGTGAAATAACAATCTGCTGGTGTCAAGGTTGGACTGTCAAAACTACGTTGCTCTTTCTGCGTCACATGTGGGTTTAATAAAGCCCGCGCCTCACATTTGCTCCATTCTTCTCTGTTTTAAGTTTCTGCAGGATAATTCTAAAAATGTTTTGACGTTTTATATTTTCAGTAACAATAGGAGAATCATCAAAGCTTTAGAGGATAATTGTTGAGGTTGTTATTCACAAAATGGTCAAAAATGGATTACATTAGGTTGTTAGGGTATACATCCAGGGGATTATACACAGTCTGGAAAAGTTTGGAAGTTGATTTAACATTTTCCAGGTCTCCTTGTAAATATGGCAAAAGTGTAGTCGCCTCATTACAGCCAGCTGGTCAGCAGTAGGTAGCAGAGGGACATTTTAGTGCATGACAAATCTGGAAAATCTCTGGTCACTGGCATTCTGTTGAAGTCTGGTTCAGAGATACGAGTAATGTGTGAATACTTTGCCTCGTTTTTGAAAAAAAAAGCTGGAATAACTCAAAATCGCTCTTTGTTTCTGTTTTACAAGAATTCCTCTGGAATAAACATCCCAAAGCCCCCAAAACCACCTGACAAGCCGCTGATGCCCTACATGAGATACAGTCGGAAGGTGTGTACACTCTTTAAAATCGCAATTTTTTAAAATCATCGTTGTGTGTGCTACTGACAGGCTCATTTTATTTTCTTTAGATATCCTGTAAACTCAGTTAGATGCACCTTTGTTTCAGATGTTTAAAGTTGTTAAGCAAGGTAAGATGTGAAGCCAGAGATTAGGTAGGAGTGTCAACATCCTAGTGGGATTTATCCGCTTTGGATCTGGAACTTAAAGCACACGGCCTCCTCTGGTTTGTGACCTCTCTGCAAAGAGATAACCACCTATAGCCCCTCCAACCCAACCCAACCCCACACCCATGTCTGGTTCTCATCACCAGGTTTGGGATCAAGTAAAAGCCTCCAATCCTGATCTGAAGCTATGGGAAATTGGGAAGATAATCGGTGGAATGTGGAGGGACCTCACTGATGAGGAGAAACAGGATTATTTGAATGACTACGAAGCAGAGAAGGTTGGTTGTTTTACAGAGGGGTGTTTACGGGGTTGGTGGGTGACAATTAGCTGTGTCCCCAAAGGCTGTGGGTCACCCAGACATCGCTCCTTCTTTCTACCAGTCACGAGTAAAACCTTTTTTCTTGTTTATTCTTTGCTGATTGAAACAACCAACCACATGTTGAGTCTGCTTGCTTCTTGTTGTTGTTGTGTTTTTGCTTTTCCGGTGTCATTCCTGTCATCTTTTCCGCTGTAGATTGAGTATAACGAGAGCATGAAGGCCTATCACAACTCACCAGCTTACCTGGCGTATGTCAACGCAAAAAGCCGGGCCGAGGCCGCTCTGGAGGAGGAGAGTCGCCAGAGGCAGTCCAGACTGGACAAGGGCGAGCCTTATATGAGCATCCAGCCAGCAGAGGATCCAGACGGTAAGGCCACTCACTTAAATGCTTTGTTTCCCGAGGTTTAGGGCACGGTGACAGAGCTGTAATTATTGCAGCCCGACCACACAGATTTACAAGCCTCCACTCCCTGAAAGTCTCTTTCCCTCCTCCTACGCTGCTACATCCATCCTCAGTTTATGTAATTCTACCTTTGAAATGAAATGTTTTTTCCTTCAAGTTGCAAATGAAGACAAATTTTGTTTTAGTTGTGCACCAGCGTTTACATTCTTGAGCTCGGTTTAGACATGATTACCAAATTTACATTCTTTTGTCTGTTGTCATAAAGTCTGATACACACACACACACAGATTTAGACAGCATATGACATTTGAGTTACACCCACCTCCAGGAAATGATGCTTGTCTGGGGTCGGGCTGGGTTACAGTAGAAGTTAATGATGTGCAGGAAAACTACAGATAAAACAGCTGCTATTTAGAAACACCCCAGACCATAAAAATAGTTAAAGTCGACATCCCAGCGGGTAACGTACTGAACAAGCTGCACGTATGGCAATAATTAAACAAGGTTTAGCTCTCCGGGTGGTAACATAGTCACGGATTATGTTTTATTAATAAAACCCTTTATGATAATCCTCTCCTAATCTCTTTCTATAAACAACTTCTCTCTCTCTCTCCTTTTTTTTCTTTTTTTTTTTTTTTTACTTTAACCATCAAAACAGGTTGTAACTTTTCAAAAGCTCCCACAGGCAGCCAGGTAAACTGTTGTTTTGTAGCTTTGTCTTGGGTGTAACTTAATCATTAATCCCAGACATTTAAATGTTTTTGTTTTTATTAACACCTTGAACGCTTCCAGCAGGCTGAGGTGGGGGGTGCGGGGGGGGGATGAGGACATGATGAGGGATGATGTTGAATGAGTTTCCCACGCTTTATCGAGATGTACCTCTGCTGAATTTGTGAACCAGAGAAAAGCGTAATTCCCACACGATACCTTAAGAATCTGTCACCCCTCTTGAATGTTTCCTGTTGTGGTGGGAGAGCTCCTATATGTGCTCTTTGAAGTTTTCATCTTGGCATATGCGACTCATTTCTACTTTGTTGTTCAAATTTGCACCGTTGTTGCACAGCAGCAGCAGCAGCAGCTACATTGGGCGGTTACTAGTGAACCAAACAAAGCTACGACACAGTGCGTAATTAAGGCCTTCAAAATCCAAAGCAATCAGCGCATCAGTTATATAATATGATGATGCTCAGCGGTGTTGTAACATTTATATACATGCAGAGTACGCTTCAATTAAGTATTATTAACTTGGAAATTTGTTCAGTCGTTAAAATACCAGTAATTACCATAATTTAGTGGTTCCACTGAGAAGATTTTCAAAGCCACAAATGTAATCAGTTTAGGCCTTAAAGTGTCACAAATCTGAGGATTTTTCTTGATTGATTTAAAGTGCATAGTGTTCATTACATTCATTCACTGCTTTTTCATCTTGGCCATTATTTGTGCTTGCCTTGACAAATACAGTGAAAGCCTTTCCTTTGTTGTGCCATTTGTCTCTCAGCATGGATATTTTATGCTTCATGTTGCATCAAAACATGACATATAGAAGCAATGAACGCCAGATGTTCAGTCTTTTCCCCTAAAACGGAGAAAGTTCTGCTCCTGAAACAAACTCTCTGACTTGTAATTGCATGTTCAGGTAGTGTATGTTAAGAGGTTTGGCTTAAAAACAAGGTTTCATAATTAGTCAAAGCAAATGCCAAAAACTATTAGAAAGCTTACTGTGTACCGGGAAGGGCATTAAGTGAGCTACAAATGCATTTGACTCACGAGCCAAAGCTAAAAAAAAAAAAAAAAAAAATCTATTTAAGTTGTTTAATTTGTGTTTAGATTAAATATGTAATTATGTCAATGGGTTATTAGGGATTTTCATAAATAATCATGTGCCTTAATTGTTCAGACTGCTAGCTTGTGATCTAAGGACTGCTAAAGAACAGCTGCTGATAAATTAAAACTACAGAGCATATCTTAAACATTTGTCTTCACACAGTGACCCATAATTAACTCCTTGTCCTACTCCAGCAACAATAGTACGTCAATTTCCTTTAAACTATTTTTATATTACAGCATATACATTTACTGGGATTGCCCAATGAATGTTCAGAAACCTTATGTTTTTCTTGCAGTAGCAAAATCTCACATCAAAAAAAACATAAGAAGAAAACAATATAAGGATATACTGTATATATATCATATTAAACACTTGTGGAAAAAAGCTAGAAGGAAGATAATATAAAAGAAGTCTTTGGAGATGCTCCAATTAAAAGGTTGGGATTTTTCTTTTTAGCATTTTAATGTGGGTTTTTCTACTGCAGTAAAGGCCCATTTATTTTCAGGGTGTTTTTTCCCCACATCGTGGGAATTGCAGAAGACCATGTTCTCAGCTAAAACGCTACAAATACCGAGCAAAATCCGCCTTCTGTTTGGACACAGTAGCTCTAGCATCATGCTGTCAGTGTACTTTCAGTAATTTCCTGGGCCGCTGTTACAGATCGACCTGTATTTCCCGCGGCAACTCCAGCAACCCAATGTGTTTTGTTGTCTCCAGACTACGACGACGGCTTTTCTGTGAAACACACAGCTGCTGCTCGTTTCCAGCGCAACCACCGCCTGATCAGCGAGATCCTGAGCGAGAGCGTCGTCCCAGATGTGCGGTCCGTCGTCACCACCGCCCGCATGCAGGTCCTCAAACGCCAGGTCCAGTCGCTAATGGTGCATCAGGTGAGCTCAAACTGCAGTCTCGCACAACTCTGGGTTCTGCCTGCGACAGCTTCGCTTTCATTGACTCATTATTTATTTATTTTTTTTAACTGTGGCGCCTGGATGTCCTGCTTTCGCAGAGAAAATTGGAGGCAGAGTTGCTTCAGATTGAAGACCGCCACCAGGACAAGAAAAGAAAATTCATTGAAGCCACGGAGTCATTCAACAATGAGCTCAAAAGGGTATGGCATCTTTTACATTAAATCAGGTCATTGCTTACTTGCACGCAAGCTTCAGTTTGCATGCCGCATGCAGCTTGGGCCCTGCGCCAGTCTCAGTCTGTCCTGCAGCCCACAGCTGGGGCTAACTCCATCCACATGTCCTCATAATGTTGTTCCTGTCATTTATTATTTGAGGGCCCTATATTAGTCCTGACTGCAGCATTTGGCTTTTACAACAGGTGGCGCCATTTATCCTATAAAGATAAAACAACACGCAGCAACACAAGTTTTAGTTACCCAGATTAAACTTTCATTTATCTTGTTGTAAACAGTTTCTTTGTGCAGGGCGTCCACATGCAACGGCAAACACGTTTCTCATACATGATTTATTTATTTATTTTTTTGTCCAGTTGTGCTGCATGAAGGTGGAAGTGGACATGGAGAAGATCTCTGCGGAGATCGCTGCAGCAGAAGAGGCAGCACGTAAACGGATGGCAGAACGCGAGAAGGATGCAGGGGACAGAGGGGCGAGAGAGGCGCCGCCCACCTGCGTCTTGGCAGAGGAGGAAAAACATGTTTGTGCTACGCATGGCAAAAAGTCCCAGCAGAACTCTCACAGTGACAGCAGCAGCAAGGACGGAGAGGACGCAGAGTCGAATACTGCAGATCCACCAGGTGAGCAGCGGTGGTTTCTGTGGTGGTGCGCAGCCTTTATGCATCTTTGTGAGTAATTCATGGATGACCCAGTTGAGACGGTGTGACCCTGATACCAAACTGACTCATTCAAGGAGTACCCGTAGAAAAGGAGTCTCAGTCTAATGTTTTCTTTTCCATTCAACACATAGTTGAAAACAAGACTCCCTAACAACATTAAGCAGAACGAAATGACACACAGTGCCTTTGCCAAAAGAATTTATTTCAATTTCAGACTTTTTCACATCACAACCACAAACCCCAATGCATTTTATTGGGATTTGATGCAACCGAGCAACACAAAGTGGTGCGAAGTGCAAACTCAATGCCTTAAATATTTCATACCCTAATCAATAATGAATTGAAAGTTTCTTTTGCAGTTTGTCTCTAGCAGCTTTGCACATGTAGGGACTGAAATTGTCTTAGTTCAAAGTGTCTTCTTAGCCCTGGCTGTATGTTTATGGTCATTGTCCTGTTGGAGATTGAACCTCGTGTCAAGTTTTCCATTTTTAACTGGTTTTATTCTAGGATAACCAAAACCATCCACAGGGTGATGCTGTCACCACCAGGTTTTGTGTGTGTTCATGGTGATATCAAGTATTGGGTTTCTGTCACACATTGCTTACAGACCAAAAAATTACATTTTGATATCATCTGACCTGATCACATTCTGCCATGTGTTTGTGGTTTCATCATGTTTGGTTAAAAATGGTTAGGATTCTATTGACGTCTTGACTGCGTCACTGATTAACGCTCTGTTTTAGGACTGCAATTAATAATTATTTTAGTTATTGACTAATCTGTCGATTATTCTGAGAATTAATTGACTAATTGAATAAAAAAAGGCACATTCTGCAATTGTTTTAATGAAGACTTTTTATACAATATGAGACATACAACAAAAGAAATAACTAATGAAATTCCCTTTGTGTGTTTGATTAGGATGCAGCTGCAGCTTAAAAATACCTCTAAAATCAACATGTGAACAGCTTGTTAATTATTTTTTGGATTAACTGATTAATGATTGGATAGCAAAAAAAAGTGCTTATGCTGTTTTTGTTTGTTTTTACAGAATTTGAACCAGGTGAAGCTAAAACTGTGGCGCTTGAGGTTTTTTTTTGGAAAGAACATATTCACAAACAAAAGTTTTTTTCTATCTTAAATGCAAAATGCATCTTTTTTTTTTTAGACAGATTTGGCTTAATTGCTTTTCTGTTGTTCTTTTGGCAAACGAAATTTATTTGAGTACGTATTAGTTATCTTGATTGCTAAGATAACTGGTGATTCATCGGAATTAATTTGATTGTTTCAGCTCTACTTGCAGCAGAAAGAAGCAAAGTATGGAGATTAATATTTGCTGTTACTGTTTTCAGTAGTTTCTGTAGCCAACATAGAAAAAAAAAAGCCATTTAAATGAAGTTTCCATCTCCATGTAGAGCAGAACTGCTTTTTTTTTTAAGTAAGCAAAGAGATGTGACTTAAGCAATAACTTGAAAAATATTGATTAGGTAAGTTTAATTAATTTTATTTTTCTAATGCAGTAAAGCAAAAAGCTTCAGAGGAGATGGAGGCCCATCCAGGCAGTGAGGAGGGGGCGTCAGAGGACAAGGAGAGCGTCCCAGAGGGAGCCATGGAGGAGGGAACCAGCGACAGCAACACAGGCTCAGAAACCACCTCTGCGCAGACAGAAGACGCCACGACCAGCGAGCCATCAGAGGGACCCGGCAAGGCCAGGGCAGCCCACTGAGCTCAGCGGCAAACATGGTGGAAACCGCAGGGCTGCCACTCCATCTGTTTGACTCTCTGATTACAGAAATTGCACAATCTCATCTTTGTTGTCAAAGTGTAAAAAAAAGCAGCGTTCAGACGGGCTGATTGGTTAACAAGCCTGAGGCTGCAGCTGAGGTTATAAACCTGAAACTTGCAGACATTACAGTGAATACAATAATAATATTAATAGTAATAATAATAATAAAAGATCTGCACTCTAAGTCGACAAAGCGATTACCTTGTCTAAAATCAATGGCTGCTACATTTTGCCACAAAAGCCCATGTGAAGGCACTATATTTTCGGCTTCTTTGGAAGAGTGCACACAAGCCCTTCATCAGCACATATGGAAACATATCTCTAGCACTATGTCTGGCAGACAAACAAAATTGCTCAGTGTTATGTTTAACTTTGTTCTTTGTGTTGTAATACCATTGTTGCTTCTATTGTTTTGCATGTTGCAGGTCAAAAAAAAAAAAAAACGTTTAAGAGTGGAGCTAAGTGACCATCTCCTTGGCAGGAGAATATTTGTTTACTCTGTATCAGTATTACAGTAACAGTATTGTCTCAGGAGTTTGTAGTCATTTAGTAGTAGTTACTCTTTTATTTATTATCAGCATTTTTATTATTCTTGTGGATTGGGTGCTCTAGGTCCAGCTCGTCTTTAAGTATATATCATCTGATCATCGATGCTGTACAATGCTAAAGTGTTCTAAAGTTTGCTGGCTGCCAATCAAATCAAAAGCAGTATGCTTAGAACATGTGTTTGTTTTGATCAGTATTGCCGGTTTTTAGCAGGAATCTTTTACATGTCCAGTTAATGTGTACATGGTGTAACGAGGTTTGCTTAAACGTGAATTTTCATGTTGTAAAACGGTTAGAACCCTCATTATTAACATGCAGTCTTAAGATGAATTTCATTTTTGCATATTTATACAAATAAACTTTTCTACTCTGAAATACAGCTGTCTCTTTGTTTTGGAAACATGTCTGAATTAGTAATATATTTAAAACACAATTTAGCTCCTCGGGTGGATCTACCTCAGTAAATTGGAATATCAAAAAATGTATTTATTCCAACAATGCATTTCTTTCAACTGAGGCATTTTTCCTGTTGTTTTATCACGAAAAACACTTTTAAGTCATTTTGTCAACAGATTCTCCCACCTGAGCTGTGGATCTCTGCAGCTCCTCAGGAGTTACCACACTCCTCTTGGCTGCTCCTCTGGGTCAATTTCTCATTGGCAAGCTTTTCACTGTAGGCTGATCGCCATGCCTTGTTTGGCTGGTTTGCAGATGTTCCCTACATTTTCAAATAAAGGATTGAGTGGTGCTCTATGAGTACTCTAAGCTTAGAGTACTGGTTTACAAACTAACCCTGCTTTAAATTTTTCCACAACTTTTTGTGTCACCTGTTTGTCGTGCTACTTGGTCTTCATGATGCTGGTTGTCCGCCATTGTTTTCAGAAGCTCCTGTCCAGTGTCCTCTAATGCTACTCTATTGAGTACACCCTCCTCACTCTGCACCAGATGCAGTCAGAAAAGCACCTCTGATTGATACGGTGGAGGTGCAAACCACTACAACATTAACAAAACCACTACAACATTAACTAAAACACTACAACGTTAAAGAAAACGGAAAGGGTATGTCCCAGTTGGAGACCACTGCCACTTTCAAGATGGCGTTGCCGTAAATAGGACCCAGTGTATACTACTCATGCCTATTGTCCAATCAGCAATTTCTCAGATCTCCAACTGGGACATACCCTTTCCGTTTTCGTTAATGGTGTAGTGTTTTCGTTAATGGTGTAGTCGTGCTTTTGTTAATGTTGTAGTGGTTTGCACCTCAGGCCCATCGTAGGGATTGATGGTCGGGAGACGCCCATTAATGAAATGCAGGTAAGGCAGAACACTGTTAAGGTGTGTGTGTCTATGTTCCTGCTTCTACATGTCGGCTTTGTGGGTGGCTCGTGTTGTTGATCTGTTCATTTGAGATCACAAGTGCTATTTTACAATTAGTGGCTGGGATTTTTATTGGTTTTTGGGTGCTACACCTGCCGTGTGTTTAGAGTTGTTGCTCTGCTGACGTTTTTTAGCTGCAGCTGAAGTTTATTGCGGCCTGGTTCCCACCCGCTAACCACTCCTTCCTTGGGTGGGCTGCGTTTCCGCTCCTGAGTAAGCGACCAGTTATTTAGTTTCTACTTTTATCTTACCTGACTCCAGAATTAATGGGCTCTCGCTCTGTTTTGGGCACATAATTGTCTGCACACTATTTTGAAGCTGCAGCGCTCTGGATGCTGTCCTGTCGTTGATTGGTTGGGCCGCTTCTCCATTGCCTCTGTTGCTGATTGGACAGTGCCATCAGCAACCCTGATTGGACTGACCCTGCTGTACAGGGGTGTAGAACTTCCCAGTTCTACACGTTTTTGATTTTTTTTGTATTTGCTTTGTTTGCATTATTGAACTCACTAATGTGTTTTCCTTTTTTCGGTTTGATTACCAATTTGCTGTTTTTATTGCATGTTTTGTTTTTCTTTTGTCTGACATTGTCTTCCTCACACCTTTCCTTTTCTTCTCAGGGACCAAGTAGTATGTCTCAAGCCATGGTTAAAGAATACATACTACTTATTAAAACATAATGGAGCTATATTTTAAGGAATTGTTAAAATACATGTTGTCAGTCCGTCTTTGTGAGCAATTATGAACCTTGATTTGTTGGGTACAAACACCTGCCAACTGATGTTGTTGTACTTTAAAAAACTTTTAAAAATCCCATATTTTTGGATCAAAAATGTTAATCCATAGCCAGGTTCAGTTAACATATTATCTATAAAAGAACCAGCTTCCTGTTGCTGCAAAACATGCCTCAATCAACACCCACCCCCCACTATGTGTAACATTGTGTTACTACTCATATTCTGTTTGGGTTTCTTCAGATTTAGTATACAAGGACTGAACATTTGAACTTTGAATGTCACTTGTACTTGCTTTCACTAAATGTAAGAAAAACAAGCTAAGTACAAAGAAGGAAGAAATTTTATAACGGTTTTAAACCAAGTGCCAACAGAGCAAAAATAAGTGAAGCATAAGTCCTGTAGGCAAAGCCGTCCAACAATGATGTATCTGAAAGTCACCAGTCAAAGAGGGTAACTTCATTTCACAGCATTACCAGCTTTTGGTGGAATTTGACAGATCGGGTGGTTGTATTGTGCAGTTGCTTTGCATGTGGGGTATACAGTGTCCAGCTGTTGAAACTGGTGGGTTCATAGCGACACAAACACCGTCTGTTCATGCCATCCAGACTTTATGACAGCCCAGAGGCAAGAGGTCCTAATCTTGGTCATATTATTGCTGTTATCACAATTTGGGGAGACATGGAGAACAATTTTAGGACATCCTATATCCACGTTTCACCCATTTTGAGACAATTCTCCACCAAAGGGTTGGAGCATTTAGAATGCCATCACTTGTGGGAATTTGCTAGATACCACAGTGCCCTGTTCATCCAATCAGTGGGTGCTTATAACTGCAACATATGCAACAGCAAGTCTTTGTTTTTGGAGCCTATGAGTATGTGAGGACACAGTACAGTGCACATATTGTGCAACTAAGACAGACCACAAGTACGGCTGTGTGCATAACATGCAGATTTGGTAGTTTATAACATTAAGGCAACATCCAGGCTAGAGGACCATTCTTGCCAATGTTATTCCTGTCATTATGGTTGATGTAGTCACAGGGCAAAACATCAAGCCTTAGTGCCACATCAGTAATATTTTGTATCCTCCTGTCTCGTCCCATCTTACAAAAGGTAATTCCCATTCATAAGGCGAAAATGTGATTATAGGAGAGAAATACTAACATCTTTACTGGCCCAACCAGAGTCCTGACTGGAGTCTGATAGAGAATCTGAGGAGGGAGCTAAAAAAATTTGGCTAATGGAAAGAAAGGCCTTCCAACCTCAAAGTCTTGGAGTTCATCACCAACAATAAATCATCAAAATGCCAGTAGAAACATACAAAAAGATTGGTTGGGAAATATAACCAGATGGCTTTATTGTTGTAAAGCCATCAGATTTTGTAATCATGGTGATACAGTCACATGACCTGTCTGGGTAATCAGCTTTCAGCATTTTGTTATTGTATTTCTCACACATTAAACTCATACTAACATGAGGTAATGCATATTGTGGTTTGTCTTGTGTTATATTTAACTAATTCATTCATGAGATAAGAACTAAATGTCTTTCCTTGTGGTTTTTTAATGCGTATAATGTTATAATTAAGAAAAGGTTGTAACCTACTTTTTTTTTTTTTTTTTTTTTTTTACCCAGACAGTTAATGATCGAAAACAAGGGTTCTGGGAGCTCAGTGGTTTACATCTGTCTCTGACTGTGGCATGCAGGGCATTTGCAAAGAGTCTGCTTATCCTTTGCACAGTACAGGTAAGGGAAGTTGGTTAGATGAAAAGGATTTGTTCTGATTTCCTGTTTTTAACGCTGAACAAGAAGTGTGCTCACTTGTGCATGCAACAAAATTAAGCACCGATGCCTCGAGGAAAGTTGCACACTTGGGTGGAGATATAAGCCGTTTTTACCCGTACAAAGTTGCTAGGATCAAATCTACCATAATCTTAACCTACGATTTGCGTTAGATGTGAATGATTTGCTTTACACTAAAACTTTTTTCTTTTTTCTGCACTGTGGTTAAAACTACCTCAAGTGAAAGCAGAAAACACAAACCACAAAGGCACAGGTGTGCAGCAGCCTGTGCAGGTCTGTTTCGAAAGGTAAATTAAAGCATGGTTCCTGCTGCTGTCCAGTACAAACACAACTAAAAGATGCAGCAAAACAGGGGAAAAGAATTGCACATGCACAACAGTAACTCTTAGCGGTTAATACTGTTTTTGAACAGCCACACCAAACTCCCGTCTTAAAATGCAAACACATTATTTACGAGTTCTGAGATGAACTCCCCTCTGCTCTTTGTGGCTTCCTAACTTAGTATCCTTTAAACAGCAGCTTGTTTTTCGTTTGCGTATGACTTATACCAAGATACGAGCACCTGCTGTTTTTCAGGTAGTAGCTTATATGAAAGCAAGAGTAACACAATGAATCATGGCAAAAGAAACTTTCAAAAGCAACACAAAATGTTTTTTTTGTTATTTCAATTAAATACACACAAGATGCTTCCACAGTCCTTGGGTGAAAATGTTATCTGGCTCAGCAGTCATATATATATTTTTTTAATCTTGAGTCGAAGGTCAGTTTCTGCATCGTCTACGTCACATAAGGCTGTGCCTATGGATATAAAGAAACATATTTTGGGTAAACTAGACTTTAAGCTGTGTTTTTAAATTTCTCTTTTTTTCTTTTTTAAATGGAAAGCAGCACGTGCCTTGCTCTTTTTCTAAATGGAGTTTGTGGTTTGGCGAGTTCTCACATGATTTTTGATGGTACCGAGAAAGGAACATTTCTCATGAGTGGAGACGCAACTTTTTTTTTTTCATCATCAAGGGAAACCACCATCAAGCACAGATAGTCTGCGTGTCACACTGTGAGCAGCTCTCAGTCAATATGCCTGCTGTTGGTGGTAAGTACCTTATCAGTTAGAAAGGATGGGTGCATGTGCTGTGGTGATGGATGATTGGGTTTGTTTAGTTATTTACACCCTTTGAATTACTTCTTGTTTTTTGGTGATGAAACTGGTTAATCACTTGTCATTTTTAATGCCGGTATTGCTCTGCTAGCTGCTATTCTTAGGAGTCAAAGAGTTAAATCCACAAACTGTGCTTGTAAAAAGCATGACTGCTCAAAAAGCCTTGCACATATGTATGACTATAGATTCTGTCATGGTTCATTTTTTTGATTTTTGGATAAAATGGAGCAAAAACTGGCTTCTTTTATCCTCATGTTTTAACTAACAGAGGAGCAATGTATTATTTGTAAAATACCACTACATATACAAATGCAATGTTAGAACGGCTTTGTACATGCAAGTTGTAAAAGCAATTTTTCTTTTAGTTGTAGTTATCCTCATTTGCAAAATGAGAAGTTTCCCCCCAACTTTTTGCAAGAATCAAATACTTGTGATAATGTATTTCTGTATGAAAATAAAAAAAGAAGAACTGATCTTTCTACTTTAGCTCAAAGTTGCTAGCTTCTAACAACAGTGCCACCATTAATCTCACTGGTGTCAAAAGGGAAAACCTGTGAATTATGTACCTACAAAGAATTTAGACTGTAGTCAGTAGAACTAACCACAGAGGGAAGAGTCCCAACTTAAGGGAAAATTTGAGAGAGATACTCTTGAAAATGTTATCAGATAATGTTCACATGACGTAGTTTCTTTGAAAGTTTAGGAGGCAAACTTACATCTTCGAATTTAAAGATCTGTCGTATGATTAGTGAAATCCAGTACTAGACACTGAGCGGCCACCTAACTACTCTGCAAAACTTTCTCAATGTGTTTTTCAGATAACCAAAGTCTTCAAATAATCATGATGATAAATATATCAACAAAGGTAAGGAAAATTCTAAGTAACAATAATGTTTACAGGTACATCTCAATAAATCCAAATATCATTGTTGAGTTAATTTATTTCATTTCACAAAGTGAAACTGACATATTGTATACAGTAGATTGAAAATGCTTATTTATGTCAATTTATGATTCCAACTTACAGTAACTGAAAACCCAAAATTCAACCTCTAAGAAGATTGAAATTTTATGCAGGACAAAAACCTGTTGTATGCATACAAAAATGTACTAGTTCACCTACTGAAAAGCATGTCAGTGTACTGTAATGCATACACAATACTTTGCCAAGGCTTTTGTTTTGCATGAATTACTGTATCAACGTTGTGCAGCATAAAGGTGATCAGGATGTGGCACTGGTGAGCTATAAAGGAGAGTGGGGGAGCTCTGCTAGAAACCTTTTGTTCGTCTATATTTCTCTCATACTTCTCTTGCCGGTCAGTCAGTTACAGTCGTGCCATGCTCATTAAATACTGATACTTTTGTGAGCAGGTGTGGACAAATGTTCTTACTGTAAAATAAACCTAGCAACTCCCTAAAACTCGTCAAAAGAAGAAACTATGAAAGGAAAATTTCATAGTTGATGATGACATGACAGACTTCAGAAAGCAGAGCAGCTCGACACCTGCAGGTGACATGACACCCCAAGTCATTTCTTACTCCGTAAACTTCACATTGGACTCCAAGCAGCATGGATTCTGTACCTCCCCAGTTTTCCTCCTGACTCTGGGATATTTAATTACCAGTTAAATGGAAAATGCTTACATCTTGAAAAGAGGTCTTTGGATGACTAAATAACAATCATCTCCTTTTTCTCCTTGGATCAGGAAAGACTTGAGATGCCGTCTGTTGTTCAGAATGGCCAAACACGAGGAATGTGACAGCTGTAGCGCATGTCCATGAACATGTCTCTGTATGATGACTCTTCAAGCTCTGACTCCAACCCCGGTCCAAATGTTGTGGATCTCCCACAAACTGTTGAGCAGGCTTTACTTCACAATCCTCTCTATGAAAATCAATCAAATCAAATTTTATTTGTGTAGCACATTTCAGCAGCAAGGCATTTCAAAGTGCTTTACATCATAACAAACACAGAAACACAATGCAACACAGAATCAACAATCAAAACACGACATTAAGTCAGATTCTGTCATTAAATTTGTAATTGATTACATTTCAAATACAATCCTAAACAGGTGGGGTTTTACTCAAGATTTAAAAGAAGTCAGTGTTTCAGCTGTTTTACAGTTTTCTGGAAGTTTGTTCCAAATTTGTGGTGCATAGATGCTAAATGCTGCTTCTCCTCATTTGGTTCTGGTTCTGGGGATGCAGAGCAGACTAGAACCAGAAGACCTGAGAGGTCTGGAAGGTTACTATGACAACAGCACATCTTTAATGTATTGTGGTGCTAAACCATTCAGTGATTTATAAACTAACAGTATTTTAAAATCTATTCTTTGAGCTACAGGGAGCCAATGGAGGAACTTTAAAACTGGTGTTATGTGCTCTATCTTCCTGGTTTTAGTGAGAACACGGGCAGCAGCATTCTGGATCAGCTGCAGCTGTTTGATTTGTTGGACAGACCTGTGAAGACGCTGTTGCAATAATCAATGCGACTGAAGATAAACACATGGATGAGTTTCTCTAGATCTGGCTGAGACATTAGTCCTTTAATCCTGGAAATGTTCTTCAGGTTATAGAAGGCCGTCTTTGTGACTGTCTTTATGTGGCTCTGAAGGTTCAGGTCAGAGTCCATCACTACTCCCAGGTTTCTGGCCTGATCACTGATATTTAGTTGTAATAACTGAAGCTATGCACTGACTGTAGATCGTTCCTCTTTAGGTCCAAAAATAACAACTTCAGTTTTGTTTTTGTTCAGCTGGAGAACGTTTTGGTACATCCACACATTTATCTGTTCTAAGCATCTGTTCAGTGATTGGATGGGTTCTGAGTCTCCTGGTGACATCATAATGTAGAGCTGTGTGTCATCTGCATTGTTATGGTAGCTGATATTATTTCCTGTTATAACCTGAGCTAGTGGGAGCATATAAATATTGAGTAAGAAGGGTCCTAGGATTGAACCTTGTGGTACCCCACATGTGACCTCTGACCTCTTTGATGAGAAGTTTCCAATTGAAACAAAGAAATCCCTGTTCTTTATGTAAGATTCAAACCAGTTAAGCACTGGACCGGAGACTCCGACCCAACTCTCCAGTCGATTCAGTAATATGTCTTGGTCAACTGTGTCGAAAGCTGCACTGAGGTCCAGCAGGACCAGCACTGTGGTTCTCCCACAGTCCGTATTTATATGGATGTCATTGAACACTTTTACGAGGGCAGTTTCTGTGCTGTGGTGAGACCGGAAACCAGACTGGAAGGAGTCAGAAAAGTTGGTTATTGTTAGGAAGCTATTTAATTGTTTAAACGCAGCTTTTTCAATAACTTTACTGATGAATGGGAGGAACTACTCTATGCTGTAGTTATTACTATTTTATCTGCATGTTTCCTTCCACTTACGTCTCCACTGTTGCGCTTGAATACAAAACTGTGAGATAAAGAGTTATCTTGTTTGTCTTACCCTTCTTGTGGATCAATGACTGTATACAGAGGAACTGTCGTGTCCGAAGTTTTCCTCATAATTGTGTATGCCAGAACATAACACTGTTTACGTTGTTTTTCGTTGACGTTATGTAATATCAAATTACCTGAGGAGCTAAATTTTAGGTGTTCACTAGCTGCACACCATAAACATGAACAGAAATCAATCCTTGGATTATACCACTCTGTGTTTATTGAATCAGATATTCTTATGTTTAGAATTGCATGATTACAATAAACAAACCTTTCTGTTAAATTTGAATCTACTCTGCCATCGGAAAGTATTGCTACACCATCACCTTGTCCACAGATTGCAAGGATGTTTTCAGACAGCTGAGCATAATATTGACATAAGTCTTCACACCCTTTGCTATTGAATCTAAAAGTGAGCTCCTGTTCATTTGATTTCCTCTGATCTTCGTTGAGATGCTTTTTCAATTTAAATGAAGTCCACCAGTTGACAATTCAGCTGATTGGACATGAGGCAGAACAAAACAAAAGAAACTCCAGCAGCATTGAACACCTCTCATAATTGTGTATGCCAGTACACATGGGTCGCCTTTATTTGGAAATTAAATAAAAGTTTGTAACTAGCAGCACCCTTCCTATATCTGGTTGCTCAAGCAAACTGAGTAACTGCAGAAGAAGGTCTTTGATCAGAGCGGTAACTCAGAACCCAATGATCACAAAGGTGGAGCTCCAGTGTTCCCTTGTGGAGATGGGAGACGAATACAGAATCACTACTTGGTGAACATGGCACCCTGCTTGAATTTTGTCAAAGAGGCATCTTAGAAAATGTCAGACAAGAAAAATCTAAATTCTCTGGTCAGATGATACCAGAACGGAACAGACATGATGCTGAACTCCAAGCATCATTTCTGGTGTGTAGCATCCAGTAAGATTTGCTGAAAAGCTCATTATGTCACTTTTTGTTTTTTGGTTGCAGTCTCGCACACCGGAGTACCTGGAAAATACAACATTCTTGGACAATTTTGATTACTCATCGTCGTCCCAGGATTACTCTGACTTTCCTCTGCTTTGCGACAAGGAGTCAAACCGGCAGTTTCGCCTCTGGTTTCTGCCGCTCTTCTACACCGTCATCTGCTTGCTGGGAGTGGCTGGGAATCTGCTGGTCATCGCCACTGTCTTCTACTTCAAGCGCCTCAAGAACATGACAGATGTGTACCTGCTCAACTTGTCCTTCGCCGACCTGCTCTTTGCCCTCTCGCTCCCCTTCTGGGCAGCCAACTCCACGGCAAAGTGGATGCTGGGGCTTTTCATGTGCAAAGCTATAAACACCATCTACAAGGTCAGCTTCTACAGCAGCATGTTCCTCCTCTCACTCATCAGCGTCGACCGCTACTTTGCCATCGCCAAGGCCATCTCCACCCACGGCCTCCGCTCAAAGGCTGTCTTTTTGAGCAAGCTGTCCTCCACTGCCAGCTGGATGATGGCGCTGATCTGCTCCCTACCAGAAATGATGTACACCAATGTCATCAACGACACCTGCTCTCCATTCTCCACCAAAAACGATCAGCTCCGGGTTGGCTTCCAGGCCAGCCAGATTGTGTTGGGGTTCCTCGTTCCGCTCCTGATCATGAGCTTCTGTTACACCCGCATCCTCCAGACGCTCTGCCAGGCTCGCAGCTTTGAGCGGAACAGGGCCATCAAAGTGATTCTCGCCATTGTCATCGTCTTCCTGGCCTCCCAGATGCCTTACAACATCGTCCTCTTCTGTACTACAATCATCATAGGAGCCGGAGGAACAAAGAACTGTGAACACGACAACAGTCTCCTGTTTGCCACCGATATCACACAGTACGTGGCCTTTCTGCGTTGCTGCCTGAACCCCTTTGTCTACGCCTTCATCGGCGTTAAGTTTCGCCATGATGTTCTTAAGCTGCTGAAGGAAATTGGCTGCGTGAGCCAGGAAAGGTTCTACAGATACACCTGCGGCCGGAGGAGGAGCTCAGCTGGCCTTGACACCGAAACCACCACCTCTTTCGCTCCAAAAGGTGTCAACCCCACATGCAAAGTGCTTGAATTGGACTAATACAAACCCTGTTTTATTTTGTCAAAGCGTATCAGCTTGCCATGTACATAGCAGAAGTTATATAATTGCAAGTTGTTTGAGTTATGCTACCTTTTGGCTTGTCTTATTTGTTTATAAAGACTGTATTTTGAAAGTTCTTATTGTTGATAAAAAAAAAAATGCATATTTTAAAGGAAAGTGAAGTTTCTGGTATACTCAATAAATAAACAGTTTCTTTATGCTGTTTTCAGTGCATGCAGTTTAAATTCCATATAAGACCCAAACCCTCATGACATCCACCGCAGACTATAATAAATCATATAATAAAGCTAAGAATGATGTCACAAGCTTGCACAAAGAAAAAAAAAAGTAATTGAAGAAATAGAAATGCACTCACACCTTTGAAACCCATATTTTTTTACAGCAGCCCATTTCCAAATAACATGAAAATTGCTAAAATAATTATTGTAAAGCAGGTGACAGACACTATTTTACTAATGACCAGTTTGTTTTGTTGTTTTTTTTAAACCAGAATTTTGTCAAAAGATTTTTTACAAATAGATTAAATGACTACTTTGAGAATGCAAATTACTTTCAGATAGTCAGTTTTGTTTCAGAAAAGAATCAGAAGATCAACATTTACAGGATGACGCAAAGGCTGTACTAAAATATATGCAGCAGAAAAATCTATGAACTTGAAGTATTTGATACTGTAGATCATAATTTATTATTTACAGAAGTGGAACGTCGTGGCACCAGACGGGTTTGAGTGAAATACACATCGACGGTTGCGGTTGTATCGTGACAAAATGTGGAAAAGTTCAAATGGTGTGCATTCTTTTACAAGAGACTTTATAGACCATTGCGAGACATCCTTTACATGCAGGAAACACCTAACATGAAATTTCTCACGTGCGCGCATTCCTTTCCTTAAAACTCATTTCCGTAAAGCAGACGTCATCAAACTCTTCCTTATAGTCAGACTGATGTGCACAGAAAGACATTAGTCACAGGAAATCACCAAATCAAATGTACATTGTCTAATGCTGTTATAGTTTAGGTTAATGAATGAAAACCTTAGGAAAGTCTTTATTACCTTCACTAAGCAGAAGCACAAAATAATTTACTTTGAAGACAAGGTGGAGAGGATGAAGTTTGCAGATGAAGCTAACGTGGATTTAAGTTGATTACTTTAAATCCACATTATTTTATATAAAATAAGCCTTCGCTGTAAGTATTTGGGATTATTCTTAAAAATTGGAAACTTTTGATAAGAGCTTGTGACACAGTGCATTTAACGAGGACCGGAACGTTTGCTTGGAGTCGAAGGGAGGACGAGCAAAAGCAGAGGAACTTTTATTTAGCTACAGCAAACAAATCCCAAGCTGCCAGGCAGGTAACTAAAAACCAGGAATCCAGAGAGGATTACGCAGGAACCGAACTTGGCACAGGACAAATCAAGAACGAGCACAAAGCATGAGCTAACAAAAAGGAAAAATACATACTGGTGGGAGTGACTCCAAAAGGAATAGGAGCGGTAACTGTCAAGAGAAACACAAGATACAGACTGGAAATAAAACACAAAATAGGAAAATGCTGGTGTTTAGTTTACAAGTAACATTAGAGCAACAAATACACATAATTATCCATGTCATTACATTTACACCTCTTTAACATGTTCACATTTTTGCCATTTTAAAACAACTTCAGAGGATTTAACTTGGATTTCATGAGATAGGCCTGTAGAAAGCTGCTCATAAGTAAATATGGAAAAAGTTCACCATAAATACAGCAGAGAGGTTAGGGATAAAGTTATTGAGATGTTTAATATAAGATTAGGTTATGAAATGATTTCCACACCTTTGACCTTTAATTTCCAAACTCTTGCTGCTCGTCCAAATCAACTCAGATAATTATCTACTTATGCGCTAAACCACACAGACAACAGAACCCAAGAATAAAAAATAAAAAAACTCAGCTCACTGATATGGCTGTGAGTTTCTGGCATGTCAGAAACTCACAGATATGGCAAAACCCTGATGGCTACAATTAACAACTGAATACATGACAATCACCGTAAGAACAATAAAGAACTCAGAAATAGTTAAAAGCACAAACACAGTCGAAGCCAAAACCCAAACACCCAGAGATTATGTAAATTCATCAAAACTGACCGACTGGCCAAGAAGGACAGTAATGAGTGAAGCAACCAACAGGTTTATGGTAACTGTGGAAGAGATGCACAGATCCACAGCTAAATCTCTTGGTTCACATCCAAAAGGGTATGTGTGGTTGGAAACTTACAACACTCATCACGCTAAACACACAGCAAAACATGGTAGTGACGACATTGTGCTGTGGGATGTTTGTCCTTAGCAGGGACAGAGAGCTTGAAATGTTTTGCAAAGAAATGGGGGGGAAAAAAAGCATTTAGTTTCTATAAATACGTAGTGGAGATGTACTCCAAAACACTCAAAAACCTTTCAAAACAAAGCAAAACGTGAAAAAGCTTAAATGGTTTTTAATACTTTAGCAAACTGAATCTTTGTGCCTTGTAAAGTGTTTAACTTAAAAAAAAGTTAAACACTGACCTCAAAGCTTCAGGCGGCTGCCACACCTCAGCTGAATCATAACGCCGTAACAGAGGGAAGCCCTGATATAACATCTCATTATTTTGGTCATAGCCAATGGCACCAAGTCTTATGAAATATCAAAAAACTATTAATAATCATCAAAAAGTCTGGAATTAAACTGGACTACAGTTTAAGTGCAGCTGCCAGGAATCCTTAACCAACGTCTTCTGATAGTATTTAGGGAAAATTAAAAAGAGTAACGATGTAATGTTTTACAACTTACAGTCACAGCTATTTCACCTTGTTCTCACAATCATTATTAATGTTTTATATTTCACTCTTAAGAACCTACAAAGGTTTTCAACAAAAAGAAGCTGGGACATGAAAAGCAAGCATAAATGTTCCAATGAAATTTGCACAAAAAGCATTCATTATATACAGTCTAAATAACAATTATGGGCTGTAATTAATAAAGAATATTGCATCTTCAATGGAGACTAAAGGTTAATATTTCACCATGCTCTAAATATTTGAGGTTGAATACTTGACGCAAAGTAAGAAACTTTGGTTTAGATCTGTGTGCTTTGATTATACTTTTGGGAACAGAAAAACCAACCCACAAGGCATGTATGCAACTCTGGTAAGATGATATAATCAGCATAAAAGGCAGGGACCACTGAGTCAAGCTGCTGATAGGCTTCCAGGGGAAAAGGGTTGGGATTGCATTAATAAAAGCGTGCAACACGAGAGGTGGGAGGTTTACCTGAGACAGTAACAGCAGAAACCTGAGCAAAGGAATTCAAGGTAAGAGGACTTTTTTTTAATGTTGATATATATTTTACTTATATATTTTATATATATTTTATATAAATATATAAATATATTTAAATATATTTTGCTATATATTTAATGTTGATATATATTTTACTTGTTGCTAGAGCAAAAACATGAAATAGAACTACTGCTTTAAGACCTAGAAATAAGACAAGCAAGTAAAATGAAGTGTAAAAATGTGGGGAAAACTAAATATAGTACAAATTGTGGGAATATGACTGTGTTTTAATACATGTAGGACTAATGCCTACCTTACTCTACAGTATCAGATATTTACACTGCTTAAAAAAAATGTTTTTATTAGAATATACTTTCTATTTCAATATTCATCATACATGGAGACTCAAAAAAGTTCATTTAAAGCAAAGAAATTATATGTAAAAAATATATACATAAAAAATCTCTGTCCAGTTTAAGATCTGACCTGTAGCAGGCCGACATCCACGTCTCTGGCAGGAGCAAAGCGGCTGATCAAAAGTAGAGAAAGTTCAAAATAATGGCCATAATGTGACAAAAGTTTCAACGCTCATTTGTTCACCTTTAAGCCACACCCATCGAGGCTGAGCTGTTGCAGGGTAAACATTATGTAGTCGTGGCAACAACCAGCCACCTGAGTTGCGCAGTCAGTGCCACGCCTTGTCTGAAGCGCCTGGCTGGCAGAGTCAGAGGGTGTGGATCCTCCTCAGCTCTACTCAGCCCGGGTGAGATTTCAGCGCTTGAGTGCATCACTTCTGCTGCGTGTAATTACTCATGTAGTGGATTTATGCAGAAGATGACAAACTTGTCCCTCGAGGCCTGATTTATTGCAATCTGATCCAACTTGGGCAATGGCAACTTAATAATTACACCAGTGTGAGACAGCATGGCTGAAATATAGTCCAAAAATAATATAGTTCACACCTTGAAGAAACAAAATAAGACTTCTAATAATATATATCACCAATGTAAACACTCTGTTTTTCTGTGTCAGCATGACTTGTGCTAGATTATGCAAAGCTTTTTGTAAAGTATCTCAGCTACCACTAACTTTCTATTCATTTTGAGAAATATGGTTTATGGTTTACTGTTTCTCAGAATATTGAGATGGTCAATGAAAATACCGATTATTAGAGGAATTGTGGGTCTGCTGAAATGCATGTGTGTGGTGCACAGAATATCCTCTGAAAACCTTTGCTGACATTTGCTGCTTGAATTACTGCATCAATGCAGGATGGCATGGTGGTGATCAGCCTGTGACTTTGTTGAATTAAAGACAAAATAAAGAAACTTCTGACATGATCTCTGGTTCATTAGGGACTTAACACGATAAATATCTCCGTTAGTGCTTGCATTATGGGTATGCCTGTGTGTGGTTAGTCTTGAAGCTCTGACCCCATCTGCAGTCCACATCTTGAACAGATTTAACTTCCCAATTGTCTAATAACAGCTGTTTCCCCTGTTAGATTAAAGCAGCTGTAATAAAACAGTCAGATTCTTGATCTATTGAAGTCTGAGCAAAGGGAAGTGCAGACAGTGAGGGTGATACTGACTGTCTGCTGGACAACTGTCAAGTCAGTCACATGATCAAACTGTGAAATTTTTGTTTTAAAAATCCTTTTTACTTTGTAATATTTAGATTTTCAAAGTTTTCATTAACTTTAACTTATAGTTATCAGATTTATTGATGAAAACAGAAATAGAACAGTCTTTCTGTAAGAAACTTCTGAATATATAATATATGAACTTCATATCTGAATTAAATTACTGGAATAAATTTACTTACTGATGATAAACTGTTTCATAGAAATGCAATTGAGGTTTAGAAGTGAGACAGTCAATGAGTTTCAAGCAGACTGAGTTTTTCCCTGACTGTGAATGCAGAGAAGCACAAATAAGTTCCTCTAAAATGCATGATATCACATTAAGCACACAAAATGAAATCAATTGTAATTATATTTTTCTTCTTGTGCCTTTTGCAGCTTAAGAAGACAGTGGTTCCCTCCATTATGATGCCTACAGCTGAAGGCATGTCCAAATTGATACCCTGCCATGTTCTGAGAGTGGGTCAGACCATCTGCATTGACTCTCCACAGGGAAATGTCCCTCATTCACCTGGTATCTCTGAGCCAGAGTTTCACCTTGTTGACCATGACCTTGACATGACCTTGGAAAATCTCAATCAACTCATACTTGACCTGGATCCCACTTTCGAACCAATCCGAAGCCCCACTTGCACACGTCCTCCAACAGGTACATGGTAGCTTCTTCTTCAGAACTTGATCCTTAAATCATGATTGTCTGTTGTCTTTCTTGGGAAAGTAGAGAACTATATCAAATATAGATATAGATATATAGATATATGATATCTATATCATATATCTTCTTTGCCCACCCTCAATGTTCTTATTACGCTTTGTAGGTTTTTCTCTTCTACTGCTTTGTGTCTAGTTTTGGAGATGTGAATAGATAGCAATCTGCTAAAAAGAGCAAAAATAGAAATGTAAGTAAAACAAAAAAAATAATTAATTTGATTTAGAATGGCCTCTACTGACCAAAAGTCAGTATTGTTTCCATTCAACAAAACAGCTAAAGGTCTCTCTTTTCCACTTATAATTAGTCTATTCTTTATTCATGAGGACTTAAACCTCCCTACATTTATCTAGCTTTGTAAAACATGTTTTCACATATAGTATCTGTCAAACAGCAGTGAGGGCTGCTTATTTTGCCCATTCTTAATTTCATGCCTTCCTACTTTAACTCAACTTATTCACCTTATTCAAGCCATTTTAGAAAAGTAATTTACGAATTCTCACACTGAATTTAAAATAGTGCTCAGTTTGGACATGTATTTCAAACTCTGTGTGGCTAAATAATCTCTATCTTCTATTCAGAGTTCTAGAATTTAACATTTTGAACCAGCAATGTTCAAACTAAGTCCAGATTCCTTCAAAAACATCATAAAAACAGCCCTTAAATTCAGAACAGAATAGAAATCTTGAATTAGACACCAACTTTGGTCTGACTAGAAAAATCCAGCTGTATGGTTGTTTTTCTGGCAGTGCTCATTCCCCATTGAGTGGACATCAATAGAAAAAAAAAAAACAGTTTGAACTTGGAGCTTTTTTCTTGCCTAATGCGTATAATGTTCTCAGACAGAACGGTCCGCTGGGCGGTGAGTCACATCATCCATTTCAGAGATCCTCTCTGCGAATGAGTTGGAAGTGAACTCAAGGTTAGGGTTCTTCAAATCCGACGCGGACACCAATCCGGCTTCAAACGCGCAACCACTCAAACGCACACAAACTACAGGATGTCACAGGAAAGCGGTCGTGTTCGGAAACAGATCAGCTTAAATAACAAAATATTTAAAGGAGCTAATTACCCTACTTGCAACCGCCGGGTTTGGACTGCACCAGTGGGATGTGGTTGTGGTACTGGCTTGGGTGGTTCGATGCCCAGCATCACTCCCTGTGCCTTTGGCCAGCGGCGTGCTGCTCCTCCGCTGAAGACCAGTGTGATGGCCAGTTTGTGGTGGTGCTTGGAGTCTGTCTGCTTCAGACTCCTGTGGCTTTTGGAGGCGATGGCAACATGGCCTGAGCTGCTCTTTGGTTAGGAGTGTTAAAAGGTGTCTTTGTAGAGCAAGGCTTCCTTGGCACATGCAGGCAACCAGCCGTTGGCACAGCAGCGATGTGTAATTGTGCTATAAAACCAGTCAGCCTTGTAAAAACAAAAAGTACAGCTTTTAAAATGCACACACCTTTAGCGATATATTAAATACGTTTAATCGTGTAGTTATTGCACCACATCTGTCCAGATTGACACCACACCCTGTCAGGAAAGTTAACCACATAGTCATGCTTGGGGGTGATCGGCAAGGCGTCCTCCGCTCAGGAACTCCTGCCATCAGAAACTGTGTACAAGGGGCAAAACAATATGAAAATAGATTTCCTGTTCTTGCTTTTTTTCATAAAGGCGTTTTGCTCGTACTTCTTTTGCTCGCTTTTCTTGAAACCGTCAAGTGGTGCAGAGGTGAAACAGTTTACAGGAAATTGGTAGCAGTAGAAGATCTTTGTAGATGTGTTTTCTGGCTGGCAAAACGAGAAGAGAGAATTTCTGCGCCTGTCGATGAGCTCTCATTTCCCATTTCTGCAACATTTTACTTTGCAACAGCGTGTGATGCTGCATGTTGTTATATAGAGCATATCTGTGAAAATGTTAGTTATTATTTTTGTCAGTTCAACTACAAAATCCACCCTCACACATATGCTTACGGGAATGAAAAGTTTTTTTTTCCTCCAGACATTCACTCTATGCTCGTCAGCACAATGAGGCAGACACAAACGCAGCAGTCCAAGAACAAGCTGAGACTTCTCTTATTTTCTGTTATTGCAAAAGCAGAAATACGCCTTGGAAAAGCGATTAGTTTGGAAATGATAGACTCCTCTGCATGTTCCTGCATGAGAAATGTGAACTTCTCTAGCAGGGTTTCAAGACAGAGGCCTAACCCATGAAGCAAACAAAAAAAAAATAAAAAAAATAAAAAAATTACAAAGTCAGACAAGTTCTGGGCTGTGGAAAGCTTTCATATTCTTATGTAACTCTAAAGCACTTTAAATACATCCTAACCATGACTCTTCATTTCATCCTCAGTCTCCCTTTCTTCGAATGACTCAGATGGCGCTTCCCATTGCGTGCTGATTCCCAGAGGATGCCCTCCACACTCATCACCAGCAGTTGCACTTCCTGTTGTGTCTCCCAGTGTCCCCATCCCCATGCCCGGCAGCCTCAGAGGCAGCCCCAACAGCGCGCTGGTGTTATCCAGCTCTCCCACATCCTCCCTGCCACCTCTTCCATTTGGAAGCGCTCCCAGGCGAAACCCCTCGCCGAAGAACGACCTGGCCTTTTCCCCAGGGTCACTGCGCCTGTCGGGCTCCAACAGGAACAGCGCCACCTCGCTGCTCTCCATGTCCACATGTTCAGATACCAGCTACATTTTGGGCAGGTAAAAACCTATGAGCACTCTGTTGCATTTCATTCGGATTTTATCTCATTGAGGCGTGTTTTTTTCTTCTTTCATTTTTCTAACCCTATCCCTCGCCCTAACCCTAAAAAAATTAAATAAATAAATAAAAAGAACTTTAACATGATTATAGGAACCTGGGAAGAGATAAAGAAAACGCAGCAACAACAACAAATATGAAAAAGAATGAGATTAAAACCAATAACTAGAAAATTCCTGAAGAAATTTTACCGGGGCTTGCTAAAGTGCTCCCGTCTGTTTGGACCCAGCGTTCTGATGCTAAAAATTAGCATCAATGCTAAGCTTAGCTAAAAAACTCCAGAGTAGCAAATCCTGTCGCATGACTTCGCTCTGACGCACCTTGTAAGAAAACCCTAAGCCCTAAATAAAGTTTGATACCAATATTTGTGGGCGAGTTAAAAAATGTTTTGGGGTCAAAATTTCACTCCGTCTCTCACTCTAGAATTACACTCTAATTTTACAACAAATCGTTTTTTGTTGTAACAAAAGCGATTTGTTGTAAATTGTTTAGATTTACAACAGAGTAAATGGGATTCAGAGTTACCATGGCGACGTTTCATATGACATGCAGTCATATGAAACGTCGCCATGGTAACTCTGAATCCCACTAAAAATAATAGCTCCCTTCTCGGCATCGAGCCGCAGCGGTACGAGCCGCATTAACGGTGATGGAAGAAACATAAGCAAATAAATAAAGATATAAAGAGACATTCTATTGGGTGTAGAACAATAGTTGCCTGCCAAGCGATGCATGGAGGCAGTGACTGACTTGCTTCAGTTACGGCTCTCCCTATGCATTGCTATGGGCCGATTATAGTATAACTTAGAAACCATTCCTGTTTTTATGTTCTGTGTTATACAAGCACCCCACTTAAGACAGGAAGCAGGCAGGATCACATATTATGCAAATACACTGGGGAAGTGAGTGAGGGGAAGAAACCAAATAGAGGAAGAGAGCTGGAATCACATGTGGAGAAAAACTGGGTACCAGACAAGAGAAACCACAAGATAAATAGACGGGCTTAGACAGAAGACGATCTGACAGAGACTGGAAACTTGCAAGTACGGGTAGGAGGGCACAACATGATTACAGGAAAACACGGGAATGATTGAAACAACAACTTTGAAGAATGTGACTAAACACAAACGTGAACGGAAAGAGAACTCACAAGACTGAAATACCCCCCCACCCCCTACCCACCTCCCACGCAAAATGTTAAAGCCAAAGTTATAAACCAAAACCGATTATTATATAACTGCATGTCATTAAATTACCACACAGAAAATTCACTAAAAAGAACAATGGAAAGCACATTGTGTTAAATCTTCAGAAGCCAATAAAAAATCTAAATGATAGATAATAGAAAAAAATGCATAAAATATAGTAAATCAAATTGCTGAGCTAAACAAACAAACAAAAAAAATTATATATATATATATAAATGGGTCTAATAAGAGGACAAAGCTGTGCTCTATTTTCAAGATCTAATTATAAAATACAAAAGTTTTTTTTGTTTGTTTATTAGAGGCAATAAACATAAAATAGAAAAGACATATTTGGAGATTAGACAGTTTTCTTCAGAACAATTTCAACTACAACCCAAAACCATGTTAGGGTTTAATCAGAGTTTAATATGTGAAATTTTAGCAGCTCTACATGATAGAGGGACATTGGAGAGGAGGAGAAAAGTTAGACTTTTTGTTCATTAGCAACCACTGGAAACATACACTCAGTGTGCGTGAAGTTTATCTTCACATCAGAAGCAAGCAGATTCAAATATGAAAGTAGCGATAAACAATCTCTGTTAATAAAATTATGTAGGTTTGCTAATTCATAAAAAATAAAGAAACGCAATTAAATATTTAGTTCTTTATCAAAAAATGTTTGCATGTTGATATACTCTCATTTTAATTTATCTTTGAAAAATAATTTCATTTCAAAGACATCAAGAAAAATATATTTTTTGTTCTTGCACAAAAAGCCTGTTTCAAGTCTCCCCCACAGCATCTCAGCAAGATCAAGATGTGAACATCAGGAAATTTTGACCTTTTTATTTGGAAGTCAGGCTTTCTGTTCATTTCTTCAATCTGGAAAAATGAACGTTCTTGTTGAAAATGTTCTTGTTGAAAATTTCAGCAAGAACGAAATCCAGAAATTATAGTATTTAATGTGCATTCATTATTTTCAAAAAAGTTTAAAGTTGTTGTTTAGACGAAAAACTCAAGTATAAAAGTATTGTGATGATTTTTTATTGATTTTTTATTTTTTTTTTGAACAGCAACTTATCTTTAAATGAGGACCCCGACTCTCCAGAGTCCATCCCGACTTGCACTCTCAGCACCTTCACTGATGGCTCCAAATGTCAGTCATTTGACAGCAGACCCTCGCTCTCAAAGCAGGGTCATCTACACAGCAGAGGAGCAAACAGCAGTCCTGCTTCGCTCGCCGGCTCCCAGACAGACATACCTTTGCTCCTGATCAATGGCGCCCCAGAGTCAGACCTGAGGCCTTCTGGATCAGAAGCTGACCTGGTCCAGAAAGTCCCTGCCTCTCCCTCAAAACGGAGGGGCTTTCAAGCTAGTTTCAGCGGCAGCCATCCATCCATGAAATTCGTCATGAACACGTCAAAGTTCTGGTTTCGTCCGCACGTCAGCAGAGCAGAGGGTAAGGTGGTCCTGATGTTGGCGTTAACTACAGCGCACCGTGTGACAAAGGATGTCAGAATAAACGTGACGCCTTCTTTTGTTAACTGTTCTGCTCCAGCTGAAGCCCTTTTAAAGGATAAAGAAGCCGGGATGTTTGTGGTGAGAGACAGCACCTCCTACAGAGGAAGCTTTGGTTTGGCCATGAAAGTGGACCAGTCACCCACCACCCTCACTGCTGCCGCCTATCCAGGTAAACGTCTGCTCACGAACACAGCAGCTCACGACTACTTATGAGTCACTCACAGGGCTTGCTGTTTTATGTTCTGTAGAAACACGCGCACTCTGGAAAATTCATTAAAAAGAAAAAGTCTGGAATCGAGCATTTTGCAGATCTGGAAAAGTAAGGAAACAGATCAAAGCATGGAAAAAACGTCTGTATTCCAAGAAAATTATCCCAACCTACTCATCCATCTGTCTGTCCATCCTTAAAAGGCCCTAATTTCCCAGTGAACTTTTTAATTTGTACTGCGGGTTTTTTTAAAGAAAAGATTGGCAGCTGGAGAAATTTGAGCCTGGAAAACGATGGAGTTTGGACATGAACAATGTGAAGAAACCCTGCTGAGAGGAACACAGAGACAGATTGTCTGTCCAGTCTGCGTCTAAAAAACACAGTTTAAACGGCTTTTAAAATATTTGGTCAGAAACGGGCAACTGAAAGCCTTAAAGCCACAACTCCCACAGTCAAAGACGAACAATGCAAACACAATGTGCTGTGGAAAGTGGATGTCATCTTATGCCATGCAGCAGTCTGCGGCGAGCCAGGGGACGGTGCCAGTGATTTTTCCACCCGCGGTGTGCATTGTGTAAACACCAAAGAAAACGGGCTGTTTATGACTCTGAGAGCAATCAAAGAACAAAAGACAAATCTCAATCACAAAGCCATTTGGAGGTTTACTTCTGTCACAGATTTGTAATCCTGTAGACGTAATTGGAACAAGAAGATATGGAAGACACCACTCGTCATGTAACACGTTTCAAAATAGATTGGTGAGAAACTATCCTGTAGCAAAGGAAAAACAAGGATGTTAAAGTTGCAGTTCTGTCCATCCTGCGAAAATAGTGCAGAATTCAAATGTTTGTGTAAAATTACTCATTTAATAACACGTGAGAGCATCAAGCAACAAATAAACGCCTTTCAGATAAAGTGAAGCTCAAGACATTAAAACAAGTTTTGAAAGCTGAGGGGTTAAATATCTTCATTACTCTAGGTTGTCGTAAAATAACTTTTATGGCAACTTCAAGTTCCAGCTTGCAGCGCTGGCAGCCTCACAAACAAGCTTAAAACTTGCAGCAGCAAACCCTCCTGGAAATGGGAGAAATTAATAGCGAGCACACAATGTTACGGTACTGGCTAAGATAAAAATTTATCAGTAAAAGATGTGGGATATAACTCCACTGTGAGGCCTTGGTGTTAACTTCAGTAATTGATGTTACCATGCCAGCTATCCTTTATTTTCTATGTGCATATATGCAATCAAATGAAACTCCCCAACCCCCCCCAAAAAACAAAAAAACAACAAAAAACAAAAACAAAACAAAAAATATATGCTGGTTAGAAATCATTAAAGAAATGCTTAACTCTTCTAAAATGGATTCAATTCAAAGCCTACATTTATATCTTTTGAATGTGATATAAACAAATAACACAAGTAAAATAAGAGAATAGAAAAGTATAGAATAGAATAGGAACTTCATCACTGTTTAAATCATGAAACACAATGTAGCAGTCATTAACATGCAATCAAAATGAATTGCACATAGGAAATATAAAGTTATAGCTTAAATAAAAATGAATAATATATGTTATTTCATTCATGTTTCATAGCATGGAAACTAAAAACAAAGAGGATCTGTGCAGCCTCATGTCCCTGCGACAACATCTGTTAACTTTGTTAGACAGAACAAAGCTCATGGGAGAGCAGCAGACTCCCAGGATGCAGACGCAAGGGGAAAATGCAGCATTAATTGGATCAGACTTCTGGTGACAATGGTAGAAAAAGGACTGAGGAAAACAATTCGGCAGAACTCCACGTTTTGATTGCAACATCAGGAGCATGTGTACCCGTTACAGTTTATGTGGAAGAAAATCTAAAATGACTCCAGCACTGAAGGGAAAAGAAAAAATAAATAAAAATCTGCTGCCAATTACATACCCATGTGCGTTGCTAACCATGCATGCCGTTATAATTTCCTATAGTGCTTATGGCTCCTCTTCTTCTTCCCATTGACTACACTTGCAGATATGTAACAAGACGAATTGACAGGTAACATTTTCTAGCTGCTCCAAAGACACCACTGCAACGGGAATGTTTTAGCCAGTTACATTAGCTCTGAATTTTTCAAATAAAATAACACAATATACCTGCTCCGAAACATCTGAGGTCTTGGGACTGCGTTGCTGCTTCTAGCCTGGGGGAATCTTGAATCTGTGTAGAAATTCAAGTGGTTATAGGACTACCAAGGGATGTTAGGTTGAAACAGATGGCCCGATGTCGGAAAGCTCACCGTGTTCTCCAACATGCTAATGACCCTAAGGAAAATATACAGAACTTAGGAATGGCTATGAAGAAACAAAAAAATAATTGACTCCTTTTAGATGGCTGGCGTAGAACCCAGATCTTTATACTGTCCAATATCTGAGGAAAGATATGAAAATGGTGATGATAAACCTGAGACTGTTTAAGCAGTGTATTCTGGGTAAAATGACCGGCTCGCTCCTACAGTCAGAGGTCACCTGTTAGAGCGAGACTAATGGTGCCATCTTGCTTTGCATGTCCGCATCTTACAAACAAGATCAAATGAAGTCATATCACAGAGACCAATTAATCTAACATGCAGGTTTTTGAACGGCAAAAGGTTAACTCAGTATTATGAGAAAAGCATTTCAGCTCCACAGAAAGACCCTGGCCAGGACTCAACCCCAGGAGCTCCTTCTTTTGAAGCATCCACGCTAACCAATGCTGCTCTACAACAGACTTTGTAGGAATCTTTATTGTTTTGGTTTTTCAGTCTGAATTTGTGTTGCAGTAATTAGAATTTTGGCGTTTCAGGGTTGAAGGACCGATTACTCAGGATTCATCATTTCTGATGTGGGTTTTTTTTTTCCGCTTAAATGCTGCTGATTGGTCTTGTCGATATTTGTTGTTTTCATGCGGTCTTTTGTAGTTCTTACTTGACCAAAAACAATTCCTCCTCTTTTAATGTGGTGAGCGAACATTTTTGTGACATTTGTTGCTCTCATGTGCTCAGGAGAGAGCGGCTCAGATTTCATCAGACACTTTCTGATTGAGTCATCGGCCAAAGGCGTTCGCATCAGAGGTTCTTCTCAGGAACCCTACTTTGGTGAGTAAACCTTCCATTTTTCTCCCCCTTTTTTGAAAAATAGTTCAGTGAGTTTAAATTTCAGGTTTTGTAATGACAGGAAAGCTGATTCATTTTCAGAGGACTTCAGTTGGTCTTCTTGCAAGAAATGAGTTTTTGAGGTTTGTTTTCTAACCACAGAGACATGATCACTTTGTCTTTCTGACATTTTGCTCGTCTTCAACATGTGTGGTTTCCATATGTGAGACAGATGCTATGGTGCCTCTGGCTGCATAAGTAGGTGTTGACTGATAGAAGCTCTGAACCTCAAACCCTCTGTGGTATAAAGCAATTAGAATGCCTGTGATATAAAAACCTTTATTTTCTCATGTCAAGCATTTTCATTTCCTGATGGGTTTTTTTTTTCTGAAGAACAGGTGAATATAATTATGTATATTTAATACTTGATCATGTTTTTGTCTCTTTTCCGTTCTTGCTCAGTTCTTTCCATTGAAAATGGATGGGGAAATACTAAATTCTGTTTATGTAGGATTGTAGGTGCCTACTTATTCGTTTTTTTTTCTTATTTTTTTTTAATTAAAAAAACAAAAAGCTAATTACTTGTATTTCTTTGGAAAGTGAAACTAAGAGGCGAGCAGAGTAAGAAACATTTAAGGCGGTATTTCTGCCTCATGCTAGTGGCGGTTTTTGATATGGGCAATGTGGGCAACCACCCAGGGTGATACCTCATCAGGGTTGTTTGCCTGGGGTGTCAAACAGGCCGGAACCACCTCGGCCTCACACTAAAAGTAATCCTGAATTTTTATGCTACTTTTAAGAATCTTTGCACACAATAGTTTCAAATCAGAATCATGTTTATCATCTTTTTTCAAACAAAAATAAAATAGCAAGGGGTTAGAGTATGCTCTGCACCTGCAAGCTTTCTCCTCATAACCAATAATGCTTCAAATATAATATATCTCATCTAAATAGTCTCTCACATCTTTGAAAAAAGCATTTCTCCTTTGCTTCTGCAACTTTTTTTGGTTTATTCAAGTTATTTTGGGGATAAGATTAGGCAATCTGAATTCTTCAAGGACGAACTGAGCAGCTTATCTGTGCATTTAGTCAGGATAACAAGAAATTTTTTTTTATTAAAAAATAGGGATGACTCAAACAACTTCAACATTTCTGCTGTTATATGGACGTGAATAAATAAATAAATAAATAAATAAATAAATAAATAAATAAATAAATAAATAAATAAATAAATAAATAAATAAATAAATACCATGTTTTTTGTACACCCACTTATTTAGCCACATTTTTGTTTTGGTAAAGTCAGATTGAAAAATGGCAGCAAAACTGTTCTCAGATTCTAACCTGAAAGATTTTGGTTGTTCTTGCAGGCAGTCTCTCGGCTTTGGTTTATCAGCACACTCTCTCTCCTTATGCGCTACCTTGCAGATTACTACTAAATTATGAGGGTGAGTAAACTTTCACTGCGAGACATTTCGTGATGTGTTTGTGTGCGCCTAATACAGATATTTGTAAAAGAAACACCTCCATTTTATTTTATTTTATTTTACTTTTTACAGATATGGGCACAACTGGAGAGAAAGTGAATGAAAAAGCATCATTGGAGAACAAAAGAACAGGTGAGTGAAGGTGACGTAATGTCTGCGTCATGTGCATTACATTAAGATTTTTGTTTTTTACCAGGAAAAGGGATAAACATAAAATAAGGCAACTACTTCATTACTTAGCATTCCAGAATATATCTTAGGTTGTCGCATATTGCATGCATGGAAATAAAAAAAAAGATAGATAAAGAAGCAATAGAAGCTGCTTATGCAAAGCAAGACACATGTGAAGGTAATAAAGTTTGCAATAAGTTAAAAGTAACAACTGGGGAGTAAAAAGTTGCACGCACCTCTTATTTGGTTTGTAAGTAATGCAGAGAGACCTAAATGGATGCTTTGTCTGTTTTGCAGCGTGCAATTTTATCTATCTGAATGCCGTTCCCACTGAGATGCTGACAGGTCGCTGTGCTGTGCAAAAGGCAGTGTCCTTGACACTTGAGAAGACACCCGGCTCCTTTGCACCCACTATTGTGAACATGAAGGTGTCCCTCAAGGGTGTTACGCTTACCGATATCAACAGGAAGTAAGAAAACATATCCCTCCATTGTACAGCTCAGATTGTTACCCACAGCCTGCTTCAGAGTCATGCTGCTGGCGAGGTGTGGTTTGTGTGAAACATTTTTCCAAAATCTACCATTTTTTTGGCAGGCTTTTCTTCAGACGCCACTACCCAGCTTATCTGCTCAGCTACAGCGGTGAAGATCCAGACAATCGACTGTATGTTTATGCAACGCGCTCATGAATTTGATGAGTTTGATACATGCATGTGTCTCATCCCTTCACATTTCTCTTAGTGCTCATAAAGTTGCTTTCTATTCTTCTACAGGTGGTTGAAAGGTACAAGTTTTGGTGCGAGGTAATCTACACTTCCAACCCGCATTACATCTGTTTCTATTATTCCTTTTGTGCGAGTGCATATAAGCAGCTCTCATACCTTCTCTCTGCAGGATGTTTGGTTTTGTGGCCAAAGGTGTTGAAGCTGGCATGGAGAACGTTTGCCACATCTTTGCAGAATGTGACCCCCTGCAACCTTGCAACAAAGCCATTGAGTGTATTCAGGCTGCCGTACCCAAGCAGTAGACAACCAAACTCTGATGGCCTCCCATGACCCATTTTACACTGTGCTGCCTGTGACTGACATGCAGTGCTGGCCGAAATAAATGTCACGACTCGCTGATAAGCCGGTCAAGTTACAGTCTCTGCTGGGCTCAAAGACCAGATGAAGAACTGACTTAAAGCTTAACACGCCAGTATCACATCCTGATCCTTAAAGTCCCACACAGAAATTAATGTATTTTTAGCACAGGACTATAAAAAAACCCAGATGGAGTAACAAATGAAAAAAGATGACGTCTTGTGCTTAAAATTTGTCCAGCTTGTAAAAATGCTACAGAAATGCAATTACCTACCCCAGACAACAACTTTAATACTTTTTTTTTTTATGTCTTAATGTTCCAGGAACAGGCATCTTAATTTAATATCAACTTGTTTGTCCTATTTTGTGATGAACTGAGCTTTGCAAAAATATTTATACCCTTTAAACCTTACCACGGTCTGTTATGTCACGACAATAAACTCCGATATATCTTATTGGGATTTTATTTATAAGGCCAACGCAAAGTAGTGGATAATTTTAAATCGAAAAGTGCTTCACAAATAAATATCTGAAAAGTAAAGCTTGCATTTGCATACAGCCTCTTTATATCGAATACCTCCAAATAAAACCCGGTTCAACCAACGGCCTTCGGCTGATTTTTAAAAGCTACACAGTGTGCAGCGTCTAACATAATCTCAGTACAAATGCAGACATCCTGTTGAGGTTTCAGAGGTTTGTCAGAGAATATTAGTGAACAAACAGCCTCATGAAAACCAAGGTGCACGGCAGACCAGTCATGGACAATTCTGTGGGGAAATTTAAATGTTTATCTTGAGTATTCAACATTCATTCTGGAGGAGCTACAGAGCGCCATAGTCCAGTCAGGACATTTTGTTGATAAGTTATAAGTTGCACATTTCACAAACCTGACAGTCATTTTGAGGTGGCCACAAGCCACATAGAGAACTCAGCAAGTGTGTGGAAGAATGGGCTCTAGACAAAGCACAAAATGTAACTCTCTGGATATGCAAAAGAAATTTGGTGAAACTGGAGGGATGCTTTTGTTCAGCAAGAACAGGGGAGCTGCTCAGAACTGACGGAAACGTAACTACAAAGCATTTCTGGGATTCTTCTGACTAAATGTGAACAAACGTCATACCAGCTAGATCTTATTTGTAAAAATCTAGAAAATTATGTTACATTTCATTCCACATCCATTCTGATAAAATAAGTTTGTGTTTGCATTGCTACACCATGTAACAGAGTAAAAAAAGGCTTACAGATGCACAGAGTGTAAGATAATCATCATTTAAAGTGATGATTGAGTCCTGCTGATTACTCAAACTGTTACTGAGAGATTTAGACTTGAAACTCTGATGTATCCATTAATTTTAAGTAAAATCTGTGCAGATGCCCTCACTGTATAAATCTTTTTGAATGTATTAGTTGCTGTGTGCTCTGTAAAGATATTGATTTGTATTTTTTTTTTAACTGCAATAAAAACAAGATGTTCAGCAAATTCTGTGTGAAAGTGGAAAGATGAGAGCACAAATGCTAAAAGTGTAAAAACACAGACTTGTAAACATAAAGGAAGACATTGTGCTTATTTTTGCATTGGGCACACATTTGAAAGACAAACACACCAGTCAGCACATTTTCTCTTTATTTGAAATGATAAACCTCTAGTGTGCTTCTTGAAGCAGAGCAAAAATCAAGCACAGGACTGCATAGATAAGATAAATTCAGATATTTTAAACCGCCCTTGAAAGGACCTAAACATTCTGCCTATGGGTCCGAATTTTATTTTTCAAAACGTCTTTGGGGCTTAACTCAAAACTTAGCATAAAAACTTAAAATCTAAGCAGGCACAGATACAGTATGATGGATTCGTTGCAGAGGTAAATCTTAATAAACGCTGTCCTCTATTGGTGAAAATGGGGAAGCGAGATTCTCAGAGAAACACATTGTAAGTGATAAAAGCAGCGCTGCTGTTAGGATCACAGTGGTACATTATTTCTACATCATCAGTCTGAGAATTACCTGCATTCACAAAGGAGCCACCAAAGCGCTCCACCTCTGGATATTTTTCAGTGCAGATGTTCTTACGTGCTGTGTGGGTTTGCAGTGCAACATGTTTCAGGACTGTAAGAAAATTACTGGGTTAGGAAATTCACAAGACTGGAAATATTTCACTCAGAGACACTATGATATGATGGGATTATCTCAAACTCTCCATCTTTTCCCAACCAAACTACCAATCAGGCCGAATTACTGTATCTAAGAAGATACATTTAATTCGTATTAAATCATATTAAATCAGCTAATTTTTCTCAGCCAGTTCTTTGCCTAACCCCAATTTGTCTACTTCAGTTAATAAAGCAGTTATTTTTAACATTACCTAACTTTTCAAACCAAGAAGGATGATGAATATTCATCCTTAACTTGTTACTCAATGAAGCAGAAATAACACACACAAAAAGATCTCCTAAAGGAAATCACACATGTAGATTTAGATATAAGCAGTAGTTCTCAATGTTAGCCTTTGCAGTGAAAACCTGAGAACAAATGTCATATTTTAGAAGCAGGTTTATCAAGGCAGGTAAAAGCATGTCTCCTGTTTGATGTGAGCAGAGAAAATATTGCTTTCTTGACAATAAATACCAGTCAAATGTGTGAGTGGTTGCTTAGTAGCAGATCTCTTCTCTGCCGCCAAAAAAATCTTTCCATTTGAAATACTTTAATTAGCTGCAACTGTGACTTGTTTTTTCTCAGTCATTTGTCTGAGCCAAATGAATGGCAGAGTATGTACAGAGTGCATACCAGAATATTAATGCCACCTATATGTAAGTAGTATTGTTCTTCAAAACTGAAGTGATAGACGAAACTGTAGCGTTTGAAAGGCGGGACAGAAATATTTGGGATAACGTTTGGGAAGTTATATTATGTGACGTTAGGACGGACTGGGAGTAAAACAGGGACTGATTATATGAAGAAACATTAGACGTTAATACTGCAGTGGGCTGCAGAGTGACAGTTATTATTATTGCTGCCTTGTAGCAAGAAATTTATGGGTTTGAATATCTGCCTGGGGTCTTTCTGTCTGGGATTATGTGGTAATTAGTAAGACTTTCTGCTGTTTCCATTCACTAATCCAATGTTTTCCATAACCATTACACTGTTTGCTTTTACAAGTATAATGCTGACAGTGGGAAAAAAGAGGATGCAAATGGCTGTATACTTCAGAGTAAAACTGCTGGTAAGAACCGAAGCACGACATCTACCTGAATGTTGAGAGAAATTTTGCATTCGGGTTTTCTTTTACCTTTTTTGCTACTTTTGACATGAAAACAATAGAACTATCAAGAGCTTTAAGTCTGAACACAGTTAAAAAAAAGAAAGTATTCAAAATTACGGTGCAGTCACTTTGGTCATTTCAACATTGTGGTGTCTTCTGGGCCGAGTCAGTACAAGAGTCAGATAAAGACAAACACTGATGGTGCCAAACTGAAATCTGAGCCTGTTGTGTTTTTTTGGTGTGTGCTACTACAACCTCTAAGGCTAAGTGGTTGGATGTAATCTTAAATATTTCAGACATTTATGTTTTAATAATCTTACTATATTTTGAGGTTGTATTTATTTATTAAACCAATATTCACTCTGTTTTTTCACAATTTTACAATTTGCCGTCTAACTGATTCACCATTTCCCTTAAATTGAACTGCAGTGAGTAGAGCTGTAAAGATTAGTGATGCAAATCACACAATGACCAAGAACATAGTGACACTGCACTGCAAAAAATTATAAGTGGATAAAATGAAGCATTACAGTTTCTATATTTGTTATTCTATAGATAAAGTCAACTTTCTCTTTCCTGGCTCGTTACATTCCTGCTTATCTTCACAAACAGCAGCAAATGTTGTCTAGACGGTTTTATGTTATTGATTATTATGACTATTCTTCATTGAAAAATATCAATGACTCGATCACAGAAAGAAGGCAGGTAACATTTTGTCCCCATCCTATGAAGAATAGAAGTGTACTTGTTCGGCTCTAATTTTTATGTAGATGATAAAACAATTATATAATCTTGTGAAAAGGACCATAAAGCATCTCTGTTTAGATTATGACCTTTGAAATAAAATAAATCTGGAAATAAAAAGGTCTCAGCTTTGTTTCCTGGTGACATACGCAATGAAATACAAATAAAAACGTGAGAAATTCAGACACTTCTATAATTTTCATACAGTCCTGTAGTGAAAAATCCACCACTTAAATGCACCCTCTGGTGGTTTGTAGCTGCTTGAACAAGCCTGCTTTCATTAGTCTCCTCCTACCTTCACGTAGAGTTTAACTGGGATTAAATGTCAGTGTTAGTCTGTAATACCTCTTATGCAGCAAAGGCTGAGAAAGTGACAGACACTTTCTCTTTGTCTAAGCCGATGACGTAAGGATATGCTTTACATTTTACTGCAGAGAATATAAATCTCTCCGGCTCTATTGAAAGGGTCACCACAAAAGCCTCCTTTTATAACACTTAACCTGCCACAACCAGTATCCGACAGGTAAATTCAGTCATGAGCTGTGATGCTAAGCTTAGTGAAAGTTGCATTTGAAAGCATGATGGTAACGGATGGTCGCAGAGTTTCGGGGATCGCTGCAGTTCCATTTGCATCCTCGACATCTCTGGCATCCCCACACACTGCTACACACTGGTAATAACTGTGTGCTTAAAGCGCGAGAGTCACTGCGTGATGGTGGAGATGCTGCGGGACCTTTTCATGATGAGACGAACCTCCACGTCGGGGAGGCTGTCCTGTTTGGTTTGGCCACAGCCCTCGTCTGCTGCAGCCATGTGCAAGTCGAAACGCAGCGACACAGACTTCTTCCTCAGTTTGGGGTTCCCTCTGAAGAAGGAGCCCTCCCACTGCTTTATCACCTTGTCAATCTTCTCTGTCCTGCGAGCGGATTGTGACAAGAAAAGATCATGCGGTCATTTACTGCACAGAATGTTCGAACAATAAGGGAGAGACAGGAAGCTATTGTGGGACGTGTGTCTGTTTGAAGTCATTAAATCTAGTTTGTAGTTCTTTTCCTGCTCACACATACAGATGAACAACAACTATGTGGCAAAGATAATTGTGGTGGTATTTTGAATCTTTCATGTATGGCGTCTTATTCAGTCACTTTGGAAAGGAAAATGTTCGTCGGTCAGCTGCGATCTGACTGAGTGGTGAACAACATTTAGCTTTTCTGCTCAGTTCCTTGGTCTTCATGATGCTGTTTGATCTTTAATATCCTGTGACAAACCTCTGAAGTTAACCTGCACACAGATGAACTTAAATTAGATTATTTCTGACAGTAAGTGACTGCACAGGAGTTTACTTATGGCGTCAGATGGTAAAGGGGCCTGAATAGAAATGTATAATTCACTTTTTTGATTTATACTTGTAACATATTTTTCATACCGTGTACTATTGTTCTACATTTCCCAAGTGTACCCTACTTTGCAGTGGTAAATTATATAAAATATGAATAAAACACACTGAACTTTATGAGTGTAATAGGACAGGATGTAAAGATGTTCAAAGGGTTTGAATACTTTCCAAAAACACTTTATGTACCAACAAAATTTTATAGATTTAAGAATAACTAATTAGAACAATAAATAATACCACCAGGATTTTCCATGGGTTCATTAAAAATAATCTGGTCGGATTGACTTAGAAAAGCACAAATATCTTCCAAAGTCAGACATAAACAAACACTGGAAAAACCATTTGAAAGACAAAGCTTTTATAAATAGTAAAGAACTACTGAGTATGATCCTTTTAAAAGATTAAATCAGATTTCTTGGAGAAAGACTGGCTTCTGAGAGTTGGATCAGTAAAGCTGATGTGCTTTAAGCCATGGTCTATCCCTACATCAAGCATTGCCATCCAAAATGACAATGCCTCTAAGACAGGGGTGGGCAATCCTGGTCCTCGAGGGCCGGTGTCCTGCAACTCTTAGATACAGTGTCTCCCTGATCAAACACATTTGAATCCAATAGCTGAATCACGTCAAGTCCAGTCAAGTTCAGTCAAGTTCACCAAAGTCCTGCTAATGACCTCATTATTTGACTCAGGTGTGTTGAAGTAGAGATACATCTAAAGAATGCAGGAGACTGACCCTCGAGGCCTGGAGTTGACCAAGCCCTGCTCTAAGCCTTCTGATGACAACATGATGCCTCCTAATTTGCAGTATTATCAACGGATGCTTAAAACACGAGAGGTGTTTGTCGTACAGTGAGCAGATATTTACCGACAGCGCCAAAGTTAGCTATAATTACAAGTGAGTCTGCTCCTATGCAGCATTCCCTTTCAGCATAATGCCAGAGTGTCTGAAGGCTTTAGACTTTTTGTGTCTCCTGGACCTGAAGCATAGAAAACTAGTCTTCCCATGTCTCATCCAATAACAACACTGCACCACACCCTGAAAGCCTGCACACCAGGCATGCGTCTCCACATCAAACACAAACCAACACTGCAGTAAAGTTCCCATGATACAACATGATGAGTTACTCATGAGAACCTACGACGCCAATTCACTGTTTTATTGCGTGCGGCTCGTTGGATGTTGCATAGATGGTAAGCCCTTGCCTGCTGGAGCAGATGTTGCTGGGGTGTGAGGGGAATGATGTGCTAATGTGTGAAACACGCGCGTGATTAAAAACTGGTTGCAAACAGGTGGTTTGTTTCAGCAAGATAAGGAGAGCGAAACAGTGTTGTTGTTTTGAGGGCATTTGTCTGGGTGATGTAGAGCAGCCTGCTTCACAGGGATACAATTAGTGCTTACTGCTAAAGAAAACGGCCACATTTCAGCCTGAGGCACAGCTGCTGACAGCAAGTCAATGGGGGCGAGAGAAGATCAATACTTACTCAATGGTGCCGTGACCCTCTGCGCTCTCCCGCACCACGTTGCCCTGAAGAATCTCCTGAGTCTTCACAGTGGACAGTGGCAAGTCCTTATCCTGCTCTGGCTCTACAGAAAGACATCCATGACACACCATAAGTAAGCATGGTTGCGATAAGTGTGTGTGTTTGTGTGTGGGCGTGTCCTACCTGTGAGTATCACAAGGCTTTGCTGCCTGTACAGCTTGCTCTTCTTCAGTCCATTGTCAGCAGGAAGGAGCGGCGGGATGTCAGGCAGAGGTTCAGATTTTGGTTCATCCGGAGTGACAGCAGAGTCGCTGAAGCTGTTTTCCAACCCATTTTCTTTTGGCTCCGTCACAGGAGACCTCCAGGGCCGCAGAACCAACGGATGGGCACGGCGACTGACGTACCTGCAGAGCCGAAGATTCATGGCAGCCAAAACAGAAAAAAAGACCTTTTTTTTTTTTTTTTTTTTTTACAATTGTCAGATCTGCAAGTAGAACTGTTAAGAATTAAAAGTAAAAAGGAAGTTGAAATTTGTTATGTTGTTGTTGAACCCTAACCCCAAACTTAACAGAGTAGAGCATAACTGGGAGATGGAAAAAAAAAAAGGATAAATGCTTCTCCAAATATTTAACAAACAAAAATGTGAAAAGTATAACATGTTTCTTTACTCATGATCTGAGACAAAACTAAGCAGAACCACCTTTTGCTGCATTTAAAGCTGCAAGACTCTAAGAGCCATGAGCACCTGCAGTCTGATATCTGTCACTTTTTATTTGCAAAATAATTGCAAAAGCTTACAAACGCACAAAAAATGTTCCAATCTGAACTATTCCAGTTGGAAGATGAAGGTATTCAAATGTTTTCCTTCAGCTAATTCATTTAATCTGATCTCAATAGAAACCAGTGAAGTCAGATCTTGAGAATGGAAATCGCAGATGTGTCAGATGTTTTCACGAATGCGTTAGAGCAAACGGATACATTCAAAGGTTACACATTCATTTTTGTGCTCCTGTGAAGGATTATGGCTGGAAAAAGAAAAAGAAAGCATTCGGTCCTGTTTTCATCTTCAAAGGAAAGTTTAATAAGAAGCATATAAGAAAATGGAGGAAAAGTTCCAAATTCTTCCTATTTGATCCACAGATGCACCCATAAGAACAACTCAGAATTATTTTTTACACAATTGCTGGGTTCTATTCTCTATCTTAGAGAGGTAATAATGACAGCTGGGATCGAACTGCACCACTACACTAATTTCTTTACTATAGTAAAGAAATAGAAAGCTCCAGGCTTCAATATGAGACTGTTTGGAAAATCATTTGCATCTGTTTCATGCGCACTGAGCGTTGTGCAGTGTGTAAAATGCTTCATGCTTTTACAAGGATTCATGTGTGTTTTCTTTGGCGTGAGTCACTCGGGTGCCACCCTTCTCCAACATGAGCAAACAATCAGATGTCCTCTCCATCACCTCTACCCGACTCATAGCATTTACTGGTGACATAAAATTACCGTAAATGTTTTCCCTCAATTCCGTGACAATTACAAAGCTCGGAAAGATACAGCTTCTGCCAGAGTCCTTTACACCTTTCATTGTCCAAATTTCTTGAGATGGTAATTACAGGCCTTGCTAAATACTGCATAATAAAACAGGTTGATGCTAGCAAAAAGACAGGTCATGCAGATGTCTGGAGTCTTTGATCTTGTTTGATTAAAACTTACTTTTGGGGTAATTGATAGGTTTCGGAACCAATGTGTGATTACCTTATTCGTTGTTTGTGTTTTCTTAGTGTCTAGTCAGTGCCATATTATGTGAGCATACAGGAGTGTCTGTGTTTCAACCTGCAACCATTACACATTTTCACTCTCAAATGAAAATATGAGAGCATGATCCAAGTCACAAAGAGCTGCTTTCACTAATCCTAACACGTAAAGAGCTCTGTTTGACTTCTTTTGGTGAAAGAAACAATAATGAGATAATTTTGTTGACTTTGTTAGGAGGAGCCGAAGATTAACTTCCTGCTGTATTCATGTCAACTAAGTGGGTTCAAAGGCTTGTGTTGACATAAAGACTTTGTCATAAAATGAGGTGTATGATTTTCTTCTCTGTCCACTGTTCCAAGAACTGATTCTCAATTAAAAGTGCAAAGCCGGAATGTTCATGCCAGAACCACAAAATTCCCATCGAGGAATTCCTTCCTGGTTCCTCTAAAATTCCACCTCCCTTCCTGCGTCTCGCACTCACCTGCCCTCTTCTCGCTCCAGAAGCCGTCGATAAGTGGTAATCTCACGCTCCAGTCTCATCTTGGTGTTCAGCAGCTGGCTGTGGCGCTGGCGTTGGGTGGCCAAGCCGCTCCTCACCTGCTCCAGCTCGCTCTCCAGCCCGACGATCACCTGCGAGAGGTCGTGCAGCTGGCTTGTGTACAGCTCCTGGGTGTGCTGCAGCGAACACTCCAGGCCTTTCTCCTGGAGACCGGAAAACAATAAACGTAATTGATTCTGTGGCGGAAAACACTGCACATCAGCCCACGGTAAAACATGGGGATGGTGGTCGCAACTTGCTCAGAAAACCTTTGCTAGTCTGTCTATAAGGCCTACAAGGCCTTTAATGCCACCGCTGAAGTTTTTTCCTCATCTACAAACAACACCACACAGAATCTTCTTTGGCAACTTGAAAAACGTAATTATCATGTAGATTTGCATCTGGTTTGATGTCTAGTTTGGCTGGCATCAAATAACCAGCAGCTGTTTTGCATTTCACCAACACTGACCTCAAAGCCCCTTTGTTGTGACTCCTGGGAAAAAAATGTTAAAGTTGAACACACCACTTTGTTAGCTCCAGAAGGACTCAATAATGTTTTGCAAAATTAATTGATAGTTTACTTGTTATGTAATTCAGTTCAATATTTTAATAATCTCAAACAAATATTTTACATTTTATATCTAAGCTTCTCCAAAGAGTGTTGGTAGATAGTTAGTCCTACATAATTAAGGAAAAATTTGAGAACACAGCAAAGCTTGCAGAAGTTCAAGTCATTGTTAGATCAGCATCTAATCATTCTGGTCAGTGTTATTAGATTGATATCCAGAATGGTTTAAGATCATGTTTGTGTTAAGTCTTGCATTTTATAAATACAAGATTATATTAAAGATTCCAATTTTAACCTATAAGAACAACTGCTGATGTCAAAAATTATCCTCAGTTTATCGAATATTAGCACACAATGAGCCTGAAGAAAAAAAACCCTTAAAATTATCTGACTCACTTAATATATTTTTCTTTAAATTTCAGTTTTTGGATCACTTGACAACACATGACTTTTGTTTTTGCTATATAACTTTAACAGAGGATCATTCATTTCTTGGCTCTTTGAATCCTTATGTGCAAACAAATGCAAGATGCACGTAGCTAAATGTGTAACTGTTGTCTGTCTCAGACATTAAATTACTCTAGACAATTTTTCATATTATTTTTAGAACAGCCACATTTTTTTATTTTTGTAACCGAGATTCATGCAGAAGAAATCCATGGGAAAAAAGAGAGAAAAGATTAATGTAAAAAAGTTGTATGCCTTGGAAAACAATTACCAGAAAAGAAATGTTTTCACTGTTAATTGACTAGAAAGTGCAAAGACGATTGTATTCTTTGACCTGTCAGAGTGATGTTTTTTTTTTTTTTCCCCCAACAAAAGTGACATCTAAGATTTTCCATGTGTTATCAGTGCACTGGCTGGGTGTGGTGATGAGTGATGAGTTTATCTCACCAAAGCATGCAGGGTTTCAATCTCCACCTGCAGGGAGCGCCACTGCTTCCTGGCCTCAGCAAGCTCAGCCCGTGCCTCCTTCAGCGCAGCTCCTCCAAGGCTCACCTGCGCCCATGCTGCCTCCTCCTATTTGATGGACGGAGGGTCATATGGCACAGTTGGCAAGAACAATGCAACGTACACACAGTGTCAGTGCTGAGGTGGTTTTTATGCAACAATCAGGGTCCAAACTGTACTAAATTCTTGGGCTTAGTGTGGCAATGCTTAAACTAAACAGGAAAAGCCTGTTTTTGTTTTGAAGTCACACCTTGTTGGTAAGTGTTTTTTTTTTGTTTCATCCCTGCTGGCATTCAGCCCAGGGTTGAAGAGGAGACGGGTGGCGACGTTGGCAGTGGATTTCAGGTTTGGGCAAACAGACAACAGAGCAGACACCCAGGCCGGCGTGTATACACAGCTGCTCCTAGTTGTCACGCCGTACAGCTGTTAGGGATTCCTCACCCACAGCCTTTAAACGCAGTCAAGCATTGAGAAGCTACTTGTTGTTATTCAAATATTTTTACAGCAACAAAAAGCCCCAGAAACAGCAAAGAATATGAAGTTATGTCAGGCATTTTGTGTTTAATTTCTTCCTCCACCTACGCTTACTACCTGTCTCAACACACAAAACGGTTTTTGAGTCACAGAACAAGCAGGTTTCAGCCACGTTTTCCCATCATCAGCAGGTATTTACTGATAACACCTCATCCCTCTTCAGATCAGGCCAGGGAGGGCTTTTATTTTCCGGTTGGCTCAACGCGTAAACGACATAAAGCCTTTACTTCAGCAACTCAACTATTTCTGCAGTGACATTTTTATGATGACATTTAAATGAAAACAAAAATAAAATAAAATAAATAAATAAATCATGAAAGCTAAAACCAGTAAATACCTATCATTGTCACAGATGGACTAATTTGCCTTGCTAAAAGTGTCACCAAAATAATTTTGAAGTGCTTATTCCTATACTTTCAGCTCATTGCAGTACCATGCAGGCATATTCACCGCCAATGAACTTCTCACATCTCATTTTATTGGTATATTAAATGATTAGTCAGCACAAAAATCTGAAAAGTATGGTGCACAACTGTTCTAACCCCCTTTTACTTTGATTCTCCCAAATAAAACAAAGCACATTATCCAAATAACCTCCCAACTTCTTTAAACCCTTTAACTGTCACCCCAAATACTGTCACATGCAGGTCAATGGGTCAATGGGGACACCGGCGTCCTCATGGCAGTTAAAGGGTTAAAAAGTTACCTATTTAATAGATACTGTCACAATGTATGTGATTTAATCTCATTATAAATGCAGCTGTTCTGTGACGACCTCAGAGGTTTATTAGAGACCTTTAGTGACCGATCAGCATCATGAAGATCGGGGAAAAAGTTGGGTAGAGGTTCAAACCAGAGTTAAGAGTATAAAACAATATCCTAAGCTTTGAACATCTCAAAGAGCACCGTACACAACATCTTGTGAAAATATAAAGGAAACGATGAACAACTCCTCTATCAAGGTCAACTGATACAATTCGGTCAGAACGTCTGATGACAAAACAACTAATGCAATTATCACAAATTTAGCCCTTATGGCTGAATTGTTGAAGAACTCTACAAGAAGTTTCCTCTGCAGTTTCCCACAAGCCATGATGGGGACAACAAATATTTGGATAACGTGAAAATCTACCATCTCACTGCAGCTAAAGGTGATGTTTTGATTATATACAAATGCATGCCACACTTGAAATTGCTTAAAATGCATAACCACTTCTTTTGGTTTGCTACATAAAAATTCCCAGCCAGACACACTAAATTTGTGGTTGTATTCAAGGTGGATTTGGAAATCCAAAGTATTTAACTCTGGTTTATAGTAGATAATGCCTTTTGTTATCACATCCAGTTGTGAGTTTATGTGTTTTTGTGTGAATAATTAACAACGGAGAAAACCATTGTACAGAAGCTTGAAAAGATGTCATTCACCTACGAACCAGGCTGCCTTGCTTCACAGCTTCTTAACAAAAGCGTCAAGTTTTTTTGCGTGAGATGCCTGGCCTGTGAATTTGGTTTGAAACGCTTCTTAGTTGTCCGCATTTCACTGAGCACAAATCGGCATTTCTGTCTGGCTCATTGCCAATTAGGTGTGGAGAAGTTAAACGTGAAAGTCTAGCCAAGTTAGAGGTTGCTACGAGTGCACACACAACAAAGGATAGCGAACTTCACTTTAATGCGTTTTCTAGAATTTAATCTGAAGTAAAAATATTGGACTTTATTACATATTACATACATTTTCCTGTATAAATATAACATATGTTTTGTAGAGCCAAATAAATAAAGGTATTAAACATTTCAAATCTAAATAAATCAGAACCTAATGTGAAATTAAAACATACTATTCAGAAAAAAAAAAAAAAAAAAGAATCTGTGAAATGATATTCTCAACATGGGACATGAACTTATATGGATGATGACTCAGCATTTGTATCTGCCCTGTCTGGCAATTTGTCACAGGGATTAGAAAATAAATGGCTATCCTGGCAGAAAGAGACTTTTCTAACAAGTATGTTGAATGGATATTCAACTTCTCATTGTCATTACAGAGAAAAATTAAGTAAGAGGTTTGCTACAAACGTCCTAATTTCACAGATGGGTTTTGTGATAGTTAACAAAGGAAGATTTCTTTTCACTGCTGTTTTGTGTTGGTAACATCTTTTGACATGAGATTATATCGCAATTGGAAACGTGGCTTCAATAGAAGGAACAACCCAATGCTGAGGGAAACAGAACTTCCTGCCAGAAGATAAGTTGCAGAATCAGCAGAACAACCACCAAGGATACTGCAGATTGTCATGTTGGACTTTATCATGTTTGGATAGTCACGTTTGTTGCGTTTAAAGTTGTCTTTGGTTTCTTACTTGTAGTTTCCTGTTTTATATTGGTTAGCCTGGACCTCTCTTTTCAGTGTTCTCTTTACTTTCTGTTTTCTCACTGTGTCTGAGTTTCCCAGTCGTTCTTATTATCTAGTTGTATTTTTTCTGTAGTACTTATTAGTTTCTGGTTGATGCTTAGTTCCTGCTCTGCTATTTATCCTGTTTAATTCTACTTGTCTATGATTGCATTCTCATCTGCCTCTGATCTGCTCGTTAGTATCAGGGGTTGTAAAACCTGCTGATATTAGGACAGATTAGGAATAGCTTTTGCTATAGTTTGAAGCAATGGCAAGTGTCTCTTCTTCCACTTTTCATTTCTCCTCAGCATAAATTCTTCTTTGGTTCTTTGGTCAATGCTGGTTCATCTGCTCAGTCCTGCTCCACGTAATTCTGCACTACATCTCGTTCCCTCCATGTAGTTTTCTGTTTTACATGTCCTCTGCTGCAGTTAACCTCCTGCCTGTCTATAGTTTAACTTCTTTTCCGGCCAGCATTTCTTATGTATCAGTTTGAAGTGATTCTTTTGGGCCAAAAAATGTGTTGTTAAATCACCTGCAGATGGAGTTTTTAGACTAAGTCTGTCACAGCCACATTACTGTAGTGTAATTTTATACTTATGACTGAAATAAGAACCAATTATATGCATAAAAGTGAGACACAGCCAAATACTTGCCCATATTAAGTAGTAGTTTAAATTATAGTGTAAAGTAATTTACAGTCCTGGTGACACATTGGTTTGTAAATCAGAGAATCAGAATCAGAATTTTATTGCCATTGTGCAGAAATATGGAAGACATGACAGCCGTGGGAATCGCCAACACTGCTGGTCAAAATTGGGCAGAACATTACAGCATCAATGTAATGCTGCTAGATTTTTTCTTTACTTTAATTTTTTTATTTTTTTGTTGTACTCTTGTCACATTTGGTCACTTACCAATGTGGTGAATTAACTGGGGTTTTTTTTATATCCCTGCTGGCATTCGGCCCAGGGTTGAAGAGGAGACGGGTGGCGACGTTGGCAGTGGATTTCAGGTTTGGGCAAACAGACAACAGAGCAGACACCCAGGCCTGCGTGTATACACAACTGCTCCTAGTTGTCACGCCGTACAGCTGTTAGGGATTCCTCACCCACAGCCTTTAAACGCAGTCAAGCATTGAGAAGCTACTTGTTGTTATTCAAATATTTTTACAGCAACAAAAAGCCCCAGAAACAGCAAAGAATATGAAGTTATGTCAGGCATTTTGTGTTTAATTTCTTCCTCCACCTACGCTTACTACCTGTCTCAACACACAAAACGTTTTTTGAGTCACGGAACAAGAAGTTTCAGCCACGTTTTCCCATCATCAGCAGGTATTTACTGATAAAACCTCATCCCTCTTCAGATCAGGCCAGGGAGGGCTTTTATTTTTTATTTTATTTTTTTTAGATTTTTTTCTTTACTTAAATTTTTTATTTTTTTGTTGTACTCTTGTCACATTTGGTCACTTACCAATGTGGTGAATTAACTGGGTTCATAAAAAAAAAAAAAGATTTTAATTTCATGGTTGAATTGATGTTCCCACTTTATTCTTCCAACGTAATCCTCCTCACTGGATAAATCACCATATAAATGTTTACATATTTATATTTTATGAATTAAAATTCTAACTACAGCCATAGCTGTAGCTTTGGTTGTTCTTTTCTTGGCTGCTTATCTTCAACTTTTTTGTCTTACTATCTTTTAAAAATATTTTTATATGAGCTTCAATTCTAAGAAAAACTAAAATGAAGAGTTTCAAAAACTGTGATTTTGATCACACCGTTTTTCCTCAAGATGTCTCAGATTAGCAGAAAACTACACAAAATATTCCAGAGAACTGGATATATACATCTAAAACATCTGCATTATCCTATTAAAAAGGGAATTACATGACCTCTGCTTACAGGATTAGTTGTATAATCATTCCAGACTCAGCTGTTTCTAGCAATACTGAAAATATACTTGCTTGACTAAGGGGTTGTAAAATATTAGGACAGATTAGGAATGGCTTTTATATATGTTTGAGACATATATAATTTAATGAAGATCAGGGGTTATTTACCTCACAAGCTAACCACTAATGGACTATACTTCTTTAAGCAGCATTTAATAAGAAGAGTGAGGAGACAAACCATTACATTCGTTCACAGACCCACAAGAAGCAAAGAACAAACACTGATAATACAGAGAGAAAGACAAGAGAGCAGCAGCTTTTAAACTCCAAGCCTTTCATCACAGATATCCCACTATCTTCTTGGGCTGATATTTGTCTTAAGGGTGTGTCATGCTGGATTACAGCCAGAAAACCGTGAAAAGAGAGAGAAAGAGAGAGAGAGAGAGAGTGAGAGAGTAAAAAAAATGGGTGAGGATGTGGAAGTGGATGGCTACCTCAGTAACAGCTCCTCTGTGTGTTCTGGAAGCTGCTGCCGCTCCTGATCCAGACTGGCCGGGCCCCACCAAGCCGGCTGCTGGATCTGAGGCTGTTCCCGGGACACGGTGTCTCTCAGCCAGGCCAGCAGGTCTGCTCTGGTCGCACTGCGCTCTGATTTGGTCGAAGAGCTGGGTGAGCTCCATCGCTGTGCCATCCTCCTCCTCCCTTCCTGCTGCTGCTGCTAACAGAGCATCGCAGGAGCCGGCCTGCTGCAGCTGCAGAGCCTGGGCTGCCTGGACACAGCCAACCACAGGGAGCAGAAAAGGGAGGGAGGGAGGAGGAAAGGAGATGATGTAAACAGAGTGAAGCAAGGAGAAACCCCCCCCCCACAAATATTAAAAATAATATGGAAATGACAAGGGGAATATGGAAAAACAAAACAAACAAAAATGTGAAAAAGAGATTGGGCATATGAGTTGAGTGGGAAGCAGATAGAGCATGCAATGCAGAGGTAAAGAACTAATAGAGAAACTAACGGAGAGGAAGATCAGAAGATGCTGAGAACTGTTAAATTCAAAAGAAACACACACACCCAATAATTATGTCGAGGTTGGAACAGGTCACTCATAACTCTCCTGTCACGGTTGTAGGTAATAATTATAAGTATCTCAAATGAAAATGCCTTTAATTATTTTTAATGCTGCCTAATGAGGGTCATGTAGGAACCACAAATATTTTCCAACAGAAATTATAATTTTACAGTAACATTTATTATGTAAGCTTTCTACTAGATTAGTAAATGTAAGTTTAAAACTGTTAATGTGCTTCAGTAACACGCTAACTCTTGCTATTTTCCATGTAAATAACATTCCTATTAGAGATAGGAATGTTACCATAAATGTTCTTATACTATTTGATACATAATAAGGGTTAAATTACAAATTTTTCAAGGTAATCCACAATTGAAAAAGACATTCCAATGAGGCTTTTTTGTCAGAGTAAATAGTACCTTTTGAAAATAACAACAACATACTTGTCATTAAGTTCACATTTCTGAATTCAACCTGGATTTGAATGCACAAAAAACCCAAACAAAACCACAAAGTTATTGGCAGCAGTTTCTGCAATAAATGAGTAGAGAATGGTGAAGTGGCTAACAACATCCTCTAGCTGCTCAAGTTCAAACCAACATAACCACAGAAACCTTAGGTACTCAGGCTTAAGTTCTGCGTTTGTATGCCTCATCTGAAGGGTGGAAAAGAAAACTTGGAGACAAATCAAGCTAATATACATTAACAGCAGAGAAAATAAGCCGCCTCTCTCACAGCTGAGCTGTACCTATGATGATAATGGCAGATCTCTCCACTCTTTGTAAGTAAAGAAACAATAATGTATCAAATATTTATGTTCTCAAACGTATAGCAGAGGGGAAACACAGACCATAAACTCCTGGTCCATCTGCTGCAGCTGTGTCATGGAGCGGTGGCACTCGGCTTGCAGTGCCTTGCTGCTTTCGTTTGCCTCTCGCTTTGCCTCCTGGAGCAGGGACACTTGCTGCTCAAGGCGTCTGGTGGTTCTCTCCTCTGTCTCGCACCTAAAACCAGTCAGTGTATGCACATTTAAGTTAAGTTCGTGAATAAAATTTCTAAAATAAATTACCTTGAAGTAAATTCCAAAAACTGATGTTAATGTTTTCCACTGATTGCAACACAGCTGAACTGAGAATAATTTTCACTCATGAAAATGGCAAGATATTCAACAACAATCCTTCAAATAAAACGAAAGTTGAAAAGTCTTAAAGGAGTCATTATCAGAATGTTGAGTCTCTCTGACACATTCAGCTGGTCAGGAGACACATCAGGTGGAGCTATAAAAAGAACAAGGAGCTGCTTCTGTCCTTCATGGGTTAAAAGCTGACAGCACAGGGAGTTGGCAGGGAGCTTGGTGTCGCTCCGGATCAATACATAAGTGAAAATGCTGAAGCGGCACAAAGCCTTGCCTGGATTTACACGCCGGCCGACTCACAGAAGTGGGAATTGTTCTGAGTAAGGTTACAACAGGCTGGAAATCAGGATGTAAACAAAGAGTAATTCATACATTCCCAGTGAGACCGTTGCACACGCTGGTAATAATTACACCATAAAGGCTCCTCATATTTATAAATATTATGTATTTTAAAGAAAACAATCCTTAGCTCTTTGATATTGAGTTGTTTAGCAGGTTAAATAGATCTGATCTATTACATATCAAATCAAAATCATCTATTTAGATTTAGTACTGACTGGAAAAAAATGGAGCATTAGAACATTCAGGAAAACAAAAGTAAAGTAGAGCTGACCTGGCTTGGATAGCAGCAGCTCTGGACCTCATGTCGTCAGACTGTAGTGCCAACTGGGCGTTCTCCATGAGGAGATTACAAATCTGACAGAAACAAATGAACATAAATACAATCAGGACATGATATATGTGAAAAAAAATTAATACCTAAGAATAAAATAGCAATTTAAGAACATGTTGATTTGCACATTGCTTTCCTTCTCACATTAATCAGTGTGGCAATGATAAACAACATCCATTCACTCCTTTTCATTCCATATGTGTGTAATATTCTACAAAAGTTTGCAAACCGGAATGTAAAGTTTGCAAACGTTGAGTTTTTTCTTCAGCAATCTTTCTTGCATGGACTTTGTTTGACAAAGCTCAAAGCAGAGCAGTCATTTTAGAAAGAAATAAGACAGTAAGAAACAACTCACATAAAACATATTAGTGTACACCATGATGTCAGCAGCAGAAAAAAGTATTTTAAAAGTATATGTTGGAGTGTAGAGTCATGAAACGTAACTCCCCAACCTGTTGAACTGCTGTCTGTGTTCTTTGTGACTGGCGCCCATACAGTTCACAAGCATACAAGGATTTTTAAAAAGTCATCAAAATGTAATGTAGGCCTGCTAGGCAGCAAGACAAGCATCAAAAAACATTAGCAATACTTTAAAATAAAAAAAGAGCTTTTTTTTTTTCAAGGAGACTGATGAGTCCATAAAGCACAGATCCCTTTGACAGAATTTAATCCCTGTGTGAAGAATAGTTATATAGTTCAATATAGTTAAACTCTCTGAGTATGAGTGTTTGAGTTTAACTATATTGTAAAAATATCAAAAACAATTTTCATGAAGCGATGTTTGTATTTATTTCATTCAGTGTTTATATTTCTTCACTATTTGAAAAAATCTTCTCAGCGCTCATGTTTGTTTGAGTGTAAATGGATCACTCTGCTACTCTGCTATACTAATAGGTTTTACAAAACTGTGAGTAATATTTGCTACAAACACACCGTCCACTTTCAGTTGATTGGTAGTGTTCACTAAATTAAAAAAAAGCACTTTAACACCAAACAAAAACTTGTTTGTGCCAGTGGAAGAATACAAGAGGAAATAGTGCTCTGTATTGTTTGGCACTCACATCAAATATATATTTCACACCCTCATTTCTCTTTATTTTCTCTTAAAGAGAAACACACCCAAACTGAAGGAGAGCCAATGATTGCGTGGGATATTCCCAGACTTTACTATAAACATGATGTTCCAATTATTATAAGGGTATTATCTCAGAGGTGAGTGAGCACTTGTCTCATAGGTCGACTACTTCTTTGAGTGTGTGCTGAAAACAAAGAAGACAACCAAAATATTAATTCCATGCTGACATAAAAGTACTACTCGGATAAACCAACAGAGAAAGTGAGTTCTCGAGATGGCTGGTGTCATGGAAACATGTGCTATACTTTATATTATGGAGAATTTAAACAGAAACAAAGAAGACATCTGTCAAGTCCTTGCCACTTACTGAGAAGTATAAAACAGCAAGTAAAAAGTAAGAAAAAAACCATAAATCTCAGTCATGTGACATTGCAGCACAGATCATACAAGTTAGTTAATGTTCCACAGAAAAAGACAGTCCTCAAAGTGAGAAACATTCCCACAATATTTATGTTGACTGACTGTGACATTAGCTAGACTTTCTGGCTCCAGTCCAGCCAAAATGTCACAGACGAGTATTTGTAATTTTCTGCAGCAAGTTGATTTAATGGGGTTGTAGACCTGGAGATTGGAGAGTATTGAGCATGCCAAGTTGTATATACTTACACTTTTCTAAAACAGCACTTTTCTAAAACAGCAAACAAAGATGCAACAGGAATAAAAAGCCAAACAATGGCCAAAATACTTTTAGTACTAAGTATTTAGAAAGCAACCCTATTCATTATTAGTGAATTTGTCATAATGGATGGCATATGAAATGTTTTTTCTTTACCAAACTATTGTGTCTCATAATGGGGAAAAAACAAAGAGCTGTCTTAAGACTTTTGCAAAACATCTTGATGGCTAGCTACAAATATATTCCTAAACCTCTGGATGTTCCAGTGAATACTCCAAAATACACCTAACCTAACCCAATCAGAGAGAAGAATGAAAAGAAATATGTGTCTGATTATCTAGATCAAAATTTGTTCACAAAACCGCAGTGGTATTTTAAAACTCTTAATTGAATATAATTAAGAATATAGAGAAAGAATATAAACAATAAGTAGGAATTTAATCGTGATTTAATATCTCTACTAACAATATATTTACTGAAATTTATTTTATGTAAACTATATAAAATAGCAAAATCATTGTCATTAAGTTATTTAATCCAGAATTTCAACATCCCTGCATGTGAAGTAGTTATTACATGATTTAAACAAGACAAAAAGCCACAATCGCTAGTGCTCAATCTTTTACACACATTAAATTTAAAATGACACAAAAAAATCAGAAATCTTAACATCAGAAGAGCCTGAAAAGCAACATCTAATTGAGTCTTTTCTGCAGTTTATGTTATTATTTATTAGTCAATGATTTCTAATAATCACCTGTGAACGGAGGTCCCTGATGGTCTGTTCCTGCTTGGACCAGTTCTGGCTGCGTGAGGCATTCCTGAAGCTCCACTCGGCTATCTGAGCCTCCAGCTGGTGGTTGGCCTGTCGCAGAGCGTTAACCTGCTCCATGACACTCTTCAGTCGAGTATTCAGGTCCCACATAGTGTAGCTGGAGTCCTGCAGCAAGTCCATGGAGTCCTGGGAGAGCATTCATCCAAATGTTTAGTATCCCACAAGCAGCAGAAATTTCCCAGAGTAAAATGCAACACCTGTGACGGCCAAAATACTGAGCCTGTACACAGCTCAGTAATATAAGGGTTTATAACTTTCATAGCAAACACTCTGCCTCCCACCTGAAACGACATGCTGACAAATGTGTTTACAGGGTAAATGTTTACCCAGTGATACTCACCTGAAGTGACGTGGCACTCTACGAGAGTTGAAGCCGTGTTATGTCCTCCTGGTCACACCAAGCAAATCCAACACATCAACCGTATTCCTCTGCAGAGAGCTGGTTGGCTTTCCCACTGTGTCCCAGCTCATCGGCAGCCAAACTCTGACACAGAGAAGAGTGGCAGCTGTTTAGTATCACAGCATATGTGTTAATTTGTAGAGTTCAGGATCAGCCAGGACAGGGACGTTCCTCCCTGCCCCATCCGGGCAGAATGTGGGACGAAGGAGAGTCATGGGGTAAGTCCTGGATGCAGTGCTTACCTCACCAACACTCTGGGGGCTTTTGTGCTCCCTGATCCAGGATTACTGAGCTGCTTTCAAACAGGCAGCAGCACAAGCAGCAAAGAGAATGTTCAGGGAAACACAGTGACAGGACCGGTGTGGATTCCAGTTGTTCCATAATAACAGGTTAAACACACCATAACTAACACAAGTCTGTTCCCCAGTACCTCTGATTTGACTCACCTCTTGCTTAAGATATGTAAAGGCTAGCTTGGTAAAATTAGAGCGTTTCTGCCAGACCGTCTGGGTCAAAGATTGCTTCTTTAAATAGTATGATGTGATTCAAACGTTGCTAAAAGAAAGGCCTTTCCATTTACAGCAGACACGCTGTGTTTGTTCTTTAAGATTTACATATATTTCCATATCTTCCTCATACAGCCAACAGGCTAAGGTGCCCTGCTAAGTATCATCACAGCCATAGAATAATAAAACCAGAAGATGTTCTGAGACAGATGTTTGGTCTAACCCGAGGCGTGCTCCACCAAAGCTCTCAGTATGTAAACAAAAGGGGTCAAAAGGCAATATGTAAGAAAGCCTGTGAATGAATTGCTTTTGTACGTTGGTTTGGCATCATGTAACAAACTAAAACTAGATATAAATGTCAGCTTCAATGATTTCTATACAAGAAAAATATATTTGTATGTTAATGTTTCTTATACAACGTTCTCCACTATAAAATAATTAAATTGATGGCATCATGCTGCTAAAATAATATTTGTTTCTTACATTTTAGTTTATCTTTGTTATTTTGCTGATCTAACAAGTTGATCTGAGACAAATGTAATGCTTTAAAATCAGTCACTTGTCCGTATTAAAAATATAACTGCTAAAAGTTACATGAATCATTCTTACAGGTTTGTGAATAATCAGAGCATGTCTAGGGTTTAGTAGCCTAAAAACAACATTACATCGTTAGATTAACAATCTTTATGGAAGTTAAAGTATGAACATGCTTTAAAGCATCATGTTTAATGACACGGTAGCTTTATTAAAAGAACATAAACCCCTGAAGTTGTAAAAATACACAGGTCACTTACAACCACTGACAATAGAGAGTTTAAGTAATCAGTTAGCCGCAACAGGAGGTTTAAAATTCACCAACCTTTTAATAGCAATTTATCAAAGGAACATGGTGCTGATTAAAAAGATCAACACACCCTGTACTTCCAAGTGTTGGACCTCTTGTCTTTTCACAGAAATTAATTTTGAAATCTCATTTTAATACATTCATATGATATTTTTCCACCCCTTTTAGCTAACAATAAATCTTTTGCTGTTAAGCATATGTTTGTGGGAATTTCTGATCATTCTCTCTTGTGAGGCACTGGTGTTGTCTTTGGGTATATTTAATTATACTCAAAGGTATAAGTGAACATTTATACCTATGGGATAAGTTTCTAATTATTCCAAAGGTAAGTAGAGACTTATCTCTATTCTTACTTATTTTCCTAAGAAAGAATGGAATGGAAGACAGATTGGAACTGAACTGAAATTCAGAATTGAACTGAATTGCATCAATAAGATTTTTTTATTATTTATTTATTTAAATCTGAATATCTTGCACTGAAATAGATTTGAAATAGACTGAACTGGTCTGATTTTAAGAGGTTGGTGCTTAAATGTACACAATTTTATGTGAAACATATACGCCTGTTTTGACTTCAAAGAGCTGTGTCTGTGAACTTTCAGCTCTGTATATATATATTTGACTTCTCCACTGAGTGAGTAAATAAGAGGCAGGATGTTTGAGTTATGGATGCAGAGAGCTAGAACCACTTTACAAATATTGTCTCCGACTAGACGTTACTTCATTATGCAAATTTTCTCAGGAGAGTTTAAAACCAGTTAGTTAAGGTTAAACTTATCAGTTGTCGCATAAGAGAAAGAGTTAGTTCAATGTAATACCAGGCAGACAACCTACTGGGCAGTAACTGTGAAGATGTTAAGTCATTAGAAACAGCATGCGAACCAAAACAGTCAGGAATCAGGACTGTCTGCTTACTGTCAGCACATTCCCACGCCCTCTCAGCAAGGTGGCTTCTCTATGTTGGCAAAGATGACAAGAACATTTGCCGCCTAGGAAAAAATCCTCGATGAAACAAAGGCAGCGCCCCCGTTAAGCGTCTGGGACTGATGATTTCTGCGCCCATAAAGAGGAACAATGTCACAGATCCTGTTTCTGAAGGTTGTTCTCTTCTGCGATCCAAGAAATGCCTTCCAATGCATAGCATTCATGTTTGTTAGTAAGTGACGTTCCAAGCTGGTGCTGACTTGTTATTCAAATTTCAGGAGGAGAGGTGGAGGCTGTAGCTGTGCACATTGTACAAGAGAGAGAGAGACAAGAAACAAGACAACCTCAGACTATGGGTTTGACATCAAGCACTTTTACGAATCCGACCTCTAGGTAACTCTGCATTCCTCTGTTCCTGTGGAGTGTGGACTCTTAGGATCTCACTGAGTCCTTTTTCCACTTTCTAAACAAAGAGTTCTTTATTTAAGGAATTTAAAGGACAAATATCAAATCTTCTTGAAAAAAGCCTCAAGCAATCACAAAACAAACTTCCTAACATGTTTTTGACCATAAAATATATTAGAATGCACACCACTTAAGATCAGGATTGCAGTTTATGTAGCCTAAGTCCAAAAATATTGAGCAGATTAAATTACTAGGAACTCTTACCCAGTCTTTGTTGTAAGAGAGATTGTCAGCTTAAGTCAAATAAGCCTCCCTCACATTGTCAAGTTTGTACAAAGCAAGTATTTATCTAACTATTCATCCTGGACTTACTGACTCTAGCTTAACTATAAGGTACAATTTAAAACAACATGTATATGTATATTTTTATTTAGTTTTTAATACAATGAATTTAACGAGTCATGTTTTGACCTAAAACTCTAAAATTTGGTAGACACGTCACTTCTAAAAACTTACAAAATTGTCCCTTGAGCTTTTGGCCAAACCCAAAAGGAAGTTGGCCATTTTGGATCAAAGCTGCCATTTTGTCTGTTTTACACACATTGTATCTGAGTGAACTTCTCCTTCAGCTTTTGAATTACAGACTTCAAAATGACTCAACATAATCTTAAGGTACTGAAGATCAAAAGTTATCAAAAGCTTTTTGCTGCATCAAATCATGTAAAAGTGACCAAGCCTCTAATAACGTCCACACACAAGGCCAGAGCTGGATCAAACTCTTTGTGTGTCATTACAGACCAGCTCTTAAACATTTACATGGCCATGTGGTGACATCACTTTAGTCACACCTACTTATAACATGAAGTCACATGTCCTGTTGATGGATGTCCTCCTTGTACACACTCACACTTACAACTTTCAAGCCGTGTCTGATGACACAGGTGATGATGAATCATATACTGAACAGTGACTGTTGAATGGAGCATGTGAGCGTGGCAAAGTGGCAAATTCCAGTACCATATCACACATCACTTTAGCCCAGCCAAAATAGAGAAAAAATTTGCAGGTTTATTTTGTGACATTTAAGGATACTACGTACTTAATAACGAGAGAACTCATTTAGTTCAGCCCATTGACTAATATTTAAAGTTCACTAATTATGGATTATTTAAAAGTCTGTCCTGAATTTCTAAATTAGTCAATTAAAGACATGCATATAGGAGAAATGTTGACATGTATTGACGGATGAGATTCTTCAAGCATTGCTCTTCAAGGTCAATAAATATTCACATCACAGGGTGTATAAGCAGGCTATCAAAATGTCAACTCTAAAGGTCCAGCAGCAGTTTTTAAAGGTTAGGTAAATGTAAGTTAAAGGTCAGATCTGAGGTGCTTTTTAGATGAGCTGCAACATCTTAAAAACAAACCATGAATCTAATTGTAAGTGTGTTTGTTAATCACAAATATCTAAATTAAAGTTATCTGCTGATCGGCTCTGATATATCTAGAGTTGCACAGACTGAAATTGCGTTTTATGATCTTTTGACTCAACAAATGCCCCATCGTGCCACTATTGGGTGAGGAAGCTCTGTTTGCAACCTCTTTCTGACACTGAGGCAGGTTACAACAATGTCTGCAACTGTCTGAAGTTAAGCCCCCATCTTTGCCATCTTTGTTTGCTGTTCATTCTTGCTGTAACGTAATGCAGTGAGCCATAACACAAACAAGCTTAAAGATACAATCTTGTAGGGTATGTTTTTGCGTAACAAATATACAGTGAACATACAGATGGAAAATGAAGTGTTAATTTTTAAAGCAGGTTCACAAAAAGTGCGAGGTTTTTAAAAAGTGCATTTAAGAGAAAAAAAATCTCCTTATTCTGCGCTGAGAAGTTGTACAGTGACATAACAAGCATTTTCAAAAAGAAGAAAACTACAAAAAAAACTCAAAGATTCTGTTTACCATAGCCACACAGAGTCCAAGTAAATACCAAATTTGGCAAATCTTAAACAAAAAAATTTGGGGAAAATCACAAAAAAAGAGGTACAAACGGAAAGAATTGAAAGAACAACTACCATATATCTTGATGGCTGTCACCTCACAGATGTGAGCAAGGAGCATTTTTTTTTTGGAAGAAAAGAAATTTACATTACCATTTAACAGCTTTATAGCAAATTCTGGGGGTATTTTCTTGGCATGCTTTGGGTCCTTTGCTAGTTGAGCATTGTGTGAATACAGCCACTGTATGGTGTACCCATCTTCTGATAGCTACTTCTAGAAAGATAATGCACCGTGCCACTAAATTCAAATGACCTGGTTTTTTGAGCATAGCAATAAGTTCACTCTATTTCAGTTTCTTGTAGGACAGTTTCTGGGGACGATTAAGGAGTCTTAACCCAATTACTTTGATTTCTTTTCCTTTTGTGTTGTGGTGGAACAGAAGATTTGTACTATGGATGTGCAGACAGTTACATCTCCAGCTAAAATGTGATGTTATCATGTCAGTATAGACCAAGATCTTTGAAAAATGTTTCTGAAAACCTTGTTGATTCAATGCCATAAAGCTCTGAAGGTAAAAAAAGGGTCCAGCCTTTTACTAGCAAGGTGTACTCTATTTAAAAAAGAAGCCTGTCAGTGTGCCTCAGCATCTGTATTAAAACTGAAAGCTTTCTATATAGTAATGATTTTAGATTCTTAAGTTATGTTTTAATATTATTTGTTCTTGAACGAAGAAGCTAATAAGCGTCTTAAGAAATAACAGCCATTTGTCAAATCAGAGCTGTCTTTGTACTTCACTCAACACAGTTAGTGGTTTTCTTTCAACGTCTCTTTTCACTGATTTGCAAGATTAATGAGAGTGGAGTGTTCTTTTCAGCTGCAGCTGTCTACTTAATGGTTTTGGATCTTTGTTTAATTTTAAGGAGACCTTTGTCCTAAATCAACCAATCTTATGAACATAACCTATAAGACATTTGCATGTTTCAACATGTTGCTTGGCACATTGTGAAAGCAAAAAATGTGTTACAGATGAAAAAAACAGGGAAGTGTTTGGGGAAAAAAAAAAAATCCCTGAAGGCAAACTGAATGATTAGATGCTGGGATTTGTTTCCTCTTATAATCTTGACAATGATACACGTGTCTTTACATTGCAGGGGGTTTTAACGATCGTCTGGAAGAAAATTTGAGTCACCTGGTTTGAGACACTGTCAAGGCAGACAGAACCAGAAAGACCACATAGTTATTCTTATTATATATTTTGTTTCTATCAATCAAACCTGCCGCACCTTCTAATCAAATGCTGATCATTCAAGGGAGGACAGACAATTATGTGGTGAACTACCTGCCACGCTCCATTCCGCACATTTTAGTTTGTAGAAACAAAGACAACACAACTAAAAGAATATTTCAAAAAGGTTTCTCATGCATGCAGGAAGGTTGTACTCCTGACAGCGTGAGAACAAGAGCTTGAAAATCATTAATGTTAATGTTTTGAAGGCCCTCTTTGTTAAATAATACATACACACCCAATATTACAAAAGAGATAAATGGAGAAAGCTGAGCGGAAAAAAATAAAACCTTAAAATTACACTAAAGCCACAGTTATCTAATTTTTCCACAGCTTTACAGCATCGGAGTACAAAAAATAATTATTGTTACTATAATCGGTTGCATGTGTCTTACAAAACAATTAATCTGGGAGTGGTGAGGTCGGATGTCATTTAGAGTTACACAGAAATAGGCAGGGCACATACTCCTAAACACGTCAGCTCGGATTAATTGTATTAGAGTTAGACAAGTAAAACAGACATTTGTAGCCTCCTTATCAAGAGAAAACCATTATAAAACCATTCAGATATCAATAGTATCTGAATACTTCCCCACATTGTCTCCATAAAGAAGGCTCAAAACCTAAGCTTTTTTTTGTTGTTGTCACAGTTGCTGTGTTGCTCTGCAATGGTTTGAACTCATGTTGCTCTGCAGGTTATTTTCTTTCATTTTTTATTTGGAACCTGAATAAGTTCTTCTCAGGAAAAAAGAAATTGATTTAATAACAGGCGAGTTAATTGTCCCCAACTGAAATCTTGTCATTCACGTGGAACTGGCACACTTCATGCATCTTACAATGAGAACTACTAGCATCATGATCTGTGGTTGATATGGTTCAGAAAATCTTACCAGCTTTGAGGGAAAACATGTTCAATCAGAGGCAATTTGAGATCTACGGAATTTTCATTATATAAATAGAAACTCTTTGGACAGCTGCTAGGAAAATAAAAAGGAAAAAAAGGAAAGAAAAGGTGCGCCCCTTATAGCTTCTATTTATTTAGGAGTAAATGCCAACTTCTGCCAAGATCAATATTTATCAGCTCAGTTAAACAACTCTGACTTGTAATTAGTCTCAAACCTTGCAGGAGGCAAAGACCAAAAGGGAGTGATGTGTGATTAGTATCAAAAATACAGCAGTAATAGCATATTGTGTAACTATAAATTTCAAAACAACACTCAATATTTCTCTCAAGTGGAAGATAATTAAAAAAGGCTTGGTATACTGGTTGGTATGGATTAATTATTTTTAGTTTTCCACAATAGCCATGTTTCCATCAATGTTTTTATTATGTGCATTTTTAAGTAACACATTAGAAAAGGTTGATCAAAATGGCTAAATTTGTAAGAACTTGCTAAATTTTGCAATAAAGTTATTATGCTCGCTTGAGATGGTTTTTGACTTTTCAGAAAAAGAGCTTGTGCTAAATGAGAGATTTTCTGAATATGCTCTGATGTAGCAAACATTTACCTCACATACTGGTCAGCTGTTTGTACTGTCAGAATCACTAGAATTGCATTTCTTTATCTACACCGCCTGCATGAACAACTTGGCTGATAACAGCATATTCCTGAAAGCCTCACTCCATTTTTAGAAGATGTGTGACTTGGAGCATTTCATGAGCGCTGTTAATTTCATCATGTGAGAAGCAAGTGCAATCCTTCAACGACTTGGCCAACCAGCTACACTGCCAGACCAGACAACAACAGCACCAAACAAAAGGGAGCCAAAGGTAAATTTGATAAATTTGGTAAAATTGCATACAAAATAATGAGCTCTACAAATCTGGTCCTTATGGAAGAGTGGCAAAAAGAAAGTCATTGAAACTCTTTTTGCAGTTCACCGATAGGAGACACAGCAAACATGTAGAAAAAGGGGCTTTGGTCAAACAACATTCGAAATACAAAATGTGATCGATCACACTGTCTTTTCTGTCACTACAGAGCAGTGACAGAATGATGCTGTGGGAACGCTTTTATTCAGCAAATCAGTCAAACTGGTCAGAGATGAGGAGATGGCTCTAAATACAAAGGAGTCCTAAAAGAAAATATGTGGGTTGGCGATGTCCGGCAGGACAACAACCCAAAACATATTGGGTAATTGCAGGCTTGACTGGGAAGTTTTAATAAAACCTGAACTTCACAATGCCAAAAATACTTGGACCGTGTGGTACAAGACAAAGCACAGTAATTGCTATCTGGAAAAGTGCTGCATGCAATTCAAAAGAAATAATTACTTTGAAAGAAATACTCATTTTCAGGTCATTACATTTTGAAGACCCCACAAGATTTCACATTTTCCAACCAGAGATCATACCGAAAATAAAATCTGACAAGATACTGCCTTTCATTTAGTTCAAAGCTAATGTTGAAAATTGCTAATTTTGGTCTTGTCTATAGATGTATAGAAAATTAGATCAACTTATATGGAAGAAATAAAAACTTCTGTTTCTGTGCAAAGATTTAGATGAGAAAAGCTTTCAGTCCATGTGACATCAATAAGAAAAACAACTTTGGCTTAAAGCTACCACCTTTTTTTTTTTTTGCCAAAAGGTGATTTAGAGAAAATTATAATTTTTGGCAAAACATAACCATATCAACATTATTCCTTTATTTTAGGAAGGTGACGACATGTTATTTAAATATTTGTTAAAACTGTCACTGTGTTGTTGCAGTATAATATGTGACAGACAGTCTCCTCCTAGAGCTCCTATAGCCATATGCAGAAATACACTGTTCTGACCGAAACGATCAATCAGAGCCAAAAGGAAAGTCTTAGTGCTGTTAATCATCCTCATGAATGCGCTGCTCACCCCCACCCCTTTGCTCTCTGGCTGCTACTGCTAGTTCCCCCACAACAGCGCTTTTCTTAATAAATAGTTTGAGCCACATCAGCACACTGAGGAGCGGATACCCGAGGTTGATTGACATAGCTAAGACCTTCCTCCTAACGCTGATTGGTTGTTTCTGACCAGGAGCTGTGCATTTTCACAGATTATTTGTTTCATTTTGTACTGTTACGTCATAGAGGTGGATTTAACAAATAAAAGTTACATACTGTGGCATTAAATATTGAGATAAGAACACATATGTGAGAACAGAAGTACTCCTCCACGATAGCTTCATTAATAGCTGGAGGCTAAGGCAAAACATCACTAAATGAAAATCTTACAGTAATTCACTATAAGAATTATTATTATTTTTTTTACATCTACATCAGATCCTTTTAGTTAAATAATCCTTTGCTCCATAGATTCTTTAAGCAGCAGTGGAACAAGTGTTTCTGTATTGTAAGCCAGAATTGGAAAATTAATTTGATCTACTGGTACTCTTATTGTATCAGCTCTGAATGGATGTTGCAGTTCAGTCAACAGCTGAGTTACCCACTTGTTCACACAAAGCAGCTGCCTTTCATAATTAACCGCATCATGTCAGTCTGTAGTTGCCCTCTGGGAGTGATCTGGCATACACAGGAACACTAAATCTCTTTCTGTATAGATGGAGAAAAGGACTTCCTCATTTAACATAAAAGTTGGAAACATAAAAAAGAAGACAAATACAAGGACTATGGTGTGTCATCAGTTGTTTTATAAGAGCAGAAATACACTTTGTAAATGTTAATGTGCCTGCAAATAAGATTTTGAACAGTTTTACAAAGAGAGAACTATTGTCGTCCACCAAAATGGAAAGTTATAAATTAATATATAAAAGGTTTGTGCTCCAACATGCAGACAAATTACGAACAAATGCAGGAAATTCAGCTCCATTGTTAGCCCCAGGAAGTGCTCAACTAACAAAGAACGGTTATGGTGTGGCAGTAGGGAGGTTCAACAGGACTCCATGGTAACTTCAAAATAAAAGGCAATTCCTCATACATTGTTTACAACTGACTTTTCAAGGTCCACAATCAGGAAGACTTGGAGAAAGAAACCTGGGAGAAAGCCGGCGTGCTTATTTTTAGTGTATTTTCTTTTTTTCTTTCTACCATTCTGTTGGACTCAGTGTGTGTTTACAGGTCCCAATTTAGGCAAGCTTCTGCTGTCAACAGATGGTCTCACATTTGACTCTAAAATGCCAGTCCAGGCAATAATATATTTAATAGCAAGACATATATTTTGACTGTGGTGCGAAGCAGATTTGTAAATCAGTCAGATGATGGTGCCAAACACACAAAACTAATGTAAGGGAGGATGAGCAAGCGAGTGAGGAGGTCTAAATTTTCTGATCTCTTTTTTCTACCTATAACCCTTAATTGATGAGCACCAACTTTTGCTTCTAGTCATTGTTGATGTCTCTCCATACTGACATTTTGTTGACCCACAATTGCATGGCTCAAACCAGAAAACTGGTGGCTGCTCTTCCTATGGAAGCAGCAAAAGGAAAGTTTCTCAGCACTTTTCTTTTTCTTTTTTTTCTAACCCCACCTCGGTTTTATGTTATCTATTAATAAGAGCGTGTGCGGAATGTGAGATCTCCTTAATAAATGATTTAGTTAGGAGTTGCGGTAAAATGGCCCGAAAAATTCATTCTACTGAAAAATTCCTTCTTTTGTAAGTTGTATTAATCAGAAGTAATTACAGGAGACATTCAAAGAGATAATATATGTCTCACACCTTTTTTAATATCTCCTTAACTGTAATGTGGAATGACAGCCGTTACCTGACTGGAAATTAACGTGAATTCCGTGCAACGCTACGCCACGCCCCGACCAGGTGGTCACACCTGGAATAGTAGCATCTTTCCACCTACCTGTCGGCCGCTCCCACTCGAGAGGGCTTATAAAATCCATCGTCCGCGCTGCCTCAGCACCGGTTCCTCCACACCGCCTCAGAGACGCACTACAGACCCGTAGAGACATCACCACCACCACCAGCAGCAGCAGCCATGACCTCCGTGCGCTCAGGACTGTCCTCCTCCATGTCACTCTACTCTATGGGCTCCTCCAGGAGAGCCTCACGCGGTACCAGCGTGTACGGCGGGGCCGGAGGCAGGAACGTCCGCGTGTCCTACGCTTCCAATGGTCTGGGCTCCGGCTTCGACCTGACGCAGGCGCTCGCGGGCGGCGACAACCTAAGCGTCACCACCAACGAGAAGGCGACGATGCAGAACCTGAACGACCGACTGGCCACCTACCTGGAGAAGGTGCGTTCGCTGGAGTCTGCCAACCTTCAGCTGGAGACTCAGATCCGGGAATGGTACAAAAACAAGTCCCCCACCGTCAGGAACTACAGCACGTACGAGGCAACCATCGAGGACCTACGCAAAAAGGTAAACTTTGAAACTTATGAACCTGACTCCTGACAGCATGACACATAAAATCTATAAACCACAACAGAATGTTAGACGTTTTGTTACACATAAGAATACTACTACTAGTACGATTAATGATAATAATTAATATTAATAATAATAATAATAATAATAATAATAATAATAATAATAATAATAATAATAATAAATAAATAAGGAACGTTGATGCCCAAAATTCTTATTCGTAGAAAAGTATTCAAAAACATTTAGGCATGGCCGAATTTGAAACATGCGTGTCCCTGCATGACGTAGTGATTTTGTTTTTTTGTTTTTTTTTTGCTATAAAACAAAAGTATTATAACAATAAAGGAGGCGTGGAGCATGGGCTTAACGCTTGCTGTTATGTACAACGATGGAGGTGAAGTAAAAGGTGGGGCTATTGTTGTGGAACAGGTACATATTGTTTTGAAACAGAACCTTTGAATTAAAAGCTGTGAGTGACTGAGACAGCAATTCTATCTTATTACTTTATTTGTGTTTATTATTTATTCTTAATTCTTGAATTTTCCTTCATAAAATAAATAATGAAACCTTTATTAGTCCCTAGAAATATTGGTGCCCCAGTGCCTATTATTGGAGTGGTCACAATCCCTTTTGTATCCCCTTTTGTGATGCCACTACTACATCTAAAAATGTCATAAATAACCTCTGCTCTGGTAGGCTACTGTAAAATATACATTTTTAGTTTTTCAGCTTTCTTGAAAATTTTTCTTCTTTAAGTCTAGTCCCCACCAGAATGAACCCAGATTGGATAACATCCTGAATGATGACACATAGAAGTTTTTCAACAGCATCCCCCAGCAAAATCAAGAACAACTTAAATATATTAACATGTTGGAGCTTGAAGCAACTTTGAAGGAATTTGTTTCTCCCACACCTTTTTGAGAATAAACGAAAGTCCAATTTAGGATGCACTCCAGTGAAAATTCAAAGTAAACTTATCCACAAGTCTGATCAACAGATGACACAATCACTAACACATCTGCATGATGGGGGTTTTTTCCAGATAAAAGATGCCACGCTATCGAATTGCGAGTTGATGCTGCAGATTGACAATACCAAGCTGGCAACAGAGGACTTCAAAGTGAAGTAAGTGGAAATAATTTATTTTTCAGACTTGTACCAGTCAACAAAGTTGTAAAACAGGTGGAGCCAGTTTTTGGTTGCACTTTCTGTTTGTTTATTGAAGCCACTAAGCAGTTACAGCAACACAAACCCCTCTCTTCACAGGTTTGAGAATGAGTTGGCAATGCGCATGTCAGTGGAGACAGACATCTCTGGGCTGCGTAGAGTTTTGGACGACTTGACCATGACTCGGGCCGACTTGGAGATGCAGGTGGAGGGTTTGAAGGAAGAGCTGATCTTTATGAAGAAGAACCATAAGGAGGTGAGAAAATAATGCCACATACAGAGCTTTGATATTATTTGTTGTGTTTTTTTTTTTTTTTTTTTCATTTTGATAGATAGGCCTTGACCAAATTTTAGAATAAACAACCACTAAATTTAGAAGGGGCGTTCAAGTGTACCTTGTGCAGCATATTCATACTGTTTTGCCACTCTGTTGTTCTAAAGCAGGGGTGTCAAACTCCAGTTCACAAGGGCCACTGTCCTGCAATTTTTAGATGCGCCACAGGTACAAAACACTGGAATGAAATGGCTTAATTACCTCCTTCTTGTGTAGATCAGTTCTCCAGAGCTTTGCTAATGACCTAATTATTGTATTGAATTGTGGCGCAGCAGAGGCACATCTAAAAGTTGCAGGGCAGTGGCCCTCCAGAACTGAAGTTTGACACTTGTGTTCTAGAGTACGGTAATACTAGAACATAGATAGATCTCCAAGCAAATATAATTATTTTCTTTCACAAACAAAACTTGTCGAGACTGACTGCTGAGCCAGAATTGATGCACCTTTGAAAAGCCGCCAACCCTGAGGCTACCAAGAATGACTCAAGCAAGATCGTCCAATTACAGCAAGTCTCGCATTATTCATGCTAACAAGTCCTTTTTAAACACCAGTCATCATTGAAAGGACGAAGACGATTCAGTGAATGTCACCTCACTGTTCACAGTGTTTATAAATTATTTACTTTTTATTTTTAAATTTAAGACATTAGCACCTCTCCAGAACTCGCTTCTCTCTGGGGTTTTATGTTCTGCTGTTCTTCATCTTTAATTGTGTTGTCTTTTTTTTTTTTCTTTTTTTTTTTTTTTTAGGAAATGGAAGCCCTGCGCAATAACATGCTATCCAGCTCTGTGAATGTTGAGGTTGATGCCAAACCCCAGGAGGACCTGTCCAAGGTCATGGAAGAGATGCGATCTCAGTATGAGAACGTTGTGGAGAAGAACCGCCGTGAGATGGAAGCCTGGTACAAGGACAAGGTGAGGAAAGTCGGACATAACACGACTAGCTTCGTATTCATTTCATGTTCAAATTTAAGAGAAGGTTTGGAGAGTATTTAGAGTTATTTTACGTCAATCTTGATATCTTTCAGTTTGAGGATCTGAGCAAGAAGGTGGCAAGCAGCACAGAGACTATAGAGGTCTCCCGAAGTGAGCTCAGCGACATGAAGAGGAGGCTTCAGGCTCTGCAGATAGAGCTACAGTCCCAGCTTTCCCTGGTAATCTACAACACTAGGAGAAGTAACATGAACAATCCAATCATAAATCATTTAACATGTCCGTTACCATTTGTAACTACCCCAGGCATTATTAGCAATGTCTGAAAACAAGCAGTTAGCCCTCAGTAAGCACTAAAATAACTTCCCTGTTCTTCCGAGCAGAAATGTAGCTTGGAGGGCGAGCTGGAAGAGACAGAGTCCCGCTACAGCTTTAAGATGCGCGGCCTTCAAGAAATGGTGGACAACATGGAGGCCGAGATCAGCAATATGAAGATGGACATCGAGCGACAGGCCTCAGAATACCGGACCCTGCTGGACATTAAAACCAGACTGGAGCTGGAGATAGCAGAGTACCGAAGACTGCTGGATGGGGAGGATGTGAAGTAAGAAAAAATTTATCAAAGGGAGTAGAAATTTTTGAAGCGGTCTGTAGCATAGTACACAGATTTAAGCTACACTTTCACATAATGGTATAAATGATTATATTAGATTAACACGACTCCTGAGCAAAAACAACCGAGCTCTTACTGTACTTTACCATGTAATTGACATGATGTCTGTTTCAGACTGTATGACCAAGAAAAACTAACTGTTGTCTTTCTTCCAGGAAAGCTGTAGTTGTGGAAGTGAAAGAAGTGAAAGAAGTGAAAACAGAAATAGTAGAAGAACGTAAGTTTGCTGCAAGGCAATGTTTTACTTTCATTTATATTTACATCTTCTGCATCTCAAGCTTAACTTTTCCAATTATGGATGTATATATAGGACTGCTAAATATTTACTATTTTCCAAATGGCAAAATGGATTTAGTGTATTTTTTATTTACTTAATTTTTTCTTCTCTTTAAATCTTTTTTTTTTTTTTTTTTTTTTTACATATTTTTTTGCCATATTTGGTTGCACTGACTTTTAAGTTGCGTAACTTGTGGACATTAAAGTCAGGGGAGAAGGGAGATCCGCACTTTGTGATGATCTCTCCAACATTGTTTTGCTGTCTGATTTCTTAAGATATTGCAATAATTAATTGCAAAACAATTTAATTTGCCAGCAAATAAAATGTTTCACATTGTTTTAATCAGAAGCTTCACACATCTTTGCATAAATGCAGCACATCTTGAACACCACAGTTCTTGGTTATTCAGATTCATTGTCCAGCAGAGAGGAAATACATTTGCCTATGTTGCAGTTTAGCAATTTCATAGCTGTATGACAGATATTGCAAGATATATATGTTATCATTCATGCAAGGAAAAAGTAATAGTTTTTTATTATGAATGTCTTCCACAGATAAACCGGTCATTACCAAGAGGACGAAAGTGGTGATTGAAGAGCTTGTGGACGGAAAAGTGGTGTCACGTACAGAAGACGTAGACACCGCAGTCATCAGCAAGTAAACTGAGCCAAAAACCAATCACGCAGCAGAGTCTTTTGTATTTAGGTCTTTGAAAAAAAACCACAAAGTATAAATATATTATCATCCAGATCTTTGTGTAGCTTAGATGTTTCAATTTTTTGGTCACGTTATTTATTTTGATTTAAAGACTAGAAGGCATATGCAAAGCTAGAATTGCTTTGAAAATTCTGTGCTTAGAAAATCAGACTATATAAGCAGTAAAACTATAAGCTACATCAGAAAAAGACGTAGGTGCTATTACCAGGTATAGAACCTACAGGAATAAAGTCAATTTTATAATGTTAAAAATGAACAAGTGCAAAAGAGCAAATCCAGTTTTGATTAAATTTACGGAAACTAATATAACTAGAATGTTCTTGGACAAAAACATGAGGAAGATAAAAAGGATTACGGAGTGTAGCAAGTATTCAGAAACAGACGAACTCAAGTCAATGAGACGAAACACAAAATGAACATTATGGAGCGAACTTGTTGCCTAGTGATGTCTTGTTGTGGATAATTCCATCTACGGATACTAAGATAGGGCCTGGTTGGGTGTACTTTTTCTCACACAAACATTTAATTTCGACTCAAGAACTCGCAGAATGTACAAGATTGTTGTGCATCAATTTCGCAGAACTGTTCGTGGGGTTTTTTTGTTTTTGTTTTTTGGGTTAGGGTTAGGGTTAGGGTTAGATCCACATATTAGATCCTCTTCTGTGTTGTTGGTGGTTAATAAGAGGCTGTCACTTTGAGTGTGGAAGGTCATTAAAAAAAACTTATTTCTTGATCCAAGTAGTTAAAAATGTTAAAGATGCTGCATATAGCATATTGTACACTCTCAAGTGACATATTGCTAAAGCGACTGGTATCACTTTTTTAAAGGGAACCATTGTCCAGATTCCTGCTGGGGTTTCTGATCAACTCTTGCCACTGCTGAGAGTTGTATCTGTTTTGTCTTTTCTAAAAAAGTTGTGTGTGTCTTTATCTTGTTTAATTTCCATTTCTAATGACAATAAAAATGATTGACAGAAAACGTTATTGTGTTCTCAATATTTTTTTTTTATTGCAAACACAAGGTGAGATGAATAGAGGTGGCATAGCAATAAATGAAGCAATTTTGTTTACATAAAAATTAGATGCAGGTTTAAGAAAAGTCACTTTCAAGCTTGTCAGAGAGAGTTTAGCTGCCTTGTTGATTGAGCCAAAAGAACAATCAATATCTTCTACCAAATGACAGGAGATTAAACAGACCAAGTAATAGATAACAAATAACGGGTGGACAAATTAAAACTATTTACCTATGACCACAAAAGTATCAGGTGTAATAAAGTAAAAAACCAAGGGGTGTATTCAGGAGTGATAAATAAAATGTAGGTGAACTATGTTGACACAGGAAAGGAGAAGATAGAAATAATGGTGAATGAGGACATGTAGGGATTATTACACAACACCTCAACCACTATTAAAATGTCAAGACAAGAACTCTAGCTCTCACTGACTAAAGAAGAAATTACAAAATTAATCAAAAGCAGTATAAAGTTAAACCAGGGGAAGATTTGGCAGCAGTCAACAAGTGTCTTAATGATACAAACTCCAACCATTTTTTTTGTCTATTTGGGCTTTTGAGTATTTAAGTTAGTACATTTTGCCGTCTGTCAGACATTCTCATCTGAGAATTTTCATGTCAATATTCTACTAAAAAGGTATTTTCCTGCCCAAGTGGCACACTTCAGATGAATGCAATTTAACTGAATGATATTTTTTCCTTTAAAGAAAAAAAGTAGGTAAAGTAATTAACATATGATAAACAGAGAGGTGACATAAAGTCAAGTACTCCTCTTTTCACTCGGTTCCCAATTTTGGACAATTCTTATTTTTTTTAAACTTCTGATTTGATAATTAAATTTAGCAAACATTTACCAAAAAAGTTTGGAAATGCCTTTCATATGAGATTTGTTATTTTATTTTAAAAGTTTATGATTTTTGTGAAGAGATTTGCGCCATCTTTAATCAACTTACCGAGTATCTCCCTTGTTGCTACTTTAATCCACAATATGCACTGTTGTAAAATGTCCACTAGATGTCAGTATATTCACGATAATGTTTATTCTCTTCATACTCTTATTCTATTTTGCATAAATTTCTAAAAAGAAATACTTTAATTTTGTTACATAATTATTTACAACATTTTTGTTTATTAAAAAAGGCAGATTGCTGAAGCAAATTTTGTAATTGTTTGATTATTTATTTTTTCAATCAAAACTTTCTTGTAATTGTACTAAAATGCGCATGCATCCCATTGGCAAAGTAAATATGTTTTACTTTTGAAAGCTAGAGATGGATATGCTACATAATATTCCATTTCCTTCACATATGTGTCTCTGGTTCTTATCTTTGAAGGTTGTGTTGTCAATTTCATCAACTATTTTCTAAATAAATACATAACCATTTCAAAAGTAATACCTATAGTCGTATAAATTTTAAATAATTGAACAATGTTTAGTTCAGTGTATTTTATATTGATTATGTTTAGATGGATTTAAATGTAATTTGCTTATAACTTAGTTGGTGTCTTTTGTTGGCAGTAGGTCTAACAAAAATGTTAAAAGATTATTATTACTAAAGAAAGAGAAAGAGAGAGAGAGAGAGAGAGAAAGAGGGGGTGGGAGAAAAATTATCTGTGTTAGAATACATTTGGAGAAGAGTAAAAGCAAAAAACACATTCTTTCTTTGTAAAAAATAAAATAAAAACTAAAATGTCTTAGTTATCAATAGCATAAATTTGCCAATTTGTATTGACTTTTTTATTCCGTCTACAAATACAATTTTATACAGATATTGCAAATAGCTGAATGATTGCAAGGATAACTATGACTTATCTACATATAAAGCCCTGATTTTATTTCACATGTATTATGTTAAATTTAGGCCTCGTATATTAAAAGTATCTTTGCAGATCGTTCTAATTATGTTTTTGTTGGTTAGTAAAATTACATATCTTTCAACTTGTATAGGCAAGTATAACCGGAAATATGTGGTTTTAGAGTAGACGAATGACATTTTGAGTGGCTGAAATCCGAATTATGAGTGCAAAATATCCTGCCTCACTATTTTAGTGTTAATCGGGTTGTCATAGACCTCTCGGGACGTCTCCACGAAGCACGCCTCTGTCGCACGAATCTGTCATTTGGAGCTTTTTGTTCCCCAGTCACGACCTAAATGATGACAAAATCCTGCACCACGGGAAGCTGACGCCACCGGGGTACAGTCACCTCCTCGGTGACGTCGGCTGACGGAGGCAGCAGCGGCAGCAGCAGTCAAGGTTGATGCCATCTGCTGGACGGTCGCAGCCACTCTCTCGGCATTACGTCATCCGGGAACAACCGGTGCCAAGTCCAGATCGGTGAAGCCCGGGAGTCTGGTTCTGAATGTAAAGCAGCGTGGAAAGAGGCAGATATGAGGAGAAATTGAAGACAGGACAGGAGGGATTTGAAACTGAATCGTATGAGAGGAAGTTCTAATTTAACATGCGTGTTGGACTGCAATACCTCTAAATAGAACAATAGTCATATAGTAATACATAAAGAATAGCCTCTTTTGATCCAAGTCACTTTGGATGATACAAAATAAATGGTGTCTTAAAAAGTTTTGGGTCTGTGTATTAGTCACACTTTTTCTTATATATTACACTGGGATGTTATCTTATAGCTCAACTACTATATAATTGTGGTTTTTGTTTGATTTATTTGTATTCCTCCTCACTATTTAAATACAGAGCTAACAGAGTATTTATTTATTTTTTGCTTAAGTGAGAATAGCGACACTTCATTACAATGTTACTGAAGTAAAGTAAATAACGTACAGCGAAATAAAACTAATCTTAAAACTAAGTTTGTGCCAAAACGTTACATAAGTAATTGTAACTGAATAAATGCACACCTATAAATATCAGTCGTCGAGGTTTACCTCATATTCTCAATTAGACTTAAATGTAGACTTTTACTGGGCCGTTAACATGCTTTGATCTAAACCTGTCAATTGTAGCTTTAGCTGTATGTTTATGATCTCTGCCCTGTCCTGCAAGGTTTGCCACAATCCCAGGTCTTTTGGATTCACCATCAGATGATTGTCTTGTATCACACGTTTTAGCTTGATCCAGCTTTCCATAGACTCTGAACAGATATTGTGTCACTGTTGGAAAAAAAAAAAAAAAAAAAAAAGAAAGCACAATGTTGCCACCACCATGCTAGGTGCAGTATGTGTTTTCAGCCTTGCACAGCCATATTGGTTAGAAAAATGTTTCACAAATAAAACTATGAAAATGCTGAATTTCCCAGGTCTACGTTTGGATTTAGTTCTTTCACTTAAATAGCCCAAAATTAACATTCAATGCTGTGCCACCTCTTCTGTGTGATTTAATTATACTATAAAGACAGCTGTTCATTAAAAGCCTCACAGATTTTATTTAAAAAAGCATAATTAAGAAAACAGAACATTAATTTCTGCCCTCTAACTCAAAAGACAGGGTCACATAAGAAAACAAAAAACATATTTATGACTAACACCGTTCAAATTCAACAGCAAAACGTTGTTTGGTTTACACAAAAGCACATTTTAGATAATAAACCCATATTTAAAACTTTTCAGAGGTGAACGTCAGTTGAGCTACTGTCCATGGTGCTGAAACTCTTCCTCACTTGATGTTTTAAACTGGCTGTATTCATTTTAAATTGAGCCAATAAAGCGGCACAAAGTATCGCGAGAGGAGTAAGGAAATGTTAAGATTTATACTTGATTTGCGTATTCATGTGGAGTGCGACTGCTTTTAAATGAAAACGCCGGGACGTGACGTGTACAAGCTTTCAGATCATGACTGTGACGAGCCAGTCCTCACATGATTAGACGCTCCTCCGCAAAAAAAAAAAACAAAAAAAAAAAAAAAAACCAAAAAAAAACACCAGAGAGGGAGAAAGGAGGGCTCCATTCCCAGTGTGGCAGCGGAGAGGCACCGAGGACTCCGCCTTTACCGCCTCAACGTCCAAGCATCAGTCCGGGGTGGGGAAGAGGGAAGAGACACGCCGCAGGCCTGATGAAGAGATTCGAAACGCGAATGTGAGAAGAGACTTAAAAAAAAAAAATACGGAGATGGGCTCGCCGTGAAGGAGTAAAGACGGGGAGTTGGGGGAAACACCCAGAGGGGGCGCAACACAAAAGCACAACTAGAGGTGCCTGCAACCATGAGCGGCTGCTCGCCTAAGCCGCGGCTGCCGCTGCTACTTCGCCCGGGGAACACGTCGTGAGGTGCGCCTCGGGAACCTGTTAGCCGAAACGACACGCCGAGGAGAACCAGGAGGAGGAGGTGGTGGTGGAGGTGGGGTGGTGGTGGTCGAAAAGATGTCCGCCTCGGTAGGGCCCCACGGCGGCCCTCGCCCACCCACTGTGCCGCCGTCCATGCCGGATCTGCCGGACCTTAGCCACCTCACCGAGGAGGAGCGCAAGATCATCATGGACGTGATGGCTCGGCAGAAGAAGGAGGAAGAGAAAGAACAAGAAATGCTAAAGTAAGGCCAACACTTAAAAAACTGTTTCTCAAGTCATAAGGCATAGCTTAAGAAATAGAGGTTATAGGTAATCTCATGCAACCATCGACCATCATTTTTGCGCCTCTACAGCCTTAATAAAGATGTGAGGCGCGAAAGTATCATAAGATTCACAGCTTTTTCTTCCCTAAATCAAATCAATAAGCGGTCACGGTGGGTGACGATGGCCTGAAACGGGGTCAGTATCCGTTACAGGTGCTGGTTCGAGGATGGGGTGTGACAGAGGGGGGAGGAGATGGAAGGATGAATCATAGCCTTGTATATCTTTCACCCATTCATTTTCATCAATGGAGTACTGCACCCCAGCTCTCAGTTTACACATCTACCTTCAACTCCGCGGTGATTTCCCATTTTACGCACGGCCAAATGGCGTGCGCCGTATCGGTGTGGGCTGCTGGGAGCATCACACACGCACACATTCACACACCGTGTGAGAGTGTCCGCGCCCGCGTGTGCAAGGAAAAGTGGTACTGCCAAGCCACTAGCGGGGGGGAAAAAAGCCTGCTTTACGATGAGTACGACGGTGCGCTGTGCGAGCATTTGTGCGCTCCTCTTCCCAGAGATGAAGATGGGGTGTGGTTGGCATTTCCAGCAGGCCTGAACCGTACCGGCTGGAACAGAGTGTCAAATTATAGTAGGATGTTTGCAAACGCTACGTGCAGTGATCAGATTGCAGTCTGTTGAAGGAGCCGCTCTGAAAAAACAAAAAACAAAACCTGTACAGTCGAACAGGTGTACATTGATAGGACTGGATGTGCTTCAGCTGCCTCAGAGGATGTGTTTGCATCAACCCAGGCAGTCCTAGGCAGCACAACTCGAACCTTAAGTCCAGCTCATACACCTCCAACCCAGCCCAAGAGTGAGGGTCTATTGCCAGAACTGTTTATCAGGCATGCAGCATCCTCAGGTTTTTGCTCTGGTTCTGACGGCTGGCTTCATTTCCTGACTTCAGCCTAAAGGGGAGCTCTCTCTGTGAGGGCCCCTTGAGAGGAAGGGATGTATTTAATGTTCCATGAGGCTCAGGCGCAGGTTCATAATGGCTTCATCATCTGGCTAATCATTAATGGAGCCAGGGCACCATGAACAGGGGACAGATGGGATTTTTACAGAAATTTGCCGATAATTGCGAGGCAGTCGCCGATGTTTATTACAGTACACAGTTTATTCAGATGCTGATATTAAATGAATCTCATTGCTTCTTCTCTTGATTGACTGTGACAGTTCAGTGCCTCATAAAGTATCGTGTAATGTTTCCACATTCCTCTCAGTCATAAGTTTGTATGAATTTTAATAGTGTTTTATTTCATAAAGCAATGTGAAGATATTTAACAAGGGATGGTTTTCAGTATTTTTCTTTTCAAATCAAAATCTGGATTTTTCGATATGTATTGCCCATCTCTTAGGTAAGGCTTTATAGAACCACGTTTTGCTGCAACTGCAAGTTTTTGATTGCATGCCTCTACCTGCTTTGCCCATGAAGAGGCAGAAAATTGTTGTTGCCCACAATAACTCAAGCTCTGTCAGAGTGGATAGCAGAGTCTGGAACATCAATTTTCGGTCCTATTGTCGCTCTGTATGTGCATAGGGGAGTTGTCCTGCTGGAAGGTGGACCTCCAATCTTTTGCCACCTCTAGCATATTTTTTTTTTTCACGGCAGCTTTTTATTTAACTCGTGTACATACATCTTCCCATCAGCTTTGGCCAGCTCATACACCTCCAACCCACCCCAAGAGTGAGGATCTATTGCCAGAACTGTTTGGCAATAGACCCTCACTTAGGGTTAGGGTTAGGGCTTCCCTGTTTCTATTGAAGAAAATTATCACAACACTAGTTTGACGGCACCACCATGTTGAAATGGCATGTTCAGTAAGATATATGTATCATTTGGAATGTAGGTCAATAATAGGTTTAACTTTAATTAATGTCTACTAATTACCTTACTTCTGAATTCAAGTTGTTACACTGGATTTTATTTAGTGGTATTAGATTAAGGAGGGAGGGACATATACAATTACAAAAGCACACCACGGTTTTTAATAAAAAAAAAATCTTTAAAACCATCATATTATTTCCATTTCACAATCATAAACTGTGTTGGTCTGTGATAGAAAACATGTCTAACATACAACGATATTTGTGATTTTACAATGGCAAAGTGTAAGAACACTTCAAGAATTATGAGTACTTTTCCAAAGCATATTTATTTAGCTGTTACTTGTTTATTCATAGGAGTTTATCAGTTCAGTATTAGCCAAGTGTCCGAGTCCTACATGGTTGCAGGACAACTCCAAATCATCAACCCTCCTCTACTTTGTAGATTATGGTGAAACGTAATTTACAATCCACTTTGGTCTCAAACGCTACAAGTGTTGTTGTGCGTCCATATACATCCTTGATATGTAACTTTTTAAAATTGTTTTGTACGGTGATGGGCCGCGGTTTGTTTGGGAATGACTAAACAATGTCCTTGAGTAATAATTCAACTTTAAACTCACTGGTGATGTGTTTCCTTAATGGCATTTCATTACAATACACCTGGATGCTCCAGAGTAACTACCTTACAAAAATCCACTATTTTATCTGTTCAAGCTCACTGATTAAAGATTTCTCATTCATTTATGTAGTTGATATCAATCTTCCCAAATTAATTTCTAGGTTAAACTAACAGGCAAGCTGTGCATCAGGTCTCTATAAGTACAATGCTTTGACAAAGTGCTTGTTCCTTTACATGTTTTCTGCCACTCTGAAATGGTTCAGATCATCCAATAAAATTTGAAAAGATAACCCAAGTAGACTAAAAGGGCAGTTTACAAGTGATGATTTTACTTACTGATGGGGGAGCGGGGCCAATTTATTCAGTTTATCCAGCCAGCAGTTTATTACTATGTGACAACATTTTGATTGGTAGCTCATGTGCATTAAAGTATACTTAATAATAAAAACAAATACAAAACAATGAAAGATGGCAGAAAATCCTATATAAAGGTTAAAGCCTAAAAAAACCAACATCTGTAATAATGTTTGCAGTCGTTATGCATTATTATTTATATTTGAGTACAGATAAAACAAACAGTGCTTTATTTTTATGATAATTTCTGTGAAATTAAAAGATGTCTTAGAGCTCCGATGTAGGTGGAATAAGGAAATATCCAGTGTCGTCTGCTCAGACACAGTTCCACCTGCCAGCCCTGTCCAGTCTGTCTGCAGAGCTGCCTGAGCCTGCAGCACCTGGCACTGATAAGGTTAAACTGATACTGACTTCTATCAGTCCCAGCTTCAAGCAAACGGCCTGATCTGGAACACCTGCTACAGCCGTTGAGAAAGCAACACCTGAGCGTTCTTTCACCGTTCCAGACCTCCAAAAAAGAACTAAACATCAATAACAATAAATGGGACAAAAAAGTCACCGTCATTTATAAAGATGTCTCATTGAGATCCAAGATCTCATTTACAAGAGAAACCTGTTCTGATAAAACAACAGAATTAGAATAACTAATAAAACCCTCCAAACATTTCAAGCACGGGGTGTTTGTGTTAGTATTTGATTTTATGTAGGTGAAAAAATTAGGTGAAAATTTCTAATTTCTTAGCTTATGCACTTGCTGACCTGTCCTAAACTTAACTGAATTAAAGAATTTTTTTTAACCTATTTGATCAATTTAATACTTTCTTCAACCACATTTTGACATAGCTGGAAGTCTTCGTGCAGACGTCTTTCCATCTTTCACTTTTCAACATTTCATTTTATTTGAATGGAAGCAAACATTTCTCTGCTGTCTTTCATGTAAAATGATGCTCTTAAAGTATGACTCATCTATAAGAGTACCACCCATTTTTCTTTTTACGATAATCCTGCTTTAAAAATATTTTACACATGCATAGTTTGAACTCTTGGTTCATTTTCGCTAGTGTTGCCTTTTGATGATGTTAGTTTCCTATACTGCATAGAACTCTTTTTTTTTTTTTTTTTTTAAACCCAAAAAACATCTTGCCATCTTTAAGACGACATACTGGCCTTGAGGTGTTTTAGTTGATTCTTATTGTTTCAAGGATTGAGTAAAGAATTAAGCCTTAAACTTTAAAACAACTTGGTTACAAAGCAATTTAAAGTTGGTGCTGTGAGTACATGAGATAGTTGAATCTGACATTATACATGACATTATTTATATTGAACACATTTAGAGAGTGTTTATTAGTCAATGCCATTTCTGATGGAAATATAATTTCTAACAGAGCTGCTACTGTTGCCTGAAGCAGTCCTGTTTGTTTTCTATTGTTAACTTATTAGCACTGTCCTGATCTGTTTTGTCTTTGTTGTGTAGATGGTTTGGCCATTAGTTTAATATCACCGCACATTCAATCTTAGCTCTAAAAGCGTTTTGGTGGAGGAACATAAATCAGGAGACAGTTTAAGGTTTTCCGATTCCGCTTAAGTGTTCAAGAGGTCATAGGAGAAATAAGAAGCCTCAGACAACAAATGAAAAGTAGTGCTCTTGTCATTCTCAGAGTTTATAAATGTGAAAATTATTGGTAATAATGCGAGTTTAATTCACTAAAAGGAGCACGCTGTTTAGACGTTGCAGACTCCTCGACAGCAGATGGGGAGAAAAAGACATCAAAACATGCAGCGCAGATGGAGGGAGACGGAGGCAGGATTTAGAGGTTTTTAGCATTAGAGTGGTTGTATGACAGGGAGAAAAAATGGAAGACTATAAGAAGGAAGAAAGCTCATGGGAGAAACCCTATTCCAACAGAGATGGCTATCTCTGTTTGCTTCCTGATGCCTCTGCCTTAAGGGGTGCATGGAGAGGTCAGTAAAGGTCTCGTTGATGTGAGCTGTCTAATACAGATACTGTTTTACAAAAGGTTAAATATCTTCTCGTGAGTTCTGTTATTCCTTGAAGCTACCATTATCAATATTTAGACTTGTGGGTCAGAAAACTAGTACTGAGAGGGTTGAACCTGTGGCTTTCAAAGAGCATTTTAAACCTGCCTCTCATGCTTTATAAAGTGCTTGTGTTTTGTTGTAAAGCTCATGTTCTAACACTACATTAACCACGTTTTAAACATTGTTAGTAGGCCACAGTGGTCTAACTGTCACAAGCCTCTTTGGGTTTTCGCTCCATTAAAACAAATTCAATGTCAGGCCAGTAGGTGGCTGTAACATCAACATTAATGACCGACTGACTTTTGATCTTCAATACAGACCATCAAGCTATCATATTATGCTTTACTGACTGTTTTTTTTTTTGTTTTTGGGAGAAAATTGATCTTTTAAATAGATAAATAAATAAATAAATTCATTTATAAGTTCGTAGTTGTAATTTAATATAAAAAAGAAACAAAAAAATCAAGGGATATGTGCTCCAGAAAACTAACTGTACATCTCTCTGAATGCATCATGGTTATACATGGTAGTGGGAGTGTCATGCTGTGAAGATGCTGTTCTTCATCGGGGTCAAGACATTTTTGACTCTCTTTTCCTAGATAACCTTCTCTCCATAGAAGCCTGTCAGTTCTTAGCCTTGATTTGATGTCTTCTCTGGTCCCTTATGTCTCAAAGTTTCTTTGTGTTGAAAACATGAGCAAAATATATGATGCTAGCTTTTGAGAAAATGAAAGAAAGAACTTTATAGCAGACTTAAGACTTTCTTTTTTTCATGGAGAAAAATGCAAATGTTGAATTATGGATTAGTGCTGAAAATAGCGCTCACATGGAAGCAGTCCCTGAAATATTTAGGTATTCATTTCACAGGCTGCTGTTGATGATCTGGATCTTTTCTGTTCTCCCTTCCTATTAACCTGTTTCAGTATTGACCGAAGCTGAATTTAAGTCAGATACATCACAGACTGAGTTATCTTGTGAACATTCAAACCTGCTCCATATACCCACTCAGACAAATGAAGCTTGTGTATTTTTTTTTTACAATTTAATATCATAACTAGAAAATATAGACTGTTTATTTCAAATAATAAAAAAAAGTGCTTTAGATGAAGTGGCACAAACTATGGCAGATTGCTTTGCTGTTTTTTTGTGCTGTATAACAAGCTGCTAGTGAATATGTTGTGCTGTTGGTTGATGCACTGACTACAGAAACAGCTGCAGAGAGTATGAGACTTCCAACACCTCAAAAACTTTCTCTGTAAATGCACTCTGCAGGGCCTTGCTGTATTCACACAGTTTCCATACTGTTAGACCTTTTTCACACATTGTCATAACCACAAACACCTATATGTTCTATTGGGATTTCATGTGACAGACAAGCACATGGTAGTTCGTGATAGTAATGTGGGTGTAAAATTCTGGTTTTCAAATTGTTTTGCGAATAAAAATGTAAAAGTCAGATTGGGCTAAATTAGGAGTAATCTTGGAAGAAAACCTGTTAGAGGTTTCAGAAAACTTGAGACTGAGAACTGAGAGAGGTTCATGTTCCTGCAGGACAATGACCAAAAATATGCACTCAGAGTTGCAATGAAATTATTTAGTTCAACGCATATTAATGTGCCGCAATGGCTCAGGTAGCGTCCAGATGTAAATCAAATTAAAAAATTGTGCTGTAGCTTGAGTTATTTTGTAAAAGGGAGTGGGCACTAGATCAGGCGTGCCCAAATCCAGTCCTTGAGAGTCACTGTCTTGCAACTTTCACATGAATCTCACCTGAATTAAAATGAATGCTCGTTACCAGGCCTCTGCAGCGCTGAATGACATGCTGATGAGTGAATTCTGCAATTTGATTCAGCAGAGCTCCCCTGCAATAGAAGTTCAAAACTGGTGGAAAGGTAATCCAAAAGATTTACAGCTTCATATGCAGAGAAATGTGGTGCTACAAAGTATTGACTAAATGTAAATTGTTCAGTTGAAATAAAAATAATACACTAAATTCTAATTCTGAAAAACCCAATGAGGTGCTGCATATAAACTTATTTCTTTTTAAACCACCAACTAGGAGTAGGGGAATTTTTTTTTTTTACCATGTGTTTTATCTTGAGACTCCTCTGTTTTGTTAGATGTTTGTATTTTTATGTTCAGCCTGTTGCATCTATCTGGGGACAAACAATGGAATTCAGCCTTCGGGTGAAATCGGGTGGATTTCTATTTGTGTCAGTCAAATGTTGCACCAATAAAATGTCATAAATGAATACAACAGGAATAGGATTATATTTAAACAGGCGATCCTCAGAATACTTCTTTACAGTGGTGTGATATCATGAATTCATTTGGGAAACAGTCAGGTGTGTTGATTCAGTTGCGCTTGCTCAAGATCTGGTTAATCAGCAGCTACAGTGGCTAGGAGAACAAAATGGGACATTAAGCAAGTATGACCTCTAACCCTGACAGATGACCGAAAGACGTGGCGTTTCATAGTGCCTGGCAAGGTGAGACGGAGGGAGTAACCTTTTTAAAGCTCCCAGACGTCCCTACCATGAAAGTTTAATGCTAGGGAATTCTGCTTAGGCTCGCCAGGCTCTTTACATCTGTTTTCCCCTCCAACGTCAGTCTGTGTTATCACTGAGAGGAAATTATGAGATTATATTATGAAGGTCTGCCTGGCATCTGCAACCACAAAGTTTTTATTTTTTATTTTTAAATTCACATTTCAAGAATTACTTAGTTTAAAACGGCAAGGTTTTCCACAAAAAAACATACTAAAATATGTTGTTAAAACCAAAGTCTCCTTACTGAGCTAAGTGATTGCTGCTGGAAGCGACAAATGAATTCTTTAGTTACATAAGCTTTGCATTGTTTGTCTGATGGCACCAAGCAAGCTGGCCGTGTTCTGCAACATCTCACTGGAAGATAACTGTAAATATAAAAAAGTGTTGAAAGGGGGCATTCACTAACCCGGTGCCAAAACACAATTCACATTTCAAAAGAAGGCTTCAGATTTTTATACTTCCTTGTTTAACAATGTTATTGTGGTCATAAAAACCTCAAAGGCCAACTGGGACCTTTGAGTCTGCAGGCATTTTTGCAATTTTTCCTTAGCTTGATGTCAGTATATAGAAGAATAAACAAGCTACAGATTTTATTTTTGGGTCACGGTTCCCAGGAAGCAATTTTGAAAAATCAAAACAAAACAAGCCCCCCGCCCCACTCACATACACACACACACACGCACACACACGCACACACATCTACTGTAATACTGAACAAACACTTCCTGTATCTGGTTTTGTTTTGGGTTTCTTGGATTCTTTTAAAGTGTTGTCCCAATCAAATAAATTACACATGAGCTTTATTTTGTTTTCTGTGTGAACTACTACATATTACAGAGCCTTGTGAAAGTAATTATCCCCACTGGCATTTTTATTATGTTTCATTACCACACAACCTGGAATTAGAATGAATTAATATAGGGTGGCATCATTTAATTTACTGAACATCCCTACAACTGTGAACACTTCATATTTCTTTCTGCATATTTAGATTTTTCAGCAGACTGTTGGAGGATATAGACTCCAACAGTCTATATCCCAGTTTGTAACAATATTGCATATTGTTACAAAATATACAATAGATTTTTATATTTTAGTGCTTCTTACTGTAAGCAGAAAAACAACTGGACAGAAGCATGGGAAATAGATCAACTGATGAGAAAGAACAAGTAATCAAGGAAAGGGAATAAAATGGAAAGAGGGTAAGACGGGATATAAATGGAGAGGAAAGGTAACATTAATGCAAGAGGAGCAGAAAAAAAGAGAGAGAGAGAGACACTCATATGCTGAAGGGCTCATGCCAAAAAAGCACTTCGCTCCATATATACATCACAACATCAATAAATGTGTTATCAACAGCCAAGCACCGTCTGAGGGAGCGGCTGCTGCAGTCAACGACTTTGAGTGAAAATCTCTGTCATTATGCATCTATGCTCTATAAACAGGATCTCTTCATTTTCACTGGAGATCCCACTCCCCAAAAGATAAACACATTAGTTATCGTCACGGTCTTTGACAGGAAATTTAGCAATACTGCAGTAGTTTTTATGTAAAATTGACGTTTTCTTAGCATTACACCATATTACATGTTATTCTCTCATCAAAAACATACCTGAAGTGCTGCTATGATTCTTTCATGCATGTTTGAGGGATCCTTGAATCTCCCATGGCAACTGTTCAGGGTGCCTGAATGCTTGGTCTCACAAAGCGCTGGAGACAAGTGGATGCCAAGAACTGATGAGTAAATGCATGGAGACAAATACAGGACAATCCTTTGAGAAACCCTACTAGAGGCTTTGAAAGGCTTGTGAATAGGGTTACAAGAAATTGTTTTAATGTGTGATTGTAACATAACCCGATGTGAAAAAGTTTCAGAACCCTTTTGTATCTGATAGATACATGACTGGATTTTTACAGGTAAGAAAAGCAAATTATTGAAATGTAAAATCCAGATTCTTTTCAGTAAAATAAATATGCAGATTCCAAAATTAGCTGCTTCCATCCCTTTAAGACGAGCACTGAACCAGTGAGTCTGCATGACGCCTTCAGTCTGAGGAGGTGTGAGTGTTCAGACTGGATGCTGGATGAAAGGACATCTGGGGAACAAAGCCTTTCCATTCACCAGAGATGGACCAGATTGTTTGAGAAATGGCTGCCCTACAGATAAATTCACACTGTCCATCTGGGTGCTGTCTTTCTGCAAGCACTGGGATGTGCCGTTTTATAGCCTCCTGACAGTGAAGAAAGACAAATATGATCAAGTTGTCATGGAGAATATTTCAGCAGGCAAACAACAAACCCCAAGAAGATGTGCATTTGCGTAAGCATCCATCCACCATTTTTTTTCTTAGCTCATTACTTCATTGCAGCAGTTGAAAAGGGTTTTTTTCCTGTCTCACAGTGTACTCAGGTTTACGTTTCAATTTCTGGTAAAACTCTTAACAGTCCTGCTTTCATGAAGTCAGTTTCCTGAAATGATGGATTTGCTTTATCTCTTTGTTTCCATCCTCCTGCCTCTCCAGCCTCTTTCCATCATCCACTCCTCTCCTTCAGTGGTATTTTTAGAGAGGCTCCGGATGCGTCGGCTTCTCTCCTCTGCTGCTCTCTGGCCCACGCTCGTTTCCGACACCTCTCCTTTATTTCATCCTTTGCTTTCTTCTTATTCTTTCACCTTCTCCCTGCAGACAGCAGTTTGTCAGACAGAAAGACTTACGGGAATTAGTCTGTTCCCTCTTCCTTCCCTCTTCCTGATCCCTGTGCTTTCTCTTCTCTTTCATTTACCTTTCTATCGCTCTGCCTCCCTCCTGGAGCGAACCCCTCCTCTTCTTGCCGTCACCCAGCATGTGTCAACTTGTCTTGTCTTTTTTGGTATCTGGCTTCATCACAGGTGGAGACATTTTTTTCTTCATCATTCACTCTTGCGTCTCCCAGAGTGTTCAGGGTATTGATCTAGAAAACTTGTTTTGTTCTCTGCACTCCATGAAAAGTTGGAGTGCAGCTTTTCTGGTATGCTGCACTGGTATTGCTAAACCCAGCTTCCTGCCCGCAGAACTCCATACGCGATGGTGTTTATGAGTTTTTAATACAGTCAGTGTTCTGGATTGCACGCGTTAGGCAATTTGCATCTTTTTTTAACCTTTTTAATAAAACATCAGCCGCAGCTTCTAAATATAGAGCAGATGTGAAGACATTACATCTGGGTTTACCTCTGCATCTTGAGACACTATCAGAAACTTTATCTATTGCTTTCTTAGATTAAATAAAAGCAATCTGGACATTAAGAAAACTTTGAAGGCAGCCTAAAAATCTGACTTGGTTACCCCACTTCAGTCAAATGGACAGAGCTCTCCAGTATTTGGCAAACAGAAATTATGCTGGTAACCTTACCTGATCTAAAACAAGAAAAGTTTAATCTAATTTCATTTCAGACACTGAGATGGAAAACTTGTCTTTTTTTTGTTCTGTGTTTGTATATAATAGTTTTCATCCAGCAGCTTAGTTGTTCCTGGGAGACAAAGCAATTATTTACCCAACTTGTAAAATCAGACCAGGACCAGTTTCATCGAGGTCTTACTGGGTTTGGTTCATATCCATTTTTCAATACCTTCTTTTAAAAATACTGTGAATTATGTTTATATTATGAGGCATTGTTACTGATTTTGAAGCTTGAATAAGGACTTGATAAAATATCTATTCATGTCAGAAAGCTTTAAAGACTCTGGAATAAGAGTATTTTGGGACGCGGTATGTAAATGATGATAGTTTCCAGTCAAAAGATTTATGAACACCCAACCGTTTGATTGCAAAGATTGCTTCAAACAATCCATGTGAAACAAAGGATTTAGAAGGCTTTCTGCACACCCCTTTTGATAGATATATTGCACAATATCATTTTAAAATTTTAAACACTATTGTGTTTAAAAAGTTTTAGGTCATGTTAACAGTTGTGAAAAATGAAACTTTGCTACAAATCAGAAAACGGAAAGCTTGCTATGTGTGTCTTACCACAAGCTGAAGCTCCCAGGCTGGTTGTGTTGGAACGTTTTCTCTTCTGACAGACAATCTTCTGCGGGGCATCGCTGAAAATCAGCTGATCAGACAGAAATAGTACTGCCACACAAGCTGCCTCTCCTCCCCATCGTTTGGCAGTGTATTATTAGTGGTGCTAATTAACAACTCAACACCACACCAGTGACTGGTGAAGTCAGTTGGGACAGGGGTGGAAACGATGGCGAGAACAAGAGAGGGCAAAGACGTAAGAGGGAGGCAGCATTTCAGCCTGCTGGGCTTAATAGTGCATGATGCCTCGTCGGACAAACACACACACGCCATAAAGGTTTAGGTCACTGTATTGTTGCTTGCTTGCATATGTGTGCGTGTGTATGCGTGTGTGCAGCTCCGTACACACCAGTGTTGACAGGGACACAGCTGGGCTAACCAACATCTGGCTCCATGTCCCTGCTGGTCCGTTATTCTCTTCACACCCCTCAGACTGCAGCCACATGCCAACACTAGATTTGCGCTCACGTTCTCCTTCATCACTGTGGACCAGCGCTTTGTGCATCTGATCTGTAGCGGTATTAGTCAGTCTAGTGCGTAGGTTTTCTACATCTGTTTGGCTTCCTCCCACAGGCAACACACACTGCACATCTAGAGCAAAGCTACACACGGATATTACATTTCACTTTAATAACAGCATGCATTTGCCAAGTCATTGTTTTCACAAGTTGTGTTCAACAAGACAACTTTTATTTCTAGTCTGTGAGATAAATATGTGACATTCAACTTAAAAATGAGTAATACCGTAGGAGAGAAAAGTGCTAGCAACCGAAAGCAAAGCAGACTGCTTCCACCCTTAAACTCATAGAAAACCAAAGCGTCATTTGACTCAATTTCAGCATTCTGACTTCTATGTAGGTCTCCACCATCATGTCCACATCCTGTCCGATCAATGTATGCATCTATAATTATTTGGTATAAATACGGATTAAACTAATAGGCAGTCTGAGCATGCTCAAAGACAAACTATTTCTACCATTTTAAATTACTGTAGTTTTAGGAAGGATTTTTTTTTCTCCCTTTAACTGAAATTATCATGAAAAAATATTGTCATATATTTAATCAGGTAATAAATTTGAGATCATAAAATTCATTTGATAATCTCATAGATTCAAGTGTAATATCATTTAGCATGTATCAAGGAGGGATTGATGTTTCTCATGACTTGACTAAAACACTGTAGTATGCTGTCACTTCCTGTGCTTCTGGGCACTGCGTCTGACCCCCGGGGCGGCGGATGGTTCAGGCATGTAATCAATAAACACACAGCTGAGTGAACACCAAAAGCTTGTCCTTACCTGATGGGACATCTTTGTAACACAGAACTGAGCAACATGAAGTCATGACTCGAGAAGGACTGGCTCAAATGTCTGTGAGTCAACACCATCAAATCCTGAGTGCGAGGCATTCTCCAGAAGACACTCATGCCTAAAAAAGCCATTAGATAAAGTTTCACCTCCGCAGCTGAATTTAGTCCAAAAATCAGAGCACCGCGTCATCTGTTATTCTGAATTTCGATACACAACTGAACTGCTTTGGTTCAAAACAAAAAGCTGTGTTAATCAGACCGTTGTCCACATTGATTGTACCTGTTTGGTGAAACTAATTTTTGTGTGGTAGAAATCTAGATGTCAGGACTTGGAGGAAGTATATGACTTACAAAGTGTGCTGCTTGGATTTATTTTTGATCACTTTGCTTGCTAAAGTGTGTCTGTGTGAGCTGCTACAAAAAAGAAAAAAACAACAACAAAACAAAAAAAAAACCCCACTGAAATGTACTTGGGAAGAGCATGTACTGTCCAGGAGGGCTGCAGATTTATTTTTAATACCAAAGCCGCCTTGTGCCTCCTTAACACCACATCTCAGCTGAATGTGTGGAAATGCCAGAAAATATGGCACACTAACACCCACCGACACGTGGTGCCTGACGCCACTGCGTTGCCATGATAACCGACCATGCACCCTGTGTTTCTGACAGCTGTTCCCATGGCGCCTGGACCTGGCTCAGCCCCCTGGCCTCCCATTGGCAGGATACATCTGTTCTCGGGGGGTCAGAGGTCAGGTGTATGACGTTCCTGCTCTGTCAGTGTCACGTTGTTTTTCATTCCGAGGTACAGCTGTGGGTTTTTCCAATCCACACGAATCATCCATGAGTTAAATTAGGGCCTGTCTGAAGCATCTTTTGGGAAAAACAGGGTGGCAGTTTGAATTTACACTGCCTATGGCTTATTTGGTCTTAGAATATACTCCTATAATATACCTATATTATAGCACAGTAAATCTATTAAGATGTTTAAGATAGCAACAAGGCAGTTGCGCTTCATTAAAATTTCATCAATTTAGAATTTTTATTTTTTGGCCTTTGGCAGAAGCAAAAATAATAATTTCCTCCTTCCTTTAAAGATACTTAAAGTAATTTATACAGTAATTAAAATCTATTCAGTTTACTCATACACCCATTGTCCACAGTAAAAGTAACTTCAAGGCTTTTACAAGACCAATAATTCTGGTTTATATAAAAAAAACATGTCAGTCAAATCATGTAGACAGTTATTTTAAGTAATGTGGCAAAATAGGAGACACTATATAATACTTAGTACTTCCATAACAAACCTTTCAATGTTTGATCATTTTTATTTATCCCGGGAAAAGAAAGTGATTTCATTACAGGCAAACACCCAAAATAACCCTGTGTAACTCACTGAACAAAAGATATTGACAAATATATGTATTATATGAGCAAATATTTAGGATGTTTTAACCCTTACTAGCTAACGTCATAACCTTTGGCTTAAATAATTCTGGTAAAGCATTTTTCGTAGATATCTACCAGTCTCTGTCATCAGAGATGGAGCCAGCCTTTACTTTCAGTAACATGTTTGAGGAATTTCTTACATGTCCAGATTTCAAATCAATCCAGATCATCTCGATGAGATCAAGCTGTGGGCTTTGATTCCGTTGAGAACCAGTCCTTGGTGGATATACTGAGAAACTCTAGGTCATGGTTTTGTTATGGAGGATGTGGTACTACTCTTTTCTCCATACAGTTGAAACAACTCCAATCACTCTCGTTATTTTTCTGCCATCTCAATAAACAGACTTTAAACAACAGGAATGTTATGATGTAAAAGTTTAACATGTAACTTTTTAAAAGGATGACATTATGCTAAATCATCAACTTTTCTGAGCTTTATGTCATGTTAAAATGTTATTCCCTTATAAAAAAAACAAACAAACCTGGAGTGGTGCTTTAATTATTTCAAACATGTTTGAAGAATACTTAGATCTGGCCGCCATTCGGGATGCCTAACTGGTGCCTATTTACCCAAAGTTTCTGCTTGGAGCTCGAGTCCCCAGTCGATCTTTCGCACCACCTCTCTCCTCCTGACACTTCCATTTAGCTCCACCAGACTCGTGGCAACAGCAATTAGCAAACACTTTGTGGAACTGCAAGTCTGGTGAGCTTATCCAACAAAATACAATGCTCCTTAGAACGGTTGCAAACGGCATAATGACGGCTTATGATGAGTTGTAATGATGTGTTGAATGGTGAGTGTCAAAGAAAGAGAATTTCAAGGCATCAGAAGCACTTATGATGCAAAGTCAAATTTCTTTTAAGTTGTTTTTGATAGCAGCTTCATAACAAGTGACGGTAACACAGTTCCCTCAATGTGGTATAAAATGACACTATGTGCCTGGAAAATACATAATTCTCTCCTTTAAAAACCACATGATACCTTTATAGTGGTTGTCATGATTGATGGTTGTTGTGCAACCATACGCTGACAAGAAGAGGTACAATCACTCTAAATGTTGATCTGAGGAAGAAAAACTGAAAACCTTGCACGCCACTGGAGCACAGGAATGGCTACAGGAAGCAATGCAGGACAAAATGATGTTGTTTAACATAAGGGCCTGACAAGGGACTGACTGAACTGAGGTATATTTATGTAAGGGAGGTTGATTACTGTAATTCTGTACAGATAAGTCTAATTACAGACTGATGAACAGCTGAGGCACCGAGGAAAGTAAATGTGGAAACACAGAGACTTGGATAAAATCTCTACAGAAAAAATGACAAGAAAAGTTTTTAATCAGTCAAAACCAAATCACCACGAAGCAGCCCTGTGAAATGACTGAGAACAAAATATTAAATGTATTTCTAATATGAGTGACAAATTAAGCCTCGCTGTGTACATGGTCTGACTTAAAGCAGTCAGTTGCTCTGACTGGAAAGATATATTTTTTCACACAGGAAAGCTCCTTCTGCCTAAAAGATGTCCAGCTCCATGTTAATAGACTGTATTATTGTTGGTGTAACTGTGAGGTCCTCTGGTCAACTGTTATTTTCATTGACAAGTAACTCTCCATTGCAAATGTGACAATGGCTGAAAGGTTCTTAAAATAGTGTTTGTATATCTTCTTGTCTTGGCTGGAAGCTTCAGCCTCTGGAGCCGTAATCTGTGTTTGCACAAAAGGAAAGACACCACAAGCAGTATGTGATGTGACTGACATATTAGCTGCTTTTGACAGAACCTGACCTCAGATATCCTGAAGAATAAAATCACTTTATGGTGAGACTCTTATGTCTCAAGTATTCATTGGACATTTCACATCACAGGCGGACTGTCCCAGCCTTTTCCACATACCAGCTGATTGGCCGTGACGAGTCCCAGACTGCCAGTCACCTCCCTGTTCCAACTGAGCATGGAGGCTGTCTGTTACTGCAACACTTAAAGCTACAGACAGCAGAAAAGACTCAGACCATGGACTAACAACGTTACATAAATACATTTTTTTTAATTCATGGAGTTTGAATCGCTTTTTAAATTGCGTTGAGGTTTTATGTGGACAACTTTCCTGAGTGCAGACTGAGAAATACAGATGTTTCTTTTTTTTGCTTTTACACCTTAATCTGAGAGCATCGCTACTTGGATGTGGATGGGTCATGGTGGAAGATCCTTATTCGTTAAATTATCTCTACAAGAAAAACCTTCTTTCATCGCACGAGGAGTTACGTTTTCTGTCAATTTTCCACCCAGCAGCTGAAAGTTGTATCTTCAACGACATGTCTGCTTTCAATAAACCCAGGTAACTATTGAAACATCTCAGGATCACAAGCTTTTACTTACTAGTTGTGTTAAGAGTATATTGACAGAAGTATATCAGTACAGTAGGAGAATGTAGATTTAACAGGTGATGGACAAACTGGCAGCACATTTGTGAATGAAGAGGTTTTACTCCTCCGGCTCGGTGGTTAGGGAGCATGTCTGCATCCCTGTGTGAGAGGCTTCCCACACTAATGGACTATTCTTTGATAGTTAAAACAGCAGCGTGGGGGCTTTTGCTTGTCCTGATTTGTGTGATGGAAATGACCCTTGCAGGTCATTTCCATCACAGCCAGGAAGCGGGATGAAAGGCTGAGAGCCACAGAGAAGCACCACGTTTTCTTTAATGAGAATAAAATTTCTCTTTTAAACAACCCTTTCAAGTGCAGCTCTAATTGCCGGTAACATTGTTCTCTGTTGCTGTAATTTTAATTTAAAAATGTATGTCCCTTTAGCTTTTTCAGATTTTATGACTTTTGAACTTCAGATTTCAATGTATTTACCTGGAATATAATTTGCTAGACCAAAATGTTCTAAAACGTTTTATACCAAGAACCACCAAAGAACATACCAGGTTTTCCAAGTACCATCATTAGAACAAACTTAGAATCCAGAAAATCTACCTTAGCAACTATGTTTTAGACTCCTATTTTTCCAACCCTGAAAAGGATACACTCTTACTTACACTTGTCTACTAACCGTGAATAGGAGTCTCTAGTTTATATACTTTGGATAAACATTATTAAACTACTTTTAAGACTCTTGTTCTTCCAACCCAGAAGTGGAATTAGACCAGAGGACACTTAGCAACCCTGAACAGGACATACTTTAGATCAAGATCCTTTTTCTTCTTTTGCTCTTTCTGTTGGTTTGTTATTTTGTTTGTATTTCCTTTTAATTCCTGTGAAGCACTTTGTATTACCTTTACCTTTTACCATTTCTTTGGGATACATTTTAAAAGGTACTGCAACTTAATTTGGTCTTTTGTTCAAATTAAAAGAAAGAAAAAAAACATGCCTCCTTTTCTTGCCAAGTTGTTATCCATAAAATACATGAAAGTTTGAGGTTGCAAAGCAGCAAATTTTGAAAAGGGGTGTAAGCAGTTTTATAAGGAGCTTTATTTATTTAATATCGTTTATTACAGATTTTAAGGGTAATAAGGAAAAACTTGTTGATCATGTGTTAAAGCTTGACACCACTGTCTTATGCTAGACTTTCTAACCTCTCTTACAGGACACTGCACCAGCAGTTTGAGAGCTACAAACAGGAAGTGCGTCGCATCGGGGTCGAGACGCGACGTCAGCAGGCGCAGCAGAAGGACGACGCTCCCACCTGCGGCATTTGCCGCAAGACCAAGTTCGCTGATGGCTGCGGCCATCTCTGCTCATACTGCCAGACCAAATTTTGCGCTCGCTGTGGAGGGCGAGTATCTTTGCGCTCCAACAATGTAAGAATCCTTAACTCTAAATTCCTCCTCTTTATTTCTTTGCACACTCACCTCATCCCTGCTGTAGGTAATATATAGCTAGTCCTTCTGCTTCTGTGCTGTGTTTGTATGCTTTCTCCTCTTGCTTCCTTGCACACTTTGAAGAAACCAAAGTGTCCCAAAAGAATGGCTCTACTCCCGACATAGGCCTTTCAAAGTTTTCTTTTAAAATAAAATTGAAGGTTTTAATGTTGTGGAATGACTCTGAACTGAAGCACCTTTGCACACGTGAACATGAAAGCACACTAGTTTTGGCTTTTGTGTTGTGATGATACTGTATTTGTCAAAGTAAGCATGTCAGCCTTTGATTGTATTGCTTTTCTCAAGCCACATCTCCAGGACAGCACAGAAAAGAACAAGAGTAGCTAGCTTCAGGCTGCATTTCACTCAACTCTTCATAATATTATTGTTACCATAAAAGCAGAGACACTGTGTCTGTTGATGGCTGCAGACCAGTTCAAATGGGCAGAGATATAAACAGTCAGTGGAACACATAATTTAAAACAATGGACTTTCAGGGCTGAAAATAATGATTATGTTAAAAATACAAATCTACTAACATTTCTCCTGATTAGACAATGATTATCTTGCTCTGGGCACATATTCTCAGTTTTGGTACGTGCTTATGGCATCTTTTTCAGCACACTCGGGACATTGTCCTATAAATTTTAGCAGTAAACAAAAATACTTTTGGTGAAACAAAAATTTGAAATCTAACCTACTGAAGACAAGTCAACCTTGAGCTAATATATTCTTCACTGATTTCAGATTCATTACATCACTGTTTGTGATTTTTAGAAGCTTGATTGTGTTGGCAATAAACAAATAAATTGAAGCACCTAATTTCAGTTTGTAATATTAAAACTAGACCACCTTAAATGAGGTCAAGATTAAAAAGTGCAACAACACTGAAACTAAACTGGTCTACTCTACACTGAACACAATTTACAACACACCGTTTTCACAAATGGCATCGTTTGACCAATCTTCTCCCGTGAGATTATTTACTGGAGCTTAATAATCTTTTGAAACAGTGAAATAGTTATTTTCTTCAGTGTCTAACCAGAGGAGAACTTTGGTAATGTCACATCCATCTATCTACAACTACTGCTAACGCATTAGCAAGCATGTATATGACATCTTACATTGAATACTCTTAGTTTCACTTTTTGTTTTAGTGTGCCTGTCACAAAGCATTTGGATGAAGAATTTTTTATAGCTGAACCTAAAATAAGCCTCTTTATCTAACTACAGGACTGCTATGTTTCCCTGTTAGAGCTATATTTTATCCCTTGCATGGCTAAATTCATGATTGGTGCACATATAGGTTTTGCTTTACAAAGTCTGAATTTTACACTAATATGTGACTTTAGGAGTTGTGATAAAACTGTGGAATTTGATGTTCTGAGAGAGCTCATCTATTAAAGTGAAAACTTCAAAGTTACACCGTCTCTACTAAGCTAAAATCTGTTAATAATCTTCTGGATTTAATTAAACTAATGAACGCAACATGAATACTCTGACTAGAAACAGTCATATTTGAAAAGATTTAAGAAGCAAAAGCCCTCGCTTTAAATAATAAAATAATGGTAAGGTTGCTCCAGATTGGAACAGTGTGATTTCCAACCCAAAACCAAACATTTTTGTGCTATTTTAGGACCCAATCCTCCTCCATCTAAGCCTTCTCTGGGCTCCCCTCCAACCTAAGAGAGAACACTCCTTCTGCTCACTTTACCTGAATCTCGGCCCGTCATCCTCAGCATGCTGGTGGCCAATCTGTTCAGTGTCCACTCATCCCGGCTGGGACTAGAATCACACTGGGAACACATATACCCAGGTCTGAAAATATCACTCAGATTACTGGATAAAGATAGTTTCCCTGCTGGTGAATTCATTCATCTCTCTTTAAATGCGAGACATGTCGAACTGTGGAAGTGAAAAGACTAACATGATCATTGACTACAATGAATCAAAGTCAAATCAGACTGCCCTCACAGAGAATTTTGAGGCACGGAACAAATGTTTTTTGTGCTCAAAGTCCAGTAATTGAATCATCTGAATATCATCACCTAATTTGGTAAAATTTGTGCTTTGCCAAATATGCTGATCTTTTAGTAAAATCTTACTTTTAAAGGCTGTCTTCACAGTTCTTTCTTATTATTGTTTGTCAATTAATTCATGTTAATCACTAGAACAATAAATTAAGGAAAACACTGCACACTGCATTGAAACCTAATAAAATTAATACATTAGAATGAAACTTTTGAATACTAGCAGAATCCCTGAATGATGAAAACTTACATAGGCACAATTTAAATGTTGCAGTGGGAATATTTTATTTGTGGAGAACCATCCAATATGTAAGGGTGATCAGTCAAGTTACTGTTCTTGGTTTCCATCTTAAAACAGCCAGCTGTCATGAATACACAGTCGACTGGTTATTATAACTTTGTAGCACTAGGATTTAAATTTTCGCATCAGCTTACAGTAAGCGTTGGATATCCAATGTTCCAATTGTTGTAATATTATAACAATTTCTTTACATATAAGAAAGTTAAGCAGAAAAGCCGCTCAATGATTTATGATGATAATCAGGAATAACTCTGTATGTCATGTCATATTAATTCGGCACAACAATAGAAAGCAATTGATAACTAATTTAATGCTCGTTTCTACTCAACAAAGCGTATTTTAAAATTCTTAAAATATTAAAAATTTTTAGTGATACTAGCGGATGTTTGTTGATGTGTTCCCAGTAATTAACAAGTCAAAGTAAAGTTAGACTTTTTTTCTACATTTCCCTGTGTGAAATGATCCTACAACAAAATGAAGGAATTCATTTTAGGGTTTCTATTTTTACACATTTTAAGTAGTGGTTTTAAAAAGGTGGCGAGGGACTGCACAAAATTTCTGTGCATAAATGTCAAGTAGTTAAAAGAGTAAGCATGTACTTAGAAGGCTAGAAAGAAAGAACATGGAGGAATGTGGCTTTTGATTAGCTGAGTTCCTCCTTTTGCAGGGGAGATGTAGCCTGATATCATGCTAGGATCATGCCAAGCTGGCTCATGCATGTACCTGCAGCAGCATTTGCATTAAGTTGTGTCCACCATCTTAAGACCCACTAAATATGAAGTATGTTTGAATATTCTGCAGAATGCAACTAACAAGTTCTGCACCACATCCTCTGTCTCCCTTTGTTCTTTTGCCACTTATTCTTTCACAATATCCACATCATTCATTTCCGTTCCCCTGCATTTTACTTCTTGCATCGTTTCTGCTATCAAAACATGTCTTCCTTTCCTCCTTTCTCCAATCCTTTTTTTCATTTTTCCTAATTCTCTCTGCTACCTGGACTGCATGCCACAAAGGAGGACAAAGTGGTTAGCATCTCTTTTGTGTTCTCTCTGTGCCACAAATGTGATGTGTTAGCCCTCTAAGGGTTAAAAAAAAAGACACTGGCTGCTTTCAGATCTGGAGCTAAGACCTCTCACAAGTGTTGACATGTTATGAAACATCGTTGGAAATATGGATAATTGTGTCATGTAACCTTGTGCCTGGTGTGTAATTTCCAATCTCAAAGAAAGAAAAGGAGATGAAATTATCAAACCCAAGAGAGAAAGTTATCAGTTTGGAATGAAGCCAATGTTTGCATAAATCCACTGATGGATTATTGAATCCACTGAGCAGACGGAGTCCGTTCAGAGCGTCTATCATATTTTTCTTCTACTTTTTGGGTTGGAAACCTGCAGCTGATGTGATCAAAAGTATTTTTTAAACTCTTCATGACTAACGCTGTGTCCATTGTTTGTCTCCTCCCCTTGCAAAGTGTCTCATAGTGAAGGACAGGGTAAGGACTGTTTGGTAACAGATTATTTTTTGCATGAGTCACAGATATTGTTCCCTCTCCCACATTCAGGTCTGTGCTCATTCACAGTTTCAGAGGTGGAAATGCAGGGTTAGTGTCAATTCTTTTGGCTCATATGGTTTACCAAAGCTGCGAATGAGTTCAGACACTGAAACTCCTCTAAGAAGCAGACCGAGCATGAGGAATAACACAAGCTGTCTTCAGCGTCTGACCCTCTATTAGCAATCCCGACCCTTCTTTCTATGGTTGTGGGCATGACTGTGCTGGGAGAGGGGGGATCTTAAAGATTAGATCTGGGTGATTGGCACCGCAACTAGCATGAATATACTGTAACAATAAATTTTTCCCCACAAAGCTTTCTCCTTAAAACACAATGATGCCTGTGCACGTTTCCCTGTCTTTGTGTTTGAGACGAGAGCAGCCTTACCACGGGGAGACGGGCTGCGTTCAGGTTTATTCATTCCTCTTAGTTTTCTTTAAAAACAACGTGCCCAACTTCCATCGAGTTTGTTACTACTATTCCTACTCTAGTAGGCCAAATGAAGCAAATCAAATATTACCTCTAGAGCAGGGCTCTTCTCAGCCTCTAAAGAGGCTGTATTTAAAGGGGCAGTATTGTATAAAATCGACTTTTTTGAGCTTTACATAATGTTATAATGTTATTCCCTCATCAAAAACATATATGAAGTGTTGCTTTGATGCTTCCATGTATGTTTAAGAAGTCATTTAATCTCTTGTGGCAACTATTTTTCTGTCCAAAATGGTTGAGAAGATTGAGCACTGCCTTAGAGGACAAAGCTCCTCCTTGGAACTGCAGTTTCCAAGCATCAGATCTTCCGTCTCACAGAGCAGACTTCCCCCACTCAGCTCCTTCAGACTAGCCAGCAGTAATTAGCAAACACCTGGTGGAACTCCGCGTCTCCCAAGCTCATTATACAAGCTACTTCTCCATTCAATGCTAAAAGTTAAAGGGTTAATAGAGGAGCACTGTTGTGATAACATCCTGAAGGTGGAGAGTTAGAATGAGGACAAATTTCTTAAAGAGACAATGGCCCAATTTCAAAATGTTAAATTAGAAAGTCAAATTTCTTCCAAGTCATATTTGATAACCATTGCATTTTTATAACAACTCAAGGTAATATAGTTACTAGATTGTGCTATAAAATGGCAATACATGCAGAGAAAACACAAAATACTGTCCCTTTAAGGTAAAGGTTTAGAGTCAGCGTTTTGGCCAATCAGTACATATCGTTTCAGTTGTTTGAAATAAGTTGCCTGAGGTGGAGAGTGGATGGATCTCTCAGGCCATTTGCTCCACCCATTGATTGGTGTAATCTGTCAAGAAACGTGTTACACCTTTACTGCAACAACTTAGTCAGACAAAGACTCCTCAATTCATAACACCAGAAGGTTCTGCACTACAAACAGTTCTCATTTACAAGCTGAAGTGTTAGTTTTACTTTATCAACCTATGCATGTGGAATTGGTTTTACAATGTTTTTAACTCATCTGGTATTGTATTTCAAATTTGAAATGCTGTTATGATTTGAAACAAGTCATTTGAACAAAAATATAGTTGCAAGAATATCTGGCAGACCTCAGTAGACAAAAGGATGTATTCGATCTGATGAGTGACAGGTTGGTTTTCTCCCTTTTGTTCTGCAAAAAGTACCACCAGCTTTCAACAGATGGGATTTTTTTTCCACACAAATTGCAAAAACATAGTATTTGAAGATGCAATATTGTTTGCTCCAGCTGCAATTAGCATAAATATAAATAAATTGTTGGGCTTATTCTAAACTGCACTGGAGTTTAAGAAAACCCAAGCAAAACAGTTTTAAATAACATTTGCATCTCAGTCTTGTCTTATCATAGCAGCAGTTATTTTTTTATTTATTTAGATCTCTGTCAAAAGGGGGGAAATTACTTTATCACAGGAACTTTGCCTTTTCTCCTTAATAAATCAAAGTATTTAAAAACAGCTTTTTGTATCGTCTTAGGTGACCTTTCTCTGATAAAATTATTTTCTTGATCTGTAGTAGAGCATAGAAAAAGAAAATCACAAGTCTCTGAGGGAACAAATAATTTTTCACAGACTTATTGGCAAACTGCATAGGTGCAAAGAGATACTGCTTCAGAGGCAGATCTGCCTGTGGCAGCACAATCTTCCACAGTATGTGATCCATCATGTTCATCTTCAATGCAGAAGATATTCCTCTTGTTATTGAATCACCTTGCTCTTATAATGCTTTTGTTAGCATTTTACTTCTACTGCTAAGTTATTCTGTGCAATATTTGATATGTTGTGAGCAAAAAAGGCTAAAGGCCTTGAAAATAAAATCCATCTCTTTCGCAATATGTTATGTACATTTCAACTAAAGAGCAAATCTGTTTGACAGAAATATATATGCACAAAGAAAAAAACTGCAACAAGCCGTTAGTGTAAATGTGCATACCTTTTGACAAAATTATAGAATAATAGAGTAGATGCACTTTAATAATCCCAAAAAAGGAAATTTGCTATTCATTTGGCCACAGGAAATAACTTATATAATTTAGTGACCATAAATGGTGTAATATTTATGGCCACCTCATTCTTAGAGCAACCCTAAACTGGAAGCTGATGTCTGTTACTTAGTCCTTCTTGTGAAACAACTGCCCTTGCTTTTGTTGGTGTTGTTGCTTGCTAAAGGCTCATTGTTTATGTGTGTTTAATGTCAGCTCCAGATGGCTCCCAGAAAATAAACTAACTGCTGACAAGCCATCTCCTGTGTCGAGGAGCAGCACTGCCTCCCAGTGGAGGACAGACAAATGCTGTGGTGCTAAACACATATTTGGCGCCAGTGTAAAAAGATTTGTTAAAAAAAATAAGATCTTTGTGTAATGTGAACTATTTTTTATCATCAGACTTCTTACTGACTCACATTTTAGCTCTTCCTCAGGTGTCTTAGGCTTGTTTGCATATTTTAGCATCTTGTCAGCTTTGAATAAATTTAAAGTGGTAAAAGTAAAGATGCACTCAGACACATCCACAGAAAAGGTTTCTGACTTTCTGCTTAAAGCTGACACTGCACTTCCTATACCGCACAGTGTACTGCATAATCTTAGTCATGTTTGTCAGTACTGGATGACTAACCTTCTTTGCTCACACTCCAGCTCTATCTTCTCATCCAGCTCAGATGCCTCCATAAAACTCCTACAGAGCCTGTCCACTTATGTCTCCATTTAGCATCATTCTGTTGCATGTTTTTATTTCTGTAGCCCCCTCCACCCTCCAAACGCGCACGTCTGCTGTCACATTATCTCAAAACAGTGCACATACTATTTAATAGTGATAATCAAAACTAAAGTTCCCATTTAGATTTTAAGAGATGCCCCGCCCAGAAACAAAATTCCTAGTTGAAAGAAAACTATTCTAGATCTAAAACTGTCAGTGATTTGAATTATTTTGAACTTCATTTTAATATGTAATGTTGCACTGGTAATTGTGCTACCCGAGTTCATAAAAAATTAATTGACAACACTTTTTTGAATTACCCACCCAGAATAAAAAAGTAAGAAAAATAATATTTTTCTGCTATTATTCAGTTGATCATTCTGTGTCAGGTCAGGAAAAATATTCTGATTAAGGTTATTCCTTAAACTATTATCTGCTTAAGGATAATAGTTAATTACCTCATTTGCATTTTTAGCTGCAATTCAAAAACAAGTAAGAAAAAATACCTTCAATTTTTGGCATATTAAAGCTGTAGATTTTTTTATGCTGTACACCAGGAGATTTGTCAATCTTTGATTTACCTCTTTGTCTATACACTGTTCATTCCTAAAAGACCAAAAAAGAAAAAAAATCATTCTGGCACTGTTCACAATTCATTGTGGTTCACGAGGTAGCGTGCGTCATCCTACAATTTCTACCATGCTTCTGTCCATTATTGCCACCATTTTTGAAATCCTAAAATGCGCTAATAAAACTCTATCATGTCATGTTTTTGGCTCTCATTAAATGGCCATGATTTGTGTCGAGAGCAGTGGAAAAACAGCTAAAAGTCGTCTCCACGTCCGCTGAAAAAGAAATGAAGAACTTGTGGATTTACAGCCTCAACAGATGTGCTGTTGTGCTTTCAGCCGATCTGCACCCTCACTGTGCTTCCTGCTTGTAGCGTTGATCTACTGCTTTATTAAGAGAAATAGAGCATTATGCCTTTTGCGGTCGTCTTTCTTCCAACCGTTCAGGATTTACCACTCAGCCATGAACGATGGCACTTTATGTCTGCCGCTGCCTCATATGTCAAGCTGTCTGGGTGTGTGTTGAATGCTGGGTTCCCTGCACACTCCCAGAGCAGACTGCCCCCTCCTCCCTGATCTATCACCCTCATGACGCCCATCCATTCTTGCCCTTTATGGAAAGCTGATGCTCACTCATTTAGAGGCTTGAATGAAAGCATATCACTGCTGTAAGAAGAACTGCTGCAGCGATGCACGACTTCACCATTTGGTTAGCAGATGCACAGAGGAAACATGTGAGTGGGAGAGGAAGTGGGTTGGTTTTTAGTACAGACGTTTGAATGGCAGATGTGTGGTGTCTTCATTTGTCAAATCAGACAGGTGTACCCTGCCTGTATGCTGAAGAGACAGAATGACATTGCAAGGAAAAAAGGAAAGTCAAGAAGAGGAAGCAAGGGAAAGGAGGGGGAAAAAACCTTGAACAATTGTTTAAGGTCTTGCCATGCTATAACTATAAACCTTAAGCTATTAGGAGCTATTTATTAGAACCATTTATTGGCTATTAGAAGCCAATAAATGGCAGATCTAATAAGTTTTCAAAAATAGCCCAGAGTTGTGGAGATAAACTCTTAAAACAGTAAAGTCCTGCATGTTATGGACAGATATATATGTGCAAATGAAATTTAATTAATTTTTTGTTCATTCACAAAACCTATTATAGCTGTTTTAGTACCCCAAAAAACATACATGAGAAATTCTGGATCCAAATGAATTTTTCAAAGGAACAAACTTTTACTATTACATATTAGAGTAATCTATTCTAACAATATAGGAGCATAGTTAATCCAGATAGCAATTCTAAAAAGTACTACCTGTGTGTATCCCTGTAGAGTGAGAGCCTACTATATATACTAACAGTAAAATTTGGTTTGTGGAAAAAAATATATATTTAAATGCATATTGTGCTCCAAAAATAAAGAACTTTCAAGAAAATGTGTCATATCTGTTAGTAACACTGGGAACTGAGGAGAATCCTGAAACTGGGTATTACAACCCCAGAAATAAGTGATGCCCATTGAAACCAAGTATTTGCTTTACTATTAAGGCAACCCCCCTCCCCAAAAAAAACCAAAACAAACAAACAGGGAAAAAGGAACAAACACAAGGAAGTTCTAAGCTTCAAGGCCAAAACAACAAACAAAACGCCCCCATATAGCTCCATCTTTAACAATAACAAAATAATGCAAAGCCTGAGCTTCCTGTCTACCCACAAAACAAGAGAAATGGGGATTAAGCAAAAATGGCAGAGAACCCCTACCAGCTTCCACTGTGAACAAAGAAACTTGCCTTTTAGAAGTGCACAGGTACTCACAGAGAACTAATCACAGCAGGCTGCTCAAGTGCACAATGCAGACAAGATCACTGTAGATCAAATACCAGGGAGAAGAGGCTCGACACTTTGAGATGGAGTTCTTTAAGCAGTGGTTGATGACCTGCTCTCAGCTGTGGCAGTCAGACAGAGCTGATAAAAAAGCAGACGAGAGGGCTCTCTCATGAGAACAGCCCCTAGAGGTCAGCGACCGCAACAGTGGAAAGTTGAGGATTGTGAGCGGGTATTCTCAGTTAATGATGAGCCGAATAATAGTGAGAAAATGAAAGGATTACTGGCCACTTCTAATCTGCTGGCCGTCAGCTGAAGAGGAAAGTCAGAGGGGGAAAGAGGTGGCAGTGTGAGGCTGGGCGGCAGCCTGACAGCTGTGCGGAGCGCGAGCAGCTGATTTAGCTTTAGATTAGTCTGGACATGCGCCAACTGGGATTCAATCAGGCCATGATGAATGTGGTTTGGCACACTGAAGGCTAAACGCTAAACTGACTGCTAAATGCATCTCAGTGGCTGTCAAGGAGTAGCTTTTTGGAGTTTTCTAAAGGCCAAGGAGGTGTTTTTGTTTTGTGCAGCGGTTTTGCAGCGGAACACATAGGACGTCTGTGTTTCTTCGCTTCTTTGGATTTATTCTCTGCAAAATGAACCAGAGGGATTATAAATGCGGAGGGAGATAAATCCTGTTTTTGTGCTGTCGAAGTGAGGTGATATTCAGTAGCCATGGCTACATGTGAGTATTAGAGGTCTGCAGAGGTTTTGTGAAGAATGAAATATCCTTTATGTCCTTTTATCATATTTGAATGCACCAGTGTCATTTTTTGAGAACAAACTATGCATCTATTCACTGTGCATCGCAAAAAACATTGCCTTCTTGTCTAGAAACATTAAACTTAAAAGAACAACACCAAAAGAGCTAAATAATTTTGGTCACGAAACCAGATATTTATCTTTGCATGACCTAAAATGACTTAATACATTAATAAATACAGATATGTTGTGTTATAAGAATGCATTAGTGAAACAAGTTTTAATTAAGCAGTTTTTTATTTGTTATTTATAGCTGAATTAGCACAACTTTCAATAAGATACTTCAAGGTATATAAATGATATTCAGTTAAATGTTGGAAAAAAAAAATAGAATGTGAATTATTTCTGAATTAGGTTTTTATTTTTAAAATAAGTTCCTTGAGACAATGTTGCCCATTGGCACAATATAAATGAAGTGAACACAGTTGAAACTGAATTCAAATAAATCATAAGCAATGTTCTACAGCTGACATTATTCAGTGGAACCACAAAAGTAAATTATCACAAAATTTGAGTAAAACAATGATGCCAATGTTTGCTTTAAGTCATTGGTTGTCAGGTACAAAATATTCTTCTGACTGGTTCAAACTAATTGATGATTGGTGTAAAATGACACATTTCACAAAGTGACTTTTTTTCTAATTTTCAGGTACAAAATTAAAAATAAAGGTGCAAAATGACCAGTACTTTTCCCAAAAATTTCTTGTGCAGATTTTGGTTTTACATCACTTTAATTTAAATAAAGCTCAATTTAGATAGAACCTCTCTTCTTGGTTTGGTTTGAATGGAAAAGGGGCATGTTCAAGGAGCAATGCTAAACATTTTTAAAACTAAACAGGCAAAATGATCTCCCATGAACTCCTATTCAATTGTTTTATGGTCTATTTATTAGTAAGTTTTATGGTTCTTTTGCTGTTTGTGTTTTTTTGCTAAGTATATGTTGTATGTACCAAACCACTCATATGTTTGGCATTTCTCTCATGTTGAGACAATTTATTTTTGTCTTCTGAAATTAGTCTGTAAAACATGTGCTTCCTTTCAACCTTTCAGGTAATGTGGGTTTGCAACCTGTGCCGTAAGCAACAGGAGATTCTCACCAAATCAGGAGAATGGTTTTCTGGGTCAGGAGCGCGGCCCGGGAGCCTCGGCACCTCCTTGAAAGACCCGGCAACAGGAGGTGAGGGTCAGCGTGACAGGAAACTTCTCCGCTCCAGATCGCAAGCTCCGCCCTCCAGCACAAACGCAGGGCCGCTGGACAGGACACAGCTGCCCGCCGGAGTCCTCCCTGCCAAGCTTTGTGACACCATGCCTGGCTCTCGCTCCCAAAGCGAACCACCAAAAGAAAAGTAAGTCACAAATTGAAAAACTGGATTCTATATGTTTTGATCTTTATATCTTATGTCCTCTATTTTCCACTGTAACAATAAGAGCACTGGGAAAAAAATTCAGTAAAACCTTGTGATACAAAAGTTTTAGATAGGCCATTGTTACTGTTCAGATTACTGCCATGAAGTCCTCAGTGGGAATTTTTATAAAGCACTTACAAACTCCAGGATTTCCAAAACTCAGCTAATAACATTTAAAAGTACCTTCTTCTGATCTACGAAACCCTCAACCTTAGGCCCCTAATACCAGTTAGTTAGACCTTTCACACAAATAGGACACTATGATCGTCATAGTGTCCTATTTGTGTGGAGTTGCAATGAACTCTTTGCATTCATTGCAAAGAGTCAATGAATGATCCTCATTCATTGACTCTTTGCACAAATCTCCAGCTTTGGGGGTGAGCCTATCATCTGTGCTTTTTTAAACTCATCTGAGGATGGCAATGTCATATCACTGAACTCTTAAGAAGCTCCTCAAAACATAACAAGACATTTACAAGCTTTGTAAAGAGTTATTGGTTTTATTGAGAGGCACTGTATAAAACTAATAAGTTATAATAACTAATGTCGCCATCCACATAACATTTCTTATCCTTGCAAATTTTCCTTTGATTATGAATTATTAATCGACTGCAAACTTTTTTAGCAATAAAAAGACAACGTAAAATAGGATCTAAATAGTTATTGCTAGAAATGTGTGTTTAGATTCAACAAGTATTGTCTCTTCTTACCTAGAAAAAGACCAGTATCCCTCCATGAGCAAAACGGTAGGGGAGGGATGGGACGGGGCAGTGGTCGCAGATCTCCTGGCAAGCTTCAGTCTCAGTCATCCCTGGATGAGCGTGTGAGCACTGGAGATAGAGAGAGACGGTTCGGAGAGGGACGTCGACTGGAGAAGATACATTCTCAAGATTATGAGGATGGGGAGGACAACTTGAGGCATTCAGGGATGCACCGCAGACATCCAGAGGATGAGGAACAGAGGGAGAGGCAGCGCCGTGAAGAGGAGTTCCAAAATCGTTATCGGAGTGACCCCAACCTGGCAAGGTATCCTGTAAAACCACAAAAAGAGGAGCAGGAGATGCGAATGCACGCAAAGGTATCCAAGGTACGGCATGAGCGTCGGCACAGTGATCTCGCGATCAATGAGGTTGGGTTGGGACCAGGTGAAGGAGGTGGTGGAGGAGGTCATGTACCTCCAAACCGTGTGGCCAGGAGGGGTGGAGGTGGTGAAGGAGAGCGCAAGGGCCTCATTGAGAACCACCGAGCCTTTCCTGTTGACAGGACCGCGGGGATGGGAGGTGGACCACCACCTACAGGAGGTGGGGGGAAATCAGGGCCCCATATTGGAGGGCTGGTGCCTAATGATCAGGGCTCAAACAACTCCCGTCCAGAGACTGGCACAACAAGGGACAAGGGTGGGGACCACCTATTGAGGAAAGACTCTCAGAGCTCAGACCAGTCCGATTCTTTGCGTCCGCCCCCTCCTCGGTCATACAAAGGCAAGCGCGGAATCAACAAGAGACAGATGTCCATCAGCAGCTCAGAAGAGGAGGGCGGTTCCACGCCCGAGTACACCAGCTGTGACGACGTGGACATGGAAAGCGTCAGCGAGAAAGGTCAGTCAGACAGATGTGTTCAGTCCACTAACTTACTAATCTAAATCTCTCTGAACTCCCATGCCATCCTTTCCTTTTTGAATACTATTGCACAGCCATTGTGATAGTTATTTGCTGAATCTCACCTTTTCTCTTAGTTGTAACTTTCTGCTTCTCTTTGTTTAGTGCATTCAAACTAAATTTGATCTTTGCATTTGCTATCCTCTCATCATTCTCCAAGTCATGGCAAACAACATTTACAAGCATTCCGTGCTTGTAAGACTAGAATCAGTGGAGTAAATGATTACATGGGTATTTGTAATCTGATCTGCAAGGACTTCAGACAGCATTGATTGATTGTGCAAAAGGTCAGACACATTTTTCAACATATGACAGAGTTGTTAACCAAAAGAAATGTGATCCTAGAGATGAATCAAGACAGGGTAATTTAGATACATATTTAGATTTACAAGGAACTGTAGTCATATTCTTACCACAACAACAATGCTGGTTTTAAAAAATAATTTTTTTCATCATTTTGAAGCAGTGTGAGATTCTAATCTCTGAGACTGTTACATTATCAGTACTTTCAGTGTCTGGACTGTAAAAGTAAATGCCAAGTGATAGAGATGCTGCAGCCACTCATCACAGCGTGCATTACTATATCTGTGCGTCATCTACACCTCTGTGTGCTGCAGATATAGTCTGCTGCTCTGAGAAAAGCTTTTGTTTATTTGAAGAGTCCCAATGATTTAGGCCAGCAGATTTGTGGAATTAGGTCACTGGCTTGCTGGCTACGTAATGCTCTGCAAACATCCAGCTGCCACAGCCAAGCATGGACTACCATCTGAAATCATGCCTGGTTGTGGCTACACGCTGTTTACTGCACTCTCAGCATTACTAAAATAAGACCTGCTGGGATAGTTGCTTTCAAGGGCCAGCAGGTGGAGTTAGTTGTGCCCAATCAGCTAATCACCTCATTGGTCACAGAAATGGGTTGTTTTAATCCAGATTAATGTAACTCAGAGGACACTAATGGGTAAATAGTGTAGATTCCGATTATTAGCCGTTTTAATTACTCAGTGGAACTCAAAAGAGAAAGATGGTTTTAAGTATCTTTTCTGTTTTTAAAATAGCTTAAAAAGTTTTTCTAAAGATGGTTCTGCTCAAGTAAAATATTCTGTATTTTTTGAAAAAAAAAACAGAACTTTATCAGGTATTAAGATTTATGTTGATGCTTGCGGCAGAATATTGCATTAGTTTTTGCATGCCAGAACAAATAACATAGGTCTCGATGTATAGTAAAGTAAATTGACAGAAACTATACTTGTTTGCTTCTCATACCGATCACTTCAAGAGTTTTGAACCTGAAGCCAAATTTACAGACATGCTCACCTTCATGCAATACACAGATTGATTGTGGTTAGGGGTGGATCATATCATACACCATAATAGGCTACAATCAATCAATCAATCAATACATAAATAAAGTCATGGCGTAATATGTGACTCCACTATCACATGCGCTAGTATTCAAGTTGTCACAGTGAAGGCAAACATGGGTGAACCGCCATAAAAACAAAGAAGAAGCTGGTCAACTGGTCTACAGTCTTGACTGGCAGTTCCTTCCCTTACTCGCTGTTTTCTGCTTACACGCAGTTCTGCCCTGCGTCTGCTCGCCTCTCCCCTTCACCCAGAAAGTATAAACCGGTCATACACGGCGAAAAAAGTTTCTGAAACACCAATGTCCTCCCAGAAAATAAATAAATAACTCGCAGCTTTGAGCAAGTTTCAGGGCCACCGATATATATGAAATAGGAGAAGTATTTCCTGACCGTTTTTTTCAGCACCCGGTTGACTCGACGGCTACTCAGAAATAGCAGTATAGAGAAGAAGCTAGCTAGTTGCAGCTAATCACATCTGCTAGCCCGTAAACATTTAAATAAATTAGTGGAGGCAAGAGTTAAAGCTCCTTGTTACTCTGCATCCCGAATTAGATATATTTTAGGGAAAAAATTAAACAAATTTTACTCATTGTTACGAATGAGTGAAACGGCGCTGCGGGAAGAGAGGAAGGAGGAGGAAATGTCCGTGACAGGTGGAAGAAATAAAAGTGAACCAAGTTCCAGTTTTAAGTTTAGTGTGTGTAGGGTTTCCTATGTGAAATATTTTGGAGTTTACCATTTTAAAAAGGAAGATTAATAGTGTTACACATAGGGCTTGTTTTTTAAAACAAGTGAACATCTTGTAAAGCCAATGTTATGATGAACCACAACAGTTTGTTTATTCTGTGTATATATAGTTTCAATTGGTTTCTGATTTCAGGCTGTTTTTGTTAGTTAAATTAGTTTACATTTATATTTATCAATTTTGGATTTTCTTTGATGCATTAAAATTGTGTGATTTTGGATATATTTACAAATAAAAATTTTTTAATGATATATATATATATATATATATATATATATATATATATATATATATATATATATATATATATATATATATATATATATATATATATATATATGTGTGTGTGTGTGTGTGTGTGTGTGTGTGTGTGTGTGGGGGTGTGCGTGTGTGTGTGTGTAAAGTAGCCCACCTCCCCCCAAAAAGAAAAAGTTGAAAATGTGGAATATCATCTGTGACATTGTTATCAAGGTATTTAAAAAATATTTCATGATATAATTTTGTGACAATATTGCACTTCTCATCCTCTAAAATTGAGGTTAAGTGTCTTTTGAAAGGATGGTTAAAATTGAGCCCATGACCGTTTACAACCCTGGTCCTCAAGTAGCTTACACCTGCATTAACCTATTTTATCTAAGTTAAGTTCTCAATATGTACAAAATCTTTCTATGAATACAACCTGAAGCAAAGATATTAATCTCTAGTTGTCCTGCTCTCTGTCCTGACAGGAGATTTGGACTGTCATCCTTTAGATCCTACAGTATGGCATGTAAGTATGAAAGGATTGTAATGGCCACTGCTGTGAGTGAATTCCTCCTGGAGAATATAAATTAATTTAGAATCAAATTTAGTTAAACTAAAATATGTACACGTCATTACTCGGAATAATCTGAACTCTTGTATGCTGTTTCCTTTGTTTTCTATCTTTGCAGCATCCGGTTACGTGGCAGCCGTCCAAAGAGGGTGACCACCTGATTGGACGTATCACATTAAGCAAGAGGTCGGCCATGCCCCGTGAGGCCGGCTCCCTACTGGGCCTCAAAGTGAGAGTACAACTTCATTGTTGTTTTGCATTTAGAGAAAACTTTGTCCTTAAACTGAAGGTATAAATGTTATGTTTCCTGAGGAGCCTGTATAATCTTTAAGATTGTGCAGCAGGTCAGATCTGTATTTAAATAGTGTGCTTAAGAATAAAATTACTCCTACTCACATCTGATCTAAAGATCAAGGCTGGTTGTGACAATACCCATGAAAAGTTGTAAATTAAAAGATGACTTTGTCACCAGGTGACAATGAAACCATTCAAATGCTGAGCAGATGCATAGACCAAATCAATGCGTGAATGTTGATCTTACACATGGAAATCAACAATTGTTTGAAATCAAAACAATAATTTCAGCTAAATAATTGCTACTGATGAAACAAAACTGAATAGCAGATGAAGCACACAGCTAGAAACTACTGAACAGGCCTGACTTAGGTTAAAGCCTAAGTCCGTGAATAGACTTAGACCTGAACATTCAGAGGCATATAAAGACAATCACAAAGTCAGCCTTCTGTCAGCTGACAAACATTTCTAGCATTAAAGAACTAATGTTACAACAAGATCTAGGGAAACTCATATATGTGTTTATTTTTAGTTGCATTGATTACTGCATACTGTGTGCAGGTTGTTGGAGGAAAGATTACAGAGTCTGGAAGACTTGGGGCCTTTATCACCAAAGTCAAAAAAGGAAGCCTGGCAGATGTTGTGGGACATCTACGTGCAGGTAATAGATTTACACATTGTTTTCGACCAAGAATTATTTCCATATAAGCAGACTCACTTGTCCTAGTAAGTGATTCCCTTTCTAGGGAATTCTTGAAATTAAGTTGTCTTGTAAACCTACTATTTACTGGATGTATATGTCCTGCTAAAAATACACAAAATGTTTTTAGTTATTGGATCAAGTTTTTTTATGCCTTGAATTTTTTACATGTTTTACTCATATTTTGCATCTATAACACGGAGAATACATTGCCAAGCTTTCTACTACAATATCAAGATTCAACTTTTCATATTTCAAAGCTATTTTTATTCAAAAAGATACAAATCTTGTCTTGTCTAGAGGCTCTGGGAGGCCTGAGAAATAATCCTGATTTAGTGAGCATTGCAACCACGTTTGATTTCCCTTTGCGATCAATAAAGTATTTTTAAATTGAATTGAATAAATGCTTTAACTTTAACACACAGCATACAGGTCTAGAATTTTAACAACAGCATGAGAATACTATTAAATATGATTTTATGATTTTAGCAGAAATAAAATAAATGTAATATTTCTTCCAAGTTGGTGTGTAACTTTTATTACATTTTTTTTTTTTTAAATATAGTTTTTTTTTACATATTTGGTAAAACTGTCATCATGTCGTGACAGCATGTTATGAGACAGAGACCCTCCTCCTGACTGACTGGTTGTCTCTGATGGAGATGTGTATTTCTGTAGTTAACACTGGGAGAAAGGAGAGGTGCTCAGATTTTTCACAGAATACCTGCCTCATACTATACTGTCATAGTGACAGTTTAAACAAATATGTAGAAAACATTTTTTTTTTTTTTTTTTATAAAAGTTACATATTCCAGCTTAAACGAGATGAGTTTTTCTGATCTCCGCTCTCAGCCGGCTAGCCTCTTCATAGTACTTATTTATATCTTTATAAGTCTCCCTGGCTGCACACTGAGGAGATCTGCCCGAGTGGAGGAGATGTAGACAAGACATTTGATATGGAATAGTTTGAGGCATAGTGGTGCTGCAAGACAACAACGTGCTGCGTGTGGAGAGTGACTGTGTCTCCACGAGCTAAACCACCAGTTGCTAATCCACCAGTCCAACAGGGAAACCTTAATAGTCTCTAAATCCAGTCTGCCCCTGATGTCACACCTTTCATCATGTAACAACTTTGTACCTGATACACAAATCAAAACTAAACCAGGATTGCATCATCTGCTGGTAATCTGATTTTCAGGTGACGAGGTCTTACAGTGGAATGGGAAGTCATTGCCAGGAGCAACCAAGAAAGAAGTGTACAACATCATTCTTGAATCCAAAGCTGAGCCTCAAGTGGAGATTGTAGTCTCAAGGCCAATAGGGTAAGACTGGTGTTATCAGTATGTAACCATTGCATTTAAAGTAGAGGAATAACGGCACAGGTTTTATTCTAACAGATGCGTTTGATATCTTTCCTCTTGTATAAAAGCTCCATCAGTCGAATTATGTCCAAAAAGCTTTTGAGAAAAGTCTATAGAGCATATCAGTAAGTAGATTTAATGGATGGAGCCCCTAAACAGTATGTCCTCCCTAAAATCCTGATGATCCATCAGAAAAATCCTCTTTTCCAGATGTTTCTTTCTTTCCTTCCTCTCCTACCCACTGTGTTACCTAAGTCTATTTTTATGGATGGCCTTTATACTCTTCACAATTGAGCTGTTTGTTCCACATCATTTTGTAAAAAAGAAACACTTCAATATGATCATAAAAACTATGAACATATTATTATGTCTGAATTTGAATGTGTTCCAACCTGTTACGTTTTCCAGAGACATCCCAAGAATCCCAGGGTCTCCACACCCTCCACTAGAATCCAGTAAGTGTTTTTAGCCGTTTACAGCCCAGGTAACTTAATATGATTGAAAACTCAAAACTATAGTAAACTCAGTGTAAAAAGTATGAATCATGTATTGTTGTTGGATATCATGAGTCAAAAAGCAGGGACCTTCAGAAACTATCTACAAAATATTCTCGTTCTTTCTACTGTTGACTCTGTAGTCTTACTTGTACAATATTTCACCAGAACCTTTCTTTTCCATCTCTCAGCTGGCTCCAGTTCGTTTGAGTCACAGAAGATGGATCGTCCCTCTATATCGGTGATGTCCCCTACCAGTCCTGGCACCCTTCGAGACCTTCCTCTTGTGCTGCCTGGACAGCTTTCTGTAAGTAAAGAAAGAAGTGTTTGGTCTGAGGTTTGACTCCAGTGGAGGGTAATTACATTTCAACATCTTTTAGGTGAAGCTGTGGTACGACAAAGTGGGTCACCAGTTGATTGTCAACGTCCTTCAAGCCATAGACCTGCCACCTCGACCAGACGGCCGACCTCGAAACCCATATGTCAAAATGTACTTCCTGCCGGATCGGAGGTAAAGAGGCTTATTGTATTCTCTCTTTCTTTATCACCCTGCCTAGCATGTATTGGGCTAACAATACCATCCCCCAGCGCTTGTGTTATATAAGTATAACATTTACATTTTGCATTTTAAAGGTTATATCATCCGCTTGAACTCATTTTTCTTCTGGGTTCCAGTGACAAAAGTAAACGACGGACTAAAACGGTGAAGAAGAGCTCTGAGCCCAAGTGGAACCAGACTTTCATTTATTCCCATGTTCACCGGCGGGACTTCAGAGAGCGCATGCTGGAAATCACTGTCTGGGATCAGCCCAGAGTGCAAGAGGAAGAGAGCGAATTTCTGGGCGAGGTGGGCAATTCCTCACAATGTCCCCATACTGATCACAGAACATAACATTGCTAAGATGTTGCTGTATTTAGAATGAAGGAAAAAGTACAAATCATGCTGTGCTGACATTTTTTTATGTAAATTCTGCCAAAGGACAAAATTTACAGTTAAAAATGCTTTATGTTTTTTTTCCCCTCTCAAGCAATGGTTGTGTAAAGTCATTCAAATATTTATTTTATTTTTAACTTAAAAGATAAATAGTCATTACATCCTTTACAAGTATTGGCAAGTTTTCTGTATTAGCTCTTTTCGTCCTTCCTTTAAATCTGTGAGAAATTTGGTTGAGTCAGTAATCAGTGCTCATAAATTTGTTACCCCAACAAGTAAAACAAAAACCCATTTGTCAAGATTTGAGTCTTTCCACCTTTCCGGTGTCACATAAAACACTTTTCTGCTTCACTTTTTTGATTCTCAGTTCTTATTCTCCAATATTCTCATCATCTGTCCTCCGTCTCTGTCCTGTCAGATCCTAATAGAGCTTGAGACGGCCTTATTGGACGACACCCCCCACTGGTACAAACTCCAGACTCATGACATGTCCTCCATACCTCTGCCTCAGCCCTCTCCATACCTTCCGCGCCGACACGTCCACGGAGACAGTCCGAGCAAGAAACTACAGAGTATGTCCTTCAGGATGCAGTCTGTCACATTTCAATGGACCTGCGATGTGTTTGAGTCTGCACCAGTTAACCTCTCCCTCTTCTGAGCTTTCTCCTTTGTGTCAGGACGTCTCAGCTTTGCCCCGTCTTACCCTGTTTATGTGTGTATGCAGGGTCTCATCGCATCATTGATACAGAGTTTGATGATGGTTTGATAGGTGGGACTAAAGGTGGGTGGGGGGCATGATTACTGAGTTTTTCCTTGTAGTAGCTTGTAATTGTCCAGCACTTGGTGAGAAGCTTCTTCTTGCATCCTTCCTCTCCTCATATAAATAATTTAAACCTCTAATTTGCACCGTCATATTATAATACACAATTCTGTTGTGATTTTTTTTTACTATTCATCATGTCCCACAGTAATCTTGTGCCCTTTAGTTTGTACTGACCTTTCCAGAAGCTGCAGTGAACAGTTTCTCCTCCTCTGCTGGACTGTAGACTTACTGAAGCACTGAGTGCATGTTAGACTGCAGAGCTCCTTTGTTCTCTGCCATTTCACTTACTCTCAATCCCCTGCATGTTTTTAGTGCTACAAGCTTGTGGCTCACTTCACAGGAGACAACATGTACATGAGGATTACCTCTTTTTTTATATTGACGTATTTTACTTTTTTGACCGGCAGTAAATGTCTTTGTTGTTTGTCTGTTTCTGCAGTAGCTTTAGTTCTTACCAGTCTAATGTGCACCTGACTAATGAGTCATATATGCTCAAACTTAATTTTGCCCTTGTTAGATGCCATAAGAGTGTTGTTTGTGACAAAAAGAGCACCAATATGCTCATTGCCAGTATGAAAAGGATGGCAGACCAAAAAACAATTCCCCAAGAAGTCGATGCTCAGGGTTGTCTGCAATGTTTTCCATTTAATGAAAAATCCTTCTTTGTACAACCATCTCCAGAGACTCCAGGCCCCAGAAAAAAAAAGCAGAGAGTCAGTAACTTTATTCTGAAGAAAGGATGTATAAAACACAGGAAAAACCAGAAGACCTGAGAAAAAGCTAACATCAACAGAAAAATAGTAGAAAAGCCTGAAAGATAACCAGGTAGCATAATGATTGGGGAAGGTAATGACTAATCAATTTCAGGTGAACTGACTCCAAATGGAAGATATTATCAAGGAACTGGAAGCTAGGATGAACAAGTGTTTTTAGTGGCTGAAATATATTTAAGACAAAAAGACCTACTCAAAATACATAAACCCCCGGAAAACTTAACAGAGATGCATTAAAAATGCATAATACTTTACCCAGTGTAGAACCAAAATATTTCTGTCTAAATTAATACGCACGCCTTTTCTGGACAAGGAAGCAGGAAGAAACAGAACAGCTTTCACAGTGTAATATATTATAAACTAGAATTGAATAACACGTATGTTCATTTATTCACAAATGCATGTTTCAATGAAACTACAACAGGTTATTTGAATCAAGAACGATGGCTTTTTAACTATTTGATTGCTTGGCCAAAAAAATAGCTTTGTCTGTAGATGAGTTACAACTTTAAATGTTTGATTAGTAATTCATCCTTTGCTACATAGATTTTTAAATCTCTGGCCTGAAAGAGGCACTGCAGAAACAGTCAGGCACTTTATTTGCTTGTAAAACATCTTGATGTGATGTTCTACATCCCGCAAAAGATTTGCATCTGTAGTAGTAGCAGTATTTGTTGTAGCAGTAGTGAATTGAATACCTCTTTTAACTGATGCGTCATTTATAAATGAAATGAAAAGATTTGATCTGAGTGGGTTCACTTTTTCCTTGACTGTGAATTGTATCCATATAAATCCCCGAAGGATGTTTTTTTTTGTCATGCGTCTCCACATCCTGTGTTTGTGCGAAGGTGGAGAGCGAAACTCCCGGGAGAGAGATCGGAGCAGCACGTTGGCTGTCCCAGATCAGCAGCGCCCCATCCAGCACCGCTCCCGCTCCGTGTCTCCTCACAGAGAGGACTCCTGCAGGGCTCGGTCTCGGCCCCCTCACGTGCCCATGCAAAGGTCAGCTTCCCACATTAGTGTCTCATGTTGCCTTTTATTTCTGCATGTAGTCATAACTTCCTACTTTTGATAAATTCAAGTTAACTATGTGGGGTTTTTTTCCCCCCACATAGTTAACTTGTGGGGAAAGTTAACTTTAAAATAAAAAAAATATATATATATTTTACAATGCACTGCATTAAACTGTATCAGCATCTTCTTTCAAGGATAGTTCTAATTTAAAGACCACATAAAACATAAATAATGTTCAGATGACATTTCTCCCATATTATGTTATTATATGTCACAGAATCTGTGCTAATTCAGAGGTTCTAAGTTCTTGAAAGGTGATTGAGATGTGTCTATTAGTATTCTTGTGACAGTTCAAAGGGTATACATATTTTACAGGGCACTGTAGCTAAGGATTTGTAACTTTAACTGAGGAACTTTAACTTGTTCCTTTTTCGGTTGTTTGAATGAACAGTCCTCCAAGTACTTCAAATCTACAGAGATGTGGGTTTCTGTCCATCTTAACTGTCAAGGCAGGCAAAGGAGAACATTAGTAAAGAAACAATCAGCAGTCCCGTGGCATATCAACTGTTCAGTTTAGAGAAATTGTTGTCAGGGAAACTACATCCTTCACAAATTTCACCCTTGTGAAAGAGTGGTAAGAAAATCTTTGGGAAGACTTAAATTTTGTTTATCCCTTTTTTTTTTTTTTTACAACGGGGCTTAACATAGCTTAATGTGGAAAAGTCTGAGTGACACTTCGCAAGTTGCTGTATCACAGACGTCAGAACTTGTTCTTTGGATCCCTGTTAAGGTGCCAATAATCAAGAATTTTTATTTGTTGTTGCTGTTTCTTATTTGTAGTAATCAAGATCTTTCTGTCAGAATCCATAGTGTATTAAATAAATCTGTAGGGGATTACATATATTTTAATGTAAATGTATTCATTTTCTTCAGGAGTTTGGATGAGATTCACCAAAACCGCAACCACTCACATTCCCCGACACATTACCACGGGTCCTCCCTGGAGCACCAGCGCTCCGGCGACTCAGACTACGAGTATTCAGAGGACAGGTAAACTAATATTGGGATGTCTTGAAACTTTAGAGTGAAGGAATTTGTAAAACAGTAATTTATCGGTAACTGCTCACAGCAGTTTACGCTACCAAACCCGAAAATTGTTAAACGTTTGATTTGTTTTGTGAAGGTTGCCTCTTAATTTGCTTAATTGTGTTTTTGTTTTGTTTGTAATCTGCTTTCACCAAACTAATTCTACTAATACATCTGACTGTGTTTATTTTAGACATAACTGTAATATGAAAAATATTTTTCCTGCTTTCTATCATTCATAAATCCACTTTGCTCATCTGCGTTGCCATCCTGTTTTTTTTTTTGTGTGTGTTTTCCTGGGTCGTTTTTCATTCGTTCACTCATCGTCATGGCACTGACAGTGAGGTCCTGGAGATGAACAGATCAATTCGAGGCGGGAGTGCAGAGTGCCTACATACCAACAGGTACAAACACCATTCAGCTGTGTTTTAATGGTTGCCATCATACCTTAACAACTTCATCTTAACAGAAGTTTTTTGGTGTATAAGGAATGAGTTGAATGTTTGTGATTTTCTGCATCTGCATGAAATCAAAGAATTTTGCATTTGTGCCTAGGTGCTGCAGCATACTTTGAATTTATTTTCCAGAATTCTTTTAAATTTTCACTACTGCCTTATAAAAAAACCCACAAAAAACACATTAATCAATATAAAAGTGGATTAGAAGCCTACCTTCTCCATGAGCTGAAAGAAGACAAAGCTTTCTTTCTCATTTCCCAGCATTTTCTCTGAGATATTTTCTCTATTTTCCGCTTTTTTCTTGTCTTGCTTTCAATGTGCATGATCTCTACTCGTTCAACCAGGAGCATAGGTAGATACAGCAACACGCTCCCCCCCAAAATGCCCCTTTTAGTAAATGGTATCCATAAAGACATGTACAGGTAAGCGGAAGGCAATCTTGTCTTTCCTTCCATACTCTGTTCTTGCCTTATTTCAATTACTCATTTGTGAAATTGGTGAATCTGTTTGGTACAACAAGCCTCCCACTGTGTTCATGTTGTGGTCAGGGTGTTGCAGAAGCTGGTCTGGATTAATTCACCCATCGCCAATTTGTACGCCTATTTCATATCTATGTGTTGCCCTTTCATCTCTTCCTACTACAATTTCAATGTTGTGAGCAAATCATCTTTTCCCCCTTTACTAAACCATTGTATACCATTCATCTCTTGGAAGGTATAAATTTTAGTAAAGACGAGATCATTTAAAATATCTATATTTTCTAAAGATTTTATGAACTACCCCGTTTCTACAGGTTTTGATTCTGATCCCATTTTGAAAAACCAAAATAAAAGACTCAAAATGATTATTACTCAAAAGTATAAGGATGAACAAGGGTGATGAATTTGGCTGGGAATTACAGCACTGTGGATGAGTTGGGCAACTCATCCACAGTGTGTTGGAGTTGGGTGTTGAGTTGGGTGTGTAAATATATGTGGGTGTGTAAATAGGTATATATTATTTATGTATGACAGGTAAATGGGTAAATGCGTATGTATATATATATATATATTTATATGGGTATTTATATTATTTCATCTGGTTCAGGAAATATTATCATTATTGTTATTATTATTATTATTATTATTTTATTTTATTTTATTTTTTATTTTGGAAAGGATACTGGAAACAAGCTTGCTAAGTGTAGTCATTGCACTTATATATTTCAGAGATATTGACTGTAGTATCTATTTCCATACTCTTAGCTTTTCCATTTTTTTATATCTGAGTCAGCGTAAAATTAATCTGTCATTATCTGCACTACTCTACTCATAGCTACATAACTACCATGAGGTAAAAACTCTCATATTAAACAGAATAAACTTCCCAGCTATAACCTTTTAAATTATATGTACATACATTATACAAATCTACAATATTGTTGATTTCTCTCAAGAAATAGATCTGTAGATTATATTATGTAATAAGCATTACACATAATCTCCAACTAGATAAAACTATCTCTATGCCTTTACGTAATGAAATCCTTGCTCTTACGTTGCAGATGGAATTTAGCTTAGCTTATGTGTTCATATAGTATTTACCTTATCTTAAAAATCTGAAGGCCATCTGAGCTTACAGAAAACTCACCTGCACCGAGTAACATGTCATTATGTAGCTACGGTGTTGGTTTTCCCCCTAATCATAAAACAAATTTTATTGTCAGACTCTGATAACCAGAAAGAATATCTTGGCAATATTGACAAGCAGGTTGTGTGAGCAATTTTTATTTTAATGCATTCATGTGCTTCTACCAGTTTGCCTTAGAAGTATTATAATGCATAGTGGAAGGGAGAAGAATATCATTGTGTAAGTCGATATAGAGGAGGGAGCTTCTGGATGTTGCCAAAGGCACTTTGAGGTATTTAAGGTATCTTGAGACGTGCAATAGATATGACTAAAATCTCAAACCCTGATCTCCATAGTCCTCTAGGGGAACAAGTCCTTTCTGTTGGGAGCAAAGATTGGGGAATGCCGCTTTACATATTGTTGTGGGTTTGTTTTTATCTGAATGAGTTTGCAATGTGCTCTTAGAATAATTTTATGAAGCCTCCTGTTCCTGGGAAAATTTATCCCTGTTCTCTGTTTTCTCAATTTCTGGACTGTGGCTGTAATTGCATTTTCCAGATAGATTTCAATTACGTTTTTCTCATCTGTTCCTGAATTGCTTCAGATTGTGGGTATAATGCTTTCTGTAATATTTTAAGGGATTTCTTAATTGTGGATGTCTGGATAATAATCAGATCTCTGTGTGGATTGCATAATTGAACTCAGCTTTCCAAAAAGTGTGGCGAATCACAGTTAACTCATAATTTAACAAGGGAATAGTATGGTTCACACTGCGGCATATTGGTTTGGCTTGTTGCTTTATCCTCAGTAAATAAAATGACTTTTGTCTGATACGGAAATTAGTTTGATGATCTGATGCATTTAGGTTCAAAGAAAAACTAAAAAAAGCAACAAAAAAAACCAAACAAACCTGCTTTATCAGTAATAAGGCAAACATTTGTTCAGTGCACTTGATGCTTGATGTTGTGATGCAGATTTTCATTTCTTAACCCCACCTTCACCTGTTGAGTTGCTGCTTCACTCTGTCACTTGCATGTGTCATTTGGTTTTCCTTTGCCTTTCTTTGCATGCGGGTGTTTGGTACACAGCTCCACCCTCCCTGCATGCCTAAAGAGTAAGCCATATACCAGACAGGAGGGGGGCGGCATCTTGCCTCGTAGCATCCTCACACACCGTGTTCTCAGGTTCACAGACGAGGTCACGGTTAGGTAAGAACAGAGCAAATTTCACACATTTCCACTCTCATTCTGTCACCAGTCTGAAACACGGTTTTACTCTCGACTGACATGATAATTCTAACATGTGAAGCATTGCACCAGTTTTAAATTAATTATCTACTTTTGTAATTAGCCGTACATTAAGAGAAATCTGCACCCAGCATTTAAAATGTGAGGTTTTTGTGATTTAAAGAAGTTAAACCAAGATAAACCATTTCATTTTCCCTCCTTAAATATTAGCTATAACCTGTAAAACTCAAAGGAAAAAAAATATACTAAAGTTGTTTAGGAGAGACAGTAGATTGTTAATCAAACAATACTGTGTTTGGTTAAGTTTGTATAGTCTTTTAAAGCTGTACATATGCCTTTGCTCAGGGTCACCCACCACATTTAGACTTATAGAGAAAACACTTGGCATCTTGCTGAACACCTCTGGTCAAGCTCAAATATGTGTGGTCTAGTAGGTTTTTCCTTAAACTTCCTGACAACTCATTCCAAAAGTTAAACACACACGCACACAGTGAAGCATGGTGGTGGTGACATATTGCTTCGTCATGTTTTTATTTTCTAGCTTGGACTGAAGTCTTAGTTAGGATGGAGAGAATAATGGGCAATTTTAAAAAAGAAAAATGTCCAATTTTGCCACAAAACTTCCAAGGTTCTAAGACAGCTGACAATAAAAAAAATATTTTTCAGCACAAAGATGAATGTACGCACATATCCAAATCAAGAGTAAAATTCTGGAATTTTCCATCAAATGAATGAATGTCGCTATGACAAAAAAAAATAAGATTATTAAATGGATATTTTGCTGCCAAAAGTGGAGGTAGGCTCTGAAACACACAAAATAAAGATCACAAATTAAGTCTATTATGAAATACATAATGAAATAAAAATGTGATTGACAAAATAATCTACGCATTAAAAATAAACATTGTTTTATTTCATCAGGGCATATATTTACTTGATGCAGTGTTTATTATTTATTTATTAATAACTGTATTTATGTTTTTAATGCGGTATAAAATGACCCTTCACTGTTGCTACTTTTGGTTTAGAATACAAACATTTAGATCATGTTTTACATTTTTTATTCCTATGCAATATGAAGACGTTTTTACTCAAGTTTATTTTACCACCATAATCTCATATGAGCTCATGACTACTTATCATTGCTGCTATTTCAAGGTTAATTTACTCATAAAGGTGAATAAAAGAAACTATTCAATTGAACCCCAGCTAAATTAGTTGGTTTGTTGTTCTGTCCTTTTGTGGAAATGCATATGTGTTTATGTCTTGTGTTATTTGCATTTGTTGATTCAAAAATGATCCAATTACTTCTAAGTTTGCCTGTTTCCATGTCGCTGCATGTTCTTTGTTTAGTTGCAGGATTGCCACTTTCAACATTTAGGTCATTCGATGTTATACGATGGCATCCATTTAAAGCCACTTGATGTCAGAAAGTGAAATGGGATAAACACACAGATGTATACAAATATCTGTGAACCAATTACAAACTCATACAAACCAATCCTTCTGCCTCTGACACCTGGTTTCCATGGTAACTCATCAGCCTACCATCTCAGTGATCTCCCAACGTTTGGTTGCTAGGAATGACTTGCTAAAAGTGTAACAGCAGGGCCATTACATGTTTCTGTACTATCTGATTCTACCTCTCCCCTCACCACCACCTTCTTAAATCTCTGTCTCTACTCTTCTTATGTATGTCCTTTCTCTCTCTTTCCTGCATTTTAATAAAACACTCTACTCTTTCTCATCACTCATTGGATCTAGCTGATTTTGTTTTTCATCTTTGTTTCTCTGCCTTGTTCTTCTACCATTTTGTGGCGTTGCAGCGACCTGCAGCCATCCCTGGACAGAGTGAGGAGTGCCAGCACCACATGTCTGAGACCAGACACCAACTTTCCCTCCTCTAACAGAGACAGGTATCTGACAAAAAATATGCATTTTGTGACTCGGGCAGCTCTACAGGGACTTTACATACGTGTGTTTACAGGGATGACATGATCCAGTATTTATTGTTTTAAAGATATTCCATGTTTTCACCTCATCTCATATCATGTGCCCTGCCCCTTATAACTACACATTTTCTCTCCAAACTCACACAAGAATGCTTTATGAAGAATATGAAAAACCTTTCTCTCCAAGCAACTGGCATCTATGGATGTCAATTGGTCCAGATTAACCTTTACAGAAATAGTAGCTCTGGTATGAAAATGCTTACTTACACTTTCCCAACATTGTTGAATTGAAGAATCATAAATTTGTTTAAACATGATTTCAGTCCTACATTGTGCTGTGGAAAGTTATCTCAGTTCACATTAGAGGAGTCCTTCAGATATAATTTTCAGGTTATGTGTTCACATGTAAATGAGCTGGTATGTAAATTAAAAGTACAAACACATATAATGAACTTTTTCTCAAGCTGCTTCTTCATAGTTCTGATGTCCTGTATGACTACAGATGGTTCATGTCTACCTTTCTAATACTGTGCCATGAAGTGTGCAGTACATTCATGGCCTTTACTAATAAAATCTCCTGGTGTTCTCACCCTGGAACGCTCCTCCTTCTCCTGCCCCTTTAGGTTCTCCAATTCTTTGCCCTGCAGGACTCCCCCAAGCCCCAGGATCTTAGTAGATCATGTGGCCCCAGAGGAAGAGAGGTATATCAGGCCTTCCCTCCCATCTGCTTTCTCCCTACTTCTTGCTTCTGCTTTGCTTTGCTGCTCAAACCACCTTGACTTTTCCTTCTGGAAGCATTTCCTGCTGCTTAGAGCTCAAGCTTGATATAACATATCACAAACCTTGAGATCAATGCTGTTTCGTTCCCTTTCCTCATAAAGACTTGTGCTCTAAAGCTGTGTAATTCCATATTTATTCTGCTGTAGCTGCTTCTCTGCTGAACTCCCACTGTCATTTTTAACACTACTTTGGTTTTAAAGCACTTTGTTTGGTACAACATTGTTATTAGGGAAGAAAAAGAGTTTACATGATGTGCACTTCTCAGTAAAATTGCTTTCATAATCCTCCCTAAAAAAGTACAGCAACAGTTTTAGGATCTTAGTTTTTTTTTTTATCCTGAGGCAACATTCAGCGCACATCAAAGGGGTGGCTGCTTTCCACACACATTCTTTGTCTTCCTCTATTTTTTGGTTGTCAAAACAGTGAGAGTATTAATTCATCCAGTCTAAACTGTCCGTGGGAAAGCAGAAAGTGTCTTGAATTGGACAGGTAAGATCATTTTTCCATTCACAGATTCATTCATTCATTCATTCATTCATTCATTCATTCATTCATTCATTCATTCATTCATTTGATCAGTTTCCTCTCCTCTCATTTTTATCATCACTTCATTCTTGGTGAGATCTTTAAGTATGCAGCACTACATATGATGTTGAATTTGCCCAGTCAGCACAGAATCTGTTTGATATAAACCATTTTCAACAAGCCATCTTTTAAAAAAATGGAAACAACTCCTTTTATGTTTACATATATTTTAAACATTTTTGAGCGATGCCTCCCTCATAAACTATCAGAAACAAACTTCCCAGATTTTTGAAAATGCTTTGAAACTAAATCTGCCATAAGTGTGAATAATTGCGAACTTAATACTAACTAAAATGAAATGAACTGTTTATTCAAAGTTTTATCCCTCAGATTTTAGCAGTTTTAACGTTGATATTTTAATAGAAAGTTTTAGAACACAATTCTCTAACAAAGTCTACCAGTTTTATTGTACAATGTGATACAGTGCAATACAACATAATAAAATAAAGTGGAAAGTGGACCTACAGATCTCACAACTCTGTGGCCCCTATTAGAGATGAATGTAAGAAGGTTTGTTAAGTGTGGTGAGTGTGACAGACAAATGATGCGAGATGAATCGAAGTTGAACCTATGAGATCACAAAATACCCCCATGTCCCGTTGTGTAATTTGCATTCACAGGCAAACTGACATTTGATAGTGATACTATGTGTTGAGAGGGCAATTAATTTCATCATGTAGCAGATCCCACCTTCAGGGAGCCTACAGTTGTGCGATTAGGTCGTTTGCAGTTTAAACTTACATGCTGACTGGTTGCAGCCATCTGTTGATCCTCAAACAGAGTCAACATGGTACGTTTGGCGCGAACCTCATCATGAGATGATCAGAGCTTTTACAAAATGGAGCAGCAGCCATAATGTTTTTCCCCTTCTGATACCAAATTCATTTTTGATATTGTGGGTTCTGATTTTGACTCTTTCTGATGTCATTTATGAGGACTATAGAGAAAATTTGCTCTGGGTTCTGAGACAGAAGTAGATGTTTATCTTATGCATCACACAATATGTCACTAAAATGCAACAGATTTTTATCCAACTCAAAAAATTTGCCTCAAAGTTCATGCTGTTGGCTGATGTATTTAGAGGCTAAATAGGGTGAAAGTGTTTCATGTTGTTGCAGTTAATTAAGTAGAAAAGTAGAATCTCAGAACAATTTTTACGCAATTGATTGGTGCATCTCTTGTAAAAAAAAAAAAAAAAAATCTGCTACATGTGAATACTAAGAGTCTTACCCTAATGTCTGTAAAATTATTTCTTAGTTCACAATAGTCAAAATCACAGTAACATGTATTTGATGGCTTATTGTATGAAACACCGGACCCCAAGAGGAGTAAAACTTTGTGTGGCATTTTTAATGAGGTATTTTTTTGCTCTCTTTAGATAGTTTGATATTCCTTTTATAATTATTTTTTTTTATTTGCTGCCGGCAGTCGAATTCAGCCCACCTCTATCCTAAGGGGCAGTAGAAGAAGAGGGGGCCCCCTCAGGCCCTTTGTACAGACAGTGCTGTCAGGTTCCTGTCCTAACTCGCCACGGCCGGACAGGTGCATGTTGTTATCTGTGTTGATCTTTTCCTCCCCCTATGTGTGCTTCTATTCATGTTTTCAAGCAGGTATTTTTTTTTCCCCATGTGCTCTTCTAGGATGTGTGTAGCCTACTGTAGAGAACATACCCAGAACATTGTCCTTTACTCCTTTTCCTTATCTCCTAACTTTATTGTCTAACTTTTCTGCAGATGTCAGTTTGTTGCTCCTGTGATTCCATTTTTAAATATGTCAATATTTAATTTTGGGACTAGACATGTCTCATCCTTCCATCAGTTTTTTTTTTTTTTCTTTGACGCTTATCGCTAGAGCACACCCACACGGCAGCCCTTCTCCTCCAACTGTGTTATCCGGTCGAAGGGGTCGGCAGCTTCCACAGCTTCCTGCGAAGAGCAGCAGCATAGAGCACGGTATGTTTCTCAAGCCATAATGTAAAGCAAAGCAGAACAAAAATATATGAACAGTTTAAAACTACACCAAAGTCAAAATTTGGCATTGAATCTTTACATTAAGTTTATAAGTTAAGAGTGGTGTGCCCTGTCTCTACTAAGATGGTCTGGAGAATGTAAAAGGATGCAAATATGTTGTTTTTATCTTTTATTGTAATTTATTTTTTTCCTTTCATTTTTTAAATATATATTCTACTTTGGATTCACCTTGACCAAATTTAACAGTTCTGATACAGGGTCAAAATGGCATGAAAATGATTTTTCTCTTTGTGCATAAGAGGGTAATCAATCAATATGTTTTTCAAGGTAAAATTAGTTTTACTCTCTTCTTAAAGCCTTATTTATCTTCTTATTTGTATCAGCCCTAGCAGTGGAGGAGCGAGCCCGACAGCTGCCAGTGAAAGTACATTCCTACCGGCCTTCAGCCTCCCACAACTCTCAAACAGACCTCAAGACCAAACGGGAGGTGTGCATCTCCAACTCCTCTTCTGTGAAGCTTTAGATCACTTTTTCAGAATGTAGGTTTTTGATCCCCAGTTTGGCATAAATCAGATTAACCCGCCAGAGCTTTGATTGCAGATGTACGCAGAGCAGAGGCGCAGCAGTGACAACATGTCGGCTAGATCTTCAGACAGCGACATGAGCGACGCGTCGGCTCTTTCCCGTGCCAGCAGTGCCTCTCGTCTCAGTAGCACCAGTTACATGTCTATACAATCAGAGCGGCCCGGAGGACGGCTCAGGTCAGTTTTTTGGTGCATGCTCTGGTCACAATCTGAACAATATTTTACTTTTTTTTTTTTTTTTTTAAACTGCATGTTAATCACAGTTTTGTTTTGTTTTTTTTCCTGAATATTGCATGCTTCCGCTCCTCTGCATGATTCGTCTCCTCTGTCACACACATCGTCACATACAAACAATCACGCAAACTCACCAAATGGGACAACTTAAAAACAATCTTAGATCAAAGTCTTTAGAGGAGGACAAAAAGGACAGGAGGATATCGTGGGAGGTGAACGGAGAGGAGGAGAACAAGAGGGAAGCAGGAAAGAGACGCTTCTCTCAGGAGTTGAAACGCAGAAGACACACTGTAGCAGGAGACACAAGGGACTCCAGGTAACAATAATTCTCCGCCTCCTCTAAAATCAATCTTCCCCTCCCTTATGACTGAGGAAAAAAGCAAACGCCAACATTATGTAATTTACAGAATAACGTTGAACTGGACATAAATAAAATAGATTTGATTGTCTGCACATTAACACATTCAGAAACAGCATTAATAAAATGTGCATCTAAATATTTCAATAAATCACCAATACAAAGAAAAACATTCAGACAGAGATCTACTGACCTCCGAGAGCTTTCAGCAGCTTTAAAAAAACAGCTTTGCTTTTCTGGCTTATTGATTGCTCTTCAGCTGCTCACGTATGGCTTCTGTGCTGCGGTGGTTTCCAGTGAAACCTCACAAGCATCCAAGTATTTCCAAATATTTGCCAAACTCTGAAGTTATTTGAAAATAGGACAAACAAAACATATAAATTATTTGCGTCTTATTTTGTGGATTCTTTTGTCATGTTTTTTATTTTCTAGAGATGATTTGTTTGAAAAACAGGCAAGAACATGTTTAGAAAGAGTTGCTCAAAAATAAGGGCATATAATAGTGCATTCATAGATTGAAATTGTTCATTAAGAATAGAGAATTCAGATAAAGTCAGTGTCTTTCTGGCCGTTAGTGATTAAACGTATTTTGTAAAAGATAATGTGGTTATTCACCTTAACTAGAAGCAAATAAGGCTTAATTATTATTAAATATTATTTGTAGGTTTACTATATTTGAATGAGTGGATGCAGTGCTTTCCACCAGCGTCATGACTCTTTATCACACATAGCTGTCCGAAAGCCTGATGATAAACAGCATCCAATGCTGAACTGAACTCATAAATTATCTGAAAATAAGCAAGAACTGAAGCAAAACTAAACATAAGCGAACCATGATTAGGCTTAGCTGACGTCAAGCTGATCTAAGAAGGACATTTTGAACTCAAACACATACACAGTGCTGGCTGACCAGAAGCAGGGCACTGACAGGGACAAATGACCCAATCCCAGTAGTCCTCCATGGGTCAGGTGGTGATGTAGTGCAGCTTATTACCCGGCAAATATATTGAAGTCTGGGAAAGTGAGAGAAGGTGACCCTGTTCTTTACAGTCCTAACGATTTTATGGATAAGCAGAACCTCTCACACTTTGAAGAGTTGGATGTGAGAAGAGTCTGTTTGAGTGTAAAGACTTTAAATGATACCAGGTATTTTAATATCCCTGTTTTAGCGCTTGTTCCTCTACTAATATGACTGCTGCTTAAAGAGCGATTTCTTTAAACTACCATGTTGTCTTCAATATTGCAGACTAGTTCTCCATCACTTGTTTCCTTTTACACATAGTTCAGTTTTGATCTTTTATTTCAGGCCACCTTTTTTCCACTTTTTCTGTGTCCACTACAAGACTTGTGTGGCTAACTAGGCATTGTTCACCCACTTTAACTGGGGATCTAATTAGTTGTATTCTGAAGGCAATCAGGTTGTTAATATCTGTGTTCCTGGATTCTGTTATCTGCTTCAGGACAGTTTGTCCAACTTCATGGAATAAACAGGAGAAGGAAACAGAGAAGACTTGGGATTACACAAACACACACCACATTCACTTTTATAGCTTTTTTTGTATCCAACCTTCCATCAACCATCCTTCTCTAATTGCCTGTGCAATTGGCATTTTGAGTAATTAAAAGTAATTTTTTATTTTATTTTTTGTTGTTTTATTTTGAGCTGAAAAAAAATTGTTAAGCATACCGGGGATTTCATTAGTGCTGAAGTGTTTGTTCTGGGATATGACAAAATGAGACCATGGAAGATTATTTCAAAACCGTCGCCATAAACCTTAACACCCACTTCATTCACAATTTGGCTGAAAAACAGACAAATCTGTTCTAAGGAAACTAAAAATAAATTTGACTATGCCATTCCAAAATTGTTTTCTTCTCATGAATTCATCCTTTTGATCATTTGGATGTACAATATGTTTGGTATCACTGTTATGATGACAATTTGAATCCCTCTTCTTCTTCAGTTCACTAGTCGACAACAGTAAAATCTGCCTTGATGAAAACACTATTTCCATCTAAAGAAAAACAAATCGTAAACATTCAGAAAAGAGCCACCAATTCCTGGACATTCCTTTGGTATCTTCAGTGTTGTTGCTGGCCTTCCTGACCAGTTTCAATCTCATAATTAGCCATTTTTCAATATATTTTTGTCCACTTCCCCTGACAGATACCTTTGACCACTAATTTGTTCCTTTGCAATTTCTTTGGAAATATTGGTTATCTAAAAAAAGCAGATAAATAAACAAGAAAATCCCACAAGAACATCTAAACTTTATTTCTGTTTCTGTTACTTTATTTTATTGCAGCTCTGAATTCAAAAAGATTGAATTCTGAAAAAGAAATCAAAACATGCTTCACCACAAGGTTATTGTAGTTTTTCTTTTCTTTTTCCACAAATAAATTGTTTCACTATCTGCAGAAAAGGTTTTGAAATTATGAAACAAAGTGTCACTTTTTGACATAACAAAGCATGGCCTTTTAAAGACTCTGTGCACTTTCGAGATCCACTGTATACACGCTTGAAGTATCTTTGAGAAATTGAGCTGTACATTACAAAAATGCAAAAACTACATGTTTACACTGAAATCTTATTTGTCCTTTTGTCTGTGTGTTTATGTATATGTGCAATACGCCCCCTGCATGTCTTAGATCCCTCCTTGCATGCCTTCTGTGCTGTGACTGCCCGGACCCCCTCCATCCTCAAGACCGGGATCTTCCCCTTCCATCCTACCCATCCTCTGCCAGAAGTTCTCCTACTCCCTTGCAGGAGGCAGTGGAGAGGCCTCAAACCACGCTCCCTCTTTCCTCCCTCTCCCCGGCTCCTCTGGGTCATTGGACCATAGCTGTCAGGGAGCCACTGGGAGCGGAGAGTCTGAGTGAAAGAGGCAGTGTGGCTGCGCTGTCCTGCAGCACATTGACACCCTCCGAGGGGATCGACATGCGCTGGCTCCTCCAAAACCCAAGGAGGCGGCATCGCTCACGTTACCGTTGCTGCTGCTGCTCATGTTTAGTGCAATGTTTAAGAAGAAATCTGAACTTATAACATCATGGCCTCTTGGTTGATGAACACTCTTTTTCAGTCCAACAACAACTGTAAACTCTAGTTATGTTCATTTAAAACAGAAGGTGTAATCTATTTGGTTCCCATTTGGCATAATAAACAGAAGTTCACTTTCTGTTCTGCTCCTGCTGTTTTATGTTATGCCAGATTATCGGAAGGTTATTATATACATTTATTTAGAGCATACTCAATAACACCAACAAGATCCTAGATTTATCCAGAGTCCTCTACCTTATAGTCGGCAGATGCGATCTATGGGTCGGAACATGATGAAGAGCTCCAGTGTGAGCGGTGAGATCTACACGCAGGAGCGCACAGATGGCAGCCAATCAGACACCGCTTTGGGCACCGTAAGCGGCGGCAGCAAGAAGAGACGCTCCAGCATCAGCGCTCGCTTCGTGGCCATCGTCGGCAAGAACCGGAGCCGCAGCACCTCACAGATCAGCGACCCTGGTGAGTCACACGCACAAACTGTTCAAACTTTGTATCACCATTGTACTCTAAAACAAGATTATGTAGTCCTCAGGTTTAGTTATAATTTGAATAGATATTTGGGGAATTCTTTATTTAATTAAAAATTCCAGAAAATTTGTAGAAATTTTGGGGGTTGGGTTTCATGCCATCATGTTGAGATTTTAGGCCGTGGGTATCTTCACAGTTTTATTCTTCACTGACAAAATTTGTTGTCAGCAATTGACTCATTATCAAGTTGTAAAAAGACACAAGTTTTCTATTGTGTTCCTGTAACCTTCATTTTTAATACTTTTTTTATTGTTTGGGAAAGGAGAATTACAGCTGTTGTATTTATTTAGAAGACTGCATTTAAGTTTTATTTTAAGCTCTATGATGTTACTTAAATTATTGGAAATAATGATTATTTAAAGCATTCTAAATATTTTTCTCATAGGAATAGTCTTGATGATTTGTCCTGACGTATTAAAACATACTTTAGTCCAGACCCAGAAAATTTAAAGTGTACTTTCCTTCCAAAGAAGACAAAATCTTCTGCTGCCTTAGAGTTTAAATGTCCAGCAGCCACTCTTTCCACTGAGAGCATGTAGAATGAAAGCCAGATTCGGCCTTTCCCTTCTTTGTTCCTGGCATAAAAAGCTATTAAAAAGCACTTGGCCTGGGGGTTTGGGGAGGGCAGTCGGAGGTTGGTTCTCCTACTCTCGCTGTTTCATCTCTGAAGTAAAGATGGGAGAAAAGAGAGAGAGACGGGAC